>NC_051042.1:30674669-31328835 GCF_904848185.1 Acanthopagrus latus | reverse complement strand
TCTCACAGAGCCGAGCGATATAAATCAAGCTCATACAGTTGTGGTGACGGTGGTGGTAATGCGAGGGTGACAAATTCACCATTCGTATGATATTTGCAGGCTTGAGGCTTTTCTCCTCGCTGCTGCTGACACGCTGCAGTCCAGCATGACGCGTCATCACCACCCTGACAGACCCACAAGTGGCTGCGCCGCCGCACGCTCAGCCAGCAAATCCAATTAGCTTTCCCACGACGACAGCGCTCTGCCGTCGGGATGACACACTGTAATATGATGAAATTATACACAAACGCTTCTGATTCAATCTGAGCCCTGTGGGACGCCGCTGCCGGGAATCATACAAGCAACGTGCTAATTTGAGGCTGACAGCTTGTTCCTTGCATTCAGCTGCATCCACCTTCTGCCAGGCGACTAAACTGGGGATCCTCCTTTACACCAGCGGATGCATAATTTCACACACAGATGTGTGTTTACTTTTGGCTAACACAAATATTTTCATGTTGACACTGCTGTACTGTATGCTAGCAGAGATCTGATATGATATGTTGCTTTGCACAGTGTGGCTGAGTGAGACTTTGATAACAGCCTTAAATCGATTCATCAGCGCGGACATTTTGAGTTGCTGATCATTTTAACTCTTAATTAAATGTGTGTGTTAATTTGGGATCTACGTGGGCCAGCTTGTCATGACAACAGAAAGCTGATTTCAGACCTGGAATCAAAAAAATCAAAAGAAAAACGTGTCTCCAAACTGGCAGAAAATAAGAGAAGAAGTTATGTAAAGACTGAAAAAGGGGAGGTTGCGAGGGCCTCGTTTACTTCCTCGCTGTTACATTCCAAGTGATGAAGTGGATGTGAATGTCAGATTGCTGTGTTGTTCAGCCATTAAAACAAACACGTCACTTGGTGCAGACTCCTGTATTGACAGTAGATTTGTGAGGATGTAAGCTAATTCTTTGTCATTAAATCAAAAAGTCTTTCAGGCATTTTGTGTTGCTTATAATATTTATTATATGGGTGCCAGTGGTGAGTTGGGTCTTATAGGCCCAACAAAAATGTGCTCCTTGTCTGCTTTAGCCATTAATTTGGAGATTCTAGCTTTTGGTTTCTTAAATGTGCACTAACTATATGTTAATAATGAATGAAATAAGGTGTAGTGTATGTTTTCCTGAAGATAACATTGACCATTACACAGTACGAGTGCCAAGTATCCCCAAAGGCATCCTGAAAACGTTCCCACACTGAGCAGACTTTAGTTTAGCAGCAAAAATGATTCCCAACTCAATGGATTGGATCTTTTCTTGCCTCCAGCTTTTATCCATTTTCTCCTCGCCATGATCTATTTTATGGATGTTGCACCATGATGGCCGCATGTTGCCATCGATGGTTTCCTTTCTTTATTTCTCCAAGGACTGAGAACACCTGTCCGCTTTAATCACTAAGTCCTTCCCAGCAGGAATGCCATCACCGAATGGACAGCGAGCTGCTATCTGACATTGATAGAAACAACATAGTATGGATCCCCACTCGGCAACAACAAAGAAGCAGCAAAGAGATCAACAAGAGAGTCTGTCCATCTGCTCTCCGGATACTAAAGTAATGTCTTCACAGCCTGCTGCCACCTGACTCACTCATATCATAAAGGAAAAAGAACTGCAGTTCAGCAGTGAATCACTGCGCAAACATGAAACATGGAGGAATGAAATCATATTTTCACGAGTCATACCAATTATACGAGTGGTCATACTGATATTCAGGATGACACATCCATAGGATTTTCCCAGAAGCCGGACCAGTCATCACAGGATCAGAATCCAGGAAAAGGCAACATCATCTTTCTTTCTTTGTCTTTCTGTGCCCTGTATACCTGAATTATTGTGCTGTCCACAGACTGCCAGTACAACACAAAGGTGAGCCTGGTAGCTTTGTCTTGTGAGTGTTTGTATGTGCGATACATTCTCCAACACACCTCATTGCTGTGATTTAGAATTGTGTTTTTCCGGCTCGCCTCGCTGGGTTTAAACAGGCTTCATTATCCCTCCACACACGGCACAGTAACTCTTCTCTGTCAGACTGAAGACTTTTCATCTTTCTTTATCTGGTATGACATCATTTCAGGAAGAGACCTGAATCATTGTGGGAATTTACTCCCAACCGGGACTTGAATGTCTCTGTTTGTTCCAGTGGGCCTTGGAAGCTATGAAATAATCTACCAGTAGGGTTAACAAACTACTTTGCTGCCACTGGGGACAAACAAATCAACTCTCACCATTCGACTGAGCGAGAGCCAAATGCCCCTCTCAATGGAATTTTTTTCTGAATGCAAATAATGACTAAAGTTTGCTCAGTGATGAACTGATCGTTCCATCAGTATTTCATGGAAAACAACTTGTCCTTGAATGCACAATGTTTGTACCCATGGACTTTTATGAAAGGTCCCATTTACGATTTCACATGAAACCCCCCACACACACCCACCTCCCCTTAGAGAGAGATAAGGACGGTAGATTAATCAATACCTAACCCTACACACACACACACACACACACGCACTCAGTGACTTCATCAAACAGGCCACTGCATTTTTTTGGCCACAAGCTGAATGATTTTGATCATTTTGATCTCCAAAGTTTACGCTGACAGTGTTTTGTTTCACCCACATTCTGCCCTCACAAAACGTCCTCAACAACAATTGTGCCAAAGTTCACGTGTTGGTGTGATTATTGTCAGCAGGATGTTCTGTTCTTCCAGCGGGGGCAGTAACACCTCAACCTTTTCTGTCTCCTCCCAGAAAATCTCATTTTAATTGAAATAACAAAAAACAATTATGTGTATAAAATATTTATAGCGTGATACTTGATATTTTTATACGCCTGCTTCGTCACTGATATTCCCGAACGGCATCATAAATAAGGGAAATAAAAAATTACACGGAGGTTCTTACCTTGAGGCATTGGCATGGGCGTTCGCTCCTGCAGGAGCCAGTGGAAGGTAGCCTTAGCAGCAATAAAAGGTAGGATTATCGCCCCGCTTGTAAAGACTGCCAACCTATTTGGGCGAAGTGTAAAAAGCGACAGGAACCACAGCTGATAGTTAAGTCAAGGCAGGTGTTTGGGGAAAATTACAGCTGCAGCACACGGAACGGGTGATCTGACGGGGCCGTCTGCTTTGTTAGGTGTACTGTGCATCAGCGAGGTTTGTTTTACTCACAGTGACACAGTAATCCTCATACTACAATACGCAAGATCACAACACCTCTGTATATTTAGCTGTATGGCAGCGCTGGTCTGACAGTCAGTCGTTCAGTCCACCAGACTGGAAATATCTCAATGATTTTTATACGGATTACCATGAAACTTTGTGCAAACATCTATGGTCGCCCAAAGGATGACGCCATAATGATTCTGGTGATCCCCTGACTTTTCCTGTGGTGCAACGATGAGGTTCATATGTCTGTTTTTATTATTTCTTAAAAACAGTTTGATTGCCAGGAAATTTTGAACAGACATTGACAGACTCCGTGGGTTCATTCTTAACTGACTTTTAATCGCGGGCAGGTTGATGTTTTCAACATTTCCGGTGGAATATCTTGGAAACAAAATGGTCTAAAAATTAATATTTCCTCTAGCGCCACCTTGAGGTTTAAATCTACGGCTCTGGCTAAAATGTCTCATGCAACTGTTGCCACGAAATCTGGTGCAAACGTTCAGGTCCCTCTCAAGATCAAGTCTAAATAATTTGGATCCTTAACTTTTCACGAAGCCCCATCATTAGGCCAAATACCCACAAAACAAATAGACTCACGGTTGTATTTTATACTATTTATAAAAATACTAGTACATGAAAAAGCCAAACTAAAACTATAAAAATGGTGAACATTACTTGCTAAATGTCATCATGTTACCATTTGTCATTGGCAGTATGTTACTGTATCATAAGGACATTGTATTCAGCTCGCAGCCTCACACAATCGCTAGTGCAGCTGTAGACAACTTGTTAACTGTAAATATACCAGGACACAAATCTTGACAGTCTATGTAACAAATGTAACTTGGAGTACAGTCGCGTGAAAGTGACTGAAAAGACCTAAAACCCCCCCAAAAAGAGGAAACAGGCCGGTTTCACGGTGACAGTGGCAGAACCCCCTCAGAGTTCAAAGATGACAAGTTTCCCACAGAGAAACACTAAAGGACTCAATTCAACTTGTGTTTTTTTCTGTCTCTTTGGAACAAAATTCAGCTTGTTGTGAAATAAGATTGTGCTTCATTAGGTTTTAAAAAGATTTGCATATCTTAGAGCCCCTCTATTTTACATGGTCCGGATATTTAAGAGGCCTCCGATGGGATTATTCTCCAGCTGTGAGGCCTGTATGCCTGAGCATGTTTGTCCAGCAAACAGGCTCCTTTCGTCTGCTGGCTGGTCACTCCAGCCACTGGTCACTTCTGCCTCCAAATCTGCTTATAGATTTCCTTTGCTGTGTGGCCTGAGACGGGTCAGGAGGTCAGCCTCCTGCATGGCATTCTGGGAGTGATTGTTCTCCAAAGGCCCAGGGTGTGGAATCCATCATCATTAATGCACCAGTCCGCTCTTGTTAACCGGCTGCCCAAACATTATGGAGGAAGAATGGAGGTCTTCTGAATTGGCTGCTTTTGAAAGGAGATCAAATTCGTCATTTCATCTAATAATTGGGCCGAATAGGTAAATGCCAGAGAGGTCACGGGGTCGGACTCGTACGCTGATTTGAGGCCAGGTTTGATGGCTGAGATTCTGAGAATGGATGATTAACATTATTAAGTTAATGATGAATCAGTAGATGGTGTGAGATGCAATTACAAGACACTATGTGATTGATGAATGTGTAATTTCCAAAACAATATATGAGAAATATCTGCCATATGACTTACATGGACCACCAGTGTGACGTCCGTACTGAGCTTGATTTTTCAGGTTACGTGACGACAGCTGTGAATCGTCACGCTGATGAATACGGTCGAATGTTCGCGTCCTCGGAAATGTTTACTTAAAGATTGTGAACCTGGGTTAGATACCGCGACCCGGGACTCACATTAGTGTCCTCCATCACCCGGTCATGCACTTATTCCAGCCTGCTGCTATTAAAACTGTCCACATGATATAGGTGAGAGGAACCAGCTGCTAATGTTAGCGTGAGGTCTCTCTCTCTCTCCCCCCCCGCCACCCCATCCGTGGGTCCAAAAGCAAACGATTCCCCCATTTTATCATTGTTTCAGTTTAACCTTTGACCCCACATGGGAAACTAAATAATGGATTCCATATTTCCCTATGGTGGATGGTGGGATTGGCTGTTAGTGACCATCAATCAAAGCCAGCAGGGCTGAAATGGTGACACGACTGACCACCGTAGTCACACATAGTGTCCACCGTCCAAGGAACGAGGTAATGTCGCGTTGAAGACGAGCTAGGCTAAATCTTATTGTCTGTTTACATGTTAAAATGGCCATGATCACACTGTAGTTTCCACTTTAATGTTTGTTTTAATGTACAGAGAACAGAAAAAAAGGATATACGACAAAAAAGGAAAAACATAGCAGTTCCGTATCGGGATGCAGGCTGAAAAGATTTGCATATTACTATATAGAAATCATGCACTGCGCAACATTGGATGATAAGAAGAAACAGAACAGCAGAAAAGAGATGAAATCATGGAAAACAAGACCTGACACGGACCTGCTCTAAGCAGCAGCAGAGAGAGAAAGAGAGGCAATGGCAGGTGTGTGCATTACTTTTGAAATGACACCACTTTCATTAGTAAAAAAAAAAAAAAAACTTTTTGAAACTATTGCCCCAGATAAGAACCGTGTGAAAAATCGATGGTGGAGCTCAGTTGTCAGTATGACGATGTGCTGACTAACTCTCGGAGGAGCGAGGCAGAGTGGGAAGAGGGTTTTAAGGACGCCCACTGGAGATAAGAGACCATTCACATGGGAACAGCAGTAGCCCTTTTTATTTTTTCCCTCCTAAAGTCACCAAATCTTTAAAGGAACAGAGTTGAGTATTTGCCTTCCTCCTGATTGAGACTGGGATGACAGCTCAGGGCCGGACGGAGAGCACTGTCGACAGTGGGAAAAGGGGAACGGGACGAGCGGAGTAATCTCCTCCTAAGCCCGGCCTATTTATCACGGAGGTAACGATAAGAATCAGATTTAAAGGTGAACCCTGAGATGGGTCAGAGCCTCACACAGGCGGTAACGCGATCTGCAGGAGAGCGCTGATAACCCGGGACAATACGGGGAGACGCCTGTCAGATAAATAAAACAAACGGCGCAGAGCCATAAAAGGGGGCCCACGTGGCGTCCGCATCGCAGAACAAACGCACCATCACTAAGAATAGGAAGAGAGTGATGGCTGCGGAGGGGAAGAGCGGGATGGTTAGGAAGAGATAAAGGGAAGCAAAAAAGAGATGACTTATTTCAAAGGAGCCCAGAGACAGAGCGGTGAAAGAGACAGACAGCCAGGAGATGGTAGGCTGAACATCACCGGCGTGCAACGTCAACTAGAGAGTTCATTCCAGTGTGACGCTCTCCAGCCACCAAACTGTAAATTAGAAAGTGTTTTACTCACAAAGTGGATTAATTATTCCAACGTTTTCGAATTTGCTATAACAAATCACTGTTTTTTGTAACAAACGAGGGTATTAACTACAAGGTTATGATCATTTAAGCTGCATCTGATACAGTGATTATCTGGAAATGCATTAAATTTGATCAGTCAATGGGCATCTGAGACATTCACACTGATATTAATAAGATTATTTGCCTAAATTCATTTATTTGCACTGAAATGAATCAAGAAGCCCATGTTAAAAACTCAGGGTTAGCCAGGTTGTTTTGTTTGTTATTCACTGTAAAGTTTCCCAGTAATTCACCATAACTATCGTCTACTGTCCTCATCTGCAGAGAAAAATGTTGTGTCCTGGTTTTCATCACAACCAAACACAACGCCAGTTGATTTCACAACACACCTCCAACCAGAGGATCTAATCAGCAGCCTTGCACTGGAATGAAAACCTGCAGACGCACACACTCGCTGTGGGTTGAATACTGCCGCTGCGTCCTATTTCCAGCTGTCAGGCTGCTGGTGGACGTCTTGAGCGGATTGCCCTCTGCTCGATATGTCGCTTGGTGAGGTCACCCGATGGCCTCAGGGACCCTCGGGCACTTCCCCTCTGAGGAACAACAGTGCTTTGACCTCTGGGAATCTTCCCCTCTCTGCAAACGTGCGTGAGGTCATGTTTTCCAGGCCCCCAGTTTGCATGTTCTCGTGTTTTTCGTCCTCCCCGGCACCCTGTGTCAACACGGCTCTGCAGTTATGAAAATATAGCGCGGCAGACAGAGGCATGTCCTGTGCCATCTAGCTGAACAATGGAAGAAAACATGTCACTGACACTGTACAGGTTAGTTGCTTGCGAGATAAAATGGCTGCATTGTGTGGGCTTGTGTTTGTCAATCATAAAAAGTCAATAGGATTCGGAGGGCGGACAGTCGCCGCCCACGCAGTGAATTAATGGCCAGAGCTGGTGAGCACAGATGACTGATGACTTCCATGGAGAGCCCTGTTGCCACTGTCACCTTACTGTCTGAGTCACTGGATCATGTCATCCAGCACCCAGGAATCACCTCTGTGTTACGAAAGATAAAGTTGTGCAGGCTTCAAGTCAGCGTTCTGATTACAAGCCTCGTTCCAAATAAACCACCTGTTAGCGATGCAGATTATTCACTGTAAAGCCTTATTCATAGTGTTTCCCCCCCAAGCTTATGCACTTATAGCAACCTGTTAAAAAAAACGCAAGAGACGATGTGACAAAACGAACTGAGCAGTCACATAACAAGTCACTGAGCAGCCTGTGTTCAATTTTTCTTGTCTTTTCATCTCCTTCCTTCATGTAAAAGGAGGGAGGAGATGAAGCTGTTGTGGAAACTTCTGCACAGGAAGTGCACAGCAAAATTACTATTTCCTGCTTTTAACAATGCCCCAAAACATATTTTCTGGAAAAAAAAAGGCCTCACCCTTCAGCTTAAAGACGGCCCCGCATTTGTCCGCTTACATTACGTGCGAAAAGCCTTTTAAAATGCTTTTAATTTACAGGAAGTCAAATCCAAACACCACTGTGTGACTGCGATGACTCACTGGATCACACAACTATGAGGCTATGCTGTTTATATCTCCCATGAGGTCATGTCTTACTCATATCATCTAAACACACAATTATGATACCAGCCATGCCCAAACATGACTTTTAAAATCCTGTAGTCTTCATTTTAATATATTCTTGAAGCTCTTCTATACATTCATTTTTATCTAAACCCCCTAATTGAATCTTGCAGAATTTAAAAAAAAAACCAACCAGACGTGTGAAACACACTCCAGGTATCAATTTCACATTGTTACGATGGTTTGTTTTCTCACATTTATTTTCTTTTTGGCATCGACGGTGAACAGTAACTAACTGAGCGCAGTAGGCTGACAACTTGCCGTTTAGTAACAACAACAGTAAACAGATTCACACCAACGCCCCCCCCTCCTCACATTCCACAAGTTTTGATTGCCATGTGTGCTGGAAAACTCAGGTTGCCACATAACTACACGTGCACGCTCTTAAACATTTACACGTTCGCCCCCCCAATATGCCGTTGTTCTTCTTTTCTGGCGGTTGAAAAAAAAAAAAGAAGTTATTTCTCCAATTCAGCGAGAGTTCCCTTTCTTATAAAAATCGGGGGTTTTCCCCTTTTTTTGCGCTCCGTCTCACTTTCTCCTTTCTTCTCATTCCTCTTTCTTTGACTCCCTCTGCCTCTTGTATGCTAGTGTCTGCAGCTGTATTTTTAATCAAGTGAAGGATCCATAGAGAAATGGGCATTTCTTTCAGAGCATTACATTCTTCCCCCTCCTGTCTGCGCTCATGGATCACTGGTTAGCTTAGAAATACAGCCGGCACAAAAGCAGCAGCTGACATGTGGAGCTTAATGGTAATAATGGCCATTTTTAAGCCCAATCAATCACATTTAGTGGACATCTCCATTTTTTGCCCGTGAAAAGGTATAAATAATAATAATGATAATAAAAAAAAAAAAGAAACAGGAGAGGAAAATGTGGTCAGTGGGGGAGAGAAAAAAAACACCTCGGTAAATATTTTAACTGCTTATTAAGATTTGGAGCACACCACAAAAGGAGCATCTGTGCTCCACAGAGCGGAGTGAAAGGAGAGACCCAGATGGTTCTTAGAACTAAACAGTGAAAACTGATCCATGAACTGGGCAAAGTAAAGCCCATTTATTTAACTATTTATTTATTGCGTGGCTGTGTGAGTGTGTGTCTGGGTCTTGTGTGAGTGTATAGACCCGGGGCCGTGTGCGGATGCATTTGCTTTTATACATGGGGAGGACTGTATGTGTGCTTTTGATTGTGCAAATTGATCCGCAGCACTAAAGTCTCAAAAGTCCTGAGAGGACAGAATTCTTTGGACAGCCTATAAAGTGTGCAATGAATACCTCAGTTTGTTTATCTTCGCAAGGTTCAGATATTTCAATGTCTCTTCGCCTCTCCTTTTATGAGTCTCTGCAACTTGTGGTGCGATTCTTAGACACGCAACGCAGAGGGGCGAGGGGAGGGGAGGCGAGGGGAGGGGAGGAGAGGGGGGGGTGAGTCAGGTTGTCTCTGCACAACAATGTACTTTATTTATGACCAACTCCACGGCCATTTTCTCGCCATGAGGAGAAGAAGCGTACGTCAAAACAGCAAAGAAGAAAAAAAAAACAAAAACGGAATTAGTACCGAGAGTGTCTGGGATGACTCGCTCAAAGTTCAAAATGACTCCCACTTTGGCTCCGTCCTTCAGAATAATTAAGGTAAATGTAATAAGAGAGGGCAGAGAACATAGCTTTTCACAAGATAATATGGAAAATTTTACAGCTTTCATCCCTTCCTAATCCTCCCTGCTCTTTTATCTTGTTGGCTTTTTATTGGCTGTGCAGCTCCTGGGAACTTCACCCTAATAAAAAACAATCCTGCGGAATTTTCCAGAGAATTTATGCAGTATGCAAAAAGATGGGTATGTACTTTCTGCACTGGACAGCACAATTTCTGTTTTTTTTTTTTTTTTTTTTAAATCCAAGTAAATAAGTGTGTGGGGGTGGTGGGGGTAGTTTCAGCTGATGTTCAGAGAGAAACCACTTTGTAGCGAGCAGCGTGAAAGTGATGAGGATCTGAGGTGTGCTGAGTATTACTGAGGTTTGGATGGTTTGTCAGAGAAGATAAATCAGTAAAGAAAGATTACTGAACTGCATTTTTGGTGAATTTAGCCTAAAATTAGTGCACCTAACTTGCTAGATAACATATCCACTGTGGCCACTCCACTGAATCAAAGTGTAAGGATGTGAAAACTCTAAATGTCACGTGATAAAACTCCGGCGCAGCACCGTCCAACAAAAAGCAGAAGATAAACAAATAGTGTGAAATGATTAATGCCACTTGTGCTTTATTTGATTCAGCTCCTCAGAAGGTTACGCTCTAATCTTTGTCCAGGTAATACATTACATTTCATCTGCGAAAGCTCTGTTCATTTTCAAAATCAAACTCATAAAAGCATCATATGAGCAATAACCGCAGAGAGCCCCTCGTAGAAATTTACATATTAATCCAATGTTAAAAATCCTCCTCCATTAAAACTTTTACTGGCGGAAAATAAAACTGAAAATGCTTCATGACAAAATGAATCTGTCCTCTGCCAAGACTTTGTTCTGAGGAAGCTCGCAATTTCTATAAGCATAAATTCACAGCGTCCCCCAGCATGTGACGCTGTAAAGAAACAAGTCTCAGACCACAACACGACGCTCCGTCCGGGTGCTGGCTGTCGTTGCCAGGGGAGGTAAAGAAAACTATCTCCTGCTGTAAATAGAGTCACTTTAACTTCCTCCATGTGAAGTTTGAGGTACAAATCAGCAGCGGGGTGACACTGAATTTAGACTGGAAGATAAAAACTAAGATAAGTGACATTCAGCGGCTCTCTGAGGGGATATTTTAAGGCTACAGGCAGTTAGTCGCTTGCAATAATAGCAATGCTATTCTTATCTGGTTAACTAGTATACCGTCAAAGTCTAATAACTTCATGAATGAGTCCTAATATTACTTAAGACAACAAAGTATTTCTCCATCAAATAAACATGATAGTAACACAGAAAAAAAAACTTTGAAAAATGTAATTTTACTTTTCCTTACACAGATCATATTTTGATGCTAATGGAAAGACTTTTGAGCTTTCCTGCCACAAGTTAGATGCAACCTTTGGGTGTCAGGTCATCAATTGTTTCCTATCAGTATCCTGATTGCATTTTCTATGGTGTTATCACACTTCTGTGTCGAGAAGAGTGGGAATCTGGACCTCAAACATTTGGACTGATCGTGGAGTTTATATGTGTGAAGTTTCAACTTAAAGATGAGACAAAAGATGAGTTTCTCATAAGGATTATCAATTAAAAATGTTTCATCATGAGCATTGTATCTTATTGTAGTTTTTCCTTTAGGTTGCCTTCACATAATTCACACAATGTGCTACAACTACCAGGTTTTAGAGGCGTTAACTGGTTAGCTGGGGATAACCAGCAGAGCAGAGGATATTGACTGTAGGTCAGAGTCCATAGCCTGAGAGCAGAAGTCCACCGCCCACCTGGGGTTACGATGGTCAGACCCCATGTGCATCTGTGCTGTGTAAATAATCCAATTATAGCTGTTCAGCATCAGATTGATGTGAGACTGATTCATTTATCATGTGAGCTGACAGGCGGGGCTCAGCGGCTGCATCCTGCGAGTTACGCAGTCCTCCTAGTTTGCCCCCTTTTCTCTTTTTCTTTTCCCCTTAACGCACCCACAATGTTTCTGACAAAGTCCTGAGGAGAGTCTGAGGGGCCCATCTGCTGCACCCTGCTTCATATTGACTTACTGAAACGGAGGCTTTAAAAGGACCACTGTTGTTAGCCACACATGTGAATCTGTCATTTAAGTTTTAATTCGAGACCTTGTGTGCTAATGAACCACAGGACCAGATGAATTTGCACCATTCGCTGGATTGCGGCACATGTCACTTAGGTTGTTGGATACAAAACATCATCATTTTCTGTCTAATTCAACAAGCCCAATCTGAGGTGACACAGAGACTGAATGTTGGGTAATCCATGTTGACATATCACCAGCGTAAAGTCAAAATAAAATGCTCTTTAACACCAGGATGGAGCACCTTCTGAGCACACTGCTTAAAAGTAAAATATGCAATTTAACATTCCTGTGTTTACAACCGTGCTGCCATTCATGTCTAAAAATAATGCCGCACGCTCTTCTCACACATTGACGTGTTTGCTCGAGGGCTCGTGAGAATGAGTGTGTGACTGACAGCAGCTTTACTCCTCGACTGTGGTAAACTGGCAGTGATTGAGACCGGCAACTGTATTAACAAATCACAGTAAATATCTCTTTCTGTGTGAGGTTTGTGTTAGCAAGACTGTGTACGGCCATTACTAACAAACCATAATTATGATTAACATCTCAATCCGTTAACTTTTAGTCTTGGAGAATTATTAAACTGTGAATACAGAGTCGAGCGTGAACTTTGACAGCCAGTCGGTCGCAGTGTTATTATGTTATGCTGATGATGAACCGGAGTTCATTGGTGAAGAATTAACAGAGCCTGAAGGTGGATCTCCCCATTTACCAGTTGATTCATAGTCCGACCCTCAACCATGGTCATGACCTTTGGGTAGTGACTGGAAGAATGAGATTGTGGAGCTTCACTTCAGCGGAGTGTCTGAGCTCAGCCTTCAGGACGAGAAGATCAGTTTAGACATCCGGAAGTAGAGACATTAAACATCTTATCAGAAGACAAACTAGCTGCTCCATTTTGATTAGGGGTGTTGATATTTTAGCTAATTTGGTAAGGGTTAGGTTTTGCTAATCTGGTGCAACCTCCAGAAAAACTGCACACAATTTGCAGTTTAAGGGTCTACAAATTCAAAAACCCATCAGTAGAACACTTTTTTGCATTGTAGGAAGCCCAGAAAACACATTTCTTGCTCTTGTTTGAATAATTAATGACTTTTCAGACTTCTTTCAGTTATTTCGAAGCAAATTAGCGCTGAGACAAAAACACACAGTTTTGCATATTCAGGCAAAGTGTGAAGCTTCTTTGAAGACAGAATGGGCCGTGGTCTGCCATCTGAGATCTGGTTAGCTGCGCGCAACTGCCACTAAAAGAAGTAATCATCTCAGTCCGCCTCGGTTTTTATTATTTTCCCAAGCAGACGCCTGCAGCCTCTCAAACAGAGAGGCAGACACTAAACTGATTTTTCCCAAGCAGACGCCTGCAGCCTCTCAAACCATTGTGGCGGACACTAAACTGATTATAACACCGCGCAACAATCAACGACAAAAAAGGGGACTCTGATATACATAATTGTAATCAAGTTTGACAAGAATGTCAAATAAAAGAGCCTGAATTGATTCAGGATCACTCTGGCGGGACAAGCTGCGGGGCTGAGCCCGACGGGGCGAGCGAAAGAGAAATGTTTGGTTAGCGACACTGGCTTCCACAGAGGGACTTCTGCATTACATTCAAGTCCCTTACACACACACATACAACAGTATCTGCTGTGAGATTGGAGCGTGTAATGAGAGCCAAAATAAAGAGGCACTTAAAGTGTGGCCCCAGCACCTACAAAGGCTTTCTCAGTTTGGCGTATAATAGGCCCTGACCGTGTAACCTCTCTACCCCGGCCCACCCCCACATCTGTGTTATTAATGTAACAGTGCCATGCATGGGCTGCGACTTGGCCTCACGCTGCCAAACACATATTTAACCTCAACCCATTCTTCTTATCAGATAAACCGCTCTGAAAGACAACAGCCAATCATCACGGAATTGGTGCCGAATGACGTGCTGCATTCAAACGTCTCAGTGTAAGTGAACGTTTTATTTTTCCACAAAAGAACATCGAGGGGCATTAACATGTATCTACCGTGCCATAAGTGACGCACCATTGTCCTGCGGCTGTTAGCGCGCCATCCTGGCCTGTTTTTTATTGTTTGTCATCTTTCTGGAGCTGACATGAACCTCACGCTTCTGTAAATCATGTCACTTAAAGTGCCAATGGAAACACAGGCTGGTGTGTGTAGCTTGATTGGTGCAGCAAGGGGAGGAGAAGGGAATCAGGGCACTGGGACCTGTGGATTCTCAGAGATATCTCTTCCCAAAGCCTCATGGACCATTAACTGCCTATCAAAGACCCAACAGGCTCCCTCCTGCTGATCTGATATCAGTGTAATGGGGACACATACAATCACAACAATTCAGGCCTTTGGTATAAAGCCAGCTACTGAGCTGTCATTTCAAATACTTAGTGCTGGTTTTTGGTAAAACATGCACGTGTAATTAGCTAATTGGACGCACGGACGGATTTCTGCCACTGGGGGGTTAATCTTTACCAAAACAAAACAAAAGACCTAAGTAGCGTGGGATCATGGGAATTGTTGTCTTCATTCAACAAACCGTGATAGGCAATGAAATATTATCTACATGACACAGAAGGAAATTATGAGAAGATTTTGTTGCCTTAAGCTTAGTCTCGTTCTCCGAAGTTGTAGTGACGGACAACAAAATGAAACGCAGCGTTACCTTGAATAAGATTACCAGTTTTTCTAGGTCTCTGAGTATTGTTGGAATCATCTGGAATCATTTGGGATAAAGTGAGTACACAGCTCAACTCAACAGAAATATTATGTTATGTTAGCTTTTCATGAGAGTACGGAGTACCATATGGAGTAAAAACCTCTTTCTGGGAAAACAAAGATGGCAGTATAGCCTCCATTTCTTCTAATTGTAGTTGGTGCTGGTGTTAGCTTGTTGGATAAGCATTGTGGCTATCAGCTGCTGTGTGTGGTACAAAAAAACTCTCATAAATTGTATTTGCCATTCTCAGGAACAGAAGAAGAGGGGGAAAGCGCCCCACTGCTAGATCCTGTCAACAGTGTCCTGCATTTTATATAATTACCATGTTTATTGGATTTTTATTTTCACAGTGACAAAAGGGCCATCTGCCTACAGCAGCTCTCCAGTCGAGCTCTACGATCAGCTGTGAAACATACTGGGAAACGGATCAAAGCTCCAGCTATCCCCCCCATTCAAGCTCAGCTATATAACCATAATGTTTTGAGGTTTTTTTTTTTTTTCCCATGTGTGCATAAATGAATTATGTCAGTGTAAAAAAAAAAGGATCCCTTAATATTTGCCCAGTTTTATTCTTACTTATTTTGAAAATTTGACATTTTTATTCAAGTGTTCAGCGTGTTTTGTGATGTTTGGAAGCCACAAAAACACATTTTAATATCCATAACAGGATTGAATCCTATCTTCGAAAAACAATTTCTCTCCCCAAAAAAATAAACAGTTTTTCAAGCCCCCCCCCCCCGTCCTCAATGATAGATGGATAACAGACCACCTCGGCCTCAGGAACCAATTCACCCATTTGGTACAAATATAGCTTTGGGTAAATAAGGAATGATGACAGAATTTTTCTGATGCATTGTTTACCCCAGTAGGTGGTAGGACACCTTATCAATTGTTCCATTACCTCACATGCAATGATGTGGATAACAGTATTTTAACACTCATCTCGGCGTGGCTGCTGCCTGGGAGACACGTCGGACGAGAAACACAAAATCAATGATCAGAACACTTCAAAGTTTGCTCGGGAGCTGTCAGGAAACCTCGCTCAAATTGGAGTTGTTCTAAGCATTTGTTTTATCCCACTCAGAGCCCCAGGTGGGTGGAGTTTAACACATTTGAGCAATTCAGCTAGTGTCCGGTATGTTTCCAGCCACACAGGGTGCTAAGGTGACTTTTAAATGTTTGCTTGAGGTTTCTGTTTATAATTCTAAAACCTGTAGTTCCTCAAATGGGAGACTTAATTATTCTAACAGTTAAGTATTACCTCCTGAGACAATTATGAATCAAATTCTCGATTGGTTCGAAGAAACAACTATTGTGAACAGTGTTTCACATGTCAAGTATTAACCATTACGTGTCATTACAGAGCATGAATGCCACTTCCCTTGTCCCAACTGGCTCGTCTGTGTCAGTGTGGTGGCTCTCGACTCAGCGAGGTGAGAGGCCTGTTAAAAGACGCTCCGCTGGGAACAAGGAGAGTGGAGAGACTGCCTCTTTCCCTCTCTCACTGGGATCGTATTTCTGAGGGTTATCAAGCGGCTCATTTAAATGAGGGCTGGTCACAGCAGGAACCAGCTGAACAAAGTTACTATTACCAGCGCCTCTCCTGTGCTGCTCTCACTCTCCCCTAATTGGGTTTGACTGCATTTGTTTAAATCCACAGTGGAAGAAAGAGAAAGGAGGGTGGAGGGGTTGCAGTGAAACTGAAGTGTGTCAGTTTGTCCAGACGCGGTGGCACTTTAGGAAAAAAAAAAAAGGGGGGATTGGGGGGGGGGCTACCACTCCCCGGGCTTATTAAACAAAGGTTGGGGGTACGATGCTTGGTGGGTCACAGAGCAGGCCTCGTCAGTCGGTGACTGGAACAAGCCAATCCTGGTCTCTGCTTGCACATGCACAATCACCTCTGGTGGTCCCAGCTCATTTCCTCTGTCAGCGGGAGCACCGACACACTGTGTACGGTGGTGCATGGACACCCACATAGGCATGTAACACATGAACATGTACACAAACACTCCTAATCCATAACCACTCCCACAGTCACCAAGCCACTTGTTCAGCGCCGAGCCCCAAGGTACATGCAGCTGCCCTGCGGCTCTCGTGAGGAAGACTTTGATTTGAAGTAAAACAACGTTTGACAGCAGTCAAGAGAAAGTTAGAGGGCATTAAAAGCTCGATATGTCTGAATCAGCAGCTTTTTTTTTTTTTCTTTCCCCCCACAAGGACAACACTGACCCTTTCACATTTACTAAAACTGAGGTCCTACAATTCACCACAGTTACCCTCCCTGACATCCTGCAAAGTCAGATGATGCTGAACCATCAACGAACAGCACTCTGAGCTTACCGGGGACAAAGCCGATCAAATGCTGTTTAAATGTCAGCCATCCGTAGTTCCCAGTGCACATAAACAAAGACAAATGATAACTTTAATGGCCCGCTACTTTTTCAAGCATGTTTCTTCCCCTCTTGACCACACTTTGCCTCGCATCACGCTAAAAAGGGATTCCTTGTAAATTTTATTGCAGCAGTGTCAAAAAGACTCCCATCGAAGAAGCAGTAAATATTCTAACAACGTCTAGATGCAAGGCCATTTCTGCTGGCTCCAGGCACTGAATTAGGCCGGCCTGTTTCTAGTTAGACAGTCATTAAAGAGATCTTACAGCCACAGCAAATGGTTTCCTGTCCTGAGTGCTTAACTCCTGTAGTAGGAAATGTCCTAGGCCGTAAAGGGTGAACCAAACTTCCTGAACATTTTTTAAAGTTACCACAGAGGGCACGCGGCGTGTTCCGACCATTCGACGTGGCCAATCAAATGGGACCCTGCTTGACCCGAACATGGCACTGACCGTTTAAACAGGTGGTGTCCATTTATTGGACCAGCGTTGTGTTTAATATGGGAATGACAGGCTTATTCACCCGCCGGGGGAAATACTCAACCTGGTATGAAAAGAATAACACAGAGAAAGAGCGAAGAATAAACAACGGCGGCTTCATTGCTGAGAAAATATCATTCATCAAAGCAGAGATGGGACTTTTTTTTTTTTTAAAAGGGTTCGCTCTCCCAGTTTGGTGCTGCTGGATCCAAAATTTCACACCAAGCTGTATTTAATTCTCAATAATAGGAGCATAGAACAGGAATCTTGAAAATAGAGAACAATATTCATGTGTACGTAGAACCTTATCTACACTGTTTCTATTAAAACATTTTACTCGTATATACAAACAGAACAGATGGTTCGAGAAATCTCCCCCCTCCTTCCAGCAGCCAGTTTGCAGGCCGTATAATCACTCCCGAGACAGTAAAGGTGTTGAGACCTGAGAGGCAGGGCACCTGCTGACTCCACTCTACAGGTGACTCTGTCTTTCTTTGAGCCTCACAACAACAACAACAAAAAAAAACCCTCGGTTTCCTATTCCCACCGTATGCTGTCTGGCCTTCGACTAGAGGACCTGGCTTGCCAGACAGCATGCATCATCTATTAGTCATGTGGAAACACATTCAAATTCAGCTTAGGTGAATGTATACTGCAGCACAAAGGCGGGGTTTATAACGCTCTGGTTTGTCGGGCCATGCATATGCCTCCATGCCCGGGGCGCACACTTGAGACAAAGAGCGAAAAATATGATATTACAGCGTCGGGGGGGGGATGGGTGACTAATATCCCAGGAGATGAGTACTTACATGACTGTTATGAATCAATGCACTCAAGAGTCGATAAAAGTACAGTAAATGTCAAGTTAATAGCCGGCTGCTATGGACGTACGAGTTTTAAAAGGAAGAGATGAACAATGCCTGCGTTGTAAAAGAGGTGGGGTTATTGGCAGGTCAGATTCCTTAAGTCCATTAGCGATCCTGTTTGAGACTTCGGAGATATGAATGTGCAGGTCGCTGCAGAGAGACGGAGGATATAAACAGCATCGTCTGAACCGAGGCTCCGAACAAACAGCGGACTCACAAGAAAAAGTAAATCAAACTTAAAAAACAAAATACTTGGGATACTCAAAATGAATGATATACCTGACAAAAAATGTAATCATGGAAAAGTATGGCAGCAATTAAACATGAGCAGCTCATAATCACGCAGGACACATACGAACACTCACATGCGGCAGGCGTAGTGCTGTTTTGTTTGTGGCATTGTGTCAATAGAGGCAGATATGTAACTTCCAGAGCAGCGCGCTGGTAATGATGCTGTCCAGTCATTAATCACTGGCTCTAGAGAAAACAGAGAGTTCACTCATGGCAGGATCGGCCTGGCCCTGGGACGGAGATTAGAGGCCTAATGAAAGCAAAACAAAGCTGGACATGTGAAATTTATTGGCACATTTATAAAAGCAGCCCCAGAAGGACACTGCCACCAATAATCATTTCAGAATCCCGGTCGAGTGCCGTTTCCTCGGCCAGACGCAATCTGGAGAGGGGGATATTTGTGGAGTGGCTGAACAAACACAGATTTGCTGGTATCTCCATCTTTCCCAGCAGCTGGGAAGGCAGGTCGCTGGTGTTGCTGGCTGACGCCCCGCCTCACTCCAAGTTGACTTCTGGGAACAACAATCTCTGTCCTCTTGGCTCCTCCTATGACCCAGTGTAGCTCGTAGTATGAAGCGGCTCACTGTCTGCCACCTCCCAGCTCCTTTCCTATTTGTGTTCTGAATCCTTGCTGGCTGTGGACAGAGACTCATAAAGAGGTGGGACTTTAAAATTCCCATCCAGCCCACATGATGTTTTTTTTTGTACATTATTGTATAACGCTGACCGAAACAAACACCTTTTTTTTCCTGTAATATCAAGAAGAAAATATACAGGAAAAAACATTTGTGTTCATGGGGATTTTAATTTGAAGTTATCTGGTTTTCCAAACACTAATCTTCTATACCCACTAACTAACTAATGTCATCTCAGAAATCCTTTAAATGAAATAAAGACAAAAACAATGCCCTCCATTGTCACCAAGTTTTGTTAAATTGTCTGCGTAAGGAAAAACTGGAAAAAAACAAACTTGCACGATAAAAAACAAACAAACAAAAAAAAACCTCTCACTTCAGTCATTCACTGCCAGGTTATTATAAATCTATCCAATACAAAAGGGGCATGAGGCAAGATAGAAATGAAGATATTTGGCCCTAATGGCAAGTTGCCTAATGTTTACCACATGCAGCAGGCTGAGGGGAAGAGGAAATGGTACTTAAAATGGCCATTGTTCTAATTCAGAGCCAATCTGGAGATAATGACACCGACATCAATAGCAGACAGTCGATTCGCGGATAACATCTTTTTTTCCTTTTTTTGTCGAGCTGTTATCATCAGCCCGGGGATTAACCGTTTTGACGCCGAGGTTATAACCTTGGTGCCTGTTTATGATTTTTTTTTTTTAGTCCTTGAAGACTTGCCAAAAAAAAAAAAAAAAAATCTATATGTCTAATTAATTCATGAGGCACAAAAGGCAGCTGGTGCAAACAGGTGTGTTGACATTATGTGCATCACTTCTGGCTGAATAGATGGATGTGTAGTGATATAACAATGTCAAAATAAGAATGAAGAGCAATGCTGGAACATGGAGGAATTTAGTCATTTTGGATGTGATGTGTGTGCTTGTGTCCACGTTTTAACTGTTGATCTGTGACGTACCTTGTTCATTACTCTCCTGCTGGATGGGGGTGATACATGTGTTCTTTGGTCGATGGTCAGTTGCTACGTCCGTCTTTGTTTCACTCCGCACACCGAGCCGTTCTCCATGGTAACCGCTAATTAGCGATGATTCCTACTTGTGCCCTTTGCCCTGGGAAATTCGCCCTTTTTCATCCTGATTCTCCTCGTGTTGTAACGCTACACCACCTCTCCGGAGCACCGGTTAAATTATTCACCCCTCTAAAATAGGCCTCTGGGTGCATGTAGCCTGACTGACCTCTAACCCTGCACGACTTGGGTCCTTTGACACAGAAATCTATATATTTTTTTTTTTCTATTTGTGGAATTCCAGACACTTGGGAGAAGATGACGCAGGAGTGGATGTGAGCACAGGACCTGGATGTCGACATCAAGAGCCCCACGCTGTCTGCAGAACGCCTCACTCATGTGGACGGAGGCTGATAGAATTAAGACTTACGGTAAGATTCTCATAATAAAGTTAAACTTGTCCCAAGCAGGAGACTCAGAAGACAACAACACAGTGCTCGGTGGAAAAGGCAACAAGACGACACCAGCAAAGGAAGTTCGTGAACATGCAGATCCAGATATATTTGAAGAGCTGATGGTGAGATGCTGTTGTGCAGATTGCTAACATTTGATATTTTGCATCAAACACAAACTACAGCTGAGGCTGATGGGAAATGCAGGGTCGGGTAAGGGTTAGGGTTGTGTTTGTGTCTTGTTGCTCTGTAAAAAACCAGCAGGACAAGTGGCTGGAGACACTTTGACAAAAACAGGATTAAGCTCAGTGTAACATATAACCTCAATTCTGTGATCCAGACGATTTTAAACACTGTGCAAAAAACATCAAAATGATTAAATTAATTGGATGTTACACCCCTGGAAGAAAAGATAATTCCTCCCGAGACCAAACGAGGAGGCTTAAAGGTCACTGCGGTGTACATGATTGTGTCAGTGTGTGTGTGTGTGTGTGTGAGCTCATATGTGGATGTCTGAGCACCGTTTGGCGCTTGGCGGTGCCGAGGCTTGGAAATGCAGCAGGGTGCCACCGCTGACACGGAGACACTTCAGCCCGCAGGCTTCTAATCCCTTTTGAACCAGCCCAGGCACTAACGTGGGACCATATGTTTCGGGAGAGCACAAGCGCTCTCCTGTGCTATGTTAAGGGGGAGAGAGATGAAAACATTTTGCCAACCCCGTCTTCCTCCCCCCCCCACCCACACCCCAACCAGAGCAATCGGATCAGTCATCAAGTCATCCTGTGAGCATAAATGAGAGATCTCCAAACGGGGAGGAAGAAGAAGAAGAAGAAGAAAAACAAACACTTGCACTCACAGCACAATCAGCCCCGCTCTCCCCGGGAGAGAAGGAGGAAAAGTAAATTACATAAAGCAGACATATGTCATTCTGATTCCACTCAAATTGTGGATTACTGCTTTGATTAATCACTCTTTAATCTTGAGCGCTGAATTTATATGTGCCCCATCACAGAGAAATAAGCTTATTCCTCTCTAGCAAAGGGCCCGTGATTATTTCTTCCTCCTCCCTGAGCTATTCTTCATCGCCCCAGGATTGCAACTCAATTATCTTTGTGTCAGGCGATTATCTCCCGGTTTAATTTAATCGTCATTATGCCCCAGTCATATTTCAATTACGCGTGCTATCATAGCGGTAACACATACTGTACTTAAACCTGTTATTTCTTTCAGTTAATATTGTGCTAAGAGCTACCGCGGAAGGGGTAGCAGATGTCATAATTATGCACTCACTAAACATATTTCACACTTGTCTGTGCAGGCGGCACGTTCCAGGCTTCGGTGTGCTGCAGTATTCATCTAATGGCAATATGCTTCGGTTGTGATCTATAATGCTGCCACAATCTGCTCAGGGTCTCTGCTTAATTATGACACGCAGAACAAGTGCGAGCCAGCCGGGTTAAGGAGGTTCAAGCATTACTAGATTACTCAGCATAGTCGTTGTACCTCAGCGCTGCCGATCAATGCCGCTGTAATAATCCCAACCATGAGCCGGGAAATGTGAATATGACACACGCAGTCTGCGGTACGCGTGCCAGATGTAGCTTATTCAACGCCGCGCTCAACGTATTACGCAGCTGGTGCTTGCGTTTTTTTGTCCAACATAAGTTTTCTTCAGTCACCTTGTTATTTTCAGTGATTCACTGAGCTTAAGATGAAGGAGAGAGTCACAGCACACGCTGTGCCAGAAACGGTCAAGAAACGCGGGACAGTTTTAGTGCAAAGGATTACCGGGTTTTATACTGGATTTACCCGCCTGCGACAAGGTCAGACTGACCCACAGAGTGCAGTTTGGAGTCATTTTGGGGGCATTTATCAACACATTAACAGACCCAGGACACGACCGTTGGTATGAATGATAGTCTGGTCATGTTGACTTTGAAATAGTCTATCAGGAAAAAGGTACAAAAAAAACGGAAAAACAAGATCATTTAAATCCTTTCCTTCAAAATGTTATCCAACTCTGTCAGTTTGCAGCATGACATCTTTTAATGCGGGCTGTAGTCTTGTGTTATATTATATTACTGCAATGTCAAATTCCTAAAATTCACATTTTATGCAGCTATTTTCTGTGTTCTGCCCACAAATGCAACATTAGAAATGATTGGATTGAGAAAATATGAGAGCAAAAATAAGGATAAGGTTGTAGACCTTCTTTTAAGAGTGTGTGTCTGCGTGTGTGTGTGTGTGTGTTTCTACTATGCTTTATTTTTTTATTCCAGTAAGTGTATTTTTAAAGAAACACCAAGGACACAGATTTAACCCATAAACATTTATCATCTTTCCAGATAAGATGCCAGAACTTAACTGATTGAAGTTTTGTTTATGTCAAAAATTATTATATTATTGCTCCTTGAACTGGATCCATGTCCCTCTCCACAAGGTCTTTTTTATCTAAAAGAAAACAGCTTTCATCCAAAGTTCCTGCATTTATAATAAACGGTGTTATCGCAGCAGCTGGATGTGTAGCACCTCTTATCTAATCTTATAGGATAAACCCAGTTTTTTTTTGTTTTTCCATCAATATTTATGTACAAAACAAGAAATAAGTGTTAGACAACCACAATTAGTGTTGTTGACTTGTGGATCTGTTATTCAGAGATGGATTAATCGACAAAATCTGCTTTTTGCGTACTTGATCTCCTTGCAGATTATCCACGTATTTTTCCTCTAAAGGATAAGAAAGCCTAATCTCTCAATAACACTGCAGCAAAGGCATACTGTTTGTATCACTGTCACATACAGAGCTGAGAAACACTGAAATATGAGAGGGGTTCTTTTCCTTTATTTCCTCCCTCTTATCTTATTTTTTGACAAACTCTCCACATCTCATGGAAAATTGTAGCACTCCTCCAAACTACTCAGAAAAAAAAGTTGAACTATCTGGTCTTTACTTGCAATCAAGGAAAGCCAGCCAAGTATGTCTCCACATCTAACCCAGCATGATAATGCACTAACCCCGTTGCCAGTTCAATGAATCCAGACACTGGCTGCCTGAGTTTCCTCCTGCTAAGAAGGGAGAATAGATTACCAATAGCTCAGGCAGGGAGGCAAACAAACATACAAATAAGCTGCACTCAGTCGGAGAACGCCTTGCAATTAAAGCAAAATGCCTGTGATGCCCACCAGATAGGAAATGTGTGGGACATGAACCAAATGTGCAGAGCAGACCTGCCAACCGGCCCACATCGAGCGGAAGAGCTGCAGGGCAGGCTGTCAGACATGTAGGAAACATTCTGCGAGAAAGCAAAACGCAAAAAATCTTGAATTAGTTAAATCAGAAACAAAGGATGTTGTGGAGGTCTTAATGAAATTATTATAGAAATTCATATTATCAGATAAATCTGTGGATAATGGCTGGACGGGGTATTAGGCATGCTCTAAGTGGGGGAACTATCAAAAGCAAAGGAAAACCAAGACACCCATGTTTCTCCTTTGGCTGGTGTAAAACACCACCTGATTGATGCCCTGAAACAAAGTTCGCCAGCTAATGGATACTGTGTGGTGCTCTAACTGAATCTGGGAAGTATTTGAAGTTGAGCTTGATAATCTCTGCAATCTCAAAGGGATATCCTGGCGACTAATTTTTTAGAATCAGCTGTAATATGAATAATATGCGTGAGACGCCCGGGGGCCATTGGCTGCTCTGCTCCGAACATTGTGTGCAGGGCAACAGCGAGCGAACGCCCACATGTATGCATGCACAAACACACACGCAGGTGTGTTGTTAGGGAAAAATAGAGCTATTTGCTCCGCTTGATATTTACCAGAGCCTGGGCGAGTTCGAGGATGACTGGAAGGGAGACAGTGAGGCGAGGAGGTCTAGAGCTGCACGGGCTAATCCATTAGCTGTCAACTGTTGAAATATTTGCCAGCTTTTTTGATAATTTAATCAGTTTTAGTATGTTTTTTTTCCCTTTCTTTTCAAGAAAAAAAAAAAGTTTAAATTCTGATTATAGCTCCTTAAATTCTGGTTTCTTTACTTCTCTGACAGGAAGCTGAATATCTTTGGGTTGTGGACCTTCTGGGACATCATCTTTGGCTGTGGGATCAACATATTTCACTGTTTTCTGACATGTTATAGACCCAACAAGCAATTGATCGATTAAGAAAATAGTCACCATATTCAAAGGCATTAAAAAAAGGGAGCGCAAAAGGAGCTCATCTCATTTTTAAACTTGAATAATCTTTCATTTGTAAATCAGCGCTTGCACGCATGAGTACCGGAACAATGTGCATGTTCTGTTATTTGTTTGTTTGTGTGTTTCGTGTTTGTGGATGTCCATAAACGACTGTACGCGTTGTCCCCAAAGGACGGGATCGTGAGGTGGACAGGGGGAGTAGGTGAGAGGGGGGAGTGCTGGAGGGGGGGAGCTGAGCAGAGGCAATCAGGGATTATTGTTACTGACAGGGCTGCACCTTGATGGGCTAGGCGCTGCATTGTTTGTCACCTAACCAACCTCAATCAATCAATCATCTCCCTCAGCCCGCATCACCGATCAATCAGCTCGGCGCTGCGTCCACAGAGGGCCCTCCCCGTGCCCTGCTTGCCTTGCTCGGGTTACGCCGGCCAATCAAGTGTCACGGCACCGAGTAAGACCCATATCAGAGCACTTAGGACAGGACTGGATCTTCAAAGAGCGGCTGATGAATGTGAATGTGCTCCTGCTGGAAACTCATTTTAAGGAATTGTTTGATATTCATGTGATTCTTGTCTCGTGACAGATGAACAGGGGCAGAGCCCGGCGGACCACAGCAGGTCATTATCCACGCTGACGAGTCGCGAGCAGAATCACCAGACAACGTTGTCGTAATGTAATATTTTAATGCTCGCGTGCTGTCTGCAAAGTGTCTTAGGCTACTTCCCTCCTTTGCATCTTACATGCAATTTCGGTGCATATTTGCTGGTTAATTCCTAACACATGTACCCGTGGCTCCCAGGCATTATTCAAACAAGGTCTCTGGAAATTCTTAGGAAAATGGCTATAAGTCAAAGATGTGTGTGATGAACTCTGCAAAGTTTCACCTCAAATGTTATCAGTGAGGGATTAAAATAAATAAATAAATAAATAAATAAATAAAAAACCCTTCTCAGCAACTCGCTGGTAAACTACGATCAATGTTGCACATTTAATGAATAACACTTCTCGGGGGTAATTTTGACACAGTGGCTGGCTTATTGGCAGAGGAGCTGTTATGTATTTAATTGTCTTAAAACAAGGTGTGTCAGAATCTAAAAGACACTTTATCTTCTTTAGGCTGCGACAATGTTTCTAACTGTATTGTGTGTTTAGAAATGCAAATGCTCTGAATGAAAATAAAAAGTTAAATAATGCATTCAGATAATATGTTGTCTGTATTCACCCGCTTGACTTTATGAACTTTGTCTCACTAAATATTACTCTTCATATGATTTTGTGCTTAATGGATGTAAATGTATTGAATGATCACCTCCACCAGCTCTGTCTATTGATCGACTGCATGTTGTGTGGAGGGTGTGTTTCATCCGATGAGGGTTGTCTCTCTCCCAGAGCCCCAACTGGGGCTGATGTTTCTTTTTTCAGCACATTAGGTTGCAGCCTTAGGGGTGCTTTGACCAGTGGATCAATGGCTCTCGCGCTCTTGTCACCATTCATTTGGAGTGAGCGAGCGCTGGCTCCAGTCCCCGTCTGCCGCTGGCCCTCCTTTCACCTGGCCTCCTCTCTCTCCCTGAGCTCCCCTGACAGCTGGCTGCCACAACCAGCAGCAGACAGACGACAAGTCCTTGGGCTCCACAAATGCATGCACGCCCTCCACAAACACACACACACACAGCCGTGGCGAGTGGCTGTGATGCATCTGGATGCTGACGCCACGCACCCCCACTTTGTTTTTTTTTTTTTGTTTTTTTTATTTCTTGCTCTCACTCATGCTCCCCCCTCGACTGCTTCTCCACCCCATTCTGCCCGTCTGTCTCTGCCGCTCTCACTCTCTGTCTGGGGTTTTCAGCCTCTTCCTCTGGTCTCTGGAGTCACGAAAGAGCAGATCATCTAGTTGGAGGGGAACCAGCTGTGGGCCAGAGTGGCTCCGACGTCAGCTAACACCCATGATCCAACATCTAACCACCCCTGCTGCTGCTCCAGCATGCTGGACACATGGGGAAACACCAACCCAACCTTATGTTTGAGGGCAAGATAGAACAAGAACACATGTTTCGGCCTTTTGTCTATTTATACGGATGAACAGATATGACATAAAACAAGTGTCGTCAGAATACAAAATTAAGTTTTCAACTTCTGGAATGTGAAGCCAAACCAGATCAAACTGCTTTTACTGCAACATTAAAACTGTTTACTATTCAGGAACAACAAGCGCTCCTAAATATCCCCACTAGTTATTGTGCCCTTGTGCTACAGAACATATTGCACTGTATGTAAAAATGAACAAACATCGGCTGGGCGTCAGCCATCGACGAGGAGGCTTGTTTTATCGCCTGTACTTTATTACAGTTTGCCATCTGCACGGAGGTATGTTAATAGCTAGCTGCGACTATTTACACATATGAAAAAGTACATCCATCTGCCATGTTCCACCAATCTCGCATGAATCAGTCCCGCCTTCCCCAACGAACAACTGCTGTTTATTCACAAGGTGACAGGCAGCGCCAGAGCCTGGCGACACCTGCACCTTACATCCTGCCGGCTGACATATGTGAACCTCGCAACAAGCACACACGTACACACTGAGAACATCTCACCTTGCCGTGTCACACCCCACTGAAAAAAAATCCCCACCCCTTCTCCATCACCGCGTTTTCTCAAGGTTACAATATACACAATGTGTTTTGGCCCCCTTGACATTTGCGTGTAGCGCGGCGTTCTGAGAGGATTCATATGGAGAGGCACTTGTGTCAAATGAGCAAGAGCCTATCAATTCTAATCAGTCAAAAAGGGATTATGAGGTTAATTACTTATGTAGTCTTTTAGGTTAATGCCCTGGCCAGGACTTGGCTTAACACTCACCCAGGTGACGAAGGCTGGCTGGGATGCTCTGGGCCATTTGAGGCAACCCGCGAGATCCATAGCAATTACTACCTCGCAGAAATACTGTATACACATTCCTTATAAAGTGACAGAGAAACGCCTCGAGGCAAAACTAAGATGCTTTTAACAGCCGCAATAATCAAATAATATACGGTTATGCATAATGTGCCCTACTCTGCATCGAATTACAGCCGCTTTTTCCAGCGCGCATATCAGTGCATTATATTGGATAAATAATAACAATCCATATAAACCAAATATCAGCCTGGAAACTGAAGGATAAATCTCGATTACGCACACAGGAAAAAAAAAAAAAAACACCCCTCGACTGCAGCGTGCACAAGCCCGAGCATTATGCCATAAGTGTGGGGGTAAATCACCCTCTGCGAGAATGTACGGCTCGCATCAGTCAACAATAGCAATAATCTCACTAATCGGTGGTTTCTGCTGCAGCAGCAACACAAACAGGAAGACTTTTTTTTTTTTTTTCAGAGGCGACAGGCTGTTAAACAGGCAGAAGACAAAGAGGAGCAGTGTGTTGTTCTGTCGGGAGCGTTCATAACTATATCCCCCTTCAGTAATAATAATAATAATAATAATAATAATAATAGAAATAACAAGTGTATTCAACTCTTGTCCCGTTTGATACAACTTATTTTTTCGATTATGTGATTTGTACAAGTGAAACCGACATCACGGAGGAAAAAGTGTTACCCAGTATGCGAAATCCATCATGTCGGGCGGGAGCCGGCGCCAGGTAGCGTACAGCGTTCCATGTCGGAGGTGAGGGAACATTAAGCATTAATCCCCACCTGACACTAATACTTGATGTATGATTGACCCCGGAGCAGGGACACTGCACATTACAATCTGGGCCATATGGCAAGACATTAGCCCTTCAACCCTCCAGCAGGATAATCTCTCCGCTCTGGCAATGCTTTTTCTTCACAGATTTCTTTGCACAATAATTGCATGACAGTATTAACGTATTGGGACAGATTTAGCTCCCGCCGCCCTGCGTCACCGGACAGAGGAGGGGCGTCTGCCGGAGGAAGTGAGGAAACATAATCTGTGATCAAGGAAGGCCGTGCACACGCCCTGTAGGAGACTTGTGTTATCCACTTTAAATATTGCATGATTTATATTAAAACAGAAGCATGACATTTAATATTTCGTATTATGAACATTAAAATATTAATTCTTTAGATGATATTTAAGTGCAGCTACAATAATGATTTGTTCAGAAGGTGAAGCAACTTTAATATTTCATCTTTGCAGCTGAGGATCCCGCGGCAGGTCTCAAAAGGCAAAAGCCACAAAAACTGAAACGGGTCTTGAATATCCAGCAGAACCAGCGGACGGTTCCCCCAAAGCTGTCAACCTCCCTGATTCTTCTACATTCCCCAATCTGACCGTGCAAAACACACAAGCCACCCCAAAACCGCTGTCCAACCACATCCTACCCCCCCTCCGCCAAACAATACACACACACACACACACACACACATCACGGCTACCAATCCCCCACAGCTCCACACACACACACCCACCACAAACACATGCATACACTCACCACCACCACCATCAAACTGCAGCTCCCCCCTTCCCACCCCACAACCCTTCAATCCCTGAAACACTAGTCCTCCTGCAGTGGAGAGCGGGTAGAAACCTCAGCCCTCTCCTCTCCAAACCCCAGCTAGTAATGAACAAATTCACTGCGCATTACTCTGGACTTGATCTCTAGCAAAATAGTGCTGGAACAAACAATTTGGTTTGTCAACACCTTTCTCTGGACTCCTCCATCAATGTCAGGGGTCCAAATTTAAACAGCAAAGTGCATTTGACTGCAGGACCCTGAGCTGATTAGACTTCCCAGCTCAGCGAATTGCTCTAGACAGGACGGCAGCTCTGATTGCTAACCCGGCTTGAAAATAGTCTCCGCTGCCCGGGATTAGCATGAATATTTTGATATAGATCGATAAGCAATCTCCACTCCATAAGAAATGCCAGCAGCCTTCATTTGGCTGATCAAAGGCACATCAGCCGGCGGGCGACAGCTGGCTATTGTTTTTCAGCCGGGGCTCTGTTGAGGGAGCGAATCCATGGGAGGGATCCACAAGCGCGGCTCCCCTGCTCTTCCCACCTAATCGTGGAAACAATCACTGCTTCACAGGATCCCATCTCCCAGGGATGAACCCACTCAAATGAGGGAGGCAGAGGGCCCGACCGCAGGGGGACAGAGTTCATTACTGCTGCGGTCTCAAGACCGCTCGGCCACCGGATGCTGCTGACCCGGAAGGAATGGCGGGGTCAGCAATCTATCTGTTTACCTTTCCTGCACCTAAACGCATTTCATCGGATTAGACACCAGACTGACCGAGGGGTCGAGGTTGATCACACTTTGGCTTTGGGCAGCAGCAAAGCGAGATTTTTATGAGATCTTTTTTTTAATTTTGGTGCAGGAGATTTGGTGCCAGCTGAAAAAAACAAAAAAAAAACTACATGCCTTCATCGGGAAGCTTTCACCTGGCCCTTAAATCAGTGCGCACATACGCAGCAGCCACACTGGATTATAAATGTGTCTTGCATATCCTCAACAGCAGGGCCGAGCGGACTGATCACTCCCCTCACAACACTAACCCCACTGATTTGCCAGACCCCATAAAAGGGCGCAGGTGTGACCCGAGCATTTAGCAGTTAACTGGTGAGGAGTGAGACCACACGCCACTGACAGACTGGCTGCTTCCACACGGGACCAATATGGGAGGTAAAAAAAAAAAAAAAAGAAAAACAACGGAGGGGGAATAGTGCACCAATTGTAAATTGCAGGTTTAATTCATTAGGAAGTGTCACTTTATTCCGGGGCAGCCTGAGCAGGCCGATTAAAAAGTGGTAATCAGGATTAATTAGGAGAATATATACGTGAGGATTAGCAGGCCGATCCCTGTTACCATGCATCTCTCTCTCTCTTTCTCTCTGCTCTATATTCCTCTGTCACCCTCTCTGTGCCTGGTGAGAATTCAGCTCCACTGCCCTCGTTCTCACATTCTTTTCTCTTTCTAGCTCCTCGACTCGCCAGGTCTCGCTCCACTCCTTTTTCTTCCTCATCTCTCGTGGCATTTTATGACTTCTGTTTCTGCTCAACACAAGTTCAGATTATGAACTGAGTTTTTAGCAAATGCTCAGAGCTAATGCATTTTTCAGTGACTTGAATTCTGTACTTGATTACCGCATGCAATAACTGGCAAGTTCAAGCTGTCACACTGACAAACTGATATCTGGAATTAAATAATATCACAAAACCTTTTTCAGCGTGTTTCTGCTTGGATTTGGTTTTGATGGAAGGTGCTGGAAAATAAATCATCCTCAGATTTTGTGTCTTTTGCTGTCAAAGTATTCCTGAGGAAAATTCACACTTTCACCTGTGATTCACCTTCAGGAGTCATGAAAGCTTATAAAAGTGAAGAACTCTGCACTCTGATATGATTATAAAGGATCTTAAGACAAAACCGTATGAATTTCTCAAAAATAATTGTCTCGATTTTATCATTTATATTATGATTTTTGTGCTTAAATCTGCAAATCTGCTCACACTGTGGGTGTATTATATCTCTTTAACGATCGACCTGCAGAATTAATAACCTATTTAACAATTTTGTGTGAAGCACGGAGTAAAAATATGCCACTGAAGCTGCTGCGGGACGAAACGCAGTATAGATGCAGAACAGATGCATAATGGGAGACTTTTACACTAACAACCACTTGATGTCATCACAAATTTCAGTCAGGCCCCCTCTGGCCAGATTTATTACTGAAATCTCCCAAACTGCTGGTTTATCACAGTGTTTATATTATTACTTCAACATGTTTCAGTTAACATAACCTTGAATCACTGCAGTTCAAGTGCGAGGATGGGCTGTTTTGCTTGCGGTGCAGCCTCATCATTGATGTTAGCAGATGACGCATGCCCTGTTCCTTGGCACGGGCTCAGACCAAATCTTTCATCCCGCTTGCCTCCAAAGTGCGGTCGGGGTGGCCCTTAACATTTGAGCTTGAATATAAATCCAACAACCGGGCTTTCTTTATTTTATTTTTTTTTTAAATATTCTGGTTCAGTGAGAGAAGCAGCAGCAGATCTCTTGTGTTTTAGTTAAATCTGGGAGCAGGAGATAAGATTTGGTGTTTGGTTACAGCAGTTTGACTGTTCAGGTGGCCTCCTTGGAGACCAGAACGGCTGAATATAGACAAGGTCAAAACACATATAAAATGCATCAAGTGCCGTCCTATACGCTACTTCACAGTCAAGCCCATTAGAGGATGAAGTGTCACGACGAGGACTCAAATGATCGGACCACACAAGAGGACCAAACACAGCGGTAACAAAAGCAGAAAAATCTTAAGTGCATGACAGATCTGTCTGTGCCCATTTATAGCAGTTGCCAGTTAAATATAAATAACATGAATCTTAAACCCGCGGTGCATAGTTGTGACTGTTAAACTGATCCGAGACCAGCAGAGAGACTTAGACAGGCGCTAAACAAGTCAGGAAGTGTCTATTGGATGCAATCAACAGGGATACATTATAAGCAGTTTAGATATTTCCTCCTCATCCGATACTTACAAACACAGTTTACTTCACTGTGCAATTTAATGATTTTTGTGGATCTGAAAACAGGTTTGGGTGAAGCTGAGGACTTAAATAATAGCAGGAGTGGTATTGAACCTCTTCGAAGAAGATCAAATGCAGCTTTCATTAGTTTAGTACAGCGCCGGGGCTCATTGATGACTTGTCAGACAGTCTTCCCTTCAATACGCAGCGAGAGGCTCTAAAAATCATCCTTTTACTGAGCCCTCTCGGCTGTAAATTCAGCCCGGCTCAATACTGCTCTGCCCCCCCTCCTCCTCTCTAAACCTCCATTATTTCTTACCATGGATTAACCCTATGCTGCTGATCAAAAGGAAGCTCCTCCGTGTATCTGCTCAGGCCTGCACCCCCGTCCGTCCATTAGCCACCTCATAATGAAAGCCTCAACTTATTATTATGGAAAAATCCATTGTTTGTCCACAGGTACCATATTTAGCAGGAGAGCATGATCTTCCGGAGGATTAAGGAAATGCTTCAGGGTTTTTTTTTTTTTTTTTTTTCTTGCTGCTCTTCAGAGGAGAAGGAGGAGGAGGAGGAGAGGAGGTGGTGGTGGTGGTGGTGTGGAAGGGGGAGGGGTGAGATTGCCTCACAAAAATCAGGGGGTCTTATGCACCTTTTGTGGGGTGAGACTGTTTCCAATTAAGACAGCATGAGCCGCACAATATCACATTGTCACGCAGTAAACAGAGCGCCGCTTCCCACAGAAAACTGGACTGCATCTCCTCCTTTAGGGGCTAATGAGTGTGTCACTGTCCCGTTTTCCCGCACCGCCTGAGCAGCTTAACGCAGACATAACCTGAACGAGCATCAAAGCGCGCTGGACGAGCGGGAGATACTGATCATATTTAGGCGCTTCGTGTTCAGGAGTTGACCTGTGCATGACTATGATTCTTTCTCATCCCCGCTGCATTAGCCTGCCCTCGTGTTTGAAGTGTACTTACAGTAAATATGATACATACACCGGGGCTAAAAGCTTTACATAAAACTGTCTTCAAAGAGCATATTAACCCATCTTTGTTTACAAGAGACAAGACGGAGAAAAAGACAATTTGGCACGGCGGTCGTAAAACGCCGCGCTCCCCATCTCGCACGCACACACACACACACACACACACCAGCACACACGCTGCAGACATAACGCAGACACAAGGCTAAATCACTCGGGACGGGGAGCGTTTAAGACGGAGTGTCACATTTCTATGTAATAAATAGCAGAGATTGATTTGACCTCCCAGCCAGGTCCTGCAGTTTACTTATACACAAGTTAAGAAAAATGGAAGCCCTCGCTCTCTGGGGATCTCTTGGAAGGAAATCAGATAGCCCGTTGTGGGTTTGAAAGGCCACGGCAGTCCAGCAGGGTCAATATGGCCCTGCTATCAGGCGGCCCACCTCTTCACCAGCTCCGACGGCAAGATGAGAGGATCAGAGGAGAAGTGAGCCCCAAACATCTCCAGCTGTTATCGCCAGCTCCGAGTGCAAAGACGAGCAAACGGAGAAGGTCAAAGGGTTTCGGTTACGGCTTCTTCGGGGGCAAGAAAGACCATTTTCTTTTGCATTATTCACAGTAAACCACCACCTCATATTCCAAATATAGACAAATTCCCACCACTTCCTGAGGGGACAACAAGACAGAAAAAAAAGTGAAAAAGAAGGTACAAGGCTGGGAACTTTTCAGTGAATTTGCCAAAGATCTGTCTCCAACACAACATCTTAGGAGCAGCCCCAAGGCTGGGAAATGAGAGAGAGTAGATACCAGCAGGTGTTAAGTAAGATCCCAATTTTGAGATTCACCAGAAGGCAAATGGCTTCTTCCTCTTCCACAGAGCATATCTGCAACCTTAAACAGGGGGGCGGCATCGCTCTAAGCATTTACTGTGACATAAGAGGAGGAAATTGCCTGAGACACAGGCCAAAAACGTATGTGCGTCTGGCACCCAGCTGCTGGACGAGGCTCCTGAAACACCCCGTCTGCCGTACTGTACGCCGCGTACCCGCATCTGCCTGGCTTAACACGGCTTTTTAACCCACGCACCTGCACCTCCCTCGTCCCTGAGAGTACTGCAGGTACGGAGAACACAACACGGGAGACCGAAGCGTAAAACTAGAGAAAGTGGTCCACCTCAACAAGAGCGCAAATACACAGAAGCTGTTCCCCCCAAACAGCAACATGTGGTGCCCATAAAACCCACATCCTAGTTAGGGTAATTATATCGCTACAGCCACATGAATTATCAATGACGCAAGACATAGTGACAACATCTTCAAGATATGTTGGCCGCACCAAACAGGAGCTTGCAGTTCACAAGACTGTAGTTTCCATTACAGGGTTAGTGAGAGTGAAAATTACAGCCGAGGAACATGAATGACTTCATATAGGATCTATCATCCATCTCTTTATCTATCCATCTACCTACCTACATTTCTACCATCTTTAAACAGGCCTACTTTTCTTTGTCCATGTTTTCACCCCCTCTGATCAAGTAACTATGTATGCATATGTCAACAATATATGCCACAAAATCTGTATTGAAACAAAATGCCAGTATTAACTTCCTATTATGTGATCCCAGCAGGATATCGCCTCATTATGAGGGGAATAAAGCGAGGCCTTTTTTTTTGTTTTTTTTTTTTCATCTCGAACACAGTTTACACGCCGTTAACGCTGCAGGAAACACAGGAATGCTGCGAGCAGGTCGGTGGCTATCGACTAACCCGGCCTGCTTTCTCCCCTCTCAGCTCTGCAGAACGGAGAGGAAGAAGGGGGGAAACCAGCCAGTGATGAACGATGGCAGCGCAGTCAATGAAAAATCAACTGGGAAGCACAAAGCTCTTAATGCTCAGCCATATTGGCTGCTGACGGGAGCAAATAACATCAGCATAGCACTTACAGAGACCAATCATACATTTCCACCAGCAACGACACAGGTTCTGGACCGCAATAAATCCTATCCCCTGATTAAACAGTAAATTCTGCATGCCTATCAGGGTCCCATTAAGTGGGGGGCTGCTTTCAAAAACATCATTAATCAAGCGAGAGATATGGCGCGAAATATCAGTCATCGATTGTAACTGCTTATGACAGTTTACACAGCTTTATATCTGCAGGGAGTGCTCGCTGATCTATCAATTACCGGCAGCCCTTACCGCATGCTAATTGTGCATTTTCCACTCTAATGCATTTGCACTGTTATCTTATAGGCTAATGAAACCAAACAAATCAATAAATATAAATTATACATGCAAAGATGTACTGCTGTGAACATAAAGCCTCTAATTAATTGCACTTGATTAATTTATATACTTTAATTATCTCTGCGAGCTGCAGATGGCATAAATATCTGGACAATCTGCTTATTGCTATGTCAGTCATAAAACGGCAGACGCAGTGAAACGATTAGGTGAGGCTAGCTTTGTCACTGGAAAACACACAGTTGCTGACATAAAAAAAAAAAAAAAAAAAGCCTCGCCCCTGAATAATTTAAAGAGAGCAAATTGCCAGACAGCGCAGGGCTCAGGACTGTTGTTATTTTCTTCTGCTGGTTTGTTGTGGTGAGGAGTAACGTGTCCATTTTGCTCGAGAGGAGAGCAAAACTCCTTATGACATTTTTTTTTCTAAGTCAACGTTCTTTATGTCCTTCCTCTGAACACATTCAAGCAGTTTCTCTGTGCAGTTTTCAGAAAAAAAAAAAAACATTCAGCTTCACTGCAACTCATTAACTGTGCACTGAGCAGAACTTCTATCCACTTTTTAATTCAGATACATTCCAATTAGTGAACATTTCTGGAAACAATGACATTCGTGAGATAACCTGTCCTTTCTTCACCAGCCCAGTGTGCATTGTGTGTGCCCATCAGTTGTGGGTGCTTCTGTTTAAACGCCCCCCTTCAGTTAATTGGTAAACAGCCCGTTAGCATTGTTAGCATTCTTCTTTTAAACCAATTGCCGCGCATGGCCACAAGCTAACGAGCTGGAGAGAAAATCAGGTAAGAAAGGGCAGAATTCAAACCGACTGTGTCTAATGTAAATTTGATGCAGCAAATCAGATTCGGCCCGATCGGAACGCAGTGATATGATACTGCAACGGGAGGAAAGTTCAGTATGAAGTGGTACGTTAGGCCAAACAACTTGCCTTCCCGAGGGTGCACGAGGAGGGAAAGATAGCTCGGCTTCTGGGGGTTTACATCTTGATGCTGCTAATGAGGGTGTTTTTAGTATAATTACCCCAACAGGGTGCTTGGCAGTATAATTACCAGAAAGACATTACAGAGGAACATTAGTGTGTCCAGGTACAGTAAATATGTCGAAGTGCAAGGTGACGAGGTCTGCTCTTTTTTTTTCTCTAAATAAGCTGTTATTTTTCCCCCCCACATGTACTGAACTGCACCGGGAGAGAAAATTACAGCTATGACTTCTTCCCGGTTAACAATAGACTTCCTGATAAAGCTTTACATTAAAACTTTTTTTTAAATGAAGAACTGCAAAATGTCTGCGTGCGAGCAGCTGAATGTTACACTGTGGTCCGTCCAGTTGTTAGATGTGTGGGGCCCTTTTCTTTGCTTTTCTTCTTCTTCTTTTTTTTTAAATACCAAAGTCAAGTGGGAGTCCAAACAATCAGGATTTTATGGCTGAGACTCAAACTGCAGCAAATCAGCTGCCCCACAGTCGAATGTACTTTATGAAGTAAGCGAATACCTGGCAGGGATGTCTAGCACTTTACGTGTAGGCGACTGCAGACGTATAGTTTAGACCACATAAATGCCACAATGCCTGTAAAAACACCTGGACTTTTTGGCCCCGACTTCAAACATCGCCTGTGTACTCCATTTACCCTCGCAGACCTTTCATGTGGTCAGAGGTTTTTCATAGGACATATTCTCATTCCATCGTAGCGTTAAGAGTGTGTGACATCTGAAACAAGTACGGAGTCGCTACGTGCGCTCTGCCTGGAGTTAGTCGCTTTCTTTACTGTCCGGTTGAGGATGTGGTGTGTTGCTGTTGTTGTTTACACGCTGTTAAAGGTGCAGTACGTGATTTCTGCTGCTTGAGGTCCCTCAGTGTGACGCAGTATAGGATTCATGGGAATTGTTGCCAGTTACCAGTGAAAATCTGTCCCACCGGGGAACAATCACGTATGATGTGACGTTTTAAAAAGTTTTGTTCACGTCATGTAACGTTGCGTGTCCGTTAAAGCTCCGGAGAAAGAAAAAGTGATTGTTCAGTCTCATCGGAGGTCATCAACCGCTGACGCTCTGATGTTCGGAGCCCAGAAAGCATCACCAGTCGCAATCAGGGCATGTGACTCAACAATCAACTATCTTGGTCCAGAAAATTACACGTTGCTGCTCTAATTGTTATGTTGAGTCACATTCACATCCTCCGTCACTCTGTGATGTTCTGGGGGTCTCTCTCCCCCCATCGACGGAAGTTACAGCGATGGGCGACTGAGTCAAACACACCGGTGACAGATTCCTGATTTTTCTCTTAGGATTGAACAGGATTGGAACGGTTAGAGAAAATCAAATTACACAACTAAACAAAAAAGATAGTTTTCAACACTTAAATAAGGGAATTTTATATACAGAATTATAACTTTAAGTAATGTTATAAACAGGTTTGTTTTATGATATCATTTATTAGAGCTTGAGAAGCTGAGATTTGATGTTCTAGGTGTATTTGTGTGCTGTAACCCCCCCCAAAAAAAGAAAAGAAAATACCCGAGCTGTTAATTCCTCTCTTTATGTTGTATTTGGTAATTCAACTGATTGATTCCAGCAGAACTCCTCTTTGATCATATATTTGCACAACCTGAACTAGAAAAATACACCACAGCCTTATAAAACAGAATTTTTGGGGGGGAGAGAGAGAGAGAAAGCACAATTTCTCACACATTGAGTCTTTACTTTATCTTCCCTTCCCCTCAGAGCCGAGACTTTTAATCATCCCGATATGATTTAGTCACTTTTAAACAATAATGATCATGGAAGCGGCATCATTTGGGAGGAGGTGATCAATCAGAGGCTCATTCAGCTTTAATTCATGTAGATGCACACCTAATACTCATTACAAAGATGCAATTTCCAGCCAGTCAACGTAGATTAATGGGGAACCATCTCTCCTAGTGTTTCTTTGCGCCGTGCCATGCCTCCAGCAGGATGGATGACTTTCATACAGACAGAACTGATCCACAGGCTCATTTATATCATAGACATGTTTATGACAGAGTGGTTTGCTGAGGAACGTATTCGTCAGAGAACAATCAAAATGACCCAGAGCAGAATCTTTTCTTTTTGTTTTTTTTTTCTGTTATTGTTTTGACTTAACAGGATCTGAATGCTTCCATCAAAAATGAAAAGTACAAGCTGGTTTTTATTTTCTTCATAACCTGAGCAATTCAGTTTGATCTGTGAATCAATTCTAAACAATTTTGTTTGTTATTAAATATCACAGAATAATATGTTGTGGATTACAGCTGCAATATGTCAGATAGAAAACTGTTTTGTTGAGACGACCTCAACATGTTTTTATGTTGTTTATGTGTTTATTATGTTCTTATTGCTGAGATTTCTCTTTCGATTTGAAATTCTAAATATTTGTAGATATTTTAGTCTGTTTTATAAAACATGACTTGACTTCTCTCCAGTTATTTGAACAAGAAAATAACTTCACTCAAGTAGTTTTGTTTATACAAGAGACTGAAAGGTTGTTTTGTTTATTACACATTTCATTATAATGGAATAAAACTCTCCGAAAACTCAAAAATCACAAACTTCGTTTTAAGGTTACTATCAGAAAGTGCGTCAGAAGGAAGTGTGTGTGTGTGTGTGTGTGTGTGTGTGTGTGTGTGTGTGTGTGTGTGTGTGCACGTACAGTCACTTTTAGTTTACTTCTGCCAGAACTGACTCACACTTCTGCATCGTTAAATGACTCTGAAAAACAGAAGACAAATAAACATGCGTTCCACTCTTCAGTTTTACTTCAAGTCAACTTTTTGGTCTGGATTTGGCACAATTTTTAAGTTTTGTTTATCTTGTCAAACCATAAAGAAATTTATTTTATAAAAAAAAAAATATTAAAAACATAAAGACTCAGCAACTTGTCAGTACAGAAACACTAAAGTTATCACCTTTATACAACTATATTTTTATTTACATGCACTGAAAACAAGAACCAAATACTTATTAACTATCCTCTGATTTACTCATCTTTATTTACAGTCTCCTCCAGATCCTCGTCAGTACAGACAGAAATGAGCATTTTAATTTTTGTTAAAGTACAAAATTAAACCTTAGATAAAAGACGAGTATCACATTGAATTACTTAATCAGGATGAAACTTGTCACATATTCCCTTTGTGTGTTTTACACACTCGACTTCACAGCATTATTTTAAAAATATGATCTCCAGGTCTGAAAGTATGAGAGGCACGAAGGAGTGAGAGATGAGGGAACCTGCTCAGAGAATCTGTTAAATGGACACAATCCTACAGACACATGTAGGACGAAACTGTCATATTCCTGTTGCAGATTTGATTTTCCTCCTATCAGCAGGAGCTGGTGTCCCGGCTGAGGATGGTGTGTGTGTGTGTGTGGGGGGGGATTACAGCATGTGCAGAGCCTGTCCCGAGGAGCTCCAGGTGGCTGGAGCCGAGCGTGCTGCCCTGGGCTGTGTCACTGGCTGTGGGTTGGACCAGCATCCCTGCCCCCAGCCCTCCCCCCCTCCCTCTTCCCCTATATCCTCCCTCTCCCTCAGCAGGCCCAGCCATCCATCCTGCATTAATTGGGTTTGGTGCTGGAATCCCCCTCTCGCCGCACACGCTCACGTCCAACCGGCAGCCGTAAAGACAAGCATGTTTAGCGCAACAATTATGATAATTGCTGCAGAGCACTCAGCTGAGGGAATAAGCAAATCTGATTAAGGGCCCTTCTGCATGATCAAATATTAATCTGATGTGTCTTCACTCTGACCTGGCTTGGAACATAAGAAGCTCTTATGGTCTTATGCATTAACAGATTTGCACAGGCTGAACTCATAGCGACTAATAATATTGGACGTGCGCGTCAGAGCGCCCGAAAAGAAATCTTCCGGGAGCTGAATCCACTTACTATAAAACTAAATAAAAATAGCATGGATAAGAATCAGACTAAGCTTTATGACGACTCAATTATTGCAAATTAGAAATGACAGTAAACACCTATTAGGAGAAAATTCTCAGAACCACCTGTTGAACTGGAATGAACACAACAGGCTTTTGCTAAGCTTTGGTTATGCTATATGTAGCTGACACACACACACACACACACACACTCAGAGCTCCACCTGTGTCTGTAAGTAAGATTACATGATTTTAATTTGTTTAAAAATGTTAAAACTTAATGAAAATGACGGATGGACAGATACATAGATGAACGGATACATGGAGATGACAGTTTCTTTTAAACGGATCCCTTGAAATTGATCATTTTAAGAAAAACATGAATCCAAAAATTTAAAAAAAGTTGATGTTTTACCTAAATTGTTAAAAAAAAATTAAAGTAAATATAGCAAAACATGTTTTATGCTAAAAATGTTTTTTGTCTGTATGTATTTGCATTTTTTTTACAATTTGAGAATAAAAATCAGAGTTGCTGCAATTTCATTTTATCAAATGAAATAGTGGTGGAAAAAATAAAAGGCAGTTCATCAGTGAAGTGATTTTGTCACTGTAGTGTGCTGTTGTTTCTCCAGGATGTTGGGAAACCAGTAAAATATGCCTGAAGTTTGTAAAACTTGCTGCCAAAAAGGTCGTAGTTAATCACCGTAACAAAACGTGTTTTTACAAAGTTAAGTAAGAAAAGTGATCAGAGGGTGTCGGTAAAAGATTTCAAAACTTCAAAGACAGGATCAGTAAGATGTGTTCGTATCATTTAGTGAAAAATATCCGAAATCTAACTTCACACGTCAGCGAACATATCAGCGGTTCTGCACCGTCCACGAGGTCCACCGAACTCGTCAGGATTTTAACTTCCCTGCCTGCAGTAAAGACTGGTAGTAAAGAGTAGAGAGCAAGCAATAAACAAGATGGCCACGAACCAGACAGCAACTGGCAGTTTAAAGGAGATTAGAATGATATTAAATCAACACAAATACCCCGGTATTTAACAACGCAAAACAGCTTGTAAGAATCATTGGATTATGAATCTGGATTACATCTCTACAGCCACATAGCTGAGAGACTGAGTGCCTATAGGGAGGAGGAGGAGGAGGAGGAGAGTCCAGATGACCTAATCTACTTACAAAGCATATTTAACTCACTATGATTTATACAAAAGATAAGGCTTATTCCAAGGTCAAATCTTAATTCAAAACATATTGTTTACTCTGCTGGGCATTAGCACAACAGATGTCGCCCGGCGCCCGCTGCTGCCTCCACAAATAAATACATTTCACAACGAAAAAAACCCAGACTTAACTGTGTGTGTGTGCGTGTAATGGACGAGGAATGTGCAACTGAATAATGCAAACCACAGGACACTCCAAATAACATTAATACATACAGAACAGAGCTGGCACACAGGGCACGGCCGCAACACAGGAGCACTTTAAGAAACACAAAGTGCGGGCTGTTAAAACACAGACACTGAACTTAATAACAGAAACTGACTTATAGGAAATTCTAATTGGCTTCTAATTAGATTTCTAATTAATTATACAAACTTTATGACTGTGAATGTGAAGGCTACCAAGCGGCTTAATCACATTTTATTCACGCGCTCACACCAGACGTGGATTCCAGGAATCGAGCGCGCTCTCCGAGTCGAGTTCTTCAGACAGTTTGTTTGTGTGACTAATGTGCGTGTCATGTGTTCCTCCAACATGTGAATCTTAAATTCATATTTATCACCTTTTGTTATTTTTTATCATCGGATCTCAAACAGTGTCAGTAATCCGCCGACACTGTGCATTTAATTTAGAGCATAGTTCTGTGAAACAAGTCTAAGGCTGTTTGTGAGAACGATCCTTCTTCACTAATATGAGATTAACCCAGATGCCCTGTGAAGGGAAAAAAAAAGAAAAAAAAAGGAACACACTCACTGTTAACTCAGTGGTCAATGCATAGAAATACCATACTCAGAATACAGTGCAAGGCTATTACACAGGTAGAATAAGAATTAAGCTACATGATAAACAGTTTTTAACTACCGCGGTGTGGTGGGCAGCTGAAGAGAAGCAACTGTGATGTTATTCCAAAAATATCATTAAAAAAAAAGAAAAACATGACATGCATGCAAAGTGTTTTCCTGTGGAGGAAACCAGACTCAAAACCGCATCCACAGACACATTTTTCAAGAAATTAAAAACACCAGCTTAATTGTCAGTGTCTCAAAATTGAAGGATTAGAATAAAGATGAGTAATAATCACAGTGCTGCATGTTTTACCCATCCAGGCGAGAGCAGTGTTTGCTGCACACGAGGAGGTGAGTTGAGCATTTCCTGCTGTGGCGGTGAGAAAACGGTGACGGCAGTGACGAGTGCAGCTCATCTGTTGCTGCAAACGCTGAGCGACATGCACACAGAGACAACACACCAGCAGCAGCAGCAGCAGCAGCAGCAGGGCCAGACAATACGTACAAAAACACAAAAACACAGCGAGAAAGTACCTGACACCCCTGGTATATGTGCTGAATTCACATTTATATGTTCATTTCATATTTCTATGTCTGACAAAAGAAAGAAAAACCGATAATGAACATTATCTGAGGGAGGTGGTGTGCTACATTTCCAGTCAACAGTTTAATTATCGTTCTCCATTATCAGCGCTCGTGAGATCCCAGCCCTTGCTATTTGACTGCGGGTAACCATAGCAACAAAACTGATGCTATATGCTACGTTAATGGTTAAGCTCACTTACAATTTAACAAACACAGTTTAGCCAGTGATCACATTAGCTGAAACCTGCTGAAAACGGATGACAGCCCTCTCGTGTTAATTGGAGGGTTGGTTGAAGTGTGATAATTTAATATTGCAATGTTTTTTTAAAAAAGATAAAAGTACGGCACTTTACGTTCCTTACGCTGTTCTTTGTGTTGAAATGAAATGTAAGTATGCAGAAATGTTAACATGAAGCTATGCAAACACAAGATGATCACGTATTGGTGTCAGAAAACACAAGAACGGAATAAGTAAAGATACATCAAGAAACTTAGGAAATAAATAATTCAAATTAAATGTAAAATAAATGAATAGCTTTATCAGAGCAATCACATTTGCAACAGTAGAACACACACACACACACACACACACACACACACACAACTCACAACTGGCGTAGGAGCTTAAACGCAATATTTGTTGGTAGGATGTCTGATGTTTCTGGATGATGGATGGTGAGTCTAACAAAGAGACATGAACCCAGAGGAGTGAGCTCATGTTTGGCCAAAGAAAACCAGTGTGTTTTTCTTCTCCTCTGAGGAGAGCGGGCCCTACTACTGTCAGCCCGCGGTCATTCCACCGCCCCAATCTAAACACCGAAATGGGAAGAAGAGATTGAGTATTATCGTGGCACGCTGCATTGCACCCCGACGCCGCGGACTGACCAGCCGAGTGACCGCGGCTCATCTGCCTGCGAGGGAGAAGGTCAGTAATCTCTTCCTGGACGCTGCGAGGAGAAACCGACAGCTTCGAGGACACTTTCCCCAACCACGTGTGATCGTACGTGAACAGAAGACTGGCTTCTCTGCTACCTTACGCATGCCTCCTGCTCTGTCCTTCTTAGACAATTGGATTATAGCAGCACCCCTCTAATTCTGAACAAGTTCCCAAAGATTTAATATGCCAGTGGAATTTGATATATGACTTAATTTAGATGGAAACCTCATGACATGCAGCTTGTGACCTCCCGTTCAAACACTCCCTTAACTCTTTGTGAGCATATTAATGCTTTTTTTGGAGCCGCACATGAGAAACAAAAGATAATTTGTTAGTAACTAACTCTAAATAACTATAATAATAGTTATCGTTACGGTTACCTACAATAGTTTGGATTGTTTGTAATTGTGTTTTAACTTGATGCAAAAAAACTACATGATGAGAAACTACCAGTGACATGTACTTTAATTTACTGGAACAATTAATTCCTCGTGTTTTCTCGTCTCCAAGCGAGCAACTGTGATACAGAAGAGTGAAAAGTAGAGAGTAAAGCAAAGGCAAAAAACAGCATGACAGAAACATTTAAACACGAGCTGCTAGTTTCAAGTGCAAAGAATCCTGATGTGAAGAATTTCATCTCATCTCATAAATTGTTTTGAGACGATCAGTTTTTTTTGCAAAATTGAATCTTTTTACAAAACTTTACTATGTGATTACATCCAAGTTTATTCTGCACACAGTCTCCTTGACCTTTTTTTGCCACACAATGTATAGAAAACATTAGTACATGAAACACAGCGACAGATAACGTGTAGACATCACATGCTGACAGTATGTTTTCCTCCATCATGCGCTCTTTCCCACCACGTGTGTGTTTTCCTTCACACTTAAGGACGAAGCACAAATAACTCTAATACTAATTCAAAAAGAAGAACGATAAAAACACAGCAGCTATCATGGAATAATATATCAAAACTGTGTGACATATTTCCAGCCACTTTATTAATAATACCACCTTTATTAATATCTAATTCTGTAAATCAGAGAGAGGTGTGCTGCTACAAGTGGCTGAGGTTTATTTGCGCTTTGGTGCACACGGAGCCCGGGCAGGTGCACACAGCCCACCGTGGGGTATCAGGTATCCCCCTTGGCCTAGGCCTCTCCCATTTGTCATGGTGAATGAGTGGTCTGCCTGACTGCACTTTCTCATTCCATTTCCTCCCAGGCTGCGCTGAGGCCCTACCACCCACTGTACGCTGTCATTTCTTTAACCCCTTTTCCATTCACATGAAGTGTGGCAATAATGCTCTCTCACATTCCTCTTTTCAATAGCTTACACGCTACGCTCCCCCACCTCTACCACCACCACCCACCCCACCCTCTCTGCACACACACACACACACACACACACACCTCTTCTCCCGGTCAGTCTACACCTCCCCTAATGGCGTGAAAAGCTAATGTCATCCGTTTGACAAGTCACAGGTGTTCCACGAAATAACATTGACTCAATAATTATAATAATACAATTAAAAAAGCTCAAAGTTTAAAAAGAAAAAAAAGGGGGGAGAGGAACAATTAAAACACTCATTTTAACTATGACTATGACATCAACCTACTTCTACAGTTAAAAAACAACGAAGCCCTGGCAGATGCTCATTAGCTTAATTATTAACCTCTTTACAAGAAATCCGGCGCGCTCCCCTCCTCGCCGGTCTCCTCTCAGTCCACTTAGGAAGAAAGATGTTAGTGCTCCTCTTTACTTACGTCCACAACGCCTCTCCCACCATCCACAGCTAGCTAGAGATATTTGTTCCCCAGCCATCCTACTACACAACATGTTCCACAACAGTAAAAAAAGTCTCAACACTGAGCCCACCGGCACCCTCTCTGCAAACAGTAACAGGCAACTGGAATGGAAAATATTGTCTGGTCCTAGTCACTGAGGGGGGAAAGAAAAAAAAAAAAAAAAAGAGCAAGAGCACAAGTAAGGAGTAATTGCAGAACACCCCGAGCTCATCCTATAAAGAAACCTTGCTTCGCTCCTTTTTTTTTTTTTTTTTTTCCTCTTCCTGCAAAGAAAACCAGGAAATCTCCACTTATTTCAACAAACATTTGCCTCAACTCAGGAACTAAGCTGGGCTTTTTTTTTTTTTCCCTCCTTTTAAAAAGTGTGCTGTGAATGTCTGTGGGAGACCAGGAGAAGCGTATGTTGTCTGGGGTCCATCACGGCTAAAGTGCAAAGAGATTGCAGCACCATCTGCTGGCGAAGAGACAGTCGAGGAAAAGGAAGGAGAAAAAAAAAAGAGGAAAAGTTTGAGACAAGTCGGCAGAAAGATGAGTCCAGACTCTTTGGGGGGGGTTTATTACCCACTTGGGTCACTACAGTATGTATTCATGGTACTGTTCGGTGCTTTGGATGAAAAAAAAAAAAACAACAAAAAAAAAACACCTATGTGACTAAATAAGGAAGACCCAGATGGTGGGAACAGGCACTTGTATGTCAGCGTCATAATTCAACTTCAAATAGCAAACTTCGGAGAGGTAAAAGTTCATGGAGGCCTCTTCCTCAGATCACATTCATAACTCGGGACATATAAACAACCTCTTTTTCGTTCTTGCCCTCATTTCCTTCAGTGGATCCTGTGGACAACTAATAACGAGTTAATCAGCCTGATTGCACATTCATCACTGTGATCTGTTTCTTTTTTGCAGCTGATGGAGGAGGGGGGGGGGAGAAGCGTGTTTTACTTGGGAAATGAAATATTTAGTGACCTGCTGCTTTTGCCCTTCCACTGGAGGCAGAGGCTCTACAGCTGAGTAAACAGACGCGGCGCTGCAGAGTGGACAGGTAACAACGAGTGCCCGACCGCCTCAGCACTGACTAATAAAACCATTGTTACCCTGGACACAGGCTTCTAGGATGAAAATCTCTGCTCTTGTGCATAAAAAAAGTGTTTATTTCTGCTAATTTTTAATGAATCATGTGTGTAATTGACATGAAATCAAATGGTAATTCTGACAAACCAAGATGTGCAATTCGTCTGCAGCTAACAATAAATATATATATATTCTTTAAAGATTTTACAGTTTAATTGATAACATTCTGGCGATCTGTGAAAGTTTAAAGGGAGCACCAACATTAGAGGTGTAAGAAACAGAGGCCACGACAAGATAGAAAACATGTCTGTCTTTGATCAACTTACAGACGTTTCATTCCTCCTCAGCAAACGCGGCTTTGTGAGGTAATGCACAGTTTTGTGTTTCCAGAAGTCGGCGATCTGTCTGTTATACCCCTGATGTGGTCAACGGAATGGAAACATTTGTTACGCTGGTGTGCTAAGTCCCACAGTACTGAGAGACATCCAGAGCGATGAAGAGATTCTAACGTGGTCCTTCTCCTCGGTAAACCCACGTCTCGTACGCCGCAGCCGGAGAACTTCAAGGAGAATTAAGATCTTTACTCGGGGTCTATTCAGCCCGGCTTCAAAGACTGATATGAAAACCAAACAAGACCAGAGGGCTCAGGAGATGTTGGGAAAATAAGGGAGAATCAATATCTTTGTGAGGAGGGTTGGAGGGAATTATGTAAATGCATTATTCAAAGTTCAGGAGATGTCTAAATATATTTTCACCGCAGTAACCGGAGTAACTAAACCACATCACAGCAGACATTTATAAAGATCTGTTGCACAAGTTGACTATGACTGATTATTAATATTATTATGACTTGAAGAGTGAATATTTATGAGGCTGCAAACAGAAAAAGAAAGGCAGCAGAGGCATTGATGCACGTTAATCCTGTGGTGGCTGAGTCCTAACCCCACTTTACAATCTAGATATACAACAGGGATGTTCAACTCAAAGAGAGAAGTGCTCGGATGATCCGTTTTGTATGTCGGATGAGTCACAGTTTTTCCAACTGTGTACATAATACGGTGCAGGACCGAGCGCAACACGTATGTCACGGATGCATTAAAAACATGACGTACTAAATGATCTGAAGACTGCACTTGATTGAAACCACTTCTCCTGGGTCCATTTTCCAATTGGTGAAAAAAAAAAAAAAAAACAAACAAACGACAGAGAAAAATATATAAAATTCATTATGACGACATCTCGAGCGTCTTTGCGCAATTAGAAGTCGAAGATTAACGAGGATAGATTGGATGTGCCTGATCAGGGTCTATTGAATTCTTACCTCTCAACCATCCTCAAATGACCAGTCAGCACTAATGCATCCATATTGTGTCTATAAGCGTGAATTGATTTATATTTGCTGCAAAGCATCCCCAAGACGTTGAGAAAGCACCATTGGAACCCAATACCAATTATATGTTTGTTTCTGGGGGGAAATGGCCACTCAGTGCGTCGGATCAATGCGGACATCAAAAGGTCAGAGCAATACATTTCTGCCGGAAAAAAGTTGGCGTGCCAATCGAGCCGCTCGTCCGCAGGCCGCCGGCCTCCTTCCCTGCCCGGAGAGAGGGAGGAGCGGCGAAGATGGACGCAGAGATAGCGACGGAATCTAGCGTGTTGCACCATGATCCCGTCCCCAGCTAGTGCAATAAATGCTAAAAGGCCACCACTCATCAACACCCCCACAGTAATATGGAATCATAAGACGTGCCGGGATTAGACGAGGCCACGTCTGAGCCTGGCTTCAATGGGAGGCTTTGATAAAGAGGCGATAAGCATGGACGGCTTCCACACACACACTCCTCTAAACTAAGAGTACTGTAGCCCTCCCCATAGGAGCCCAGCCTATCGATATTCATATGCAAATCTAATTAAAGACCATATTAATTGCCCAGGCCTGAATGCCCCTGCTGAAACCCACACCTGGCAGGCCTGCAGGAGAGGATATCCTTATGCAAGCATGCCTTATAGATTGTTGCTTTTTTTTTTTTTTTTTTTTTTTCCTCCCCTCCTTTTACTGCTCACGCTCTCTGAGGACCTTTTGAATCCATATTAATTTCCTCTCTGGCAGTTATGTGGGCAGGGTATGAACTGTGCTATTTCACTTTTAATCTGTCAGTAATTTAGTAATGTGTAAACTAATTATGCGGCGATATTAATGTAATTGGCTCTGGGAGCTGTTCACAAAAAAAAAAAAAAAAAATCAATGTGTTTGCAGAGAATGCAGTAAATTGCATCAGGTTATTATAATCGCGTGTCAAGTGCCTGATTATGTTATGAAGCTAAAAAGTAGATGTCAGCCACAGGTCAATACAGCCGGGCTCCATAAAAATCCATGCCTCTCCATTCATTAATGTGAGAGGAGTCAGTGAGCACCGTTCCCCTCACTCCCACCACTTGCCTCTCATGTGCATGTAATAGAGTGAGCCTCAAGGTATATAATGTGGAATATAATACAATAAAATATTTTATTTACATAAAGATTAAACAGGCTGTTTCACAAGAGGCCTTTAATTAATCTCCTCTTCAAAACTTGGTCTCAGAATCCGCAGGCGTCACTAAAACTAAAATAAGGAATGAGTGTGTGATGATATATCATCTATTACAGAACTGTAATCAATCTGATGAACCAAAGGGGCGTTTTGGAAAAAAAAATAAAAATACTGGGAGTTATTAGAGGCCACAAAGTGACACAGAGTTAGAGAAAAACAAGTGATGACATTTTGAAAGCATGATAAAAGAAAAAGAAAAATCCGACGCATCTGGATGAGAAAGAGGAGACTGATTGTCGACTAATTTTTGAACTTCTTCGTTTTCCACGAGTGAAAATGTCAAGACGAAGAATTACTTTCTGGAACTGCCAAATTCACTGGGTCATAAAGTCCCCTGATGACACACACAAGTTGCTCACGATGTAAAAAAAAAAAAAAAAAAAAAAAAGAGGCTAAGATAATTAGGAAATCAGTTCCTATAAACAGAAAAAAAACAGCAGTTTAAAAAGGTTTACACGAATGGAAGTGGCTTAAACATAATACTTTGTTGTTTGATGAGACTGGCACCGAGTACTGTGGGACCCGACGACGTCTTAATGCGGCACTGAGTGAGCTGACTCGCCATCTCTGGTAGCAATTACGGCTGTCAGGGGTTATGATTGATAGCCTTTGTTTACAGTGTTTAAAAAAAGGGGGAGACACATTTCAAAACATCGCTTTTGGTGTACACATAAATAACCGAGTTTAACCCCTGGACGATAATCCGGAGGAAAGAGTTTTGCAACTGCGCCGAAAGGTTCAATAATCAAACGGCAATAACATTTCCCATCTTTACCATGAAATTATGTCCGCTTTATATACCCGCTCATACATCTTCCCCTGACAGGCTTCAGCCAACTGTGACGATAACTGGAGGTAAATACAGTGCTTATGTCAAACTGAACGTACTCATCAAGGGAGTGGTTTGGACTTTTCCTCCTCTGAAAATGATTAGAATGAAACGTATGTATTTTTAACCCCTGCCTGCATTGCCCAATGTTAGGAAGGCGCCGTTTTTAAAATTGCAGGATTAATTTTGAATGAATAAGATCCCTGCAGCTTCGTTTTGTGTTCTAGCTTCAGTTTAAAATGCCTGAAATGTTGCTTTTTGAGAAATATCTGGAGGCAACGTTTTCTTGGCCCCGTCCCCTTTTATGAAAACAGACCAGCTGTTTGTGAAACGTCTGCCTCCCTGTCTGATACGTCTCAGACTTGTTTGGCTGACACCGGAGTCAATGAGTCGATTGAAGCTTGTATTCCACAGAGAAGGCATTTAGATGAGACTCGGGGCCCATACTGTGAACAAGGAGCGCATCTTTCTGTGACTCCAGCAATGGATTTTTGTTGTTCTATAGCTGGCAAAGTGCCTGGAGATCCCCCACCCCCACCATCACCATCACTCCATTTTGTCTTTACTCCTTTATCCTCCTCTCTCTCTCTATCTCAGGCTGTTATACCCTAACCCTCACCCTGCCTGTACTCTAACCATTACACACTAGTCCTTAAAAGTTTTATTCAGTACCTGTATTATACTTTTTCACGTAAAACTAAAATTCTGATCAGTTTCATTGAACGAACGACATGAAGAGTCCGTTCCTAAAATGTAATGATGAGATGATAAACATTAAAAAAAAGTGGGGCTCTGGATCTGGATCTGCTACTTTTCTTGGACAAAAGATGCAACTTGAAGTCTTACATTTTTATAGACTAAAAGATTGATCGGGAAATCATGAAAAAAACCAGCAGATTCATCGATAACGAAACTAATCCTCAGTCACAGCTCTAAAATGGACATTGTTGACGAGCACAAACACTTCCATATACAGTGTGGTGGTGATGAACTCATCTTCCCTGGCAAAGAGCGACGCCTGTTTTTCCGAGCCGAGTGTCATTAGTGATTTTTTTTATTTATACACACGGATATATAGTGTTGGTGGATCCCTGCTGCCTCTCCCAGGTCTTGAGTGGCTGAGCTCTGGGTTAGCCAGGACTACTGAAGCATCCTTTCACTCCCAAATCACACTAAACCTCTCTCCTGTTTAACAAATTGCCTGAACCACAGAATTCCTTGTCTGGGGGGGAAAGTCTTGATCAAGCTTTTGAAGTCTGCAGGTCAGTGTGAGGCCAGCATTTGAAGTCACTGCTGAGGTTGGACTGAGCCGATTTTTTATTTTTTTTTTGTCTGGTGGAAAGGAACACGTTGCAAACTGAAGACACTGGAATAGCAGCGCTGTCCGTTTTCAGTAATTCACTCAAACTAGATATAGTTAGAGGCGCCATTTTGCGGTTAATTAAGTGAAGTGATTAGATGGAACCAGGTGACCAATATTAGAAATTTAAAAAAAAAGGGCTGTCAAATCTTTTTCAGTCGATCTCAGTCACAGTAATTGGGATTATGGCGAGGTCAGGAATCCCGAGACCAGTTAAGCAATGGCTGAAATAACTACTGAAACATTGAGAGAGATGAAACAATGAAAGGTTATTTCACAGTTTTGCAAATATGCTAAAAACAAACAACATTTGCAGTTTGAAAGATATCACCCAATATATACAAAAGTCTGAGTTCTCTCACATGGTGAAAACTAAACAAACAACGAGCGGCACGGTAGACTGGCGATTAAACCACACAAGTTTGATCCCCAGTTCCTCCTCCGAGTCTGGTATCAAGATGCTCAAACCACATCACACTAAAAAAAAGGGGTAGGTTGCCATTATTGTTTCGTGTTATGAAAAGTCAGACCTAACGCTAAAAAATGTCGATCTAATAAATACTTGAGCAGCACGAGAGCCTTTATGAACGGAAAAAATGGTGCATTTGTAGCTGATAAATTCTCGTTTGCAGCTGCGGCCCACACACACACACACACACACAAGGGGGGTGTTTCTATATCTCACAATGACACATGTGCCGGAGCCACCGAAATAACAGTCACGAGGCAAAGGTTGCCTCGGCCATTTACTCTCTCACTGGTTGCTGGGCACGGAGTGTTTAGTCCCCGGGTGAATGATTCGCTTATGGCAGGGCTGGTCAAGCAGGGAATGATTCGTGAGGAGCTAAGGTCACGGGCAGATGATGAGGCTAATTAATCTTGCTTTGCACTCCACTCGCTAATTATTTGCTTCCGTAATTATGCCCCTAATACCGCTCCGCCCCTCATGAACCCGCCATCTCGACCTCCCGCCTGTAGCTAAAGAAACAGCCCATAAATTTGTGTTCGCGGTGAACACGGTGGCAGAAACTTCAATCACATATCATCACATTTTATTTGAGACAGCTGTTTTTAGAATAAAAAAAAGGTGAAATATCACTTGGCTACCGCCCTGACCCTGCACGGCCCTGTTTCCACAAGGGTTGCGATGAAGCGCTTCAAATGTTCTCGTCGGCGCTGCATCCCTTACAGCAGGAAGTCGCACAGAATAGTGGAAGGAGGTAAAAAGGGGTGGAGGGAGGGGAATCATTAAGTGACTCATTAATTCTACATGATCACTCTTTCAGACACTTTTCTGACACTTCCTCTGTGTGAGCTTCGTACTGTTAACAAGGCAGCCGGCGCGAGCCTGGCAGAGACTGCAGCAGCAGCAGCAGCAGCAGTTAGCAGAAGCAGCAGCTTCGGATGCTAACGACAGTCGGGTACTCAACACAAGAGAAGCGAGACGGAGACAGGCAGTCACAGAGCCGAGGGATAAAGAACGCTGGAGTAGCAGGAGAAGGCAGGCTGAAGACCCCAGGGCTCAAACAGAGCTAGATTTACCCTTATGTGCTAGTCTGGAGGAGCCACGGTCATTGATCGAGGCTGGAGAGCCATGGAAGCCGCCATTTAGGCTGGAGCAATACAACAGTGCTGGTATTGATTGATGAGGCTGGTCCTGTTAATATTATTTATGGTAGAGGGGCTACACAGCTCTCTGGCAGAGTAAGCCCCCCCCCCATAATAAGTGGTAATTGATGGCACAGGAGGCCAAGACCCCCCCCCCCCCCCGACTCACTGACCCCAGTCCTGTGAAAGTCAGATGGATTGCCTCTAACACAGTTATGATTGATATTATCAGATTACATAACCCGCTACAGAAGCCTTGTGGGCCTACTCAAGTGGGCACATTGATTTTTGATTAGGACGCCACTCAACACATCTTGGAAGGAACCGGGAAAATATATCCTGCAGATCAGGCCGCGACTCCAGATTTCTGAGGGGATGTTTTCCACTGTATCAGTGGCTCTCCACAGTGTGTATTAATATGACTCATCGGTGATACGGAACGTTTCCTTCGCGGTCAGTCGAACAATTACGTTCTTCTAATTGCACTTTTCTTATTGCTGCGATTATTCCAGTTGGGCCATTCTGTATTTATCTTGTAGATAAATAAGCAGCGCTACCTTCTCTCTGCAGAACTGATGGAAGATGTTGGCTTATCATTTCTGTTCCAATGAGCTCGGAGACATCTTTGCCTCCACTGATCCAAGCAAACTGAGGTTATAGTCTTAGCAGATCACCATGATGGAAACTCAGCCTATCCTGACCAAAAAACTGTCCATATATACCGTATGTCGTCTGTGCAAGCAATATAGTATATTAGCCTATTATTAAGAAGTCGTAGTGATTATGACAGGAATAAAAGGAGAAAGTCAGATCACATAGAATAAGAGGGACAAGGAAGGTTGGGTCGGATTGGACGGGTCAAAGAAACACAGGACAGTCACTGAGTGAACTGCTGTGAAACCAGAAGTCAACGATGGGCTAATGTAACTTTAACAAAGTCTAAATAAGCTACTTATTCTAACTCAAAACACATGATCTGTTCCTAAACCTAAACCGACCAGTTTGCGTCAACAACATGACGATGACGGTCTGGCACGACCGTTAAATGATCACACATGCTATTTTGGGAAGGACCATATATGTCCTATTGGAGTCAAACAAACAAACTATTAAGTCCGTCTTGTTGTGGAAACTTTGTCGTTGTGTCTTTTTCAATGTTTGCAATAAAACTGACACCGAATGCAACCTTGTAATCAAAGCACCCTTTCTTTGTGTCGAGAGATTAAAGGGTACAGCGGTTCTAAAATTCACCAAAAGGCCAAACTAATTACTTTCTTACTTTCTTTTTTTTTTTTTTTTTTTTACAATACCACTAATGTAGATGTTCCTCTGTCATCGTTCAGTGTGGCTAATGTGTTAGAAAAAAAACATTTAAAAAACAAATGAAAAGTGGTGAAAAAGTAAGTTTCATTCTGTGAACGGGCACGAGCGTACTTACTTCAACAATGCTCCTGACTTCAGAACAGAAGTGGTAAGTTCTGAAGAGTACCTGCGCTGTAAATGGCTCAACTGTTGCGTGACCGGGTTTGGAACGCACCCCACCTCCCCTCCGCCCTCCCTTCCCTTTCCCCAAGAAGACTTGCTCAATTACTGCAGACAGATGGACGACATCCAGCAGATCTCAATGGCGTTCTGTGAGTCACGCGCAATTTTTTTTTTTTTTTCGTTTGCCGCTCGCAGTAGGATGAAATCAAAATATGGATGAAAAACATATTAGCGTTTCCCCCAGAGGATCGCCACAGCTCGTACATGCACACGGTGCTGAGGTGACGGTCGAGAGAGAGAGAGAGAGAGAGAGAGAGCATGTGTGTACCTGAGAAAGTGTGATGCGGGCTGTGATTAATGTCTCCTCATGACTTTTTTGACACCTCGGGCGTAATGGCTCCTTATTTTAGAAATGGCTAATTATCATTTCATTTCACTCAGGAATTTTTCACAGTTTTTTTTTTTTTTTAATTTTTTTCCCCCTGACTGGCAGGGTCATATTGAGCTTACATGAGAGCTGCCTGCTATATGGAAAACATAGAGAGAGGATGGAGGAAAACTTAAGGCTTGTTATAAACCCATAAAGATATTTAATTTTTTAGTTCGATGGCGTCGCCGATCAGCGAGGCAGCTGGTGTGAAGTGACCTCTGGCTGACCAGAGGGAACCAGAACAAGGCTGGAGTTATGCAGCTAGAAGGAAATACACCTTAAAAAGTTCAGGTATGAACAGGTTTGCTTATTCAAACCCACAATATTTCCAGATTCTACACGGGTGACGTGAAAAGTCAACAACACGAGGTTAAAAGAAAAACCTGTGGAGGTATTTCAGTTTAACGCTGGATCTCGGCCGTCAACACACTTTTACCTCTCGGCTCAAATGAAATGAGAATGCAGCAAAACGTAAAAAAACACTAACTCAATCCTAGACATCTTATAGGTTTTCAACTGTTAACCTTCCTTTACATATGTTATCAGACTGTGATAACTGTGCGAGGGGTTATTTATGTTTACAGCTCATTTTATTTATAGGTTTTTTCTTTACAGATGGTTGCGACAATATAAAAGCAGAGTGCTGAAAGTCTCCACTTCACTTACTGTATAAAATGAGCACTGTAGCTGAGTTATGTTAAGGACCCCTGCCTGTGCTGTTCTGCATTCGGTCAATAAATTTAAAGATAAATTAGAGTAGACTTGTAAATATGATAATACTGGTTCCTGTTGTGCACTTCCCCCTCATTGTTTTATTGCATGTGTGGGCAATCTTCCAGATAGAGTTGGGATTGATTTTGTTTAATGATCTTCAATCCCTCCAACGCCTTTCCCTCATTCTCTAAACAGCTTGCCTCTAACCCCTTCAGAATCTAATGCCCTAACCCCCTGCCTCTTTATCCCAACCCTCACCCTCATCAGCGCAGAGTAAAGCTGTGAATATGAACATTATGAGCTTTGGGTTCAAAACGTAATGGTTCACAAATCAGCCGCTATGGATTTTCTGCTACTCCGATCGATGGCTGCTGGAGGGGGGGGGCATGATTTCCAGCTTTCAGATATACTCCTACTCCTAATTCATATCAGCAAATTTAAACACCCATTGGTGTATTGGAATAATTTGATGCCATAGACAGAAAAATGGGCAGTTAAAATGGAGTAAAGTGATTCCAGCAGTGGGAAATACGGCAGTACACTTGGCACACAGGCACATAGTGCGTCACCTCTCCTCTACAGTACAGACATGATTGTGCTACTCAAAACTACTGACGCATAATTGTTGTATTCTTGCCGTTGCACTTTTGTGGCGAGTTTGTCATTGTTGGAGCTTTAACAAGTCCAAAGAAAATAACCTACCAACAAGTGTCACACCCATTAGCATTTTTGCTATTGACGGAAAACACGGTCTGGTTTATTTTATTACTTTAAACCAATCACAGTTTGGTAACCTTGGGCAGCATGAATACCCAGGATGCAACGCTAGTGCCCCATTGCATGTGGGGAGACAAGCATAAAAATGGTTGAATCCCAGCAAAGGAGCCGACAACAGCTGCTTGCTTGTTCAGATTTGTACTATCAATGACTTTAAATGCGCTGGGACACAACCTGCCATTTTAAGCTCGCGGGTTTCTAGCTCAGTTGTTCTTGTTTTCCATGTAGGCAGAGATTTTGAAAACAGTCACATGAAGCCCGCCATTGGCCGCCTGAAATCGGTGGTCAACGGCAGGCGTATATCACAACGGCACCTGTGCCCAGATCAAACCAAAACATTGTGGCATTAACATCAGTTATTGTAAAAAATAATCTTTTTATAAGAGTGTCAGTAACTAAGAGTTAACTTATTAGCAGCACTAGTCTAAAACCACTAAGTTAAACACTAAACTAGATGTTACACATTACTGGGTTTTAAACAGCACACTATATTGATCCATATTTAAATATCAAGAAAGTGAAATGTGTATAGTTTTAGCTGCTACAACAATTCAGTTAATGCAAATGACGTTGATACAACTGATACAACTAGTACTGCATCTTCAACCACTATTACTGCTATTACTGTACTGTTACAAGAACTAGCAGTGCAGCTACTGATGCAGCTCAGCGATATGTACAGCAGTTCTTGTGTGTGAGCATGACCAAAGTGTTCCCAGCATGACTTGGACTTCACCGCCCCACAGCAGACCTCTGCGCGATGGCCAAACGGCAATAAGAAACACAGGGCTGTTCACTGCAGGACAGCCTCGCATGATTAATGACCTCCAATTAGGGCCTGGATGGCAGGTTTCATGGGTTCTTACTGCCCACTCCGCCCCCCAACCAATGATAATCTCTCTCAGGCATGCCTCAACCAGCTCGACTCCCCTACATCAACAACATCCCGAACTGGGACAAGACGCTCTGCTGTCCGGATAACAGGGCACAGCGCTACTCTCTGCTAATAAACATCTTTGTGGTGATATCATTTTGTTTCACTGGGATGGAAAAGCTTCGGCACATTCGCATTAAGGATGTTTGGAGTGGTTTCTTTTAAGACTTTTTAAGGGAACAGAGGTCTACTCCTTGTGTTCTGTTTGCTTTGGAAAAGCTGTTGTAGCCTCTTGACATGTTGGTGCACTTAAATCAACATTAGGGTGCAGAACATTAAACGTCTGTACTGTAAGAGATAATAAGGATCTCCTAAAATGTTACAAGATTTGGCATTATGGTATAGAACTACCACACGGAGCCCCTGAGAACTGTGACTGCTCAGTTACAGAATGATCTTGATATATTTTGTGACCTAGCAAACCTAATTTCAGTCTAAACAGTGATTGTTAAAGCTATTCGTATGATTCGATGACTCAGAAATCTGTGTGAGTGTGTCATCTGTCTCCCAAAATAAGATTCAGTTCACCTCTTCCATTACTGCTGTACTCCTGGCAGACCCATCAACCAGTGACCAGGTTCATGGTGATTTCCAGAAAAGGGGCCGTTTTTGCCCGATCTAGAAGAGGATGTTGAGGCTGCCATATGCTCTGTATGTAAAGAATCACTGAGAACTGATTATAGTCACTGGCCACGTCCTTCTCCTGCCCATGCTGCAGGAATATGGGCTTCATGGCCCTGTTTATGTGGAAGATTCAGTCAAGGTCCCCTGACACTGTTCGGACTGCAGATTTCCGATCAGAGTTGTTGCTCTCTTTTCTACCCACCACTGAAGTAGAAGGTTTTCAAAATAAGATGCAGATTATGTTAGACTACCAACATTGAGGATGAGTATTGTAAATTCTGTTGAAGAAGTAACATTTCCCAGGTAAGCATCTTTCAACATACTACACTCTCAAATATTTTACTGCATCACAACACTACAAGTGTCCGTGTTGACAGAGGCCCCATCTTCAACTAAAGACACATTTTCTCATCCACCCTTCGTCATCCACTGGGTAGCCTTGCTGGCAAGATCCCTTGATGGAAAACAAAAGTACCAAATTATCAAAAAAATGTTGGCACCCAATTCTCTTGATGATAAATACTGTTGATGAATTTGCAGTGTTAAAGGGTTTGTGTTGTTCTCTCGTCCAACCAGAAGGTCTAGTGACATTGTTCTCTAAGAGCCCATGTACAATTTTTCATTCCTTGTTTGAGATCTCACTGTCTTTGTTGACAGCTAGATAATGTGCAGTTTTCAGCTTCACTAGAGTAAGTAGATTAGTCCAATATAAGTAATTAGATGCAATATTCCATTTTATTTTCAGCTGTCTACAGCAAATACTTCTGACAGCCGCCTGCGAGGTTCCTGAGTCTTTGTTTTCTGCACAATGTACACGTCTCTTCATAGCCCATGCATCAGTGAGTTACTTTGTTTCTGTATGGTATTTCATTTAAAGTGAGGGTTGCCTGCAACAATGACTGAGTTTTCCACCTGCAGTAACTTGCAGTAGATAAAAAATAAAGTCATTGAAAATGTGCCATGGAAACGTTCTCTGCCACTGCTGGTTGAAACTCTGTTTCCTGCTGCTGGTGGAGATTAAACTGGCATTCGTTGTCGTCTCTTCAGAATCAACTTTACATCTAAACTTCTGAGATCATTTAGCTCACTGCATGGTCTGCATGAATCATGTGATTTTCTTTTTAACAAACAATGGTTCTGTGCAGTGTTGTTGTAATTGGTAATGGCTGATGTGGTCTGAATATGTGTATCAATATACCTATAAATGCGGATAATAATAAGGATGGTGGTGTTGCAGAATAACAGCAAAGGAAGCCTGCTCTACATTTTGAAAATCTACATATCCGTCTGTCCTAATGATTATCGTATTCTCTTCCATGAGTAACATCCATCTGGCCAACACGCTGCTTTGCTGGAATCAGTTTGGGCCTGGAAGAACCACTTCTGTTCATGGAGTTTTGACTCTGACTTTGCCCTCCAAAACCACTCCGTTATTAAGGCCTGGAAAAGACTTCGATGGATGGGTGGGGGGGAGAGAGAGGAGGAAAAAAAAAAGGGAAAAAAAATCTGAAAACAATTAAACACAAACCGCGTTTGTACTTGGAAAGGAGTGGCTGTTGTATTCCAATCCCAGACGACCTATGGGATGCCACGGAAGTGCCATTAAAAAGAGAAAGGATGCGTGAACAGCTGTTTTGTGTGACGGCTCACACTGCTTACCATGATTTCCCCTCTGTAAGACTGGGTCAGGATTACCACAACCCGCCTCCCCTCCAGTAGCCTGATAAACTCCTTCCTCACATGGCGCACATATGACGGAGCAGACTTACAGTACTGCATGTCTCTCCATGTGAGAGGAAGCATAAGCCATTAAAAATTAAGTGTGTGCACGCACTAATGCACATATGTAAAGGTAGAGAAATAAAACACCGGACGTTTAACTACGTGTGTGCAGGTGTGTGTCATCAGGGGAGGTGCCTTAAATACCACATATCGACTTGGCCTTTTCCATCGACAGAGACGGAGGGAGCAAAGAGACAGACGTAAGGTGTCAGCTATAGAAAAAATGAGGAGCGAAGGAAGAGTCAGAGGAAGAGAGGGGGACAAAGAAAGAGAACAAGAGATGGTTAGAAAGACAGGGAGAGAGAGAGAGGGAGGGAGGGAGGAGACAGACTGCTGGAAGAATGTGATTAAGTCTGTTTATGGAGTCCTATCACTGACACACAAGAGCAGGACCACCTGCAGTCTGGAAGTCATTACGCCAGGGTCACGGGATATCCTACATGTAAACTCTGAGTCACTTCACCTCAAATTGGGTGTAAAGATCCCATTTCCTCCCATCGACAAACTGAACCACCTGCAGGGTGATAGGATATGATGTCGTTGATGTCGACGGCCTACATGTCTGTTCTATCATACGGCTACGACGGCCCAGTTGGCAGATTAGAAATGTTTCCTGCAGACACGCTCTATCTCAACTTTAACCGTTACATTCAGTGAACACTGGGACACTTGAGTCGTTCAGTTCCATACAATGATGATGTTGTGTTTTCTTTGTGCAAGAGTTTAAACTTTGACTTGCACTTTCAGCCTCCACTCTCCTGTGATGCAGCAGCCTGTAAAGCCTCGACAGGTATCTTTGTGTACTTGTGTAACCTGTTCACCAGCGTAGACGGACCAAAGCCTCTCCACTCAGGAAGATAGTGACTTTTCAGACCTGTTCCTGATTGATCCCACCTTTTGATCCCACCGGCTGATCCCGTAGAACCAACTGTTCCATCTTGTGTTAGTTTACTCTGAGCTGCTGTAACAATTTGCTGCTGCTTTGCTTTCAGCTTGGTGCTTGTTGGCTCACTCTTCCTGAAAATGTTCAATACAGATTTTTGCAGCTTTGCTAGTCCATGACCAGCACACCTGAGAAAAGTCACCCCATGCCTTTTTTTCCCCTGCATCCTTACAAGCAGGAACAGCATCAGCACCATCGTCATGTACAACAACCAATACTTTGGTGATGGATACACCAACTTGCAGCTGTGGGTCGGCTGTAAGTAGCATTGTGGCTCCATGAAGTCAGCGCCCAGTCTCTATTAATAAAGTGGCAGGGGATGCCTACAGTAAGTGGCAATACTCAGAAATTATTGCTGTATTTAGTTCTATAGGTCTATATGTGCATAAACAAACTGCTTACAACTTGCACTGTAAGGCGCAGATGTCATACTAGCCAATAGCATCTGCTTCAGGGAGTCTTTGTTGATTTCATGTCTGAAATGAACATGTAATAGTCCAAATACTCACTCAGTTGTCTTGTTATTTTGAAGTTCTGGAGCCCCAGGATGTTTCATTCTCAAATGTTGATCACACAGTATCACAGACAGCAAAATGTTTCCCAACATCAAGATATAAAAACAGCCATAAATTGGCAAAAAGCAAATAGAATGACTTCTGAGTCTAACCCCAAACCTGCAGCTCCCCTTGGATTTACACAGTTTCAGCTGACTGTTTCACTTGTCTAGCAAGGAGTTATTTGTATTGAGCTTTAGCATAGTGGAGCATTAGCAGATATAGAATTTCCTTGCGGAGCTGGTGGAGCTAAAAGAAGAGTGATCCAGATCCAGATCGCTAGAAATGTGACTCCAAATGTTGCTAAGTAGCTGCTACATGTGTACGTTTGCAGCTGTTTGCCAACACGTTAGCTACGTAAGTGAAGTGTGACTATGTGGGTGTATAATAGTTTTAGATCTAAATCAATGGAATCAATTGCTCAAATGTATTCTACCAATGTGAGGCAAAATGGAAGTAAAAGAAAATAAAAGAAAATTGTCGTGGACTGAAAGGCAATGAGCCAGAGTTCCCACTTATTCCGCATAAAATATTAACACGGAGGTTTTACTGTTGTAATGGCTCAATTCTGCCTGTCAGACAAATTAGCATCAGAATCTCACAATTAATCATTTTGTGGAAACAAAGCACCAAAATGAGCCTTTATTACCTCTATTCTTTTTTAAAAAATAAACAGAAAAGTGACACGTACCCAGAGCGCTGACATGGAACAAAAAAAAAAGGGAAACACAGCCTCATATTTGTTGTGTACACTTTTTTTTCGTGACTGGAAGGCAGATGAACTGACGGCGTGCTGAGTTAGATTGATGCGTCCCCTCCGTCTGACACTTCTGAATCATGGCTCTAGCCACGCACACCACCAGCAGCTCTGGAATGTCTGATAAAATGATATTAATTCCACACATTAATGAGATTAATGAATCTGTGTGGCTCAAAGTAGAGGAACCCGGCTTTTTTCCTTTTTGTCTGGCCCTGAAATAATAACACAAAAGGTAATTATAGTGCATCCATCAATCTGCTGCCGGACAGTCTAATTATCTGGGCATTTCTGAAGTGCTCTCACTTCTCCGCACCCATTTGTATTGTGTGATATGTTATTTTTTCATTAATGGAGAGCTCATCTGCAGCTCCATCCCGCATGTTACAGTGACTGCCTGTCAGCCGGCTGCAGCGGCTATGATTGAGGGGTGAGGGTCCGCAGATTGAGAGATCCAAAATTCCCATGATGGATGAAGATGTCATACCGCTAAGAGGTCCACATCATCGGCTCATCATGCATCTTGACAAAGCGCTCTTATCCTCCAAAGGGGAATAATGAGGATGCTGACAGCACATCTACTATAATCAATGGCTTTCAAATGAATAATCAACTCTACTAATTGAACAAAGAATTTCGTCTTAGATTTAGTCTCGGCGTAAAAGCTACTACAGCCCAAGCCTGAATTTGTCTTTGACGGCAATGATGTTTTGCACATCAGACGGCAAGTAAGAGTTTTATTGATTTAGTTTTATACAGTATATGTGTATCGCTGTGTGTTTTATGCACTTCACTATGTCACTATTATTGGCTGAAGCATTTACAGGAGCCGCTGACCATTAGAAAGTAAAATCTGATATTAAAATTAGTCACAAAGTTTGAACTCAACAAAGACATTGTTATGTTTCAACAAAATGAGTTAATATGGGGTTAAATGGTTTTATTTTGCAGCTCAAGAATTTAGCAATTTTAACAAATGTATGGACACCCAGATGAAAACATTTCTTTTCATATTACATGTTTTTTTAAAACTTAAATTAGGCATCAGTGCTCAGCATATAATAGATAATAAAACCCCAGAACCCCGGACCCTGCCACGTCTTTGCCGAAGCAGCTGCAGAAACCACTACCAAAACTCAGCCCTTTCTAAAACAAACTCTTGAGCTCCATCATCTGGACTGTAATGGATTTCCAAAACAATAATAATTACGTGAGCTGACCGAAGCGGAAGAGGGTTTTGGCTCTGCCTGCCCTCCGTCCCGACTAATTGTGAAGCGCTGCAGAGAGCCACTTCCTGGAGCTTCCTCACTAATGGTTACAGACGATTTAAAAATTTTGGAGAAATGTCCCCCAGCTGTCCAAGTAACCGGGTTTTAGATTCCCCCCTCTTCGGCATAGGAAAACCCAGAAAACTGTCCACTTCCACTGCGTCACAGCGAGACTCCGACTGTTAACCTCCAGTTTACATCTGTTTCTCTGAGTAACCAGGCTCCGCTCCACCTGAACAAACTATCACACAAAGTACGTCTGTTAAGTTTCTTTAACCCATTGTTTAAAAGGAGGAAAGAGCTGTCCTGAGTTTTCCATTGGCTCAAAAAAAAAAATGAATTGAGAAATGCCTTTTAAAGGACTTTATACACCAAGCGTGCCACAAATCACTTGACAGACAATGTTATGATGTGTCTCCTGGTCTCGGCGCAGGCCTGGCTCGAGGGCAGAGTCACCCCTGTCTGATGAACACTCCCTCAGCTCTCCACAACCGTTGCCTAGGGGGGAGTGAACAGGGAAAATGTACAATCTGTACTTGGGTTACAGCTGCAGAGCCAGCCACAGACAGGGTAATGGTAATATCATAGAGTGGCCTCAACTTTAATTTCAATAAACTCATTAAAATTTGAGACGAGTCATTCCACTCCAGTCAAGCGTCTTGTAAATGGCTCATAAATGTCCGTCTCTTTTTATAAACACCGGGGTCAGTTACTTGTCAGGCCTGGCAGAGGGACACTTTATTCAAAAGTGGTTCTCGTCTTTGTTTTTGCGTGGAGGCAGCACAGATGACCGTCAAATAAACAAAAGGAGAAGAACGTAAAACAAGACAGCAGAGCTCATCCTGTCCGTGTCAGAGAGGCACGTAGACGCCCACGGCCATCATCATCGCTCATCTCTGGCCTCTTGTCCTGCATCCTTTGAAGAGAAGACAAGTCCTTACACAGACCAACAAGTCATGTGAGTATTAACGTTATGCATACTCATCTATGACAAAGGACAGAGCTGTAAATCAACGAAGACCATTTACTGAGCAAACAGAATGTCACATTCATGGTTAAAACATTAGATGTATTTGTGAAAGCTACACAGATACAGATTAAGGATTTGCTCAGGTACACTTCATATATAGGATACATATATTTCTTGTCTGCTAGCACCGAGTTAGACAGAGCCGCGTGTCAGCCAATGTTTAAAGCTGCATAAATCACTTTTTTGTCCATAAGAGGGCAGATAAACTATAATAGTATTGAGACAATATTGTAGGGTTGACCATTGTGAGACTGTTGATGAATAATTAGAAGCATTTTTTTCTATTTTTAGTGGTATGGTGTCAAAGTTAGTTAGATGATATTGTCTCACTTAAGGAATATTATAACATATTGTATATTCTCCAGCCCTGCATAGTGAGTCGTTTGAAGTGCAATCATCCCTAGAGGCAGTTTTGCAGTTTGTCTTTGAGGACTCGACTGCGGAAGTGACAATACTACAGTATGCTAGTTGCATTAGCACTTTTGTTGGCAAATCATGCTAGAGATTGTTTTTTTTCCTCCCTACATTTAGGGAATTTAGCAAACACTTCTGTCCAAACATACATTCATACACTGATGGTGCTGGCTGCCAACCAGCATATCAGGAGCAGTTTGGGCTTCAGTGTCTTGCCCAAGGACAGTTCAACATGCAGACCAGGGGAATCGAACCAGCGACCTTCCTATAACAAGACGCTGGCTCCACCCCTGAGACACAGCCGCCCTATTGAACATTGCTCCACCAATGTTTATGGTCCAAAACACAACCAGTCCATCAAAGTTAAGTATTAGTTAGACATCCCTCACTGGCTGGTTTCACAATCCATTTAAGTTTAGATGCTAAAAGATTTGAAACATCAGTAAATGTGACAGATCCCAAACATCCCACGCGAGGCCTCGTCTGTACCGTGACGAGTGCGTCTCTGTGCTCCCTTTTCCTCCAACATGAGAAATTCAGCCCGGCCCGAGACCATAGCATCTTTAAGTTGAGTTATTTGCTGCAGTGTCTGATAGATCACCTTCACCGCTTGACTTGTGTGGTTCGAGGCGATTTCATTTTCCAGCCCCTCTCAGAAGTTATCTAAATGGATTGTACAATAATCTGTTGTGCCCTGAAACCACACAGCAAATAATTATTCTGTGTTCAAATGTTTGACAGGAAAAATTAGTAACAATCACCAAGAGAGCAGGTGTTTTTTCTTTTTCCTTCCCCCCTCCCCACTCCTCCCCTCCCCTCCTCACTGAGTGCCCGCAGCAGAAAAGGTTGTGTACAAGGCTAGTATTGATTTTGAAACCATTTGACAAAGAATAAATAAGACGGGAGAGGAGGGAGGCCTTAGCCATGAGCTTTTTGATCAATCAACATGTCACAGCTGGAACTAAATTCAATTCTTATTTATCAAAATCCCCTGCTTGGTTAGAATGCTATGCAGCGATGCTTCTGCAGCGGCCCTTAACGGTCCTTTGAGCCACGAGCATCACTGTCACCGCCATAGATTTCATGACGGAAATACTTTGCTTTGAAATCTCTATCATCCAAAAGACGATGAATTCATTTGACTTGCATGAGCTTGTGTATTAACAGAGACGCATTGCATTTTGTGCTCCTGCATACGGTTGCCATTGTCAGAGAGCGTGCAAACCAAATAACACCCTGTATATAGTAAGATGTGTAGCTGCTGCTGCTGCTGTGTAGGTTGAGCATACAATTGCATTTATGTCTACAGATGAGCAGCTATTACTTTTCATCCCTGTGGATCTGCCACGAACCCTGTAATTTCTGACAACCTTCATGTATGTTCATAAAAACAGAGATCAGAGGTCAGGACACAACCAGTGATTTGACAACAATACAGTCTGATGAACGCTGAGCGCCCAGAGCACCTTCATTCAAACACGCCTGATTAAGAAATCCATTTTCTGTCATCCACTTATGAAGTCGGATAAAACCTTTCTTGACTTATGTTATTATTGAAGGGAAATTGGAAAAGAGGTCATGTTTTCACGACTGTTCAACAATCCACCCAATCACCCACCTTTGCTCCGGCGCTTCTCCGCTGGCACTGTAATATTTTGTTAAGTACAGGGGGTATGGCGTGGGGACGAAACTGACTGTGACGGGTCGAACATCTAGCACAAGGTTAAAACAGGCAAATGCAGGTCCTTATAGGTGATTTGAACAGTAAGAAGGATGTGAAACACTCACATAAACATGGAAAAGAAATGCAAAAACTCCACATAGAAAGAAACGCAGCTAAAATTCATACTTAGGACCTGCTAACACAACGCTAACCAGCGCCAACCACTGAGACATCATGTCAATATTCACAATTCACAACTGGGCCACTGTAGTGTTTCATGGTATACCAAAATTTATACTTTTCAACTCTTTTTCTTCTTTTGTTTTTACTAGCAAGAAGGCCAAGTCAAGTGCTATGGCCGAGAGACCCAATGATACGTTCATACAGCTAGCCTATTTGCTAGGATGGTGTGCCGCTAAACTATGAGATACACAGCATATCAGTAGCATAGCGTATCAATGTCAGGCCTACCCTGTATTGTAGGTTGCACAACAAGCATATTAAAGAGTTTTAAAATGACAAAGAACTACAGTTATTTGCAGGTCTCATTTGTGCTTTTCAAAAACCATTAAATACCTAAATACCAGATGGTTATTAGCTCCAGCGCCGGTCAGTTCTACACTATAGTGGCTCTCAAGAGTCAGATCAGCCAGTAAAAACAGGACACGCCCACCAGAAAGTTAGTGAACATAGAAACATATCACCACCCGTAGTGACAATAAAGACCCTGGCTACTAATTCCCCCTGATATGATTGAATTAAACTCAAATAATTAAGAGTTCATTGTTAATGTTCAATGCAAACTCTGCAAGTCTAACAATGTTGCAACTGTACGTCTGCTGATCTATCGAGTATCAAATCAGTATTAGTATAAGATTTGGAGATATATATCATATATTACGATATAGTCTACTAATGACATTTTTAGGGCTATATCGTAATATATGATGCAACAATATTTTAGGGATGACTCTCAACTTTCAGCTAAAATTATCACAACCACATGCTAAGAGATAATATGGATTTAAAGCCTAGTAGGCATCTAATGTAGCTTTAAAACAGGGAGAGAGAACACTTGTGCAATGTCACAATATAACGACATCTAAAAGATGACATACAGACTCAAATCATGAAAACAATAGTGTCGATATATTGCTCAACCGTATATCAAAGTCAAAATGTCTTGTTATCATGAAAACACTAGACGTTTGGCGTGAAACAATCGTGTCACAAATGATAACTTTATGCTTATTAGCACATCAAACACTCACATAATGTGCTCAAGTGAGCATGAAGGCAAATTAAAGCAAACGCTCGTCTGATTGTAATTGCTGGTTATTGCAATAACCCCCCTCCACACACACACACACACACACACACACACACACACACACACACACACACACACACACACACACACACACACTCACAAACCCAAGAGTAGGATCAAGTATCATATCAAGAAAAAGAAAATGCTTCAATAAAGCTGATTCAATCTGAGATGACCAAACTTGCAAACTGTCTGCTTGAGGCTGCGTTTTATAAAAAGCTTTTTTTTTTTTTTGTTTTCTACTCATGCTGACGTTCTACAGATCTGATTCACAGAGTCACTGAAAAAAAAATAAATGCTTGATTGCAAATAATGTCAGTGACAAACACACAATGCAAACTGAATGAACATGAGCCACATGTCTTCTGCTGAGCTGTGACGGATTGTGTGACACGTACACAGGCCAAACTGCAACATGCTGTCACTTTACTCGTCCGTCAGTCCCTTTGTTGAACCTGACACCCATTTCCTGTTCGGATGCAGTTTTAGTTTTGATTATGAATTGATTATTAAATGACATAACAGTGGCACAGATCTGGTGATTAATGCCCGCTGGACCATCAGGATGCTAGCAGAAGACGGGGGCTGTGGGTTGTAATGAGTTTCATTTTGTGTAATTCTAGCATTAAAGTTTTATAAAATTCTTCCGCTAAGAAAAGAAAAATCCTTGAAAATGGCAAAAAGAGTAAAAAAGAAAAGGGGGGGTGCATAAGACAGTAAGACTATAAGGTAGCTTTTCTTTTAATATACCGTGTTGTGAACTTCACTACATTATATGACATGTCACTGGAGTCTCTGTAGCATTAATCTGGCTGGACAGAAAGAGACAGAGGGGAGGAAAAAAAGACATTAAGTTGATATTCAAGATGAATTTCTCAGTATGGAAATATTTGTCTTGAAAATTGATTTTGCTAATATCCCCTCCCTCTTAGAAAATAAAGAGATCATCTGCGAGGGGAAGGCACTCCAGTGACATACCTGTTTTACAGCAGTGGAAAGCATGAATGAAAGCTCGCTCTCCCAAAACGTGAGAATAATCAATCTGAAATGCTTATGACAATTAACAGCGCGAGATGCAATAAGAGCCGAGTGTTTTGACAGCTTAGATTTGGATTAAACCTGGCTTAATAGGATCATTTTTCTCACAAGAGGTACTCCCTCAAACCAGGGCAATCAATTATTATGAATTATACATGCATTGAATTAAGTGTCTAATGTCATTAATATGTCTCATTAGTTTGCATTGAGTGCGGGAGATTTTCCCCTGTGTGACTCCTCCATCAAAAGGAGGATGGAGGAGGAGGAGGAGGAGGAGGAGGAGGGTTGGGGTTGGTTGGTGGGTTTGTTGGGGGAGAATAACAGTATTTGCATTGAGCAGAGGCGCCATTGTGTCAGTGTCAAATGGAGTGTTTGTAATGTCTCCCTCTCTCTCTGTCTCATGCGTGCTCTCTGTTGCTGGAAAAGCATGAGCTTTATTCATTTCAAATATTTCCAGTGATGCATTAGTGTCAGGATGTGTCGGTTCCATTTCTCAGAGACGAGCAGAGACCTGACAGCCGGGGCGGATGTGTAAATACAACAGAAAACACTTAACTATGAGATCATCTGCGCCGGGTTATTAATCTTGCTTTTTAAAAAGGGGGGTGGGGGGTGGGGGGCTGTGCAGCCTGGATCCATCTATGATCCTCCTCGCCCCGGTGTTGCTATATTCCGAACCATGTTATCCACCCGGAAAAAAAATACCATCCATTAAGGAGATGGATGCATTTTGGAGATGGCTGGAAAACAAAAGGAACACACAAGTGCTGATTGGGTGGGTTATGGGTTAAGGGCACATTTACAATGGGCTTCTTTGTTTGGAAGGGGGGGGGATACCACACAGGGCGTAATGGTCGCTGCCGCTGCTGTACAAACCACACATCTCACGAGCTGACGAGTGAGACGTCATGGACGAGTGCAAGGAGAAACCCGCTGGCAGACACAGAAGAGGACCTGCTAAGTGTCTGTATTTTGAATATAACTAATAAACGGAGCGGGCCTTCTTCACATTAATACAGTTACACGCATTCACACTTGGGAACTGGCAGGCGCACCACTGCGTTGGCATTGGTATTCCCAGTCATGTCCCCTCACACAACAGAATGGGTCTCAGTCCCTATTTATTCAAGGCACATCTCACAAACTCAAAAACAGCCACTAAAGCATGTATTGCAATGCATTAAAATACTGATACCTCGCATGAAAAATTATCCACTACAGCTAACATTGAAGACCGCTTGACAGAGATAGCCCGCGACCGTTTTATCCCAAAATGTATTCAGAACAACTCGCTGAGGTCATTCTCTGCAATTCCAGCAACAAGCGGAGGCATACGTTGCCGGTACTTATTCACAACACAGACTTCAGGACATGTAATGGCCCGTGTATCATCTCTGGTGACGCTAAATCAAGAGGTGTTGACGTGTCCCCTGTTGCAAGGCCACCAGCGTTAAACCTCAGGGCACTGACGCGTTGTCTCTGCCATTATAGCAATTCATGTCCATAGTATCAAAAAAAAAAAATCTTTGTGTTAAGACAGCAAATGTCTTCATCTTGGACCCCAAGAGAGAACACAGCCAAATAACCAGCAGATCAAGAGATGCTTTTAGCCATTAGGGATTTGTTATTCAGATCTGTAAGGCTGGGCAGAGGGGGGTCACGCAGCCTTTTACATAGGAGAGGCTTCTTATACACAGCAAGCCTTAGCCTTGTTGAATTCAATCCAGGTATACTTCAATTAATTAGAAACTAAATAAATAATGTGCAAGGAGCCTATTTAGGGGGTTTTATTCTCGAGACATAAAAGTCATTAATTATCAGGGTCAATGTGAGAGGAGATAAAGGAGAGCAAAAAGGTGAGTCGAAACAAGTCGAACAGGTAGAATTCTTAATGTGGGATCATACGTGCAAACTTTACCGCAGCATGTGAGAAACAACGTCAGAACTGTTTTTGCGCTCATGGCGGTCTGACGAATGCTGTTTTCTGTAAATGGAAATGAAGTGAACAATTGAAACAAATAAAAGACTACAACATTCCCCTGAAATTACTCTTCCTTGTTTTTGAGTGTCCAGGGAGGCAGGTGAAGTCTGCCCTTATTACCAATGTCAGAGATTCGATTAAGCACGAGGAAAGCAAATGATCCCAATGAACTAATGATTAATCCGGCAGGTCTATTTACTAATGTACCAGAATGCATTAGAGGCATAAGTTAATGGGGACAGGACATCAATTCAAATACAAATGAACCACATTTGCATTGGACGCTTATTGACTGGTGTAACAAAACGAATTACAAAAGGTAATCTACTTATAAACCTTAGAGACGGATGAAACATGATTCCCAACATATCTACAATCTAACTCGGGGCCCACGCTTGCCTGCAGAAATGACAGCATCAATACAAACAGATTGACCGGTCTGTCGTCAAAATAAAACATCCTTTCAAATTAAAACAGAGGAGTTGGGAATAATTAACCTGATCTCCCGTCACTGCATAAAGACAACAGCTTACTCTGATTGGACAGGACAACTTTGTGCTACCTACTCTGTAAACTAAAAAAAAAAACAAACTGTAAGTATGATGTGGATTCATGCAAGGTTTTTTTTTTTTTTTGAATGAACATAAATCATTTTTTTGTTTGCACCGCAGAGAGGTAAGTGCCATCGTCCCCCATTAGTGGGAGAAATTTTCCCACACTCTTCTCTGGGATGCAAGGGACAGTGTGGGGGATCGTCGTCACACCTGCCAGAGGCGACGGTGCCACGGCACTGCTGAAATGGCTCCAGACGAGCGCCGGGGCCTTCCCTGAGGGGTAAAGTAAAAAATAAAAAAATAAAAAATACTCCTCCCGCTTTGTGGATGAAAGGCCCAGACTTAATCCTCGCTTTGTTCTTGTACATAGATGAACATGAAAGCCCACTTCTGTGGATTGCTTCTCCTCGGGCCCTTGGGCAAAGCGCTGGACCCAGAGCACAGTCTTATCAATAATGCTGCGCTCTTAACTATAGGCTTAAACTGGTGCAGAATATTCCACAATTTGACGGAAATCCATCCATCCCCTCTTCCCAGCGGTAATGACACTTTTGCTAGCTTGTCTAATACCATCTAGTAAGTGATTTTTGTAAGGGGAGGAGGAGGGGGGGGGGTTTAGAAAGAGAAAAGCAGCGGTTCTATTTGATGTTTCGATCTGGGATTGATCTCAGAGGAAAGACTCACATTCTGAAAGTAGGATTATTGGCTTCACTGGCTCTCCTCAGATGTCAAAGATCTTTGAACAGCCGTGTAAAGTGCACTACTTCCAGGCTGCTGGTGAACTGCTTATGAACTCATCAAAAGAGCACCTGTCTCCATATTAATGAGGCGCCGTGCACTTGACAAGGGTCCTCTTCCCACACATACCTGTCCCCTTGAGAAACCTCACCGCTTTTCCTGGAAACCGCAGAACAAAAGGTGCTTCTCATTCCCGAGCTGGTGCCTCCTCGCACTCGCACTTTGGAGCAAACTCTCCAGATCATCTGAGATACTGAGTGCCACACTGAAAGTACAAAGAAGCAGAAACCATGATGAGAAAGACAGTGCCGCGACTATCTATATACCACATGCTACAACATGAGACACCGAGAGTGCATGTAAGAGTGTAAGGCGCGTGAAGGCATGCTGCAGACTGATGACTATACATCATCCATACGGTCAATAACAGAGGAAATTCTGTAATTTAAATCTAGAGTTGAGTCCGATCTGGTAACGCCGCCAGGTGCCGATACTGAAGTAGTTCCATCATCGAATATTGAACTGATGTCACTAATTTGCATACTGATATAGATTCCAGTGTCTGATATTTCAGGATTTCATTAACCGCCTCTAAGATTTTATTTTTCTTCCAGAATTCTATGAGTTAGACGTACAGGTCAAACTTGTACTGAACCTTGAACCCATCGCAACGCAACATCAGACGGTAAATGGAAATGGTAAAGAAATCACATTCACTCACTCACATACTGGTGGCACCATGCAAGGCGCCACCTGCTCATCAGAAGCAATAACCATTCACACACCAACGGAAGAGCCACCGGGAGCAATTTGCAATTTCACTATCTTGCCCAAGGACACTTCCGACATGTAGACTAGAGGGTCTGTGGTTCGATCCCTGCCCCCTGCAAACCCATTACCTCCTCAGCCGCAGCCTGGCTACAGTCTGCAACTGAGTGAGCTACTAACCGTTGGCCAAGTTAGGACGTATTTTAGATTTGAAACACAGAAAAGCAACACAGCAACTTGTAATATGTGTAAAATCGGGGTGAAGGCTGTATCGCATCAGCTGAAATCCAAATTCAGGCAACAGCATCAGATCAGAACTGAAAAATTTGGTTCTTTGCATCAGATTCTGTGGTGGTAAAACATTATCAAAATCATTTTTCTTCTTCATCTCCTGTTGTGATTACCTTTCTCGAACTAGAAATCTCTTGTTTTTTTGTTTTAAAGTTGAATTATTTTGTTGGCAATGCTGCAGACAAACACTGTGTGTAAAATATGGCTTCCATGTTACACCACTCACAGTTACCAAAAGGTTTCAGAAGGGAAAAAAAAGACCTGTCTCACATTTTAACACATTGAAATCAAAGTTTAATGGTCAAGAAGTCACGCAAGATAACAAACATCTGATTTTTAGACTCATATTTGGTGATAGGTAAGGAAGTGCAAGGGTTGATTGTGATAGCTTATTCTGTGATGGTGGTGCAGAGGGGGTGTGGCTGCATGGCTGAAGTGTAATTGATAATGTAAAGGCAGATGGGGGTCTCCAGGGAGACGGAAAGAATCCAAGCAGATGGCCAAATTGCCGCTTATTTATGTGGAGCAGAGGGCTCGGCCCCCTCATCCGCATGGTATGATGGATCATTATAGCTCTCTGTGCATAAACACCAATATGCTTTTAAATCTGGGCGACAAAAAGCTGAAGAAAAGCCAACAAGCAAAAAGTGCCATATTTCAAAGGTGCTGTCAGGAGCATGGGTGGGGGGGGTGGAAAGGCGGAGGTTACGGTAAACAACCTACGCTACGATGAATCCAATTAAAGACCATCCGCTCACTGTCTACCACCCCTCACCACGTCGTGAGGGGTCTCCTCTCCATCTGTACCGAATACTGGTGTGTTAACACGTTCACCAGTTAAGGAGCTGACAGTAGCAACAGACGTCTTTTCCCACGGAGGGGCCGGTACACACTGCGTTTGTTCTTCAGCAGCAGAGATCTAGATAAGGAGGAGTCCAAGCAGAATGTACACACAGACACCACACACACACACACACACGGCGGTTGTGTTGGTGGTCAGTGCGTTCTGATGACACACACCGTCATTATCTTCGATCAGCTGTTGTGTGCGAGGACACAGACAGATTGGTTAATATGGTTGAGGCCCCCCTTTGATCCCACCCCGGTCCCTGGGTTAACTCTATTAACGTCACCCCAGACAACCTATTTCATATTTACTAAGACTGTTTCATCTCCCCATGCAGTAATTGGTCTCCTAATGCGAGAGCAGCGATGTGAAGGCCATCCATCGGAGGGGAAATTACACGTTGCTTGGCCTCCTTCTCATAAAAGACACTTCAATACTAACCAGCTTTTCACTGTTGGGGATTGTAGCTGTAAGCAACCGTTCTTCAATCATTTGTGCAAAGCTGTTCTTCCTCGGTCGGGAAATAAAATCGCATTAATAGAACAAAAACATCCTCGAAAAAAAGCACAGGAAACACATGATATACCGCACTTTCTGATAGGATCATAACTTCTTTTTAAATGATATTCATCACAAAGGTGTAATTTAGCATTAGCATTTAGCAAGCAGATAAACATTAAAGTGAAATTTATTATTTAAACCCCATTTTTTTTTTGCTTTATACATCCTGAAAAGCTGAGAAAACAGGACGCCTGAATGCTGTAATTTGTACAGTAAAGATATTGGATGTCTCTCGGTTATGGGAGGGACAAGCCCGCGCAGTAGGAAAGTAAATGTGTCATTAAGTGGGGAATTTTTAACACCTTCCCCGGGCCTCCCATATTTTACCTTCCAGAGTAACACCAGCGAATATTAATATTTGCTTTTCATTTCAAGTAGCAGTGGTTCTCTGTTCAGCAGGAGTGAAAAAAAGGGAGGAGAGCAGCGAGTGTGGCGAATGAGGCCTTCAGACAGGATATTATCGTGACTTCTTGATCAGCCGATGAAATGGAAGTTGGTATTTCTTTTTTTTTCCGAAAGGGTGAAATGAAAATGAACGTGCATGACTGTCACATTGTGAGGCCTCATTAGAGCCGACTGTCAGGTGAAGGCTGTCTTTGTGCGTGACATGATGATTGACAGAAGATGATGCCGCCAATATGTTAATTTTCTCAGTTCAGCTGAAAGCAGTAGCGAGTCGGGGAGGGCTTACTTAACACCTGATATCACACTCCCAGTCACAAAGAGAACAATCACACGGTGAAAGAGCGATCGCGCAGTGGAGGCACTTTGGGTTTCTAAACGGAGAAGTTAAACCTGAGTAATAGAGCCTGTTTGGAGCGCTGATATCCAAAGTACCAAACACTGTGAAACATCACGAGGAGACTAATCAGTGAGTGATTTACAGCAGTGGTTTTCCTCACAGCCCTTGAAAGAAGAAGTTCTGTTTTTTTTTTTTTTTTAATTTACCTGAGTCCCGTTCTTCTAGTTATTTGGCCAGTATATCTGCGGTTCTAGAGACTGTAAACATGATCAGATGAGCAACATGTGAATGAGAAACTAAAATCTCTAAAGCTTTAACACAATGTTAGGTCACAATTTAATCTTTTAAACCAATAGAAACCAGAGAATTTTACTAGTTAACACCCTGGCTATATTTTGCATTGCAGAGAAACAAATGTTGCTTGTTGCTTCCTTGAATTAATGCAATTATGTATTAGATTCAGGGTCTGACACCGTGGAAATAGACGATATGGCGTTTACAGGATATGTGTCTTCATAAATGCTGGACAGAGTGACAATATCTGGACAAATGCCTCAATGTCAATATCGTGACAATATCATAGGGATGTCTGTTGGTACTTTCATACATATGAAGCGTTAGAAGAAGAAGATCTGTTGGTTAAGTTCAGAAGATGACATCACTTTACTGTACTGCAGCCTTCCAAACCAAGAAAAGACGATATCATGTCATGACATATCAGGATATAATATACTGGTCAAACTATTATATTTAGATCAAGGAACGTTGTGACTTGAAAGGTGCATTTATTGATCACAGGAATGAATTTGCTTGCAGGATGAGATGGTGAGCTCGAGCTGCAGGTCGAGGGCTCTCTGGGGGTTGCAGGTGGAGACTCATGGTTTAAAACTGGGGGCCGGTGTGGGCATTTGAGGTTGTGAGGGGTGGGTGGCGAGTTGGAAGAGGAGCTGGTTCTCAGGTACAGTTCGGTCACACACACACACTAGAGCTGTACGACAATAATCTGGCACCAATGCAGAGAGAAGGTGTGTGTATAAGTGCAGGTGGCTGATTATACTCAATGTGCTGCAGGTGTGTGGACCAGCAGCAAAGCCACGCCCACCCTCATCGAGCACCTGTGAAACAAAACATAACACAGACCACAAACAGGCCGAATCATCACAGTAACGTGACGTACTCAACAGACCTTCTGCATGGTACCAATAACATGAGTCCTCTTACCAAAGATACAGAAGAAAAACAATTCCATATGTCGGAAATATTGGGCAATTTTCCGTCAATCAAAACCCGTTTCTTTTCCTCACGAGCAATAAAAGTCCCACTGATTTTCTCGGTGCTCCGCAACAGGAAGTGGGTGACTTGACCAGAAAGAGCGCCGTGTTTCAGATTTAGGAGTGCGCTCGCTCATTCTGCACTTCAAACAGAAAAGTATGATTCTTGCTAAAACGGTGTCAGTGTCTGCACTCAATTTCGGTTAATAACTCGCTCCGGGAGAAAAAGAAAAAGAAAAAGAAAGAATCTGGAAGCAATTTGAGACGGTGCAGCCAAGTTTTCTTTTTCCTCTAACGAAAGTTATTCTAACTATTGACCTTTCCAGGGTTTGAATGGCATTTCCAAGCATTCTGGGATGCCACCGCGGCTCTCAGACGGAACTTTTTAATTCTGTGCGTCAGTGTTGTTTTAGGCCTCGTCTCCGGGGGTGAAGCACTTAGATTATGACTGTACGCTCTCTCTTTTCACCACACTGTATGAACAGTGGGGCCATTCTGCTGTTCCTCTACCGCTATCACTTCATGAAATCTACATTCCAAGCAAAGCCCCTAAAAAAATGTGCTTTTCTCTAAAAACAGTGATTTCTTTTGCCACTGATGTCACATTTCTTTGTCCGTCACATCAGAAAAAAATTGCCAATGTGTCAGTGCAGAATCAGAGCCCGGTCGTCCTCTTTGCTCTGTGATGCCTTAAAACGACCCTGCTGAGCTCCTCTTCCTTTTACACTGCTGCTCCCTTGTGGTGTATCCAGATATGAGGGGTGGGCTGGTTTTGACAAAGTGTGAATCTCAGTAGTCTCGGGTGATTAATTAACAACAGGAAAAGAGATGGATTGTGGTGTTAATTCCCTTTTTTTTTTTTTGCAAGAGTTAATAAACAGGAGCTGAAGTGGCTTTTAAAAATAGAAAGAAAAACGGCTTTTTTTAAATTCTAAATACTAAAGTGTGAATTATATATTCCAAGTCCTACAAGTACAAGGGAAATGACTTGGTCTGTTTGTTTGGATATTTGCTTTTTCTTATTGCCCTCGACTTTCCAATTAGACCGGCAGCAACGAGCCGAGCACGATGATGAATGTTAATTTATGTGCTGGTCGGCGGTAATTCAGAAGATCTGTTTACTCGGAGCCGGCTTCCACACCTTCACATCACTCCAACCCTCAAGAAGTCTCGTCTCTCCGTCATATCCTCGTCCTGCTGCCCCGGCACCCTCGTCCCATTCCCCCCCCACACACACACACACACACACACACACACACACACACACACCGTCTCTCACCAAAGCAATCAGGTGAATCCCGCATTAACTCCCGGGAAACAGCCCATTAATATTTCACTTGTTTCCGAGCCTGTTTGTGCCATACATCAATGCCCAGCCACTCCTTTCAAAGCCATACATTAGAACTATTTTCAAAATACTTCATTGTCAGCCTGTGGCAGCCTCATTACTTATTAAGATAAGAGAAAAGATGTGCAGGAGCAGTTGGTGGCTCAGCTTGCTTTAAAACCTCGTTTCTACTGTTTCCACCTCCGCTGCCTGCGTCCTACTCCACCTCCACCTCCTCCTCCTCTTTACTCGTTTGTGTTTTAACACTGTCAGAGAACCTCTAAGAAGTTGCTTGGCTGAGAATAAGTGGGATTCTTGTTTAGTTAAGGGAAAAGAAATAATACACGCCTGCCACGCTGGGTTAAGTGTTCTGAAATAAGTGCGACCCCGACTCAGCCCGGCTGCATCGAAAGAGTGTCAGAGTTTATAAAGCACCAGTTTGACCTTAAGTCTGCAGGAGGGATGCAAACAGCACAATGTCAAGAGGAAGCACTTTGAATGAAGTACGTGCAGCATTTAACAACAAACACAACAAAATCTAGAAATCTGCATAGTACAGTGACACCCAAAAATGGCTTATTCTTCAAAATGAAGTGTGGTGTGTGCTGAAATGAGCACAGATGACAGTAGCAAATGATGCTGGATCAAAAAGCATTATCATTCTGTTTTGTTTCCTGGTTTCCTGTGACATTTTTCATATAAATCTTGCAGAACATTCTTGGTTTTAGATGGTATAGTAAAGAGAGAGATGGAATATAGTATTCATAATCAAGTTTTCATTATGTATGGTCACCTAGAACTAAGAATTGTTGTGTGTTCGTTACTTTAGAAAGGGCTGTTGAACCAGTCACACCTGGGCTCACCTCAGCAACCCACATGAAGGCCGGTTGGACCAACGACCCCACGGAGTGGACCGAACATCTCTGTGAGGACACTCCCACGCAGAGTTTAAAAGCCTGCGACTCCCCTCCAGTTAATTATCTGTTATCACCAGAGGAACAATTAGGTCATTATTGAAAGCAAAAGGCCAAATGGAGGGATTAAAACCACACCATGGGAACGTCACATCGGGCATATCTGGAGAGCAGTTACAAAGGATTAAGAGGAAACTAGCTGCACTGCTTTGACGGAGCAGCGACAGCAAACGAGAGATTGCAGTGTTATTGCTTCATCCTCTCTGACAAAATATAGAAAAAATTAAGTTGATATGAAAAGGGGTTAAAATCTACTACAAAAGGAGGGAGAAAGATCAGAGAGGAAGATGTAAGAAGGTTATAATCTCGCCCCATAATCATTCTTCCAGGATGATGGCATACCTTTGTAACTGTTGGGAAACACTTCCAGTGTTTCGTTGCCCATCAGAACTCCTGACAGCACAGGGACTTTGTATTGACACTGGTTTTAAATCATTTATACCAACGCTTCTTTAAAAGATTCAAAATCTGACGGCCGTTTTCTGTTTGTTAATACAGTATCTCATAATGAACAAACAGAAACCAGGCAAAGACGTGGATGTTGTCCAGGTGACATACAGCTGAAGGTCAACACTGGGTTGGGAGGAAACCGCGTCTGGAATTCATTTCCTCAAGTGTCACAAAATCAGCCGCAGTCACAGTGGAAAGTCAGGGGGGAAAAATATGCTCAGCCCAGTGAGTATAGTAGTGACATGTTATCTGGCTGAAAGCAAACGGAGGTATGACCGAAGAACCCTCCGGTGAATGGAAAGCCTCCGACCTCAGAGCCTCCAGTGACCATGTCACAAAAGCCGGTAATATTCAATAAGTCAGGTTATCTACATGCATCAGTCAATCATCAGACATACATAATCAGATGATTCAGCTTTAGAACAGACTTGTGAAGATGTCTGATTATAGACTCTATGAAAGTGAGAATGAGGCTCATCCTTGTGTTGTTGTCCTGTCTACGACGTGATATAAGGGATGTACTTCGTCCTCCATCTTTGCTGATTTCTTTTGGTTGGATGATTATGAGTTGTGCTTCAGGAAAGGAACCTTTTAGTAGCTTCGTCAAACGATGGGAGACGAGGGAGGACGTTCTGCGTACGGCAGAATAATTTGTAGCCTTGTTCGTCTGCCGCAGCTGTATTTTTGGTGTGCATGACACAAAAAATAAAAATAAGTGAACATCTACTGTGAACTGAATTTGAGCCTTAATACTGATGGCATTTTAACTTGGCATAGCAGAGAACTCACAGGTGTGAGTCATAATTATGCCTCTGTTCTATTTAAACACCCCAGTTAGCTGTTGCAGTCAGCCAGCAGGCGTAATAGCACGACTGTGGACCTGGAAGACTTGAGAGGAATTCAGCCATCAGTTATTACTATTATTAATAATAATGTGAATAATTACACCTGTGCTTTTCCTGCCATGACGTGTCAAAATGTCTTCAGCAGGGCCCTGAGTGAGTCACTGCACCTTCATACAAGTTACTGAGCTTGACAAAGACACTGCAGATTTGTTTTTGTTTGCTTCGTGTGATAATAACTTTTAAAATACGCCTGTAGCTTTCTGTTATATGGACAGAGGTCGGCCATAATGTAATATTATCCAGCTAAGTAGCAAAATAGTTCAAGCATTAGCCAACGGAGTCTTTAAAACTCTTTAAAAACTGAATTTAGCAGGTACGTCGCCTCTTGTTGTTTGTGTCTTCATAGCGCTCCTCTTTCTGCCGCTTGTCGTCTTCTTTTACAAAAGTCTACTTTTGGAAACATATATTCTCTCTCTCAGGTGCTGTTTGACATCTTTTGACGTCTCTTATCTGGTCACTCGCTGCATCATCGCAGTGTATAAAGAGCAATAATCCTGATTCTTCTGCTGATGGAATGTAACTGAGTACACTTAGTCAATTAAAGAGGTTCTTATGTTGAGACATTCCCATTTTCTGCTACTTTATAATTTTACTCAGAACATTTTGGAGGCAAACATTCTACTTTTTACTCTACTACATTTATTTTTTGATAACTTTAGTTTCTTGTATCTGTGCAGATTACATGCTGCATCAGCCAAAGTTGCACATTTCTTTTATTAATCTATTTAAAATACAAAAAACACTGATTCTGATCATCAGAACAATGCTGAAATTTAGATCTGATAATGAGTCAACCCACAATATATGCAGTATATACATCTACGTAAATATATGTGTAATTTACTTTTACTTTTGGTACTTACAGTAAATATATTTAATATCAGATACTTTAAGATTTTCACTCAAGTACTGTCACTTTCACCAAAGTAACATTTTAACACAGTATCTTAACTTTTGCTCAAATATGACCTTTGGGTACTTTTACAGCACTGTAACAGTGACAGTTGTTGTTTTACATTATTAAAAGCACAAGTCAAATTCTCCTGCTTTAACAGGCCACAAATTGGATTTACAGTAGCCTATCATGGGAGATGTGGTAAAACTGAATTTCCAGGAAGTTCAGAAATACACGATGGAAAATTAAAATATCCAAGATATTAAATTGCGACATCAAAGAAGGAGAGCTGATGAAAAATCATTTCAGTGACATAAAAACTACTCGTCCTTTTACAAGTTTTTGTTCCTTTGCCTAAAATCTGAACAACTTACTTCTAAGCAGCCTTGTAGCACTTTTAATCACAAGCCCTGATGCAACTTTCACACTATGGGGTCTCCCTGCATAGTGTCGGGTCTCACCTCCACATGAGAAAAAGTATTTTTAACTTGCCATCTTTTTGGTTATCTCCTTCAGCTGCTGGTTAATTTCTCCTGGTTACTGTCTGTCAGTCAAACCTTCAGCTGAGACGGTGCTGCTAAAGATATGATACATTTTGGGAGATGCTCCGTCTCTGAAGCGACGGCTTGTCGAGGCATTGTTGTGCTAATCACACGGGGACATCTTGTTGCCAGGAGACAGTGAAATAAGATTTTGGCCCCATCACTCGATGTAACTGTGCTATCTTTAAAACCTGGCCAGCCCATCACAGTCACAGCCATCTGTAATTTTTTTTATTTACTGGTGCTTGAAGGCAAAACGTTCTGGATTCATCATTTATTTGAGAACTGTTGGTCAGCAGTGATTGCAGTAACTTTTTATCCCCCCCATCTTCTCTGCAGTCAGCTTCACTGTACTGCATTCATGACATTATCTCAAAAAGAAATTCTTGGAAATGTTCAGCCAGCTAATGGCGAAGCTCGGTCAGCACAGGTGAGTTGATTAATGACCGAAGCGAGGCCATATAATTCAAACCACTCCCACAGCGGGCGCTCTCATGCACCTTTCCTAACGGTTTACAAAAGCCGCTCGAGGGGCCCCGGACAGGTACAGTACAGGGAGCATCATCTGTTCCCAAGCAGATTATTTACACTGTGCCTCTATCAGACGTCTTAACTCGGGCTATTAGTCATCACGGAGCAGACGACAAGCCCCGGAAACTGAGCATTTACTGTTAAATGGTGATGAATGGAGCAGCATCGGTACGGTCGTACATCACCTGCACACTGATCTCTCAGCTCTCTCGGGATGATGGGTTTAATATTTAGTATATTACACAACATTTGGCCGTCACATTTCAAGTTGTGGTTAAACTTAATCAGTTATTTCCAGTTACTGTTGAGGCAGACATCTGTATTTTCTGGTTATTATTTCATTATTAAAACTATCTAATTGACCTAAAAATGGCGGCGTTCTCTGAGATCTTCATTCATATCCTCCACTGCAGTCTTTCTCTGAAAGGATAAAACATTTTATTGAGACTGAAATGTTTGCGTTCAAAAAAAGCGGTACGCTGTTGGCTCACACTTTTAGTTTTCTCGGCGTGACAGACTCTCCTCGATCTGTGGGCATGAAATCAGTATGTGGTCACTCTGCTTGGGGTTTGCTTGTTGGCTAATGTCTCCCAAACCCACACTAACAGACAAATCAACAGTGTGTGTTCCTGTGTGTGTGTGTGTGTGTGTGTGTGTGGTCATGCAACTGGAGTGAATCCCTGGCAGAGAGCCGACAACTCTCTCAGCGGACACAGCGGGAGCGTTTGGACTGTAAACACACTAACGTTCTGCCTCATCCATGAACACAGCCAGAGACACGACGCACCAGGATTTCTTTCCCCCAACATTGTCTTGCTCATCCACAGTAACACATTCAACATCTACACAGACTTACACATGCAGAAAACCGGGGGGATGGGGGGGGGAGAGACACTGGTGCAATGGAGAACACAGGTATATGCATCTACAGGTATACTGTACTGTGTGTGTGTGTGTGTGTGTGTGTGTGTGTGTGGATGTGTGGATGTAAGAGAGTCGGGCGGGGACGTCCCCTGTTCTTCAGTGCGCGGCTCCCGCGACAGCCTGGGGTGGCACATCCATCTATGTCTTTTTGCCAAATTTGATTTTAAATATTTATCGCGCCATACATCTTGGCTGAAACAAATTGCTGGCAAAGTGCTATTGTCTGTGAAACATGTAGTAAGAAGGATGGAGGCTTTGGAGGGAACATCAATGTTTCATTTGGCAAAATATATGACTGAGGAAGTGTATGTGCAGCTGCAGCACTTTTCAACACAGGAGGGTGATAACGGAGTTAAAACTTTCTCAAGTGCATTCGGGGGCGGAGAGCAAGTGTTTCGAGATCTTAGTCACGCTCTCTCTGAAGCTTTATACTTTGTGTGTTGTAGTCAAAGAGCATCTTTATCACTTATAAAGACATTTTAGTACATTTTGAGGGGTGAGATAAGTGACATTCGGGGCAAAAATGTGTTATATATATATCACATGAAAGCTCTTTCTACAGCCAAGAGGGCACATGTGAGCTCTTATCCAGGGTTATAAATCAAAACCCAGAAGACCTAACACCAAAGTCTCTGAACTATTTGTGGCTAAAAGAGCATAAGTGCACTTGTGTCCAAGTCCAAGTGTCCAAGTACAGTCACATTTTGTTTTGGCTCTCCTAAAAAGTCATTTGTCACCCCTCGATTTGTCCTTACATTACCTGTGTACTCAGATGTTTTCTGAAGGAAGTCCAACCTGAACATGTGCAGGATGTAGGAAAATAATCGCTGCAGTGCTTCATGAATCATTGAGAATCATTTTGCTGACATTATGTGTCAGGTGTATACCTGCTCCAGCATACATGATTCAAATGAACGGGTCGTTATCAGGCTTGATGATGCGCTGACTGTTTGAATCAGGTGTCCCGGGACAAGGGATCATCCTTAACATGTGGGAGGGGGCACATATAGGGCGCGTTTACATACATGTACATGTATACTTGAGTCTGGATTTGTGTTTCAGTGGACTTGCTGTTTACTGAAAGGTGCTGCAGCATCCGTTCGCACAGGAAAAGTGTTGAATCAGCACGCCAGCAGGGCTCCGGAGCTCCCGCTGTGTGTGTTCTCTGCTGCCCGCATCACATTTGTTGAAGCTGTTTTTAATCCAGGGGAGGTTTTTACAACTTTTACTGTTCGTTTTTTTTTAAACCCACCCACTTCATTCCCCATATTTAGATCTGATAGGTCCCGTAGCTCAGGGCAGCCGCCACATTTTACTGTTAAAGATCCCCTCCAGACAAGTTTTTTTACACACTTTAAACACTGTACTTTTCAGTGATGATGTGTATCTGTGGGGGGTCTTGCTAAAATCCTTAATATTACATCTAACGCTTCTCCTTCATTAAAAATCATGAGTCTGTGATTATGCAGATATATGTCTTTTTCAGAAGTTTAACTACTTCTCAGGAGACAAATCATACTTAAATAAAACATCCACTCTCAGTGTATCTGAACTGGAGGCTTCAAGTTTCATGAAAAACAATGGACCAGGATTACCTAAAAAAAAAAATATTTGTGATATCACAAATGTCTTAAAACAAGATTTTTCAACGGGCGCAGAGGAAATTTACACTTTCAGCAGATAAATGTGAAAATATCCGTCTCGTGTTGAGCTCTGCACAGTGAAGCTCCTCAACTGCAGGAACAAGAAGAGGAATATATATTTTTGAGCGGAGGGGGGAACTTTAACCATGGCCCAGCTCCTGCTCGAGTGCCTTGCTCGAGGGCATTAAAACAGTGGTTGCTGAGATAGAGGAGAGCAATACTGCAATACCGAAACCAATATGTTGGACTGACTGCTGCTAACTGCTGGAGTAACACTGGGCCAAATTCAGAGTAATGGCAACTTCCCCAGCAAACAAAAGATGATGTACAGCTTACCTGGGGACAGGAAGGGGCCACATCGAGCCTCCGCCAGATGACGTCAGAACAACAGCAGCAGCGCCGAGCATCTCAAATATTGCTTTACTTTTGTGACATAGCTGTGCTTAGGGGAAGGTACGGCCGCAGATTTGATTTATTACACTGGTTTCACTCCGGTCTCACATTTCTGTATTGAATTACGGCACATGATACAAAACTGTAATACCAAAAAAGTGTCCAACATGTCCAGATAGAGACCCGCTGCAACAGGAAATGAAAAATATATGATGGGCTGACATATTTTAAAGGGGCAATATGTTGTTTTTCAAGAAAAAAAACTTACCTTAACTTGAATTTTAATACTTAATGAGGTAATAATACAAACTCAGAAATGTTTTTTTTTTTTTCTGCATAAGTGTAAAAACAAGCTGCTCTCAGAGGAAAATATGTTCTAGAATGCTGTTTAATGCTCGAAAGGTGGCAGGGTCCACCACATACAAACACAGTAGAACATTATAAATTGTGTTGTGCTTTAAAGTCAGTTTGTTTATTCAGTCATGGAAACAAATAGACTTTGTTTATTTAGGCGTTAAAAATCAGTCGATGAAGATCTTTCTCTTCTCATTAAAATGTCGACATGGTGCGCCGTCATAATAATCCTCACACTGTGTCCTTCACATCACTTGAGCAAAAATTATCCAACTAAACGTTTCCACTGGATCCTCCCGACCTGGGTTTGTTGTTTTTACAGAGACACAGAAGGGTGTAAAACACATTATGCAGCATCATGCAGTATAATGCTTCAGCAACATCTGGCTTTGTTTATCTCTCTGGAGCTGACTGATGAATCTGTTTGTGTAAAAATTACCACGGTGTAAGTTTGCATAAACCGTCCGATCTTTATTATTCATGGCTGTAAATGAATCTACGTGTGGCTGCGTGATGAATATTCAGTTAAGTTGTCTCGATTCATACAATTAATCATACACTCACTTTACAATGGGCTCTGTGCTCTACTGATAGACGACCACACGATGGCGCTGTTGTCTCGTGTAACATAAAAGGCTGCCATGCACACAGAAAACAGACTCAACTGGCATCTTTACATTGAATTCATATCATTAAATCTGATATTAAGACATATTCTACTGACTTTTTTTTAATGTTGATACCTGAAACATATGATCTTAATCTGACTTTACTTCACATCTGCAAAGTGATCAGAAAAACTACCATCTCCGATCACCAGCTGATCGTAATATTCCTGCTATCTCTGCATCGAGATTTTCCTTCTTGGCCTGAGGATCTTGACATCTTTGGTGGTGCATGCATTGATACTAACTCAGAGGCATGGTGGCTGTTTGTTCTACCTGGCAACAGCAACACCCCCTCTAGATGGCAGTAGTGTCGCACCACAGCTGGGTGGTGGGGAGGCTGAGAACGGGCCACTGTGCTGTTGCCATTGTTTAAGTCAACACCATTCCCTTTACCAAAAAAGACTGGCTGAACAAATGCAGCCGTGATTAATTACCAATTCAGTATTAGTGCACATGATTATCCAGCATTCAAAAAAAAAAAAAAAAAAAGAGGCACACAAACGATGCCGGTGCACAAAAAAACAAATCGAATCAAGGGGCTTTAAGAGCATTTGGACGTGCAGCCCACCAAGCTTCTCAGCGCATAAATATGTATTACATCTGCAGCACAATTAGGCGCGGTGAAATCTGGCCTTTGGAGTAGAAACCTGTGAACTTGCATAGATTTGCCCCCAAACACTCCTCTATAGGCCTCGCTGTACAACTTTTGCTATTACCGATAATCATCCCAGCTGACCTGTGTAAGGAGGTAGTAATCTTATCTACACTTCTGATCTGCGTGCTCCACAGGATTAGAGCTGCCCGGCATCCACCTGGCCAGTGCCATAAAAAGTGGATCAGGGTCTGCCGAGTAGCTTCATTACAGCCAGCCGCGTGGAGCTGGCATATGCAAATATGCCAGAAATCCAAATGGAGAACTGCAGCTTCATTAAATTTGGCAATAAAATATTTGCAATACCTCATTGGCTTCTAATAGTCATAATGAGGAGTATGACTGAATCCAATCGCTGTGCGTTAGATTTAATTTGTTTGGCATTTCACAGATGGGAATGCATTTAGAAATGTGAGCAGACATGAGAAGTCATTACAAAACCAGGACATAGACGAGAGCTTGCCTTGTGGTGAGGCCGTGTCACCACAGAGCCACAAAGGCCTCCGCTCGTTCCAACGGGGATGTTTCCCAGAATGCTTTTATGGAAGACGCAGAGGCCAGAGCCTCAGCCACATACTGGAAATGCCAATGGTTGATTTTACCATATTGCATTTCAACATATTAGGTTACCGGAACTTAATTAATGCGATTCCATTCCCTATAACTATCTGCAGCTGGCTTCTGTCCAAGCCCAGATAAGACTGGCCGGTGGACTAAGCATGCCAACTAAAGAGATACCAGAGGAATAAACAATGAAGCTGCTTGTCAACTGAGAAAGGAGGTTAATGCAGATAGAAAATGCCAGTCCGGTGCCGCTCTGCAGACTGCAGAATTTACATTATATGACCGAACGGCCGCAATATAAATGATAGAAGAGCAAATCAAACAAAGATACAGTGCGAGCTTTAGTCGGACAAGCAGCTGAAAGCCACAGGGGCTGAGTGATACTGGAAGTCTCTGTACAGCAGCATTCAAGTGTACTGTAACGTATGGAGTACATAAAGCATCTTCAGAAAACCGATGCCTCTCGTGAATCTCGCTGGAAACACACTCTTGTATGTGTTTTTTTTATTCAATAAGCAGCAAAGTGACACACACGGGTTAAAAGGATTGCCTCATTCAAGGGCTGTTTGGTTTGCTTTTTATAGCACGAGGCAAATATGCCCCTGCATGTGTCTGCCAACAAGCTCCCAAATGTTGTGTGTACAGTAACAGCTCAGTAGGCACTGGATGGAATACGCTGCTGCTGCATGGTATGTGCAAGACTACAGTCAGCCGATCTGTTTACCTATCTGTTTTCATTTGTCGGACCCTCAAACAGCATGTTGTGCTATTAGCTGTAGCAACGAGAACAATCCCAAATCTGTACTAACAGGGAAGTGAATAATGAAGACGACCAGTGGAGGAACAATGAGCAGCGCAGAGCAAATGATTATATCCTGTCAGGAGAATAAGACTCAATTTGATCACATCCTCTCCTTTTCAGAGCGCCTGCCGCAATCTATTCTACTACATACACAAAACTAGCTAATCAATTACAACCCCCAGCTAATGTAAAGATGCTTTTCATACGCGGGCCCCCTCCCTCGCTGCGCATTGCAAAGATAAATTGGCTGCGACCCGAGCATGACCCCGGCTGATGTTCATGAGACCATTAAATTTCCTGCAAAGAGGGTGCAGTGTGGTTCTGTGTCTGCGTATGTGTGTTTTTATGTGTGTGTGTGTGTGTGTGTGTGTGTGTGTGTGTGTGTGTGTGTGTGTGTAGATAGAGTGAGGGAGACAGAGAGAGAAATACAATGAGAAAAGGGGAGGGGTGCTGAGAAAGACAATGAAACGGAGTGAGAGCGAGTGGTGCACACACTAGTTACAAGGTGCTAGTTTATTTTCTTAATTGCTTCCAACAGACTTTACTTGGATGCTAATCACGCTTTTTTTTTTTTTTTTTCTTTCGTAGGTGTAAGTGTTTTTGGGAAAACAGTGAAGCGTTATTGTTTTTGGAGCTTCCTCTTCCTCTTATTGTGCTAAAATATGACAGCGAGCGGAATCTTACCATTTCGCATTTCACAATCTATCTTTTCCTAGTTTGTCTCTTCCACCACACACCTCAGGTGCTGTTGCTTCAGTGATTCGCTTGCTTCATCAGGTGTGGTCCGAAATGCTCCTTACTGAACCCCTTGAGAAAGCGCTTTGATAATTCGGGGCATTGCCCGGGTCGTTTCCATCTAACCACAGCACTTATTCTTCATCCAGCGAGTCCGAGACCATTTCAGCTGTGAAGTTATCCGCTGTGTCAACACTAAAGAATTGGACATCATTATGTTCAAGTGTAAAATTATACAGAGTATAGCTTCTACCAACTGATATATTTATTACAATAAAGTTATACCTTACATCAGATTAACAAGTAAATATTACAGTAAATAGTATCACTTCATAATATGCTAACTATGCTCAATAGCTAAGCTACAAAGCTACATCTTCAACTACTGTACTGTAGTTAGATTGTTATGCTAATATATAAACTGACACTTTGCTGATTTCCATCCAGATTTGAATCACTACAATTGTGGGAGTTGGCAAATGAACAATGTTAAACTTCATTTCCATTTTGCCCGAAACCCAGAGCCTCCAACTTTATTACAAAAACACGATCATCAGGTGATTTCATGGGCTGTTGTATCAACTGGATTGTTGTTGCATCCACAGTCACAAAGAGTACAGATGGATCGACTGAGGGACGTCTCACAAAACTCACAATCAAATTGTCTCAACTTGTCATTGTTGGTTAACTATTAACCAAGATTCTGTTACTACACTGACTACTTCTTGCCTACAATGCTTTAAGAAACATTTTTAGCACAATGTCCATCTGCACTGGAGAAACATGGTGAAATTGCCGCCACATTGTTTCTGTGCTACGAAAAACAGAGGCTGAGAAAACTCTGATTAAAGTTTGAAACAAGGCAGTGCTGATCACATACGAACCACAGTCCTCTTCAATATCTATTTCTCAGCCAAAATTTCTTCAGAAACATATTTTAGCGTGCTGGTCAGATGTAATACAACACTGCTGTTACGAGCTCGGCGCTCTACTCTTTCCTGTTTCAAAAACCAAGCAGCACATCACCCAGGAGCATAAGTGCTTATTGGACCGGTGCATTTTGTTTGTTTTCTATCTTTTTGAGACAAAAGGTAATACCACACCACTATTCTCTGTTTTCTCTGGTCATGGAGCACCAATTTTAAAAAGTATTTGTGTGCACCTGCTGCATAGACAGCCCAGTTTTATACAAGGGCTTCTTTAAGATAGCTGAAATCAATGTTTTAACACTGGTAGAATTTTAAAAAACACAGGAAATGATTTATATACTACATTTAAAATTGCCTCATGTAACATATTGTAGCTGAATGATGATGCTACGGACAGTTTTGGTGTGATTCACAGTAATCATTGTTTATACCTGACACACATAACTGATGAAGGATGAAATGACTTCAGCTACTTGTTGACCCACTTACAGGTTGGGGCTAAAAAGAGTAAAAAAAATAATAATAATAAGATGTGGTAGTGTGAAAGATTTCCGAATTGGTATTGTAACACAATAAAGTCACTGTAATCTTGAAGCCAAAAGGGGCCATGGTTGTCCAACTGTGTGGTTTCAAAGATGAAAATAGACAGAATTCACCAAGAGGAACAACGGGACAACAACAGTTCATTAATACTGTAAGCAAATACCGTGCATTAATGTGGAAGCTAGAGGATTTAAGCATCAACTCCGGTCCAAGAAATTCTCTTTTTCTGTGTGATGTGTTCCAATCCTAATAATTCCTGCTCTGGAAACAAGCAGACATGCAGGCTGGGCTGTGTGATTGCTATTGAGGCAGATTGCGAAACAGCGAGATTGACAGTATAATAGTGAGGTCACCATGCGAGGTCACCTGATACAGATACGTGAACATCATCCACGTCCATTCATGTGCGGAGGAAAACGGCGTGCAATATCTCCAGAATGATCCCCAATTTGCCAGATCGACTCAGCGAGCCAATCAATCTCCTGTAGACAACCCGTTTATTTTGTGTAACATCTACAAATAAGACAAACTGGGGTGGTCTTTATATTGCAAATTGAAGTAGCTAACAATTTTAGTTAGCATACAGCACCCATCAACTGCAAATCACACCCCAACACATCCCACCAATTACCGTAATGCCATTGGCACCGCAGAGATCAGCTGTCCGATCGTTAGCTTACATTAGCCAACAGACAGTGAGTGGAGGATGCCACAGGGGTGATGTGAATCTTTACACATGTTGCAAGCAAGCTGAAGACAATTATTTTCATTGCACTGCATCTAACTACGTGCAGTCCACTGGGCGGTGCATGTCCCCGATCCCCTCTGATGCGTTACAACAGTGTCCGTGGATTTAAGGGTCGGCTCTTGTGGCTCCGGGGTATGACCTCGGTGTACTGTACTTATCCCACGGTGTTAAAACACTTCCAGTCCACTGTGCCTGCTCTCACAGAGGCCTGTGTGGACGCAGCGAGAAGCCCCAACCACAGCAGTTTTGTCATGTTAACATAATCCAGAGTGATGTCTGGTTAATTTGTTTCCCTATTCTAATAACCTTGCATATAAATAGTCAAGAGCAGCATGCGCAGTTTCATGCATTTTCCACCTCTTGAGCCTCAGAGGAAATTAGCATTTGAATTTGTAATCATGTCCCTTTTAAGTTGCATCACATGCAGAGCCTGAAACGAGGAGACAATTAACCTGCACAGCTAAGTGGACAAGAGGATCTGACAAAAATAGCTCAGAGGGAAAAAAAATGAAGTCAAGTTACATATTTCATGTGCTGTTCTAATCAGGTTTGGCTGTGGGTAAGGACTTCATCATCCAATCTCACTGACACGGCTCGTAATATGATATATTTTCTGCTGCAGCACACCTCCTGCGGTACATTGTAACACACCATACACTTGAGAATTGGCGCACACAACACGTAGTTGTATATATATATCTATATGTGTGTGTGTGTGTGTATGTGTGTGTGAGAAGTGGTTTATGTGGCACAGAGAGAAGTGTGTGAGAGCAAATAACACCATTGTCAGGTAAATATCTTCCATCTCTAATGTGTGAACAAAGAAAAACAGCCTTATATTAGCTAGGTGACAATAGAGTTTGCCATTATCCAAAGTGTTTTTTGGATGATTGTGTGAGCCTGAGGTTTGGGGGGGAAAAAAAAAAGAAAGAAAACTTCTCAGCCCGCAGAAGATCTTTCAACACATTTGGAATAAAAAAGCATGAAAAATTGACCAAAATAGCATGTGAAGGAGACGTACTGTGAATTAATGCAAGTAATACAGTGGCCCTGAAGGTCAACAAACAACATTTCAATGAAACATGACAACAATTTTGAAAAAAAACCCAAAGAGCATTTTCCCAAAACGTAACAATATTTCAAAAAACACAATATTCAGGATTGACAACGATGTTTCAGAGAAGGCAATATATGAGAAAACACGACATTTCACAAAACACGACAATATTTCAGGAAAACAAAGCAAATCAGATAACAGAACATTCAAAAAACACAACATTTCACAAAAAACAACAGCATTTCAGATGTTGTGTTTTCTGAAATCATTGTGTTTTGGCGAATGTCGTCGTGTTTTGTCCTTCAGGGCCACCGTACAGAAAAGACCAAGAGAGCTGAAAATTTGGTTTGGCAATGAATAAGCATCTGTTTTTGTGTGTTGTTCTGTGTTCACAAACCATTCCTCTCCAAAAAAAGGAACCCTGTGGAGTTTTCGTGTGAACAAACACAGTTATTTTGTTCACACTCACTATCTTCCACCTATCTTCACGTTGAAAACAGACCGGGATTCGCATCGGGAGTCTGTCATGTTGTACAAAGTAAAGCATCATGAGCAGTGGCTCAGAGGGACAGAAAGTCGGGGTTATTATTAATAAGTGGAGGAGAAAGAACATTATGCTGGCAAGCTGCCTCATGAGCCAGCAAATTGAGCTTGCAAGTACTAAAACACCACAGAGATAGGTCATTAAGATACCCAGAATGGAGTTGAAGGAAAAAAAAAAAAAAACACAGCTCTCACCAAAAGAGTTCCAAGTAATTCTGAGAGAAACGTTTTTGTCAGTTTGCACGACAGTAGAAAACCTCCCGGTGCTACGACGGAGCATTTTGACAGGTTCTTTACACAGACAGAAGCATCGCAGCGTCGAGCAATCATTTAGGAAAATGTATGAAGCTTCATACCAAGGTCTTCACCTGCTCACTCTCTCCAAAAGCAAATGCTTAAACCACTTCACCTCTAATCTGCCAGATTTATTTTTGTCTATTGGAGTACAGGACTATTAAACCGCTGGGTTCTGTGTGGAAGCACTAATGGTTTTGCAAACATCAGCAGAGGACCGCTGAGAGGTTGAAGGGGCCCTCGATATGGTGAAATTTCCACGGCTAAATTGGTCGCCAGTAAAAGCCAGAGCTTGTCAACTACTGCTTAAAACAGCCCACGAAATCATTAATGACAGAGAAGTGAATGCCATACAAATTATATTTTGAAGGTGAATGACATATCGATGGCGCAAGGGAAGGAGTGGCAATTATTATGAGCAGAACTGAGAAGTGATTGCTGAAAAAATAAGCTCCTGTCAAAGATGGCTTTTGTTAGATTCCTTTGCTTGTTCAAGGACTCTGTGAGGACTTGATTAAATATGATTAAAGCTGCTATGACCGACTGCTTCCTGCTCTAAAGATCCTGATCTGACTCGCATTTGAAAGATGCTACCCTTTTTTCACTATCACTATTTACTATTTTTCTTACTTAACACAGCTGTTTGCAGGATGCATAATGATGGGATAGTGTATCTATTTGTGTAAGACCCCCACACAGGGCCCGGCATAGCAACAGAGTCATCGCTAATGGCTGCTAACTGTAGCTGCCATTCGCTTGTTAGCTCAGTTAGCCCTCAGTTAGCTCATGGTCCAGACTGGGAGCTCAGAGTGGTATTTGTGAATGCATTGGCTTGTGCTAGCTGGTTAGCATGCTAACTTCAGCAGCTGTAAAGCAACATGTCTTTGACATCACATCAAAAATCACATTCGGCTATTAATTTAAGTTCATTTTTGACCACATTTCAAGGAAAGGAAGTAAGGATGACTTTATTTATAAAGTATTTATAAAATATAATCCAGATGCTCTGCTGCTGTCTGACAAGAAGTCTGAGCTGCCGTACTGCTGGACTACAGATCAGCCTCTTTCTATAGGCTCCTCATTTCATCCTCAGCTCTCTGACATGTAAAAAATAATTACTTTGTGGGGAAACGACACAGTGACAGGCACTAAGAATTATAATAACTCCGTAGAGAGAGTCAATCTTCTTGCTAATGGTTTTATTCCCTTACTGTATGTAGGTCAAGATGCATCACTATCAAACCGAGTCTGTGTCGTCTGTGTCTCTTCACTCGACCCCCTCTAGCATCAGTTTTGCACAGGAAAGACAACAAAACATAATATTTCATGTCCTTTTAAATAAAGTGGCTGACAGTTGACATAGCATGACATCTTATAGCCTCTAGAATGTTATCAATAAGTCAAAATTTGGTTAGGTTCAGGCAAAAAGGAGTACTTGTTTAAGATTAGGCCAAAATATATATGTTGAGTTAGGTTAAGGCAAAAAAAAAAACCCCTCTTCAGTTAGGGTTGGGCAAAAAATATACTTGGTTAGGTTTGAAATAATTAAGCCGACATAAAATAACTACATTGAGTCTCAGTGACAAAAGTCAACTTACTTACGTTACATAAATTAAAGACAGTCACTTTTTTACTTTTGGTCGTGAATGAGATCTGAACCCGGTCCGAAGTGGGAAAGTCCAACAAATGATCGACCCAACCACCCAGAGAAAGAAAGATAGAAAAAGAACCATTATTCAACAAACCCTCTGGAGATCCAGTGTTGGGGATTTGCTTTTTTTTTTTTACATTTCACCCTCGATCCCCGGAGAATCCATCAATGAACTGGTGCACTGACCTAATGACCGCGATGTCACTGACCTGGGCGGGTCACCTCTGATATCCTGAGCCAAATAACTGCGTCCGTGTTGCATCGGTTGTTGCATTTTCTGCCTACACATCTGAAAAGCTTTTTGTTTTTTCATTACCATGAAAATAACAGAAACATGGAGGCTGAATGTTTAAGCATAAACGGGAATAACAAGCAGGTGGGTGGCACTGGAGGGGAAATAGTAAGTATTCAGCATCTGAATCATTTTGATTCTGAGGAAACGTGAAAAGAAAGTTTAATTGAATTTTTAACTGCCATTTTAAGGTGTGAAATGTATGTATGTACGTGCACTGCCACGTGTGGATGTGCTCGTTTTTAGTTTAGTTTTTAACCTTTTTATAAACCAAAAGCATTATCTCCTCTGTTTATGACCCCACAAGACACAACAAAAAAAAGAGACTTACAAACCATGCATGAATACAAAACAAGTTGTTGAGATTCACCGGTGTTACTTTATTAACACGGCAACACTGCTAAAGCACGCCGCCATTAAGGGCTGCAGCAGAGATAAGAACGTGGGGAAAAAAAGCAATTTCCGAAAGCAAGATCTAACTAATCAACAACTCTCTTTTCCAGCCCATCTGATATACAAATTGTGCCTAATGAACCTCGCAAAATCAATTACCTAGGTAACACTTTGCATGCAAGGGGAAACCAAACACAGAATGCATGATGCATACGTAAACAGACATTACTCACTGCAGATTATTTTGCTCCATTTACATTGGCATTAGCACGAGAAACAGCAGAAGTGACTGGTGCATATTCCTCAATCATGTTCATTAAAATGCAACTGGGCCAGATACATACTCCGCATCCACCTTCAAGACAAGTTAAAGCATCTGCCGTAACTTAATTAACATTACATCAGGGAGTGGACAAACAGAGAGGGGTGAGAAAAATGATAATAATACGGCATGGAGGATTTAGCTGACTCCTGCATGATGGATGGCGGTCCCACTTTCTGCTGATAAAGTTCTTTTTACATGCCTGTTAAGCGCTGACACTTTGCCATGAAATACTGTGTCATACATGCACAGTGAAGATGATATTCTCTGAACATAATGCGGTGAAGGGAAGCGCTCTTCCTCATTGGTGAGATTTTGATTAAGTGTATATCCAGACTTTATCAGGGCGCATTATAGGAAGCCATTCCCAGAATAAATAGGCTTTTGTAAAAATGTTCTGAGGTATAAGCCTAATAATGGAACGGGTCACACACTCTTGATATCATTCACCCCGTTCGTTCTTCTCCGTTGCATTTACAATAAAAGCGGTGTGTGATCAACAGCGTATCACGCTTGGTTAAGAGTTGTTGAACTGTACATCAAACTTTGAAGGGGAAGAGAAAAAAAAAGAAGCTGATCCACGGCTCCTCTGCAAAGTAACATGGTGGAGAATTTTCACTTTCTGAGCAGTGAGGCACAAATCTAAATCTGGCGTCATGAATTATTGAAGCTCCCCCTTTATGGAGCTTTCTTCAGAAGGAGAATATCCAGCACAGTATAGTACAAGCTCGAGATCAAACGGAGCAGAGAAAAAGAGCCAAATGTAATGCTGAGAGTATTTCCACCAAAGTGTTCAGCGTCGTTCTGCGCTTGAACATAACGGCGACTTGAAGTCCGATGAAACGTGAGTGGAAAAAAAAAAAAAAAAAGCTCTTGACTCTCGCTGGAAAGAGCTCTGTCGACTGGTCTCTTGTGTCGGGGTCACTTCCATGACAACCGCAATTTAAATGCACATACAGAGAGGAAATAAGACGACTTAGGATACCTCACTTCACGAAACCAGATGATGACAAGAGAGCAGATTTACCTCTGCTGAATGTCGCTACACAACAAAGAGCCTTGGTTTGGAGGTGAGCGCCAATTGTGGATGAATCATTCCTCTCTGTGTCGTCCAATTCTGCGTGCCTTTGTGAAATAGCTTTTTGAGCCTGAGCCGCATTTACACAGCTTTTTTTTTTCTTTTTTTTTTTATCTTATCCCTAAAAGTATTTCTAAATGGCATTTCAGTCGAGTTCCTGCGGGGAAGCTATACACAAAAGTCTTTTATGGGCTTTTCATCCATTTGATTTGGACTGCGGAGCGTGTGGGTCACACACTTGTTTTTCGGAGCACACACTACATCAAAAGGCGCCTTGAGTTTCTCGCAGCATTATGCTAGTTGTGTAGATCCGGGACATGGTGCACAGTTTATGAAATGGATGGAAAAGGAATTCAATGTTTATCAAATGTTTTGACCATGATTGTGAATATTTAGCACTGTGTCTTCTTCACAGAAAGTGTGCCCTGATGACTTGTACTCTACACACTTTATATGTTATACTTAAAGGACAACTATTGTGCTTTTTTTTTGTTTGGTTTTTTGCCTTTATTTGAGTGGTTTATATAGATTCTTGTGTGTGTAAAAGTCTTGAAAGTCAAAAAGCCCTAGGTCTGCGCCATCAGGAGCTCCAAACAAAACACTGCTGAACACACCTGAAACGACTTGTCAGTAGCCCCGCCTTTATTTGCGTGACTATGTGGCATCACACTCCGTCACCATGTCACACATTTGCATAATTTACGGCTATATTAAGGGCAAAAGTGAAGCCAACTGGAAGCCGTAGACATGACAGAGCTGACCGGAGACACAGTGGGCGGTGCTTTTGGGCTCAGGCGTGTGCAAGCTGACAAATCAGAGCAGACTTGGGGGGCCTTAAAGAGACGGGAGCTAAAATTAAGCATTTCAGACATAGAGAGCTGCTGCACTGGACAGAGAGAGAAAGATTAGATAAATAAGACTGTGACCTTGATAATAAGCGTAATATGTCTTCTTAAATTGGAAAAAAATGAAAGATAGCAGTGCTCTGGGTGTTAATTTGAGGTTAAATGAGTGTAATTTGTGATTTAGCTTATTCAAACAAGCTTTAAACTTCGGTTTGATCATCATCACATTGCACAAAAAAACACAAAGCTGTCTCAAAAAGAAGCTCAGTGAAGTCTGTCGGATCCAAATGGCCGTAGCGAATCAATAGCAGTCTTTACAAAATCATAACTCCAAATCATGCAGCACCTGAATCCTACCATTAATTGACTTTTAAAGGATGTTTTGGTTAGCTGGGGGATTGCAGAGAGAAGCTGCAAACACACTTTTAGAACCTCTTCAGTCGTACAGTAAGTGACAAGACTGTAAACAAACATGTTGCTTATTGATCCAGAAGATATGGAGCGAGATCAGCATTCATTCGGAGCTGTGTGTCTTTCCATCTGGTGAATCTAATCCTGATATTCACTCTCATGTTCAGCTCTTTGTTCTCCACCAACACAAACATACACACAAAACACAAACCGATGATTTTTCATCTATAAGCAAACTATTCACTCATATATGATGATGTCGCTTTGAATTCATACGGCTCAATTACTGATTGGTGCTTTAACATCAGTCAACACAAACTGCTACTTGGCGTGCGGTCCACAGTACGGCTGCAGCAGGGTTTGCAGTGGTAGATGAATTGCCACTCAGCTGAAGTGTGTTACTGTGTTAATGTTATTTTGTGTACTCCCCTGTGATCCCGAGGAATATGCACAACCAAAAAGGGGAATTACTGAACAACACCTTTTAAAAATAAAATGAAAACGCTTTTAAAATAACATCAGGCCGAGAACAATTCCAGGTGCCAATCATTCCACACTGCTGAGGACTTGCAGAAATCAATTCTATTTCAAAGTGCCAGTTAAACACTTTAACAAGAAACAAAGCAGACTTTTTTTAATTATAGTATTCTAATTATACTCCTTTTTACTTAAATTCTCCTTTTTCTTTCCAAATTACCTCATTGATTCCTCCCAGTGAGTTAAAGTTTTTACAAGTAGGCCCACGTTGTGCAGTATCCTAACCATTCGACCCTTTGCAACCTTTCCCCCCTTTCACATGTCAACAGTCGGCAGTTCTGAGCAAATAATAACTATAATAATAACTATAATAAATACAACAATAACAACAATAAATTGGTTTTGTGTAGCGCTTTTCAAGAAATCCAAGGATGCTTGTTTGACAGACAATTACGACTTCACCCATAATCAATATGAATAATCCCAGATGTGCAGAGAGTATAGTAAAGCTTTGTTACCCACAAACAAAGATTATAGTTTCTCAATTGGTAGCAGGGACGCTGGGGACCCATTGCATCTAAAATGCATGATTATTTAAAATGTGCAATAAATAGCTTGCCCCAAGAAATATAGTGTAACAGTAACAGAGATGGAATTAAATTTAATGTGCCAATATGCCATTTTTTTAATCTACTCTGACCTCATGCCAACTCCCTGTCATACCGCATACAATCACATATGCATGAAGACCATTTAAGACCACTATTCAACACAAAGTAGTTGGTTGCTATTTTAAAACTTACGAGGACTATTGATAATATCCAATTACAACTATGTTCAAAGCCCTTATAGAGCCAAGAATTGTAGTTGAAAACGTATAAAATTGTTATCAGCAGATGTGAAGACACAAATTTGATACAATTACGTCTCCATACTGTGTTGCTACAATTGAAATAAGCATGCTAAACAGCTAGTTCTAGCTAAAGCTCTTGTGCTAGCTATGTAAACACCAACCCCTGATGGCCATTTGCTTGGCTAACCGAGCTAACTACCTAATGGCAGCCGCAGTTAGCGACATTTAGCACATCTTGCACCATTAATTAGCTATTCAGATAGCCTACTGGTAACACACATTGTAATACATTACAATACAATAAACAATATCACAGTAAATGTCCTGACACCTACATGCAACTGCATCACAGTTTGTAATGTGCTGTACTGACAAACTGCACTCCCATATTCTACCCAAAAGTCTTTACCATTATAATGGAATCTAACACATTTTTGTATGAATATGTTTTACAAGGATTTACATTATCTTTCAAAATGTATCAGGTCAGATGTTAAAAAAGGGGCATTTTGCATTGAAATTCATTCAGCTGCGCAGCACATGGGCAGAGCATCTTATCACTTATTCAGTCTGTGTTTCAAACCGAGAAAAAAAAAGAAGAAAGAAAATAGGTTGAACAACACTCAAAGGTGTTCATGCTTGATGAGATAGAGCAGATGAAACAAAGGGTGACAGAAAGAGATACAAAGAAAAACGTCTCTCATCCTTTTGTTAGATTTCTGCTGTCCTTGTACTTTAATCCAAAGACCTCGCTGCTTTCATAAGGACTCCCTTTTTTTATTTCAAACAAATAATCTTTTAGCAGAGTCTGTGGATTATCCCGAGGAACGTTCCAAGGACTTTGTTTCCGGAGAGTGGTGTTAATTCTTAATCTTTTGGATATAATTTGCCAATGTTTTGAGCAGGAAGGAAATAAATTGACCTCCATTGTAGCAGTAGTAGTGGAGGGCGTTTGGATTGTGCTATTGTGGTGTGAATGTTTACATATTCAACACTCTGCATAGTGCGCTGTATACACTGCGGTTCCCTTGACATCATTGAGTATATGATGTCGGTATATTCCTTTTACGTTTCACTGCAGCGAGTGAGTGAGTGGCGATCTCTGCGACTCTTTAACTTGTAAGAAGCATCAGAGAAATGCGACTTGCTGGCCTCCTCAGACAGATAAACTCAGCTCCCCGGAGCTAACAGCTTTCTATGGGGGGGGGAGAAGATTTTCCATTTTCCAATGTTTACGCTGTTTAAAACCTCTACAAATTAGAGAAAGACAGAGGAGCTGATATAATTTTGTTTGAGCAGAATCTCTCCACTTGACTGAATGTGTCTATAAAATTCTCAGAGAAAAGTAGGTTGCTAAAATGGACTTAATTTGGCATGATAGATTGAGTCCATGCTTCAGTGACTGTAATTGAATCTGTGACCTATTTCTTCAGAAGAAAATTGTCTCCTGGGTTATTTGTCACCATACATTTAAATGGAATTCGATAGACTGACACTGAATTTATACATTTTTACCCAATTATTAGTATTCTCTTTTCCCAATCTGCAGGTTTGTATGAATTCAGTCTTTTATACTGAAAGATCTCAGCCTTAAACAAAACAGCCTCATGCATGTCACGGTGCAGATTAGTCTTCAGGCTGCTCTTTTCTTGAGGAGTATAATGGAAATCAGCACAAACACAGCACAGCTGAATGACGGGACACTGTAGTGGGCTGGACTGCTGTTTATTTTGTGATATTCCTCAATCTAAATCCCACCAGAGATCAAATGCTGCTGACACGGAAAGCGAAGCACAAGCCGACCGTGTCCAATTGTTCCTGGACTGAAAACAGAGATCATTGTTAGTTCATCTGGCCCGCTATAAATAATATACGTCTCAACTTACAGTATAACAACCGTCGCTGGAACTGTTTGACATAAAGCATAAAGCGGTCGGCTGCAAACAGATAAGATGAAAGAAGATCGATATTGCAATCTTCAACCGATCTGCCTGTCAGTCATATAACAAAGGAAACAGAGATTGTACAGTCATGTTAAAGCACGCAGAGCTTCCTCCAGCTGTGCTCATCATCATAGCACATGTAGCTTACTTTAATATATGAAATACATAAAAAGAATTGCAAGCATCCAAATTGATCACATAGCTTCTGTACTGTATGTCAAGCAGCATCTGTATAACGTCATCCGCATCATCTTATTTCCAGGCTGATCTTCCCCAGAGTAAAATCTGAAATAAGACAAGACGGTGCCAGCTGATAGTGCATGTGTTACGGGTGGTTACCGTTCTCCCAGAACCATGGTTTGACCTGACACTGGACAGGAAGGGCTGCTACCCTTGACCGAAGATGCTAACGGAGGCAGACAGGTCCTGTCAAACATTCAAATAGAAAAAAAAAAAAAAAAAGAAGTGGAAGACAGAAGTCTCGTTCTTCAGGAACGCCTCCGGCCACAGAGGATATTCTTCTGCAGCCTCTCCAGGGCCACAACTGGACTGAAGGTAAGTCACAGTCACCCCATGAGCATTTCCACAAGTCGTAACCCAACTTAGCCTCATTCACATTCAGCCACATTATGCTGAGCTGGAGTTCTTCTGTCAACTGCTTTACAGCAACTTTGGCCAAAGGTTAATGTAACACACAACCTGCTAACACAGTTTTACATATATAGCTGCATGTACAGCCGGATATTTACCATGGCCGTCATTTTAGGTTAGTGTGTTTGTAAGAAAAACGGCATATTTGATGAACCATTAGCTTCTGTTAGACAACAGCTAACAGTAACATTGAACCACTTGCTAGCTAACATTGCTGTTTGATTGTGACATGTGATATGACAGGAAATGCATAATGCACTAGTTCTAAAATATCAACACATGTCTTGGACACATTCCTTTAACCCTGGAAGTTAAACAAACTTGATGTGATTGATCGGTAATGCTAGCTAGGAAGTTGTTGAATGCTAACGTTCGCTAATATCAATATGTAGTTTGAGCTCAAAATATTACCCCCAGATGTTCATTGTCCAGTAACTTTTCAGTTTCTGCTCAACTGGTAAATGATAAAATGACAATTTGTCAGATTTCCAACGTTTATACGACCTGCAACACATCAGCATAACATCATCCCAGCGTTCAATGACAGCCAACACTGCTGGCTAAAAATTAACAATACTGCAAATCTACACTGGCAACCAAAATTGTTAAAACAATACGAGAAAACTCTTAGTCAGTCAGTCACAGTCCAACAATCATCTATACACTCACTATCAAGCTGCTCTGACATCTAATCCACAGTCAGAACAGTAGCATACATTATAAGCCTTTCTTTACACTCATACGGAATCTCATGCATAATTATGAGATTGCCTCACATCTAACACCCTGCAGAGATTCAGGAGTGGAACACAGGATGCAAATACATAGTATAATAATTATAGTCTTCATCTAAACAATTCTTTATATGCTATTGATATAAGTGCTGCAATAATTAACTTGTAGGCATGAAATGTAAAATCATAATTACATGACTTAATGTTAAGTGTAGCCTTGAATGATAAAGTACCTTTGGTGGTGAAATGCAATTAGCGGAGGCGCCGACCAAACCCGGCCCAGCTGATGCCATCAGCTTGTCAAACGTACATTAACGTGAATTATAAAAGTTCAAAACTGAAAAGGCACTTTGCTAATCATGGATTGTTTCAGTGTCCTCCGCTTGTTCAATTAAGTCAAATGGAGAACGTTTTACTTCCTTCTCTGGTAGTAAACCGCTGTTTATCATTAAAAGTTCAGTTGGTTGACTCTCGGTGGAAATGTTATCCATATCACAGTAATGAGTTCCTAGACGTTTTTTGTTCTAATTAAAGCTACTAATTCTTGTTAATTAATTGTTGCCGAGGCTCGCTCCATCTGCTGAGTTGAGGAAAGTAAAAACTGGGTCATTGGAAGGAAAAAAAAATAAAAAAAAAAATAATAACTTGGTGTTATTGAAATATGGGTCTAGTTTTCCTCCTCTAATTTGTTAAGCAAAATGCCTCAGCAGTCTGCTAAGTAGCAGATGAAAGCTAATGTTTGCACTGGCAACTATTTTGCATGAAAAAGTCATTCTGTTAAATGGTTTATCATACTTACGCATGAGCAGAATGTAAAGCAGTGAGAAATGCCACTGGCAGTCAAATACATTACAGAGCATTAAACTGCTCAATGTAATGAGCTGACAAACAAGAAGCACAGCGCAGAGAAGTTATTGTGTTAAAGATGTTTAACCTCACACATTCCAACATGAGTCTCATCGGTAAATCATGGGAAAGATACTGAAATACAACCTCTGCATATATGGGAATAATAAGAAACAAAAGCAAAATGTAAACGTCTCCTGTGGACATTTTCTTTCATGTGTGAAAAAGATAGCTGCTTGTGAAAAGGCCCAGTTCACATGCTTCCTTATTCATTTTCACGTGTTCAAATTGAAGTTCACATGTGATAATAGCCAATCGTATTTATCGTAACTGATAGTCCAATCTGCATACGCAAAAAGCCAATCACTGATTCACATGTGATATTATAAGTTTCATGTGTTAAAATTTAGGTCACATGTGAGAATAACCAATCAAATCTCCAGCCTAATCACCAGAGTAAATGTCCTCAAAGTACGTTTCTGCAAAACCATAGATAGGTTGAAGCGTTCAACTTCTTTATGTTGCAAGATTAGCTGTATTCAGATCAAATTTGCAGTTTCTCCTCTGCCACAGTGCTGTTCTTATGCTCTAGTTAGATTTTTAACACAAAGCCACATGGCTGTGTTTAGGGGAAAAATCATGGTTCTGCTTGAAAAAGTCCAAAGATCTCGTTAAAACCTCCCTGCTTTGTCACCAAACACACAGTTGAACATCGTCCCAAGGTCTCCTAAAAATATGGAGCATGTCTTTCTCAGGAAAATATCCACATAGGTCCACAAGCACCTAGCAGTCATTACAACCTTAGGTAATGTGGGCACATTTGTAACTGTAGTTATTTGGGAAAGTGTGGTGATTAAACCCCAACCCATGATGTTATCCTGAACCTAACCAGATATATTTCTTGCCCAAACTCAACCAAACTGCAACTGGAACAAAGGTCTTGTACCTGCTGACTGTTATGCTGCAACACTTGTGTCATTAACGGTTATATGTGTCTCGTTTTGGAAGGTAGGTATGAGGATGTGTTGAAGTACGCAGCGGCGCAAAGGCCTACAAATATTGAAACGCCCATGGTCCCTTGTCCTGTTTGCCCAAACGTTAACTGCTAACATTTATCACGGTGACTGGACACCGTTTTCACAAAGGTGGAAGTTTTGCAGCTCGGTTTAATCTGTAAATAATGAACATTTGCTAAAACGATAGCTCTGCAGGGATGAAGATGAATCCATTGACTCCCATCCTTTGCACCACCTCACCCAAAAGACTTTGCATTCTATCTGATCATTTTGTGAAGCTTCAAGTGTTTCCGCCGATGCTCAAACATTAAAGCGTTACTCAGACTGAATTAAGCAGCAGCAGCAGTCTTCATCCAATTTGAGCCGTTCGTCCTGTATTCAGCCCTTGGCCTTTCAGATGTGTACACTGTGGCTATGTGCAAATATTTGAGGATGAAATGTGCTAGAAACTGCAAGTCCAAGCATTAATGTTCACTGGCTTGGATTTAAAAAAAAAAAAAAAAAAAAAAAAGAAGTATGCTTAGTATCCAGTGCAGCTATGCTTTGTGGCTCACCCATTTTGTGTTCTGGTGCTGCTTATGTCTCAGAAACCAAACACACAGTGACCAGAAACCTCTGTGTAATGTAATGCAAACCAATAATGTCGCCCTGCAATAAATTCTACTGTTGTTACACTTCACTTCATCTAATCCATTACATTCTTATTCTTATTCTTCTTCTATCCAGACTGTGTTAGAGAAGGTTTGAGTTCATGGTCATTTTTTTACACAGATGGAAGAGTAAAAAATATTATTGGCTGGTGTGTCTAACAACAGGCAACGAGAGACAGATGTTCTCCATAACAGCAGCACGGCTTTTCCAAAAATGGAAACACGGCCCTTTAAAGTGGAAATCCATCTAACTGACTCGGTTCACGGACAAGGTTGCATTTTAAAAATCTAAGTTTTATACTCGTCAGATTTATTCACGCTGGCCGACTTCCTTCCTCGCTCTCCTTCCGACTCTCTCCCGGAAGTTATATCGACAGGCAACCAAATGAAACGAACGTTGAATAAAATTATGGATTTGGGGTTTGAACATTGTTGGGAACACTGTTGGGGATAATGTAAGTATCCGACTCAACAATAACAAAGGTCTAGTCGTTTATAGACATTCATCATTCTGAAATGTTAGATATAAAATCTTTAACTGTGAGATCTTCAAAATACATTTGTGATAGAGGGAATGAATTCGCACCCTAGCGGAGCTGTCCCCCCTTGTGGTGCCGTACCCCTGCATGGTGTCACTTAATATGCAGGGACACAGGATATATTCCAAGACTGATGTACTGATATTTGTTTGTTCTATTTCCAATCGGAAAAATAAATTGCCATCCTGTCTGTGTCGTCCTTTGGGAGCTTTTGCTTCCGTGCTCTTAAAAAAACAGATTACAAAAGTACGGCGCGCTCAGATTTGCGTGACAACTTGACAACTGGGGTTTTTTTGAGATGCGAGAAGACCTGAAAAACGGGGTCACTGGCAGAAAGTATTGAGAAACTCTGATACAGACAGTCACTGCACGTGTCTTAAATATCGTTCCTATTTCTCAGAGGATAATCAACGGGTGTTGCACCGTTTAAAGATACTGTGTGATCAAGACTGCATATTCTCTGTCTGACGGTATTGTTTAACAAATGTCAGAGCTATTAAAACTGGCACTGCTGTGGAATATTAACTCCACTCCTCTGAGATGTTATTGAGCCAGCAGTCTGTCAGACAGACAACAGCAGCTACCGGCCAAAACCAACATTATGTTTATAATGTTGTATCCAGATCTCCCTCCCTCCCTCCCTCCCTCCCTCCTTCCCTCCTTCCCTCTCTCTCACTCTCTCTCACTCTCTCTTTCTCTGTTTACAGGACCGGTCAGATTAATTCCTGTGTGTGTTTAGAATTTTTACAGAAAAGCGCAATTTCTACCACAGAACAAATAGCACTGATGCGTGCATACAAATGGTTAGCTCGCATAGAGGCTGCGAAAAGAGTATAATTAACAGCATCTGTGGAATTTACTGCTAAACATAGCAGGCATATTTGCTCACTTAAGCCGTTTTTTTTTTTACTGGTGAAACAGTCAAAGCGGACGGGCCACTAACTCGCAAAGCCAACCTAGCAACGGAGAAACGAGGAGCTCATTTATCATTTCTCTCTGCACACAAACAGATCCAGTGTGTGTGTGTGCGTGTGTGTGTGTGTGTGTCATACTGCAGTATAGTCAAAGGTGGGACGATGGTTTTATTCTCAGCTGATGATGAGAAGGTAAAGATTTGTTATAGTCTTTTTTTTCTCTCTCTCAGGTATTGCAGAAGCTGTCACTGGTCAGTAAAGAGTAAACACGATGGATAGTGATGATAATGCAGCCACAGACACACTCGCTGATAAAGACAAACACAACCAGGAATAGAAAGGAGACATATTTGTGCATTGCATTAGACATTCGCAGCAAGCTGTTCTCTGAGTAATATCTTCAGGTTATTTCAGCTGAGTGCTGTGACTCAACATTACAGATCATGTTTGTTGTGTTCGGTATCTACGCCTGAAGATTTCATCAAGTATAACAGAACAAAAAAAAGGCGGAATGCTACAGAAGAGACATTTAAATATACGTACACTTTTGATTTCTGGTGTGTTGTAGTCAGTGTAACATAAGGTGAATCTTTGACGGACGCTGTCTCTATGCATGACATCTGTACGCATTTATCACCCAGAGTGTACATCCTGAGGGAGACCATGTATTCCATCACGGCAGGTTTGAAGAGCACGGTGATTTAAATGTCAACAATTATATTGATCTATGTCTGCTTCAAGGCCTTTCCAGATCCTGCATCGCCGTCTTTTTTTTTTTTTTTTTCGATAAGATTCCCCCCTTTGGATCACGACCTGTAACTTTTCTGCACTAATCTGTTAGCTGTTAACATGATGTATTTTTGTCTCCGTTACAGAGAAAGTTCCATATTGACTCTGAAGTATGACTGCGGAGAAGATAGAGGTGCGATCGGTGTCTGGCACAAAGACACGAGCTGAAACCTTTGTTTCCTCCGCACTGTGGTGGCAGCACTGCTGGAGAACAATGGTGAATTAGGTAAACCTGACACGAAGGGAAGTAAAAGGTTGTCAGTTCTCTCACAGTCTGCCTCCGGCTGAATTATAAGGAGCAGCTTAGCACCAAACTGAAGAAGCAGTTTATAGCTGAGAGCTTAAAAGTGTGTTGCGTGTCTGATCACACTGGTGCAGCCCGGTCGCTTGGATATAATGTTAGCAGGTAACGTTTCTGTCGGCCGTGTAACGTCCAAGGTTAACATTTGTACCAATGCGGCGCATCACGTATTGACATTTCCATCACCCTTTTCCAAATGCATAGAAATAAATGCAGATTGTAGCTTACCACATCCTGAGTAAACACACTGCAGCAGGAGAAGAACTCAGGCTGTGGCTAAAACAACGTTTTTCAGATGGTGCTGAGTTATTCTTAACACCTGAATGATCATTACTGGCGATCATTAGTCACCATCATCAAGTTTCTTAGTCTTGTGAATTCTTAGGAGATATGGTAATATATCTGTGGCTATTGTTGAAGTGTTTCTGATGGATGCTGTAGAGAACTGAACACAGACAGAAGAGAGGTGCTGCCTAAAGAGTAGATAGACAACACAAACACCTCGGTATGGTTTTAATCTTCCACTTGCTTTACAAGGTAAAGTATCACCCTCCTCTTTGTAGGCAGAGAGCCGCAGCTTTCAACTGTATTTATTAATTTTCCGACAAATGAGCTGATTATCGCTGCCATTAACATCAGGGGCAGAACGATGATGAACACCGGTTGCCTCGTTATGATCGGGGATGAGAACGGCCTCGTAATTATTTAACAGCGATCCAATCGGCGAGGACTGTCGACCGAGCGCGCGTGTCAGGGAAGGTGACCTCTGCTGTGCCGTGGCCGATCCTTCAAAACACATCCACATCTCGACCTGCCACGAGCAGACAAAGACTTTCTCGCCTTTGTTCGACAAAGCGTTGCATCAACCTGAGTACAGCGGTGTGTGAGAAAGTGAATAAAAACCACACGCAACAATGCAAGCCTGTCATTGAGGTCCACGCTGGAGGCCGAACAACAAGAGAGATCTGCAAGCGCAAAACCTGCAGTTTCCTGCTGCTGCTCGGGCCACAAGATGTTCATTTGTGTGAGAGGTTCAGTGGGGAACGTAGGACTTAATGGGCAGCCGTGAGATGCTTTTCCCTCAGGTGAGCGTGTGATTGCATGTTTGATAATCGAAAGAATAGGGGGATCATTTTCTGGATATCACCTCCGCATTTGTTGCAGCGTCTGCAGGTGATTTACGGTTACAGGACTATCACCTCTAAATATTTCAAGGTGACAGAACAAGAACGGGTAAAGACGTTTCATTTGTTGAGATGTCGGACATTATTACGCAGCCAGGAGACTGCTTATTGAATATAACTGAGATAATCAGGAACATATCGTCACTGAATTGTCCGGTGAGTTGATATTTATCGATCCGTGAAGAGAATTCCCTGAGTGGACATTAGATTTCAACCATCAGAATGAGTGTATGGCTTTTTCTTGAATAGACTCTGCACAGTGAACATGTATATTAGCCTTCTGTTATAACTGTGGTGCAGCCAAGTGAGTGAGATTTTAAAAACAACGGGTAATGAAATTAAACTGATCTGAATGTGAATAGAGTTAAGAAAGAGTGGAGTGCTGTTAGAGATACAAACACAGCCTCTACAGTAAGTAACTTCATTTCTCAGCCCGGGTCTGCTTTGCTCCTTTAAATAATACAAACTGTGAACATGAAAATCATTTCATTTGCATAGGTTAATTAAAAAAAGGGTCTGACTTTTCTTTTCAGAATACTAATTAAAAATCACGAGTAATGTACACGCAACTGATAAAAGTTGACAGCTTTCTCGCATGCTGAAGAGGATAATTCTTTTTTTTTTTTTTTTTATTTTCAACTTAGGTGTCATTTTCCAAAGTTGTTAAAATAATATAGGTTGTTTCTTTTGTGTAGTTTGTAAAGAAAGCTGCTCTTCATCAAGACCGCCTCAGCCAAATAGATTCTACTCTTATTTTACAACACAAATTTGCCAGTAATCCACTGATGAGACACCATGTTAATGCATCTGATTGCCACAGTGTAATCCAGTGAGTGATGCACTTAAAGGGGCATTATGTAGTTTTGGAGAAGGGATTCAAACTCCGAATTCGTTCCGTAAGCGAATAAACAAGCTGTTCTCAGAGGAAAATAAGATTCCCAGAACACTGTGTGAAGCTAGAAAGATGGCAGGGTCCGCCACATGTAAACAAAGCAAAACAGTATGAAACTGTGTCGTCCTGGAAGGTCAGTTTATCATCCGGTTAAGATCTTGAAAATTAAAAAGTCCGCCCCATTGTGGACGCTGCTCAGTAATTCTCTTACCTCTTGACCTCACACTGCGTTACCAAATCACACATTTGCAAAATATCTGCACGTATTCAGAATTGAATTGAAGCTAACCTGAAGCTGAAAGATGACAGAGCCGACTGTAGACATGTTGAGAGACGCTGGCTCAGGTGTGTGTGAGCTGACCAATCAGAGCAGACTGGGTATTTGTGCAGGGGGGGCGTTAAAGAGACAGGAGCTAAAACAGGGTCTTTTAACTAAAACGTCCCAACAACAAGATTTTAAAGTGTGGATACTTTATGCTATTTTTCAGATAAGCAGCCCTCAAATTGGTTGACATGGTACGTTGTATTAATTTTGCATTTTGCACTTTTGTGAGTGAAGAGTTTAAAGGGGCAGTATGTAGTTTTGGAGAAGAAATTCCAACTCAGAATTCAACAGTGTGTTTTTTGAGCACTGAAGCATGTAAACCTATTCTAGTAGTAACCCAAAATAAAATGAAGAACCTGAAAAGCAGCATAATGTGTCTCCTAGGGTTCGCTCACTTTTAAGACAGACTCAACACTTATTTACTGTTTGTGTTGAAAATCATCACAGAGTTATGTGTGTCTCACTAGTGTAGATGGGGCATTCAGCATGTTTTCAACATCATTTTCCTTTCATGCTGGATGCAAAATGGGCTAAAATGATTGTTTTAAACTATGATTCATGTATACATTGTGACAAAATGAACCAATTTGAGGACTGCTTATCTGAAAAAAATAGCAGAAAGTAGCCACACTTTGAAATCTTCACTTGTTGTTAGAAAACATGCAGCATGTATTACGCGACCATTCAGACGACATGTTAATGATTATGTCTGCAGGTGATGATCAAAGCACCGTACATTCAACACGATCCATTACGGTGCATCTCAGACCCGCATGTCTGGACAATAAAGACCTTCCCTTCCATCTCAGCCCCTCTGAAAGTGCATGCATAATGTTCCAGTCCTGTCTTCGCTGCTAATTAATTGGAGTAGCAATTATATACATGCAGCTGTTCGGCCAGATGCCAGTGAACTCTGCTCTGAAGTCATGCCGGCAAATTAAACCTGACAAACACGAAGCGTGTAATCAAGAATTTCTCTGATACCGAGAGGTGCATCTGGCCTCAGACACACCTGAGACTCAAAGACTCCGAGGACTCCATTGAGAAGTAATAACGTTAACATATCTCAAATATTTGCTTATTGATAAAGTCAGGCAACAATTAGTGGAGTAAAATAAAAATACCACACAGCAGGTTACCACTCGAAACAAAAACATGCACACGTGTGTGCATTTTATGTCTAAAATGGTGGCGTGAATTGTAGTTATTGAAGTTGAAGTCCAACTTATACATAAAAGTATCTTTTATAAGGCAGTCAAACTGGATTTTGGCTTTAGGTGGGACTGAGAGAAAAAAGGTTATCGCAAGAAACGAAAATGTTTTTTTCGCAGCAGCCGCCCTTTCTTTATGATTTATAATGGCATCTTTATTATATGCAGCAACACACTGTGCATTTGAAAGCAACATGAGGCATACGGCTGCAAATAAAAAGCCCATTACTACAACAAAATAATATAGGCACATAGGCAAACTAAAGAAACACATTAAATCAAACTTGTACTGTGTAAACAGAAGTACTTGTTAAAAAAACGACAACACTTTCATCAGTCTCAGTCTGCTGCTAATAGTTTCCTCGTTCATCTCGTCCAGTGCCCAAAAAAATAAATAAATAAATAAATAAATAAAACTGCACAGCTCCAAACTGTGATGTGCTGCAATGCAGATGGATTTTTCATTGCCCCGCTTGGAGGAGGGCAAAGAGGTAACATCGCCTCCATTCTCGCCAGGGTCTCTCCTGTCTCGGCAGCCTCCAGTCAAACCGCATGATCATCATTCCTTCTCTCTTTATCACCACAATGTACCGCGTCCTCGCCGCCTGACAATTTCATATACGCTGAAATTCATGACCTCATCACAATGTAGAAATTGATTTAGCATGCCGTGATTTCCCTTTTTTTTTTTCCACTTCTGAAGCCTGTACTGATTTTTATTTCTGATGGCAGAGAGAATATGATGTGCTGGGTTTCTTTGCACTGTTCAATTACATTTGATGTCATGAAGTCAGATTTGATGGAGCTCAAAGAGCACGAGCAGCTGGTCCAGTGTATGTCGATAAACAATGGAATAAAGGAATATTATGGAGCCTACAAAGTGACTACAGATCTCTATTCCCACTTCAAAAACGTCACAATAAATGTCTGTCGTGTCTTTTCAAAGTTATGAAGGCACAACAAGGCTCCTATTCTCCCTATAAAAGCTCCAGTCCATAAAATTTACATTCATCTGGGAGGAGCCGGGAGATTATGCACCGCAATGATTTGGAATAGGAATTGAATTAATGACTGGTTCGCTTAATAAAGCGTCTGTTGTTGTCAAAGATGACAGGTCGAGGCGATGCATTTGATAGGTAGCGTTTGTAAATCCCATTGAAAGGCATCATTAATCTTCTCATCTGGATGCCGTGGGACATAAAATGAAAGAGTGGGAAATTACTTGTCATCCTCACAGCGGTGCACTGGAACATTTTAAATGGGGGTGTAATTGTTTTCCTGATTAGTTCAGCGTGGGTATGTGTCTATTTATTTACATGTTCTGTTAACAAGGACAGTGTTTGTTGTGACCCACTTTTTTCTCTCCCCTCCACCACCCCACCACCCCACCCCATACCCAATTGAGGATGAAAAATCCCTTTGAGCGCCGGGAGCAGCCGCAGAACTGCCTCCGCTGGAGAAAGGGGAACATTATTGTAGTTTAAGTAGACGGTTCAAAGATACATTTTCACCAGCGAGAAGAATGGATCCTTTTTCGTTATGAGCAAGCAGATGAGCTCATGAGAAGACACTAAGCCCCCCCTTTTTTAGGATCCTGCTGTGAGAGCACACTAATGGTAATGTGGACTGGCTGGGATGAACATATGGGATTAGTGTTTGAACAGAGAACCATACGTTCTCTGTTTGTTGTCACAGAATTATTTGTCAATGCAGCTACAACTGCTGCTATTGTTTAAAATGGGCTGTTTTTGGAAAGTGTGCCGGCTGTGAAAGTATAAGAGATTTACAATAATCAATCAACTACATGATAATACACTTATGGATCCAAAAACCACGATAGCAACAGTCGAAATGCCAAAATCGAAAGACTTCCAAACAGTGGTCATCAAACCAATGGGTGACGTCCCATTGGGTTTACACTTATACTGACAATGCTAATATGCTAATGATTAGCACTGAATACAAACTAGAGCTGAGAGTGATGGTAAAGATGCTGTCATGAGACAAAGTATTGGAAACATAAAGAACCACAGCGTTTCACCAAAGTAATTGAGATACATCCTCTGGGAATCATGCATCTGAGAGATATTTCAATTTATTGGGTAAATTAAATTACAATTAGTGTCACTCCAATCAATTGTGGCGACCCTAGGTCTTAGGCCAGTATCTGTGTTGTCCCTTTCCTGCCTGTGCTCCTGTTTTCAGGTTCTTCCCGATGGTCTGGCCCCACCCACCTCTTTGAGGGATTGCTGTCAGCAGCTTTTATAAAGCAGGTGATTCCAAGATGGCTCTCTCTCACCGTCCTGGAAGGCTGGTGCCTTTTTGGGGTGCTCAATTTTGGTCTGGTTTGGGTTGTAACACCCATCTTTCACTACCGACTTCACACCTCATCGTTTGCTTCTGTTGAGTAATTTGGTTTATTTAAGCGGTCACTATGTGGACTTCCCTTCTTTGTTGTGCTACTGACTCTGCCTAACATAACACAATAGAGATCTTATATTCTGGGCCAAGAGTTGTTGTGACAGACATTGTGATCTCTTGAGCCACGTGACTCCAGACACAATATAAAAAGGTAATTCATTGTAAGTCCATTGGTAGAAATACTTCAACCTGCGTTAACTGATGTTCATAGATTTTTTAATAGAGACTGTGAAATGAGCTTCAAACACAGCACTGTCATTTTATCACTTTATAATCATCTGTATTGTGCTGTTGTCATGTTCAGTCTTTGACGAATAAAACAAATGTACCATGCACTGAACTATGCAAATTACGAGGAGTGGGGGTGAATCAACATTTCAATATTCCTCTGAGCTACAGTCACCCTCCCACCCACATCCTCCTCGCAGACACTCCAGCAGTGAGTAATAATGCGGTGCCATTGTCTTTATAATGAGTATACAATGATACATTTAAAAAGCAGAGAGGTCTGTCCTCTGCAGAGAACTCTCAACTGAATGGGAAAAAATATACACAGAGTGGGAGTTGAGCTTTGGCTTTGGTGCAGTATATTAAAGTTTACATTTCCTTTTTCTAGACCTATAATTAAACTACCTGCCCTAGTTTTCAAAGGTTCAGAAATAACTCCTGAATGAGCAGATGTTTGCATTTTAACAGCAGCTGTCATCGCCGGGCGCTGGCAGCCTCCTAACATGCGTACTTGTTGTAATTGAGAGGTAGTTCTGCTTGTCAAGTGAGAAAAATACATCTGTCATGACAAACCGCTCCTGCAACCGGCGGGATTTATTGATAAGGGGTTGTAGAACTTCCGAGCCAACCTGGAAATAATTTGAACTTTGTCACGGAGCCCTGAGCTGTAGCGGCGCTATCGGGCAGCGCTAGCCATCCTTCATCACACCGTATCTGAACTCTTCTGTCATGGCCACACTGAAGCTGCCACTGTGGATGGATGTAAAGGCGACGGGGGGCAGAAAAAAAAGTACCTGGAGAAGGAATACTGATGATTCAATAAATGCATTTTTATTTGTCTGCAGAGAAACTACATTATTATTAATATATGGAATTGGATGACCATTTGAATAAAACTACAATAAATGTTTGGGGGTTTTTTTCCTCAGACTATTTTTATGGTTTGGGTATTTTACTTCCTGGTTTTTTGTACCTCCCCCAGAAACCCTTGTTCCACCCCTCCTATCTCTCCCCTATCAACAATCATTACACTAGAACAAAAAACTGTAACAGTGACATTAAATGTCAAGAAACCCAATGCCAAAACTAAAACAGATCAAAAACAGATCAGACATAGACAGGTGGCCACACATGACAAAAGTAATATGCCTGATTTCGCCTCTTTATTATGTCTAAATTGGCTATTTTGGCTAAGTTGGTTTAAAAAAAAACACACTGTTATATTAAGTTAGTTGTGTACAATCAAAAAAAACCCCAAACCCCTAATGATGGAAATAAAGGGTGTTAGTAAAAAGTTACTTCTGATTTGTTGCGCAGCAAATATTTTAAATGTGTGTGCTGTGAAGAAAATTATACAATTCCACCGTGGCCATTAAAGATTGATCATGATATTGTTAACAGCAAATTACCCAACGATTATATTGTTAACTGTGCATAGAGCTCATTTGCTCACTGAGTTTTTTCTGCTATTGGGATTTTCTCCACATTGTGTTTTGTGGTTTGGTCTGTTTTGGTTTTGTTCAGTGTGTGTTTTCATGCTGGGAGAGCGGCACAAGACAGGCATGTGTTTATTTTGACCATGTGCCTATGTTGTGGGGAAAATGTGGGAATTTTAAAGACAAAAAGCAGCATTTTTATATTTTTAGGAATGCGTAACAGCAGCCTGCACTTGGAGTTTGTTTACCTTTTTCGAGTTACTGCACAGCGAATTTTGTAACAGCGTGAACGAAGCCACAGTTGTGTTTTCTCTCGTGCACCCCGGAGCGATGAGCGCCCTGAAGTGTTGGTCACACACACACACACACACACACAGACACACACACACACACACACCTTGGTTCATGATGCAACTAGATCTAAACACAGAAAGCTGAACCTGATCATTCGAGTCTCCTGGGAATCTGCTGATGTGCCAAAAAAGGCTCAAGTTCACAAGCAACAAAAAACCCAAAGACGCAAGCCACCTGCTGCTCCTCCAACAAAAAAAACAACAGCCACCCACTGCAGGTCGCACAGCTACTCCTCAGGAGCATTGTCGACCGGCCAGCCCCACATTAGCATTGATCCAGACAAAGGCGGCCCTGCGCGCCATCAATAATTGATGGAGAGTCGTCATAACAAAGTTTTTATTAAGTGACTAGTTGACTCATTGGTCCTTTCAGGGGCAACCAGCTGTGTTGTAGGAGAAAGTCAAGTCGAACCACAGCTTTGTCTGATCTGTTTTCTGCTTCAATTGCTACTGCTTTCAGGTGTTTTTATTCTATTATGAACGGAAGAATTAAATGAAAAAACGAGATTTATAAAAGAATACAAATTGTTGTTTCAAACCCAACACGGCAGAACATTGTTTTGACCCGATTTGTCTTTTTCTAAAACAAAACCGGCAGACAAACAACTGGAGATAATTTGCTGGCTATCATTGGAAAAAATTCACTGCAGCGTTCACTCGCAATAGCCGGGTTGGGAGTATTGTCAACCATAGCCCATATTAGATGTGCTCTCCTCTGCTGTCATAACAGAGCTTTACATAATGTGTGCTATTTCAGTCCGCCGCGATGGGAAACATGATCCTAAATATCAATGCCCCATTCACTGTACGGACCTCAGCTGCTCGCAGCCCCAGCGTGATGAAGGTGCACCGACTCAGAGTCAGCTTAGCAAAGTCAGAAATCATCTATCACCCAAGGGCAGGAAGGGAAAAAAAAAATGGAAAGACAAGACAGCTGGTTTGTGTGTGAATGAGTAGGTGTGGACTGCATCTTAAAAAGAACTATGTCCCCTCATAACGGTAATAGCCCATAATTTTAGAGGACTAGACCGACTCCTCACCAAGGAAAAGGCACAAACAGTCAAAGAAAACACATAGTTCTGTTTTTGTCTCATTGGTTGTCGATTATAACATGATATACACACTGAGAAAGAACAGAAATCTGAAGATATTACAGCTGTAAACAGCCAAATGTAGATCGGGAGCCATGAAAGCTTCATGGAGCAGCAAAGTCGATAAAAGAAATATCAGCCACATGTAACACGTGTCAGTCTCATTCACACACTGGCCAGTTTGTCTGCAGCCGTTTTGCAGCTAGCTAGCTTTGTGGGCAGATGAAGTTTGTCTATAAATCTCTGATAGCTCAAATGTTTCTCAGCCAGGTGAACGTCTTTTTCATGGCAACAACCTAAACATGTCACAGTTGTTCAAGGCAACAGCGCCACGTGATGAACGAACGATGATGCAGATGTGTCCGCGAACTTGCAGACGTATGTTTAAAACAACTCAGAGTAACTTCTGGTTTCATATAGGACAGGAACACCGGTCGTCTGAGTGCAAATCATGTGTTCAGTCGGCCTATTCATCATTAGAACCACGACACCACAGGACATTTTTCATGCATTGTATTTGTTGGCGTATCACCTGCATGCAAAATCGGACTTTGGCGTATGAACTGCACTCAATTTGAATTGTGAAAAGTCGAACGCAGATTGATGCTGGTGGGCTGCATGATTGTATTCCAGACTGGGAAGGCATGCATACCCTAAAAAAGTATTGTCATGATGTCGCCTTGCAGGGTTTAAAAAAAATTTAAAAATCAGGAAGCCGTTGACTTCTTCTGGCTATTCAGTGTGCCGATGTGCAGAGTCGTTAACATCCCGCCTGCGTTATTGTAATTCCCTCTGTCTTCAGGACGGATTTGTTTTAGCAGAATGGAGCTGCACAAAGTGATGAAACACGAGCTGGCAGTCTGTTGCTCGTATTAGAGCTCATACATTTGTGTCTGGCACAGTGTCAGTTTAACATAGGAGTGAATGAGAGAAGGAAGTTGCACCTGCCCCTTTGTTCTCCTCCCTGAGGGGGATCTTTGTGTTCATCCCCCAAAGCGCTGCAGAGTACAGTGACAAATTTCAGTCTATAAACCACACAGCTAGTGACAATGACTGAGGAGTCTATTCCACCTCCCATTCACACTTACAGTTATATGTTTGTTAAATAAGTGGAGTGAAGCAGCGTGTTGAGCTACGGAGAACGACGTCCACTCCGGCTTCTCTTGTCTTCTCATTTTTTAATACATTTACACATACATGCTTGCACACGCACAAATACAAAAGAGGCGAATTAGGCATTCTGCCAGGGTTGTTACCATTTTTTTTTTTTTTTTTTTATCTACTGATTTAAAGGGGCAACACACTGGAAAAAAAAGAACTCAATTAAAGCGAATTGGATACAGTATAACAAATAAAGGCAGACGTGTTGTTAAAATGCAAACAGCATCTCCGACATCTCCCCCACGAACAGAAAAAATAAAACAAACATCTTCTCTTCAGCTGCTCTCGGCCCCGTCCTGAGAGATTGGAGCTGCGGAATAAAGAAGGCATCTGTACTCTTCCAGGTCAGTCATGCCCTGTTTGGGAAGGTTGGAATTTGAGATCCAAGGATAAACACCAGCTCCCCAGAGAGGGACGGTTACTCATGTTTGAATACTGCGCAGGGAAAATGAATCTCTCCACAAGCAAAACAACCATGTAGAACACTTTCATTGGCTCTTCTGGGAAAGTTAATTCTTAACCTGCAGGCTTCGGGGGCTACGTGGGATCTGTGCTCTGACACACATGACGAGTACAGCACTGTGGAGAAAATGAAGAGGAACGACAATGCAAATGAAAACAGAAAGTGTTACATTTCCTGTCGAAAACTGCGTTTTGCTTTTTGCTCACAGAAATCAACGGAGCTAAACTCCAATGAGAGGTTTCTCCACAAACATCTAAAAGTGCCATTTTTGATGTGCAGCGTGCAGCATTTTCTAGTCATGCACATTTCAACTCATTTTGATCACCCATCTTGTTTTTTTTGTTTTTTTTTTTTCCAGGGGAGAGAATAATGTCTCCACAGGCAGAACCAAGAGTAAACAGCTGTGCCTTTGTATTATGAGTGGTTACAGGTAATCAACAATGCATCCACTTACCCAATGCTCTTCACAGAGGGGATTGTTTTCAGCTGCTCTCGGTGATTGAAAGCATTAGCGATGAATGGCAAACTGCTTCGATGGATCACAGACTTTCACCGCGACCACAACCGCTGCGCCATCATCACACACGCACACACAACAGTTTTACTTATCTCTCATATTCCGGTAATGTGAGTTTGAAATTGTATGCACACACAGGAGGATGTTGTTCATACTGCGATTTGCACGAGAACAATCTTTTGGGCTAATATCACAGGAACAGAGGATAGGAACTGTTTTTAGGCTCATGGTAAGAGACGAAGACGGGGGAGGGGGGACTCGCAGAGACATTCAACATGTCGGTGAGGAGGTTAAAAAGTGAGTTTAGACGGCGCAACTTCCAGATCATTTTCACTCAGGAGTGAAATCTCAGTCTTCATCTCACTCTCTCCCTCCTTCTCCCCCAACACAGAGTCACACTTGCTTTCAAAGCCAGTGTTATCAGACCAGCAGCCGTCCAACCAAATCACACGGACACAAAGCTCAGCTGTTGCGACTCGGTAACGTTTCTTGTTTCAGAATAGCTTCATTCTGTTCCGAGTCATTCACGCACTATGAAGGGCTGACTGTAAATTGCCTGGTGTGGCCGGAGGGCATTGCTACTGAGCTCCGTTAAAATATGTTGTGTACTTTTTTCACGGAGAGGAATAATGCATGCGAGGAAATATTCCTTCATTTTAAACATCACCAACTGTTATTTTTACTGCTAATGAGCAATTTGGCACAGAGAGAATGCTTTATTGTTACTCTTATTCCCGCTGAGATGCCTGTGCAGCGATATGGCAGCGGCTCCGTGTTGAAGCAGGTCAAACAGAAGCGCAGCACAGAAATGTTTTAATGAGAGTTTTGTGCTCCTCAAACTATTGAAACATTTCATACCATCAAAAATGGCGGATGAAGTTGGAGCAATGTTGCAGATAATCAGCTCTCATGTTCTGTTTTTTTTTTTTTTGAACGGTGCAGATGGTGCGGCGTGAAAAAAAAACAAAAAAGAACAAATTAATTCTCATAAACATGTGTCCAATCGCTGCAAGAGATAAGTATTTTAAAAAGCGTATGAAACTCCTCCTCGGCAATCATACAGGACTGATGATGAAAATCTGGTTTCTAGTTTTTAATCTGTCTCTGCAGAAAAGAATTTTACCTTATTATGAAGACGTCCTCTCATGCTGCTGATCAGTTAATGCAGCTGCAGCGTACGAGGTATGTTTTTATTTTTCATCGAATCTTCACCAACTGTCGCGTCCTCATTTTTTGGAAATGTCACAACATGACCCACATTCTCTGTGGACGTTCAAAACAAAAGGTCCTTCTCTTTCTCCCTCTCATCTCTTTTTTTTTAAAAAAACTTTAGTTACTTTGGTTGTTGTATTCTCACATGCACAAACACATTCAGAGTGTGTTTTTTTTTTTCTTTTTTTAAAGAAGCTCTGAATCACCGCTGCATGTTTGTCTCCAGGGGATGGAGCTCAGTCATGTAAGCAACCTCGTCTGGTTTGGCTTCACTAACAACCGCCATCAAGCCGGCAGAGAGAAACAGATTGTGGCGGATAAACTGTCTGTTTAATTCTGATTCCTTATCATGTAACTGATGTCTAATGTGTGACGCCTGTTACACTGTTCCAGCGCAGGTGAAAAAGACTGCCTGAAATAACAAAACTTATTTTTAAAAAAATGGCATTTTGTTTCTCTCTCTGTGTCAGTTCGGGACTAATTACTGCCTAATAGAAGCTGCAAGGAACAGGCATGTGCCAAAAGAACTAATTTGATTGTAAGCAAGCCAATTACAACCTAATTACCCAGCTTACCTTGCCTGAATTAGAGCACAGTGGGTTTTTGCGGTGGGTGAACTGATCATGCTTAGCTGGGTTTTAGTCAAGGCGAGTGTTTATTAACACAAATGAGCTGAGAGCCTTTTTTAAAAAAAATAAAAATAAATAGTTATATGCAGTTGAAGGTCTTGAAAAAGGAGAAATATCAATAAAGATGCTCTGACACGATGCTTCCTCTCTGGCAGCTTCATTGAGAATGTTAAATTGGTACTTAACTATTTAAAGAAGGGTACGAAAGTACATTTTTCACCATGTTTCACTCTGATTTTCCTCTGTCCTTTAACGGGTAAATATATTTGCATATCTCAGTTTCTCTTTAACAGTCCTAACCAAACGCAACAGGTCAGTTCACACGAAATGGTCTTTAGATTTGCGGATATTTAAATTGTCCGGCTCAGTAGTAATGAGAATAATAAACCAGCTCTCATGAACTTATTTTCCCACTCTACACAGCAGCCGATGAAATGTGCTTGACTGATCTTTCAACACAAACAAAGTAAAAAGCGGCGAAAAGGTAAACGGTTATTGTTCACTATGAGAGCCGCCATACTGCCGTGATGTCATCCGTGCTTATGTCGGTAAAGTCGAGCTTGGTTGATCCTAACCCAAGTTTCCGGACTTGGGATTCCTGACTTAGATGATCGCACCATTGCAGTTAATCGTGTCGGAGGATGTTCTTTGAGTTTCTGAGTAATGAGAAAGAAAGGCTACAGAATAAAAAAGGGACACCTCGCAGTCATGATGTTACCTCACATTGCATGATATTACATGGACGTTTCACATGTGGAGTAAGCTATAGCAGAGCATGATGGGTAAGAAATGATAGTTTTCTTTACTTAGAATATAAAAGCAGGACACAAAACAGAAACAAAAGCAGAAACATCTCCAAGACGGAGGCGCAACAACAGGTATCACCACTCAGCCTCTGAGACTCAGCAGGTGTCCCCCTCTTTTCTCCCCCCTCGTCTCTCTTAAGCAGTTCTTAGGTCTGACCAGTCGGCAGTGGACAGCCTGCAGCGGTGCATCCCAGCGCCAGCTACCAGTTGTGTTGAGTTACGCTGGATTAGAATCAGAAATGACAGCCAGGACAAGTCTGAGGCAGATGGTTCCTAACATGGCATCGGTTACAGGTCTTACAGGGAAGAAACCCTTCATCCTTTTGTTTAGCCTCCGCTGCCGACGCCTCCCAGAAATCACATCATTAGAATCCCATTCTTCACAGGCTCCATTAGTCACCTGCGCTGTGGAAGCCTCTGTGGTTCCTCTGCTTTTGATGTGTTGTTTTTTGTGCAGCGCTGGTTAACAGACCTGATCCTTACATTAGGTTCCAGTGGTCGGGACTGGCGCTTTGTTCTAACACACTGTTTGTAAAACAAATCATCTGTTCTGTTTATCTACGTATATATCTGTTAAAAATCAAGATGCCTGACCGAGAAAAAAAAAAAAAAAGAAAGAAAAAGAAATCCCAAGTGTTTGCTTTGATTTTTGAGCTGTCAGTCACATCCTCAGAAGTGTGGATTACAGTTTCAAAGGGAGACTCGTAATGATAAACACCGAGTCCATGATGTTTGGACTAGGAAAACTTGAAAAAAGAAAAGAAAAAAATCAGAGTGAAAAGCCTGTTTAACTCACTGAAAGAGCTGCTGGTTCACAAACAGCCGCCCTGACGCTGTGCAGCCGCAGCCTGCAGCTCCCACTGTTCCTCATCAGGGAGAGATTTAATCTGCTACTTCTGTTCACTTCAAATATGCAGTGAATGAAAAACACATGTCGGATCGACGATGTCATTTACAGTGGAAATAACACGTTGACTGTTACAAAGCACCGAGCACTTTATAAACTGCAGTAAACTGTAGAATGGCACTATTCACATAACAGAGTGTCAGCTGTGTCAGTGCAAATTACCTATTAACATTGACTATTGACTGTATTCACAAGGCGGCCATTTTTCTCTGACATCATGCTCAAGGTGGGGAGCTCAGATAATGTTATTGAAAGGATGATGTTTCACGCAGGGAATCCGACAAATCATTATCATTTAACAGTTCCACAATTAATCAGCAATCGATAAGACAGTGGATAATGAAAATCTGGAGGAACATAGCTCATAGCTAACACTAGATAACAGCTAATGCTAGCACACGTTAGCTAAAGTTAAATAAATGAGTCCAAAGATTGACTTTACGGCTTTCCTCTTGTATCATGCAACACAATTAAACTGCTTTTTGTTTTGCAGGATTTCCACAGTTATTCAAGTCGTCCCACCCTCACCTGTAGATAGTAATCCCGGGAAAACAATGTCGCTTCCTGATTGGTTTATGCTGTGATGCTGCGTTTGTCTTTCAGGAAACAAACTCAGCCCAGAGCAAATAGAAGGTTTAAAGGGAAACAGTCAATAAACAAATGGGCGTCATTTGCCACAATAATAATTAAAAGCAAAAATTATTTTAATTGCTGGTTGGATTGGGCCTCGGGACACATTTTGACAGGATATTAATCTTTTTGCACCTTCGTACCTGAATGTCAGCGTAGCCAGCTGGTGCATTGCATCAGTGGATTTATGGTGGTGAATAGAAGTCTACAAAAAGATTCAGTTCAAATAAAACAGATGCATTTAGGTCCTTCTTCTTTAGCCACGGGTGTCGTACTGTGATGGAGCGTTCGTAAAAAGCTGCACAGAAACGAGGACAAACAGAAATGTTTTTTAAGCTCACGGTCGTCCTGAAACACGTGTCTCCTCCTGGATCCCATCTCACCAGATTTCTAGCGAACGCACTCTTCGCACTTAATCAGAACATCGACCATATGTTCACATAACTCTTTGTTAACCGCGTGTTAATGAGAGAAAAATCAATGAGCAGCCATTTATAAGAGTGAAACAATGGAACCCCTCTGACAAAATGCACCCGATCCACCTGAGTGCCCTGTTTAGCTCAGGACAAAAATAGGACCAAGTACAAGATGGCTAGTGTCTCAGTTATGCAAGAAGTAGAGATAAGAAAATGATCCGGGGTAATTGTGCTCCATGCTGAGCCATTTTCGAGTGAAGAAATTCAGCAGCTGCTGCCTTAACAATAAACTCCAGCGGCACATAAAGTACACTGTTAGACATTTCTGTTACTCCAAGCGTTGCTTTCTATATTTCAGCCAGTATGAGCTGTAAATCCTCTTTCCAGAAATCAAACTGTATTTTCTATAACCTCCTTTAGATGATGTCAATAACTAGATATCTAACTAGATAAAGAAATAGTATTCTTTTGAAATGACTGATTGTACCTGATGTGTTTTGATGAGATGGTTTGAATAAAGGAACCTGAACAACCGGCAGGGGAGGAGGCTTTTTTTTCTGTGACACACACAGCCACAGATCTGTGTGAGATTCAGCCTCAGGCTTACTGAAAATATCTTTCCACAAAAGTGACCAGAAAGCCAGAAAACGATAATACTTGAAAAAATACCCTCACATCTTATATGAACATTAGTCGTGACTGTCATGTCAAACGACCACCCCTTTCCCTGATAACATCACAGCCGCGCTTTACCAAGGACCTCATGAGATGACTGAACGAGAGGCTTCAAAAGAAAATTACTTCAACCGACACACAGAGCACAGCTAACAACATTTGACGGCGATTAAATCCCTTTTGTACCTTGTATTTTCTCCAAGGCAGCTAGCCAGTGGGGTTGCCGATACACAGCCTAGTTAAATGCCTATACTCCATTTGCTCAGGATGAAAGGAGAACAAAACACAACCCGAAAAGAGCTTCGGGAGACGTGGCGGAGAAGCATTCAATCAGAATTGCTGGCAGAGAATGACACCTGGCGAATGACAGGCAAGCTGTCACTCAAAATCACCGTCGCCGTGGTTACAGAAACTCAAATGTGGGGTTTGTTAAAAAAAAAAAAAAAAAATGTTGACAAATGCATGCCTGCCCATAGAAAGTATAAAAAAAACGGCCGTCCAAATACAGATGTGAATGGCAGGCGGACTGTAAGTGGATCATTCTGTCAGTGGGATTAAATACAAGACAACCTGCACAGTTCACAATGGAGGATTTTCTTTCTGTTGCTGTTCTGACCCGAAGCAACACTCGGTTGCTATTTTGAAAGTCCAATATAACTTATGCAACTGACTGTGCTTTAGTCTTATTGACTGGTCTTTACATATCCGTGTTAAAAGTAGAAGACTTTTAATTGGGCTGCCTTCATGCGAGCTAACTTGGGAAAGTGTTGGTAATTTAAGACGACTGCCTTCAGCTAGCTAAAGTGGGTTAAGATTTTGTTACATGACATTATTAATAAGTGAAGTTAACACTTAATTATCAACCTGCAAATGTTACATTTTAATGAGAGCGGCCGGGAGCTCCAAAATGTCACATAATCACTGAGATGCAGGACACTGGACGATTAGTTAAAGACGTTTGACTTTAGCTGCGGCAACTTTCCCTGATTTGTGTTTATAGGTTTCTGGTAGCAGCCAAGAGAAGAACAGAAAAACAGCTCATAATGACAGGCCAGTCACCAGGATAGAGTGTCAGCACTTAAAAATACCATCCCAAGGTTTACATTTGTACCAAACGTGGCATCGGACTTATTATCTAACTCTCGCGTCCAGAGGTGGAGGGAGAGCTGGTGTCTTCATTACTAGCAACAAGGTTTCCAAATTGGCGACTGCAGTTTGAGTCAGTTTTGCATTTCTAGCTGTTTATGTGGTGCCTGAAAACAGGTATTTGAGGTTTTTTTCCTAAAAGCTAACCAAGCGGTGTTTGTGCCTGAACCTAAGCAGAGCATAAGCGCAGCGTCGTGACAAGAGAGGAATAGAAAACTGAAGAAAAACAAACATCCAGTTGCAACACAAAGAGACGTTAATCTTCAACTAGCTGACATTCATTCAGTAGCCGATTTGTTTATGGCAGGTGATGCCGGAGAATATTATTGAGCCAAAACGAAAACCGGGCAATATGAAATATTTTATGTATTTCAGTGTGTATGTTCACTCAAACCTGCTGTATTATTTTCTCCTGCAGTCTGCCTACCTGTCTTCTTGCTGTGGTTGGAAAGGGATCGCAGGTTAAACGAGGGTGAGGAATGTTGTTCAGGGAAGATGGCGTCCCCCGCCTCACCTCACCTGCCGCTCGCAAGACAAAAAATCAGCAGTGCTAGTAATTTATCATAATGAAAGGTTACGCAGGAAAACAAACTGCAGATGCTTAATGTTCTGGGTTTTTTTTTTTTTCAGACTAAATGATCCTCAACAGGATTCACAAAATCCTACTGTACACACCTTTACTGTGTGCTGCTGCTCAAATACAATAGATAGTAGATTCTAATTGTCTTAAACCTCCTTTTCAGGACGCTGGTGTTAAAAAATGACAGACCACGCTCCTGCTCTCCACATCCTGTGTAAATGGATCAGACTAGAAAAAACAAAAAAAAACAACACACAACAAGATGTTGTCTGGCACCACCTTAAACAAGCCACATGGCAATATCATGAATGGAGCAGAGCAGACATTTCTCTAATTGGCATGCTGTTGTATAAGAAATAATTGGCTCATTTTAGTCAGTTGAGTGATGACTGGAAAATGTGCCCTTAAAGAGTATCCATTCTGTTCTGTGGGGACTAATCTGGGAAGCGTTCATATTTATTGTCTGTGCTCAGATAGACATGGATTTCCTTGTCTCATGCGTCAAGGGTATGAAAGGAAGGGATGATTAATGATGCAAGTTTCTCTTTTAAGTGCCATTATGGGGCGTCATTCACCACCGCTATAACCTCGAGCAGCGCGGCTCTTTTATTCCGTCCGAGCTGCCTCCGTTAAGAAGACAAAAATTCAATCACTTCCCTCTCAAGTAGTGAAAGGGACGGGCTTGGAACAACATGGCCGTGTTTTGAAATCTGATGTTTGGGAATGAGATGCTTTTCGGGAAGCTTCTTTAAGCCTTCAGTGGATTCGTCTGTTGTAAATATTGGTATTGCGATGATATTTTCTGGATCTGTCGGTCTGTTTTGGATGTATTTGAAGGATGTTAAGTGTGAAGTAGCACTTGGTCTCCTTTTTGTGATGATGAATTACATATAAAAGCCTTCTCTCTTCCTGGTGGAGCACATAGCTTCTTTGTCGCCCTACAGCTACTCTCTCACACAATAAATAACGGACAAATGATGCAGGTTTTTCTGCACAATAGCTCTGCTACTGTAGATGAATGCAATTCTACACTTCTACACAATTGTTACACTTGAGTCTCCACATCGCCTACAAATGACTGAGCATCCATTTGAAGAGTTATTTGCATAAGTATTATCATGTTTTGGAGAAAAGCATCAAAGTAACATGAAACTACTGATAGAAAAAAATAGTTTGTATTGTTGTGTGGATTTAATTTTTAATGCTGAACATCTTGTGTCAGGTCAGTCCTAAATGTAGAATTTGGTGTTGGGTCGGGCCGCACTGACACTTTTATCCCACTCCCGATAGGGGATTTAGCTTCATGGCTCTGTCTTGAGCAGGTGCAAAAGAAAATAAATTTAAAAAATAGGTCCGGTAACACACACACACACACACACATGCAGGACAATATAATACATCTCTGTGCATGTACACTGTCTCTGTGTGGGAGGGGGTTACCAGAGACCAGAGGGTTCAGTGGCCTTCTGTTTATCTGCTTATATGTTGGAGCTTGGATCCCAGCTGAGATACACTTTATAGTCTGTTCAGTAAATGTCATGAAATAGTCTTTTGTGGTTTTGCCTTTCAGCGGGCGAAAGACAAAGTGCAGTTCTGTGCCACACAATTATTGTTCTGGCTGAAAGAAAAGATAAAGGGCAGATTAATAAACCTCCGCGGAAGTGCTGTTACCATAGAGGCTAATTAATCTGCCCTTTATCTTTTCATGTACAGTATTTGAACTTGTTTACGGGGTTGAGGACATTCTCATCCTGATGACAAGCAACATGCTGTTATTTGGTCATACTGCACTTTGTTTATCGTGTGTCTCTGAACAGTGAGCTCGTTCTCAGAGTAAGAGAAGCGACAACATGAAGCAAGATTTAGAAGCACAACAAAGTCCAACATGTTGTCACTACCCAGCTCGTCATATTCAGCCGCTTGGTCAGCGGCCTTAAGCTTCAAACTGTGACGCTCCACCGACATCTCCAGCATCCGATTTGGTCAAGTTAGCACCGATACGTTCAAAACGGCCGGTGAGACTTTCAAAATATAGGCTCCTCAGTTAAGTCTGCAACAGCACGCGATTCACAATGTCCAGTTATACTTGCTTCAAATGTTATTACCATTGTCAAATTGTTGGGGTTTGGTCAAGTTTAGGCAAAATAATCTACTTGGTTAAAAGAACATAGGTCAGGAAAAGATCATCATTATTTGAAAAGTTACTGTAGTCTCTCGTGTCATGTTACGTGCGTGACGTTGACATCATTTATGTCAGTTACCTATGTTCACTTTGCTGATATAACAGGAATTAAAAACAAATCACTCTTGACTCTGAGTCATACATGAAATGCAAACTCCAGTCTCTGGGGAGAAAGTCTTATTAATAACCCATCCAACTCCCATGTTTCCTCCTGACTCAGACTTTCTCATAGTTTGTACCACTGCGCTCGAGCGGCGCTTCAAGAAGTAACGCTAGAGGCGGGTTACTATAGGAGTAAAACTAGAATAGCACTCAGTAGAGAGCATAACTCAATCAAGCCTAAGCCAATATGAAACTCAACTGCCCTGTATCTCTCTGAACTTAAAACCACCCAGAACTACTTAACCATAATTTAAGCTCAACAGATCTAGGACCAGAATCAAGGTTTACTCACCAGTGTAATCCTGCAGACAAACCAACCCCCCAACCCAAAAAACAAAAACAAATAAAGACGGACATGAGTGAAAACATAACCTCCTGAGCAGAAGTTACAAAGGACTACAAAGCTGTGAGAAAACATGTATAATTGGTAGAGACCCTAACAAATGTTACTTCATCATGATTTAAATTATTTTGTAATGAAATGAAATGAAAATTGTGAGTCAAAAACAATCATTCCCACCAATCGTAATGTGATTTTTTTTTTTCTTGCTGTAATTTTACATCTCTAGTTACAATTAGAACGTTTTATTATTTCAACATATGTTATGCATCATGTCTGTTTGATGAGGTTGACAAACAATCGGTTGGTTGGATGGTTAAAACAAGGTCTCCTGGGAATACCGGCCAGAATATCCATCAAATCGCTGCTGATATTCATGTTCTCCGGAGGATAATTATGAACGTTTTCTGTCACCTCTCTGACCTTCAGAACCACTTTCAGGTCAGAATTTCCCCTCGGCTGACACTGAGTAAACTAAAGGCTGGATTTACGGTTGAGAGACTGAATCCTAATGATTCTGGTGAAACTAACACTTTTTATTTTTAGCCCGACCATCAGGCCAAAGGTTCCTCTTGTGAACACGAAATATAAAAAACCCCACAGCCTTTTCGTATTAATTCACAGCAAGGTCATTGCAGACGTGTAACGCTTCCAGAATTTTAACATTTGCAGAACATATACATTTACTTTATCCTTTATGTTAATAATATAATTCAGTGAGGATGTGACCGATCAAGCAGATAGCGCCTTATTACAAGCTAATGGTTGCGGTTGCTGTGGCTTTAAGCTTTATTCGAACTGTTAAAGAGCATCAACCCTGGTCCCTAAAATCTTAACAAACATGGTGTTGTGTTGCCAGGCAACAGACAAATGTATGAATGGATGTAAGTATACCCAGACACACTATTATAAATGGAGGGACTTGTTTGGCATGACATCAGCTCAGTCACGACGGTTCCCAGTGCTGTATCCTTAAGTTCTCTCCTTAAGCAGAGCAGGCAGAGCGAAAATGTATTGCAAATAGGGTGTTATGTAGTGTGCTCATCTCTCTGTTTACACCTCAGGCAACACAACATTTTTGCTTTTTAGTGTGCAACTGCAGTAAACATGTTCACTCGCCCCAGTTTTTGCCATCCAATACCCGTTGATAGATGTAAGAGGTGCCATAAGGTGCCGAAATAATTTGGACGTGTTAAGAATGGGTCGAGCGACTCGGTGACCGGTGTGGGAGAACGGTCAGAATTCTTTTGTCCCCTGAAGTTATGTGCCGTGCTTTCATTAAGCGCTTCTGTTCCTTTTCTTCACTTGTCCCAGTAAATCTAATTTGACCGACTGTGATCGTTACAGAAGACTCGTGAAAACAGTCAGAGGCAGGGTCGGGACCTGATGAAAAAAAAAAGAATTTGTGCGGGCATTTTCCCATTTCAGACACAAGTTAACATCTAAATAACACAGGGATACACTCTGAAAAACACAGAAGTTCAAGTTCAATCTGCTTTTCATACGGCGGAGCATTCAGTAAGATTTCCTGGCTGAGCAAGAGGCTTGAAACGTAATGTTGTGATGTTTAGCACCCTGTGCAGTTCAGCAGTCATGCAGAAAGCCAGTGAGGGCAGAGAGGCTGAGTGAGTTAATAAGTAGCTGTCTGGATTCAAGAGGTAGAATTTATTTGTCATATATGATAAGAATCTAACATTATGCTGCATATAGTCCCCTAAAATCATCTGTGGAATAACTTCATAACGCTTCTTTATTTTGGGCCTCTGTTGTCAGATTGGATCAGGTTATAATTTGTCATAATTGCCGACGACCTGCAGTTTAAAATAAACCCAGCCTGGAGAGACATCCTGTTTCACTGTGTAATTCGTGAACTTACCTACACACCAGAGGAAATGTGGATAAAACCATGAGTTGTAATCTACCGTATATTTTTACCACCTAATATAGCTGCCAAAGCACATGCAGCTAAATAATTACTATGTGGGTGACTACAAGTGGAGACTGAAAATAAGATTATATATTACCCGGGACAGGTGTGAAATGTAATTACAAAACCTTGCCTTGCTCACACAAGACAATATGTAATATATGGACCTGTACTTACCATTTACAGCATACTACCAGGCAATATCATTGTATATGTTAAAGGTTTTTAGTTATAATTTGATGTAAATATTGTTGGGTTTTTTTGTTCTTTTTGAGTATCCTTACATTGTTTTGAGGTGCACGTGACATCACGCTGTAATCCAATTGATAAAATAAATTATCGAAAGTTATAGTGAAGCAAATATAAGCATATTGCTGTTGTTAGGAAGAGCTGGCCATGCAGGTAAGTGTTACTATTAGCTGACCAGAGTCTGTGCAGATGGCAGCTTTGGATCGCCGAGGGACATCAGGCTTGGACTGAACACAGGCGAACACATCCCTAAGACTACAAGGGATGGAGGCGATTTACAGCGGCTCTGACCAGGACTTTGAATCTAGGAAAGGGAAAACGTGGCAGGCTGAGATGGGAGAGGCATGAAACAGGGGTTAGTAGCAAGAGATAAAGTTGGGCAAAAAACAAACTAACATGCAGAGAAGTCAACAAAGTGTCAACACTGTTGTTTCGTCACATTCTTGCCAATGTTAGTTTGTTTTTTGAATGTTTTAATGACAATTTTAGCCATATTGCTCATATTTTAACTTCCTTTTACCAACTTTTCCTTTGTCCTGTTTCAAAGTCATGATGACTTACTGCTGTTAGTGGCTTAACATAACCATGATTTAATAGCTGCAAGTGGACATCCTACTACGAAAGCGAATAGTTTGTCCATGTTGTCGGAGTGTCTCACAGATATCTTCAGCGGGAACATTATGCAATGTGGCAGAAATGTTCATAAGAAAAACATTTAGCTTCAACTTTGATTAAAAAGTAATCCAGACTTTACATTTACCTGAGAGTGTATCTGCTGTTGCACATTAGTCACAGAGGAAAACATACTATTCCAGGAGAAACCAAATTGCTTGTCAGGATAATTGATCTGTCACTTTTTAGTTGTGGTGAATGAGAGCTGCAGCTGTACCATGTTGACAAAAACAAAGCTGACTAGAACAGATTTGTAATTTTATACAAACTATGTAGAATCATCCGCCCCTGTAAAAAGAGCACTGAAGACATATGGTCCCTTTCCAGTATGCATTCATGAGCTTTTATAACTTTTATCATTTACACTAAGAAGGCATCTATTTACCTACAGTGCAGTGAAGAGAAAAAGCAGGGGCCGGTGAAGCAATGGAAATGAGGTTTCCATAAACACAGTGAACTATTTAGTAGCTGAGGAGGAAGGTATGAGCACTGTGTTCAGAGGTGCACACTGTGGGTGCAAGGTCCACCATGTCATCAGTCCAGAACAGATGAGTTCAACAGCTGTGAGAAAACTTAAGCAACTAATAATGCGATGACATGCTTGCATCGGATTTTGATATAATAGACCCAGAGGGACGCTTCATCAAATGTCACAGTTTCCCCAGCCTTGTTACTGCAAAATCAACTGTTAACCCTTAACAGTGTTACTTTTTGTAAATATAAACTATTTTCATGTGTTTTCTCGATATCAATGAATCATAATCACGTGTTCAGCTGCTTCCTGAAATTAACAATAACCCGTATTGTCGCCGATGTGCTGCCATTTCCCCGCAGCAGATGGACGGTGAGCCCAGGGAGAGCCAGTGAGGCATGCAGGAGTCGGGCCTCATGATACAGTAGAACATGCAGTAGCGAGACAGAGGAGCAGAGAGCGAACAGAGAGGGCTCAGGCTCAGCACGTGTTCTTGCTATTCTCCGCTCCAGATGTGCAGCTTTGCTCTTTCAGCATTTTTTTTTTTTAACCTAAATCCCACGTATTAGAAAAAAACAAGGATTCCATTTGTTCTCCGCACATAAAAAAAACGTCTGTTTATCACCACTGTTCAGCTCATAATGTAAGCTTGGCTCATGAAGCAGCCATTCATGCATTCATCACTGGGTTGTTTTTTTTTAAATGTTTACATTTCCTTTCTGTCTGTTTCTCACTGTTGGGGAAAAGCTACCAGCTTGTAGTTCATTTTATTTTCATGACCTTTAACTTTTACCTCAAGTCTTGAGCTAACCTTCCAGAGTTTGTACATCCAAAACGTAAAACAGCACATTGCTCTGCAGAGACGTGAAGCACGATTAGATGAGATAAAATCATGCTAGATGAACACAAACAGAGATATAATAGATTATTGTTGATTAGATGAGCTTAAGTGACTTTAAATTAGATCAAGTGAATACTTGTGAGAGCAGACCAGAGGTTGTGATGTGTAACGTAAGTGTTATGAGTCCAGTAATGCTTTTTCTGAGTAATAATGCATCAGATTACATTCCTGGTTGATACATCAAAAGTTATCGGTGGTAAATGTAGAGAAAAAAAATGATTTCTGGGAACTATACAGGCAGGAAGTATCACTTTTCCTGAAAAACATTATCATGATTGTGAAATATTAATTTGCAAAATGTTGTCTGGATATCACGCTGATAGTAACATGTGTTTTCGTCAGCATTGAGTCTTGGAAGTTTGTGGAGTTCTACAGAAAGTGTCCAGCATACTGTGCTGCCTAACGTAAGCGAGCTAGCTTAAGCAACATTAGCATTAGCTTTTAAATAAATAGTAAAGCAAACAAGTGTGATGTGAGATGGATCACTCACAGCGACAAGCCAGCAGAGAATTACCACCTGACTGCCGCTTTTCCCTCTCAGGTCTGCAGAGCTTTTTAGCTTCATTAAGCTCATTGTTTTGGTAGAATTGCTTGTATCTTTACCGTTTTGATTCCATTTGATTGCTTTTGTGGAATACGAGCAGCCCAGCAGCGTCAGCATCAGTAGAAGAGCTAGCTATCTCCCTCAGGGCTTTGAGGAGACTTATTAAGATGCATTGTAAGTGTTAACTTGTAGGATAGATGCGTTGCTTCATAGTAAAGCTGTGAGAGATTTAGCTGTAAAGAGTGATGCTGGATCACTTGCATGCATCGTCTCCTGTGAATCCATCTGCATCACTGACTGAATTCAGCACAGGAATGGCGGACCCCGCCACAAATAGTGTAATAAATTGGGAATTATTTGATGAAATACGTTTAATGGTTGAAGCAGCTTCATGGTTCCATTCTGATGTTGGATTAAAATAAAATGTATGATTCATAAGATGGTCATTGCATTAAACCCAATCAAATGCTTCAAATGGTTGAAGCAGATGACAGCATTTTCACCTGAAGATGTCCAGGTAACAAATTAATCAACAGGGATCATCTAACGTTCTGTCAACCTGCCAGGATGTCCTGCAGGACCGCCTTCATGTAAACTGGCATCCTGATTGTCTTTGTTAATTGAACACCTCTTTACAAGTCAGCAGAGCCGAGCTCAGCCTCCATCAAACCAACCACATCACAACAGAAACTTCTCGTGAAGGATCAAATGAGTGATGTAACGTGACAATAAAAGACATTGCCCACCCCTTATTTTTCCTCGCTGCCCTACTTTTTGTCAAACGGCACCGAGGGAGACTAGAGGTAGTGTTGCAGTAATTCAAGCTCTTATCCACGAGTGAGTAGGGGAAGAGGAAACACTTTGAACTCAGCAGGAACAGCAAACAGATGCTAATGAACATGATGTTCTAGTACAAGCCCCTGGCAACAGGATTAAAACAATTTAAAGGGAAGTGAAGAAGGGAAGATACTCAGATGAGCGAGGATGAACACTGACAACACTGTACAGATGATGACTCACACTGAGGCTGGCTAGTATAACCATCAAAATAGTTTTCCTTATTAACTGCTTTCATCAACAGAGATCCACTTCCAGTTACTATTAGATATGTTTTATTTCCACAATTTAAAGATTAAATAGACGTCATAGTATTTCTGCAAGCAGTAATACTTCTGAGGTCAGTCAGTCAATGCAGGATAAATCTAAATTAAGCTTCGGGTTTCAGGTCACTCCAACTTTTCAAGCCCTTTTTTTTTTTAATTCCTCTCCGTGCATTTCCAACAAGGTCATGATCTAATGAGTTTCAAATGTTCTTTTATCTCGAGCCTTGAGAAATAAATGGCAAATATCAAGTTGTAACATTATCATGTCAGATGTGAATATGTAAAAGCGTTTGGTTTCATCTGTGTGCAGCCCCGAGGAAAGAATTACACTTTTCTTTTATTATTTATCCGCCTTGTTTTTCCTGACATGATGTCAAGTGTGATTTTTTTGTCTATTGTTATAGTGAGTCGAGAGTCCCTGCCTCCCACCACAGTCCCCGAAACAGGAGAGCCAGGTGTAATTGGTTATTTGACCAGCGTAGATTATCTGCGATGGACTGTGATGGGTGCCACAGTGAAAGATGAGGCATGGAAAAAAAAAAAATTACATATACGGAGACAGCCAGCCAGCTAGTTGTGGTACAAAAGGTTGGAAAATGTCATGAGCTGCGTCTCGGTGTGGCAATAACAAGCAGTAGCATGGCACAAAACAGAGGCATGAATAATGTATTTACATTTACGCACACATGCCCCTCACACACACACACACACACACACACACAAGAACAAATCACGTCAAATAAATGCTTGATTATAATGTATGAAATGTTTCTGATCAGTCAGCTGAAAAACTAATTTCATTTTCTCATTAGAAGTCTCTGCCTGAGGCTCATTCTCATGTCAGTGTTTATTACTCTGAAAACAGAAAATTAAAATCATCAGCTTGGTCAGAATCAGAGCCGTGAATCACTATTTATGACTGAGGGAGAGACAGAGAGGGAGAGGAAAAATATTAAAGACTGGACAACAATTGAAGGAACCCATCTCATTTTACTGAGGCGGAGGATTTATTGCCCACATGACCTTTTCCTTCCCCAGAGATTTGTTGCTACGCAGTCGTCCATCATGTCTCTAATTTGGCATAAGGTGCAGGAGGTTAAAGAAGAGTTTCTATTGAGTTAGTAATATTTTGGCAAGTTAACAGAAGGGTTTTAATGATGAATTGATAACAGTAAGAGTAAGAAGCATTTCTACGACCAGTGAAAAATATTTCCATTTTTGTCCAGAGAGACTTTTAAATGCAGTTCTGTGTTTGTACATCACATATTTTAGTTTAGCCTCAGCCACTATAAACACAACCAATCCACCTCTGGTGACTGTGTAACTGTAACATACTGTCAGGGGAGTAGACTCATTGCAAGAGAAAATATACTAGTTTATAAATCCCAAAGCAAGTCCAAACTACAGATATGATCCACAGCAGGATGGGAACATAATGAGAGACATTTTCCAGCAGTATTAACGGCAAAAAAGGATATTTTTGATGGGACGCCGGGATAATTTCCAGTAGTGGTTGTAGTGACAGAACCACGAAAGCCAAAACATGATCTTTTGTCCAACCCTAACCAACTGGTTGTTGTGCTCGAACCTAACCAGACCTTAAATACAGCATTGTCAGAGCACAAGATTTAAAAGTGAACTGAGGGAAACCAAGTCCTTGTCTTTCCTTATCTTAACCAGGTCATTTTTTGAGGGGGGGCCCAAATCTAATCAAACAGTGTGATGAAGGTCGGGTACATGTGTCGCTGTTGTTGAGGAAGTGTTGAGCAAAGGCCACAGGTTGAATTTGTGTTTATGGTGACAAACAAAGGTAGTTTAAGCCAAAAAATGATAATTTCCTAACCCTAACCAGCTGGTTTCTGTGCCTAAACCTAACCAGAGTTTAAGTAAAGCATGGTGATCCTAAAGAAACTTAAAGTTGCATACATAGCCAATTTCTTACTCTGGTGATTGGGTTGCACCTAAATCGGCATTGCGGAAGCCTTTTCAGCTCAGCCTGCAACTTTTAGCATTGTTTAGCAGCTGTTTTCAGTGAAACCAACTTGGATATACTCTGTGTATACAAACACAATTAGCAGCTAGCTAATGAGCATGAGCATGTAACAGCTAAAGGGTCATATGGTTTGAACAGGAGATGGTGGAGAACAAAATAGAGCTGAAAACAAAGTGAATGTTGGATTTAAATTAGCAGTCGCCTGCTATAATGTGCCAGTGTTGTGTTTACAACTTCAAGCTGAAGACAATGTGTAAAAATAGGCCGAGGTGTTACCTTTTTAAAAAAAAAAATGTATGTATAATTATAACTATAATCTGTTTTTCATAAATTCACCTGGCAGCAACCCTTGGCTGATGTTTTTATTCCCTCCCCTTGGATCTCAGTTCGGTGTAAGACAGTCTCCAGTCTCCATCTTGTGCCAAACGGCGTGCCGCAGTGGTGTGAACTTCTGCAACAGTTTCAGCACACATTCGACAGGCATATGGCGTCTTCTTTTATGGCTCTCAGATTTTTCTCCAGACACCGTAAGCCTCCCAAATAATTTTGATCTGATTAAATAAAGATCAAGCCATGTGTTCCTCCCACGGGGGTTGATTAATCAGAGTGTTTGTTTTTAACAAGGTTTGTCTGACCTTACACATCAAAACACAGGCTGTACATGTGCACTTCATATTACTAAATAAATATCAGGCAACAGTTATTTTACAGAGGAAAGCTGAACCTGATTTAACTAACACCAAACATTTCCTCTCCCTGTTGTTTATATTATTCTGTGTTGACACAGTTTTAGCTGTAGGCTGCAAAAATGACATGTACACAATGAATCAAATGAACCGGTCAAGAATCAACTTAGTTCTGTCACAGTTACTGTAGTTAAAAGAATCAGGTTTGTCTCCATAAAGTGATGTGTCTGCACTGCACTATGCTGTGGGCTGATGTTATTGACCGTGGCTCGTCTGCAAATTTTATTAACAAATCACTTCTGTTGTAAGTTGAACAATGCTCATATAACTTTAAACTACAGATTGTTACACCCACTAACAACTGCTAATGTCTTGGACTTGAGGGCTTCTGTCACTGGGGGCGTCTCTCAATCACAACAATGAAAACTGAAAACCTAGTAGTTCACGGATGAGGTAATGCATTCAGATCTTATTATGTTCATGTTTGGTCACTTCCTCAGACTTCCATCCTCAAATTCTCATGTCTTCCTGGAAGTCATAGCAACAGGCGGGTTTGAACATTGCTGGAAAATCTTAGTAAGGTAATCTAATAAAATGAGAACACAAATCATCAAAATAAACAATAAAGGTCATGTTAATGTTGCACCATAAGCACCTACTTATCTTGCACTACTTACCACTTCTACCTCCGCCATCTTGTGCTATCATACTATGCAATAATAATATTTTATTTTTTTACATATTCATATTTGTACACTGAGTCTGTTTATTTCAAACACTGTATTTATTTATGCATCCAACCTTCAACAAGGCAATACTTTATTTATTTATATATTTAAATACTTTATCTAAATATATATAATGCACATTTTTGCCTCCTGTATAATGCACATAGCGTATAGTACTTTCTATATTGTATCTTTTCTCTCTGATCTAAATCTTTTTTTTAGTATTTTTTGTACTTTTTAGTCTTGTACTTATTGTATGTCTGTATGTCTCTCTACCTGCTACTGTCACAAGTGAATTTGGGATGAATAAAGGTTAAAAATGCTACATTTTTTTATTTTCAACCAATGGTAATGTGAAACTGTTACATAGTGTATATAGTAAATGTTACATATTATATATTTACTTATCTAATGTAGAATCTCTATATCTACATCTTAAACTATTGTTGATGTGGAAATGTTACATGTTCTATTTTTCATCATTTTCATGTGGAAATGTTACATATAGCTCTTTACCTATCTATTGTGGAATTTTAACATCTACATCTTTAACTACTGATAATGTGGAAATGTTACATACTATATCTTTAATTATTTTTCACTGTGAACAATTGACATATTACATCTTTAATGTGGAAATGTTACTTAGTGAAGCAAGTTGTACTCACATTAGACAAACATCTGGTCCAGGCCAGTCTGCTGTAATCATCCACTTTAACACTTTCATTTTATTTTTTTTTATTATCTCATCAGCCAAACAAAAGGTCAGTGAAATGTAAATCCGTACAGGTATAAACACGTGGAGGATCACAGACTTTCTGCCAGCCTTGATCTTTATTAATCTAATAATGTTGGTCTCTTCTGATGAAATACAAAATAAAGTCAAGGGTGGATGCCCAAAATATTTCAGCTATGTCTGTCAATATTTATAGCCTTGACTTGTCAGCCACAGGATTTTCTTTCACAGATTCCTGAGGCGTGAGCAAACACTATATGCTCGAGACTCTTAAGACTCCGATATGTTGTGGGGGTCTTTGTATCGAGGTGCAGCCAGCCAAACCTTTGCTATAAACAGACTTTATTCCACATCACAGAAACATGTGTCCTGACCTTTCCACCAAGACCTTTCATTTATTTTCTAATACACTTTCCCTTGTGAGTTACACTGTTCTCATAGTCATAGAAAAGGTCAAAGCAAGCACTCATGTCTGATGTCTGCCCGCTGAATTAGCTGTATCACCTTTAATTTCTCCAGAATCAGACCTCACCACACTGCCCACTCGTTTGATTGTACGTTCAGTATTCATGCTGTATGAAGCGCAGTGGGCTGTGCATATGAATGTGAAAATACGCTGGCAAAATATCTTTAATACTTGCAGAGGGTCTGCCCGGATTAAGCTGTGATGTGTTAAAAGCTCACAAATATCAGGACATTTGTATTCCTGCAGTGAGTGGGCACCAGAAGCAGTCGTTTCTGTTTCACTCTTAGACATAAAGGGACCGCAGAGAGGTACCTCTCACCCTTCTTCAAATTTAAAACCCAGAAACACAGCCATTGGTATCACACCCCGAAAAAAATAAATAAATAGAATAAAATGAATGAGGGCTGTGATTTTCCATTAATCAACCATGGCACAGCAAGCTCATTTGTATTGTTACGGAGTGAAATTCAGAATTTAGGACATTGTGAAGAAATGACCCCTTTATGCATGAGAACAGCCTCGGAGAGAGGAGGCGGGGGGGTGGGGCCCTGTCAGAGCCGCGTTGATCGATGATGCTGCCTCAGATTATGAACACAGAATTAGCACATTAGGACTTGTATGATAAATAGACCGACCACCAGCCAGTCCCCAAATCACCTCAAAGAGCAGCGATCGGGCAATTTGACTACACCCGCTGCTTTAGCTGATCTAAGGCAGACAGCGTGTGTTTGCATAGATCCTCCAGTTAATCTCCTGATGGTGACCCAACTGTCCATAGTGTCAAGTCGGGCAACACTGGATCCAAACCGGTCTAACTGCGTGTTTTAACACACTCAGTTTCTGGTTTTAGCGGCAACATTTTACCGCAAGATAATTTCACTGAAATGAAAAGTGACAGTTAGAGGATTTGCTAATGGGGGCAAAATTTACCAACAGCGAACCGTTTTGGCTGTGCTGATGTTTTAGGTAATGGGCAGCCAGAGATTATACAAATGGTGGAAGCTATCTTATTGCACTAGCTTATTGTCCACTTTTATTTAACCCTCCTCTTTCAGAATATAAAGCTCTCTGCAAGCAGAATGATATACGGAGAGTTATGTGACAGAAGGTGGTGGTAGCAATGGCCGCCGTGTGAACAGGGTCAGTGGGGGAGTAAACAGAAACACTGCGTGACTTGTGCTATCACTTCCCAGCTGGCTAGAGTATTAGCTGCTTTAGCATGCCAGCTACAGTGTGGTGGCCAGGCCTTTAGGTGATTAGCCCTTTACTGTTGAGGTAGCCAGAGAAATGGGTCATTTATCTCACAAGCTTACAAGGTAATTGATAATACTTTTATTGAGTTACTGTTAGTTTAGCTCAAAGCGCTTCACAGCTAAGACTTTAGCAAATTATTTCCCCTTTTTTAGCCTCATTAGAGTTCCTCTCGGGGCTCTGCGGAACTGGTTTGATTGACATCTCAACTCGACTAATTTTTAGCATTACTCCACTCAACATCAGCCTAAACACAGATCCCATCAGCCAGAATAGGCCCAAGTGAAAAGACCTCTGTGACAGGAAACAGTTAACATATTATTATGTTAAAAACCACATTAAAGTCTCACTTCGTACAGACACAGTTTAGCCCGTGGAGGTCTCTTTCCAAACATCTCTCAATCAACAATTCAACATTTGTTCAGCGGAGTTTCCACACAGTATGTGACTGTGTTTAGCTGTAGCTACAATACTGTTTACTTCCTCGAGTTAATGAGCCACAACAACCAAAGTTTGTCTGACATGATTGGATGAATCGAGTCTCTCTGAGCGGCTGTCGACAGTATTGCTGCGTGCACACAGCCTCGCAGCAAACACCGGAAAATGTTTTATGAGAGGAGATAGGACGACTTCAGAGTGCACAATGAGGATAATGACTGACGGGGACACCGGCTGGAAAATAAGTCGTTTGTGACCTTCTTTAATCAGTGAGATCTGAATTGATTTGAAGATTCAGAAATGCTCAATGCTGCTTGTATTGGTAATGACAAAAACACATTTTCCCCCAGATACACAGCTGTGATAAAGCTCTGTATTAGTTTAGAAAATGTGAAAGTCTCAATCACTCTTTGCCAAATTGAGTTTTTTTATTGATACTTTCAGCCCAGCAGTGCAATATTTCAAAAGTTACACATTTCCGGTGTTTTCCACTCAGGTGCTCAAATTTAAAAATGTGCATAAAAACATGGAGAAGGTTTAAGACTCACATTATCAGTCGTTAGATGTGTAGAACACGTTACCTCCTCGTAGAAACATGGGAAAACTGTTTCACCATGCAGCTTCCTGGTGTCACCTGCTCTGAGGAGCACATGCATGAGTCCGCCATCTTGGACAGCCAGGTACGGCAACACCACTAGGACAAATGCAGAACTGCAGTAAAAGCGGACATTTTGTTGAGTTCAATTATTATAGAGTGCTGCAGGGATGATGTCATTTTGTGGGCTAACATGGAAGTTATGCTGGGACTTGTTGAAGAAACTAAACTTTCTGGCAAACAAAAGTTTATGACATGTTTTCTTCAGCAAGCTTGTCTTCACAGATGAAGACCACTTTTGAAGCATAAATGAAATTGACAGATGTAAAAGGCTAGTCTTAGGTGATCTATTACAATTCAGATTTGGGGATTTACTGACATATTTATTGGCTTAAAACAAAACTGTGAAATTAAAATATGTATATTTTATAATATATTGAGATTGTCTCCAACTCGTATGTTCTAAACAAGTCCAAAAGTCAGCATTTCTTGAAAAAAAAGACAGATGTAATCATTTCAGAAGTACACAACAAGTATTTATCTCACATAATATCAGCTTCAGTCCATATTTGTTGGCATTCATCTTTTCAGAAACGTTCTGTTTGCTTGGTTGGTGCACACAAAAGCAGGCTCACACTTCGAATAACACCAAAATAAGTTGGATTTAACCACAACAACACAAAATCTATTTCAACTCTGATTCTATTCAAGTAAATGACTTGAGTTCGACGTCGATCGGTGACCGCAGAACAAATCATCGGTTTGGAAGCAGATGCAGACAAATTATTTTATTCAAACTCAGGATTGTGTTCAAGGATTCTCGCTTTCTCAGGGTAATGATGTCATAACATACGACAACAGCTATTCAAATCCTTCGTAAAAAGAATCACAGTCAGTAATTTTTCTAAAAAAAAAAGAAAGTAAATAATAAATCACATCCCTGACCTGCTCGTCTCTGTCTTCTCTGTCTGGATGCTGAGAATGTGTCAATATTTTAAATATTTCAGCTGCGTACAGAAAATTCTGACCTGTAGTGAAACTCTGAAGTGCATCCATGTCAATGTGTGTGTCTGTGTGTGTCTGTGTGTGTACCAAAACACTGGTCCACATAATAACCATTAGGGTTGCCCGGCCTTTCAGGACTAAAAGGACTGTAGGTGAGAATGTGTTGAGGGTAAGTGCAGACCCCTGGCACCCAGCAAGACCCCGGCTCTGCTCCGTTCCTCCCCTTTAGCTGGCCCCTTCTCTCTCGGCAGGCACTGAACAAAGAGAGGACCCAAACAATGGATCACTCTGAGAGCTGAATGGCTTTGCGGGTCAAGCACTAACCCCCCCTTCCCTCTTTGACAGAAACACAACCCACACTTGTTCTGCTGAAGAGAGGCTGACCCTCCCGGCGAAGAAATAATGAACGCTGCCTGGGCATTAAACTGATAAAACTACTGGGACTGGAATCAGTTTGGCAGACAAATCACCTCTAATGGCGTGAGGCTGGAGCCTGTCTTCTGTCTTGTCTCTCCCCTCTTCATTACAAGCCTACTGTACACTGTCCAGGCATCCACGCAGCCATGCTAAGCTGCTCAGCAGAGTTCATAGCTCAGGACGTGACCTTAAAGAGCAGCTGTCCTCTCTCTCTCTCTCTCTCTCTCTCTCTCTCTCTCTCTCTCCCTCTCTCGCCCAGCATTGCTCATTTTTCCATGTTATTTTTTATTTTTTTCCTTTTCAGTTCAAGGTTGCTCAAATGGTGTCGCCAACGAGGAGGCCGCCGCGCGCAGCCAACCGAAAACGTGTTGGAGAGTTATTTGTTAGGCAAATCGACTGATCAACTGCCACCAGAGCGCCTGTTTATAAATAAAAAAAAAAAAAAGAAAAAGAAAAAAAACCCCGGCGATGAAATCTCTCAAAGCATCAAGGTCCAGCCCGGAAGATTTGCATCTTTCATAGTCAAATTGGTTAAAAATACATGTGCAAATCATCTGGAGCTTTTTATTATCCCGGGCTCCCCCTTCATGGAGCTTCGCTGCGTTTTGAAAATGCAGGTAATGTCACACAGGTTTATAAATCACATCGCAGGAACAAGAAGATTTGATTTCTCTGGTCTATTTTCCTGTGATTGTCTGACGCTTCTCCACACAAATTCTGTCACTTAATAGCTGCAGACGCACCATCTGGTTCTGTGCGGTTAAGGAATTATTATAATGTTATGAATTATGCCAAAATGCAATTAGATCCAGGTCTGTTCGTAGTCAGCTGAAGGTACGATAAGATAAAACTTAATTATCCCCATGGGGACAATGGGTAAGATCATCATCATTCAGCGATCCCTCCCCCCTCGTCCTCGTCCTCCACTTTAACTTTGTCTCTTCTCTGACCGCTGTTTAATAGCCACGCTGTATATGTCCTGTCCGTTTTGTATATGGCCCACCGTGACACTTCTACGCCGCTCAAACAGTGTTTTTTTTTTTTTTACAGCTCCCACGTCTGCATGGGCAGCTGAGGTCTGGAGGCATGCAAGCTGTTCGGGCTTTCACCTTCGCTCGCGGCCCCTCCCCCAGGTCAGCGGCCATACATTAGATCAAGCGAGGCCTCGTGGGGTCGAGGAACCGGTGCCAATCACAGCACAATGCAGCATAAAGCAGGGGTGGGCGGATATTAAGAGCCTCTCTGAAGCAATGTCACATTTATTTCTATGCTCTGTTTCAGTCTGTTTGTTTTTATCACTTGCTGTTGTTGATTATTGTCAATTTTCCTCATGCAGCACGTAGCTGAGATTATTGTTATTATCAGTTTTCCTGGCCGTGAATGATTATTTGACATTTTTCTGTACAGTTGGATTAAATTTAATTATTTACGTGCACTAAAAAAATTCTCTATTCATAATATGAATGAGGTGGAGAAGAAATTGATACACCGTGTCGCTGGAGATGTGAAGCCAAGCATCGCAGACTTAATAAACTGCTTTCAACAGATTGAAGCATTAAAAAGCAGTAAAGCTGAAATAATTTAGTAGACTGATAGATCAGTAAATTGTTAGAAAAAGGATCCTTAAACCTGCTTGACTGAATAGGTCGGCTGCCACAGCGACACGTATACGTTATCATAAAAACTTGAGAGTACCGGCAACACTGGACCTTCGCTGTCCGAGCGCAATTTAGGCAACAAAAGATTCTTACAACTCACAGTCCAGCTTGAGTGCTATATAACTTTGAAATACAATTTTAGACCGGAGATACTTAAATATACGTTAAACGTTATTTAAAGTAAGCAGGTATTTTCTGCTCTGTCTGGCCCTCTAGTGGCAAAGACGTGCCAAAGATGTATACACCTCCATCCCACTAATGCTTTTAGCTTAGCAGCTTCTGTGAAGATATCAGCTTTAAACGAGCTTTAAATAAGGTCTTTTCAAATCATTTTAGGATCTTGTGGCTTCCTGGGACTACGCTGCTGCAGAGTAAGCTTGTGTTTGTATCTTAAAGAAGCCACCTTGTACTTCAGTAGTCTAGGAGAATGCTATCGTGCTGTTTTGCTGTGCAGTTCCAGAAATGTTTTATCGACCATGAAATATCACCTGACTCTCCATTGGTATGACTAAATTTTCAATTTTGGGTGAACTGTTCCTTTAAGTACACTTTTTTTTTTTTGATAATAGTTCTGGACTTGGACTCGCTCTGCTTGTAATGCTGGAGTTGCACTTGTAGAGTATTTTCATTTTACCATTACAGCACTTAACCAAAGATATTTCTTCTCCCCCCGCAGGAAACTGAATATTTCTCTAACAAAACAAGCGCTCTGAATAAATATAATTAATATCGATGAGTATTTTACCATCACTTTCTCGTATCTTAAAAAGCAAAACCATTACCAGAGACGATAATTGACTGATTCATATATTAGAAGAATGAACAGTTGGTTGCAGCTCTAAAAATAATAACCATCTAAAGCACAGAATAGCTGGTTTTTGAATCTACACCTGCAGCTGCATGCACTTCATGCAGCGGCGGTACAGTGCGAGGAGCCTCTATGGCTCATTTGCTTCTGCTTCTGCACCCTGAGAATTGACTGTGTAAAAAAAATCATCCTCAGCTTGAATCTATTATCACCTGATCCGGTACCGTCTCAGCTCTGCCAGGCACCTCAACACTGAACGGCTCACGTTTAACCCTTTCCCCGTCCCTCCGCGGGACGGCATTCCACCTCCCCGACTGTCATCATGAGTAAATGTTTTCCTTCGCCCTCTCCAATGAGTAATTTTCGGTGTCTAACTTGTCTCTAACCTTTTCCTGCCCCCCTTTTGTTTGGCTTTTGTTTGGCAACAGCTGTTATCATGGATTTTTTTTTTTCTTTTTTTTCCTTCTTCTTCTTTTTTTTTTTTTTTTTTTTTGGTCAGCTGTGATTGCTCCGGGCAAAACAGGAGCAGATGGTGTTTTGCTATGCATGAATGGAGCGTTAGAGGAGTTGGACTGAATAGGCCAAGTTTTGAATGGTGTCTACACAGCACCTGCCTCTTGTAGCAGCAGGGACATCCTAGTGGCATGATCTGTCTTGGCTTCACCGACCGTCGTGCGCGATGAAAGAAAAGAAACAGAGGGGGGAACCTCGTTGGGTACCGTCCATATTTATTGATTTTCCTGCAAGTCGTGGCATAATGTGGTGTACAGTCAGTTTGAGTTAATTGGATGTGACACAGCGTGCATGTGTAATCTATCACTCCAGTCTCCTGGTACACTTTATCAGTTTTGTTGCCATAGAAACATGTTGGCTCTGTAATAGCCTATATTAACAGGCTAAGTAAGTTGCAATAAAAGGCAATTTCAGAGTTGGGATCCTCTGCTGAACACAAAGCCCATAAAATACTGACAAAGTAAATCAGACAGTGGCAGTTTGGGGGGGATGGGGGGGGTGGAGGGAGAGAGAGAGAGAAAGCTGGATTTTTACATTCTTAAACCAAACAAGTCCAAATAAAAAGAGACTGCTATCGTTTCCGAGCAATGCGGGGACATCTGTCAACCTCTGGGGCATGATGATCTGTCACAATAAAGAAAGCTCTCTCAAATCACTGACAGCTTGCTGTGCATTTTCTTCTTCTTTTTTTTTCTTCTCTCTTTTGGTCAGAGCGACTGACTGTATAACTCAACAGTGACTAAATGCTCCAGATGCATTTGGTCGGCTAAATACTGACGGGGCACAATAACACGCTGAGTGAAAAACCAAAGTAATGTGAAACAAACCAGCCTCTCCAACTGCTTCCAATAAACAGTTTTTCTTTGGGCTTTAGATGTTTATTCTGTGACCTTTCGGACGATGCTGGTTAGCTCATCTGCTCTCATGCTAGCTTGTGCTTGATTGCGCATCACACACTCAAATATATATAAAAGGGAAACATCCTACTATGTAAGCAATCTAATGACTGTTGAGCTGTTCCAGATACAATAAAAAGCAGGTAGTTTAGTCTCATCATGACTAACATCGAGTCTGCAGCTGTTCTCCCTCCGTTGACAGTGTTGCGAAATTCAGACGCTGTGTTTTAACACTGGGTAACAGCGGGCTCAGTCCTCTGATTATGATTATGATTGTCAATCATTTACAGGAAATACTGTTATTTATAGCACTTAACATCCGCACCCCTTCCTCCGGCGTTTATTAAACGCCTCCTCCTCGCGGTGGTTAGTGTTTTCAGTGTGTGCGATCAGGAGCTGCGGTGGTGGTGTGGTGGCTCGCAGAGGTCAAAAGAGCTGGCAGATCAGACCAACCATCACACAATTCAACAAAAGAAGGGGGATAAGCCTAATGGCTGAATCGCCGCGTCACCAAGGAAACATCATCGCTCAGAGATCCAGGGGTGGAAAATGGTGTGTATGTGTGAGTTTGCATGTGAGCGTGTGCATGCATGTGGCTGTGAAAGAAAAAAAAAAGATGGAGAAGGAGAAATAGAGTGCGTCTGGGCTCAGGCTTATGTTTTGTGCAGAGCAACACGTGTATTTATTGAAGGTATTGTTTTCCTGATAATTCATCACGAGTAGGGTCTAATTTCTGGTTCATTAGGATTCGTTTGCTAACTCAGCTCATCCACTGAATGAGAAGTAGGATTCAGATATTTCGATGCGATTATCTGAAAGGTCGTGCGGAGCCAACACAATATTTATACTGGCCCTCCCTGAATATACTATCAACTTTGCTCGGAGGCATCGTCTATAGCGCTCCTTTAGTCTGGCAGGTCAAAAGTTCCCTAAACAAACGTTGCCATTGGTCAGGGATGTCAACAGTCCAGCCAGCCAGCGGAGCAGCCAGCAGCCCCCCAAACAAAGGTCACTATTCATCTCAGAGGTCAATAGTTCTCTCCACGAAGCTCATCATCGCGAGGTCAAGAATTCCTTGAACGTGGTGAGCCATTTGACTGGAGGCCTAGTTCCTCCTTGTAAACAAGTCTTGGCATTGGACTTGGAAGGTCAACTGTGTCTGTGCTTCCCTGGACCAGGTTTTCTCAGAGAAAATAAAACACGTCTGTTTTTTTGGTGGTTTTTTTCCCCCTAAAGGCGACAAAGTTTAGCGTCAGAGTGAGTGTGCAGAGTGGGCCCGGTCCGTCGTCTGTGACCCGGGTCCTGACTGTGAGATTGGCTGCAGCGTGGGTCTGATGGTCAGATGGTCAGTGTCAGCAGGGCCTTTTGTTACGCTGGCATTGTATCTGTGCGGTGAACGGGAAAACAACAAAAGGGCCAAATAAATAATTAAAATACAGAATCCCCTCAGCTTCAACATCTGACTCCTTAGTCATCGTCGGCACAGAGCCGAGCAACTGACCTCAGCGGGGAGGAGGAGGACAATTAGGTCACCTCATGATTGCATTACTCAAATGACATATTAATGTCATAGCGTGCCCTTCATGCATTTCTCCAGCGTTAGTTAATGATGAGGACAGAGAGATATTGATTGCTTTCATGCCTGTGTGACTGTATCATGTTGCACTATGATGAAAATTATTTATCTTGCAGCTGTAACAAAAGAAAACATTACTCATCCACCTGTTCAAATCAAACCAAACCCCATCACAGGAGGAGCAGCGCATTATGTATTACAGTGTGTAATTGTGAATCATGTGTGTGAGTACAGCAGTGTTTTGAAAATATCTGTAACCTTTTTATTGCAGAGTCCCATAACTCCAACCCTGGCTGTGAGATATTTGTACACACAGTGACCGCAGTACTGAGGGGTTATGGAATAACAAGGAGCTCCATGCATTATTAATGGGCTCTGCTGTGAATCTGTTCAGAATAATAACGGCGATTTCCCAGAGCCTCATTACTGTGTGTTTTTAAAGCATGTGTTTGGTATCCATGGACACCCGCTCTCACATTCTCCTCTTCTCCCCCTGTGTTAAGATTCAGGTCATGCACGGCACTTGCTGTTTTTAATTTTCATTTCATCATAAGCACTTTAAGACTGTTGCCAGCGCTTATTTGCAGTTTTGCTGCAGACCTCTTCACTCGGGCTTCTGACAGGACAGATGCTCGCAATTAATCACGGCAGAGAAATGGGCATCGTTTCCATTCCGAGCTGAAGAGTCGATCACCGCAGCAGAAGCAGCAGCAGCAGCAGCAGCAGCAGTGACGGCAGGGCCTCGGCCCAAATTACAAACGCTTTAGCTACAACTAACTAATTGAAAACAAACCCAAAATGCAAGAAATTCTATCAAGCTGCTATCACAGAAGCACAGGAGCAGATTCTCTCCCCTAATTTGTAACAAACAGTAACTCGTGTTTAAAACGTCTCAGCTGCCTTTGGAATAATAATAAAAAAAGGCCTTTCTCTGGGCCAGTGGATTCACTGGCTATTGTGAAGATATGATAATTATTGTTTGCCTGCCTTCCCTCCCCCGCTCGCCATATTATTCAAGGGAGCTCAGCAAACCCCTGGGGATGTCTTGGAAATGAAGCGATTTTGAAGGGAGTAAGAAAGAGGCAGAATCCAATGCACTGGTGTGTGAGAAGGGGACTGTTATTGAGACAAGTACCAGTTACATGCTGACCTTGTCCAGTATCAACACTGGGTTTTTTTTGTTGTTTTTTTGGTTACACACAGTTACAATGGACTTCCATTCAAATCACTGAGAAACAGCACACACTATAATAATGCCAACATGAATGCTCATATACCCCTGCTATGTATCTTTTCTTTTTTTCTCTTGTAGAATTACTCCTTAGAAAACATACAAATGTATTCTTCAAGTTCTCATAAAGAGCTGAGCGCTATGAATATTTATCAGTGCATCTAGTTTCCAACAAAGAAGACGTGGAGAAATAACCTTCGTAGAAATTATGGCTGGCATAAATTTGAAATAATGCGATTCCTTCAAATAAATATTTGTGATTGATAGTTTAATTTTGAACAGAGACACAAAGAAATATATAATACTTCATACAAAATTATGGCTACTATCATATTAGTGATGGAATGTCTCTGGATTCGTCGTCATGGCCGAGCAAAAAAAAAAAAAAGAAAAAAAAAACCTCAAACATTAAATTACTTTTCCTATCGTGAGCTGCAAAACAACTTTCCAAGAAGTCCGTGTCGACAGTTTTTTTTTTTTCTTCAAAAGCGGTTGATTTGTAAGCAAAATACAAATAAAATTAAATCGCTGCTATTGTAACTCATAAAAAAGTATAAAAGAGCAGAAATGCACTATGTGATATAGCAATCCACAGGTCGTTTAACAATGTTTTAATTAAAGCCTCACATATTAAAACTTTACAACAGGTGATATGAAAAATGTACAACATTTTCTTTTTTTTTTTCCTCCGCAGGGACTTCTGTACAGCTGGCAAAAATACCTCCGATGCCTTTTTCACTTGGCTTTTGGCAGTGCAACAAACTGGCTCTGCTTGTGTTACTGTTTTTTTTTTTTAAAACAATGACGGTATCAAGGAGCAGAGTAAAAATACATCAATCCCCAAACCATCTGCCTTGATCCGGAAATTTGTATTTACCATAAAATATCCCCTTTGTTACACAAAATAAAAACATAATTTAATTGTTAAACATCTGAAGTAAGAACAAATAGATTAAAGAAGAAGTTTTTTTTTGGGGGGGGGGGGTTGGTGGTGGGCGCCAGTTACACACTTTTGGGCAAAATCATCTGGAGGGTCGATTACTGAATAAAGGAGGCTTCGTCTCTCCCCACTCTACAAAACATGTACAGCAGATTACAGCTACAGTTCGAGGATGTGATGACATAAATGATTTATGGCAGTCTCTGTCTCAGTCTGTTCAGTCGTTCATCCAGAGATCTTTTATTTTCAGTTCCCCGTATTCCCTCGTGACATTGTCTGCGTTTGCGACACGGCTGCAATGTGTTCAAATATCACTGGGCGCTCCGACGAGATGATTTGATCAGCCATTTCCTCCACGCCATTGTTGAACAGTCACATCTGTGAGAACGATGGGTGAAAGAGAAAGGTTGGAGTAAAGAAAGTCTCGCTATATACTGGCCAGTGTGGGAACAAAGACTGATGTGTGGGTTTACTGGTTTCCAGCAAGGATCCTGTGAGTCATTCAGTCCAGGCGAGAGCTGATAGAAATCCTTTTCTTGAAAATGCATTCAAAATGTCCTTCTGCTGCGCTGAACCGACCACTCAGGTCTCATAAATAAAGCTTTATTGTTAAATAAAACAGTGAAAGACACACGTCTCTCAACGTGTTGTGTGCCCAGTCAGTTTTAATTGACAACTGAAAGACCTCACAAACAAACAAATAAACAATCACTGGGTGTTCACCCTAACAGGCTTCCGTTGCAGCTACGCCACCGACAGAAATAACCCAGTTAACACGTTAACCCCCTGTACACGCGTGTGCATATCCGTCTATAACAATGGACAAGTTCTTTGTATAACATTCTAATTCTTACACACTTCTTAAGTGCAACTTAGAAAAGCAACGTGGAGTGATGCTTTTATTCTATTCCTGTTCTTTGAGATAGGATTTCCATTTGGCTCAGTAAATGCTGACCTGGGACAGGACCTGGGCATGGGCCTGGATTTGGGAGGGGTGTGGTTGCTGCTGTGGGGCCGACTGGGGGCTGCCGAGCGACGCGGAGCCTCCCACTGAATGTGGTGTACCAGGAGAGTGCTGGGGTGGAGAACACTGGGACTGGTGCTGCTGCTGTTGTTGTTGCTGCTGGAGATGTTGAATCTGCTGCTGATGCAGCTGATGCTGCATCTGCATGTGCTGCAGCTGCATCTGCTGCTGCTGTTGTTGTTGTTGCTGCTGCTGCTGATGCTGCTGATGCTGCTGCTGCTGCTGTTGCTGCTGCTGCTGCTGCTGCTGCTGCTGCATGTGGTGCTGCTGCAGCTGTTGCTGGAGGTGGTGTTGGAAATGCTGATGCTGCATCTGCTGCTGGATTTGCTGGTGATGCATCTGCTGCTGCTGCATCTGATGGTGCTGGAGGTGCTGCTGCATCTGCTGCTGCTGCTGGAGCTGCTGCATGGCATGCTGCTGCACCGGTTGCATGGGAGGGCTCATCTGAGACACCGCTGTGGACTGGGCACCTGCCACCATGCCCCCTCCGGCACCCATCTGGCTGAGCATCTGCGGGGGCATCCCGGAGGACATGTTTGGGTGGGAGACCGTAACCGAGGTCACGATCTGATTGCCTCCTAGTCTCATCTGCAGAGGTTTTGGGGCAATGGCCCGTGGTAGGGCTTGTTGGAGGGCTTGGGCAGCTGCTGACATGGAGGGGTGCTGGTTGAGGGGTGAAGGCAGCACCAGGCCTGGGGACAGACTGGTGGAGGCCAGGGTCTGCTGCACTGAGCGGATAGTCTGGGCCTCAGCTGATTCTGCTGCAGCCTGGAAGGAGAAAAACACCAAAACTTAGATTTTTACCTCTGACGATTAGTTTTTTCGATAGTTTCTTTACCTCAAATTCTTTCAGTTATTTCTGTCATTACAAAAGAGCCCTCAGCAAATTCACAGTTAATACATTAGAAATTCAATTCACTTTTCAGTCAAATTCACACATTTGTCAGGTGAAAAGAAGAAACAGTTTCTCACCTTGGAAACCAGGCTGGCACGGTATGCAGCCAGGGCTTTTAAATATTCTTTCTTTGCAGCTTCTGTTTTGCTTTTGTAAACCTGTGATGACACAAAGGTATGTGTGAATAGACAAATAAAACTTCTCTTCAGTTAGCAATAATTCCAGACCAAAGACAATATAAAGTGTATTATACAGTTCACATACTATACATTTGCGTCCTGCCTAAATCTCGATCTCTGACAACTAACTTTCAGTAAAGATCAAACTTTGTTGTACCTGCTTCTGCTCCTCTCCCAGGCCGTCCCACATGGAGGCCACAATCTTGGACACCTCTCCGAAGGTGGCGTTGGGATTCTGACCCTTAATAGCAGCCTGGGTGTCTCTGAAGAACAGGGCGTAGGCTGACACTGGCTTCTGGGGCTCATTGGGATCCTTCTTCTTCTTCTTCTTTGGAGTCTTGGGCTTCTTTGCAGGATCTATGGGGGCGGGTCGCTTCTCACCAATGACCTGCAACGATTGAGATGAAAAAATTTTAAAAAATGTACTCTACATCCACAGGTCATTTATTAACTGACTGACTTCTAACTTTGCTCACCCTGTTGCCTTCTTCCTGGTCGTCCTCGTTGATGGAGCTGGAGGGAGACGGCGTGGCCGACTTGCTGGCGGGCGGTGACGGGGAAGTGTGGGTGATGTTGGGCCCGGCCATGTTTAGGCTCAACTGTGCGTTGAGTTGGGATTGGTTGATGGTGGTCAGCTGATTCCTTGATAACATCCCGTTGGGGCTGTTCATGCTGATGATGGACTTCATCACCATGGCCGGGTTGGGAGGGTACTGGCGCAGATGGCCTGGTCCGACATTCTGTAAAAGGAATCAACACAAAAGCTTGTTAAGAAAACAGCAATCAAACGTTATATTTCATTGATCCCTTTCCCTCTGTTGTCATGCTTCGCTTCAGACAGGGTTGGACAAGCTGATGATTTTGATCATGACCATTCCTGAACGCATCTACAATCTAGTCTTAGGGCGTATTGTAGAAAACACAATATTTAACGTCCCCTTGCTGCATAAACACACCAATACCTCACACAGCTCTTCCTTAAGCTACGCATTATTCAACGCAAGTCATATACAGCAGCACACATCTTGCATGCACTGGCACGAGTTACGTTGGAAAGATTGGGACGATGTTGGTGAGTGGCAACCAAATACTTGACAACGGCCTGACGAACAGACTTTATGTTGGAAAGAGCGGTTTGCTAAGTGGGAAGACGTTGGCGAGATGTCAACATTTGGTCCATGTCCCAATTTGCAAACACTCCCTATAAACCACATATTTACAAAGTAACTTGTACTAGTGCGGCCTATGTTTGCAAGACATATCAGGATATCCTTAATGCAGTATTTGTTTCAATGGTGCAAAAAGAGAAATTCTAAAAACTGAGAAAGAAGACTGCAGTTTAGATGGTGGACCATGATTGCGACAGCATAAATAATGACATTATTCTTTGCAACATCGTTCGACTCTACCTTGAGGTGCTGCCTGCGTAGACTTGCGCCTCATTCCTCCATCTCAAAGACATCTCTGTATTCACCGAGATACCCTACTGCCCAGTGTACAAAGCTCAAGAGGCTGTATCTCCTTACCAAAGAGGAAATCGGGTCATTGGATTCTGTGGATTGTTATGTGGCAGATCACATGTCACAATGTCCTGGGTCTTAAATGTCTCTATTACAGGCCATGATAAATTATCTTGACACCCGAGAAGCTAAATTTATAAGACTGTAATAGATGGCCACACAGCTCCGTTGATTCATTTCAGAACTCTATTGTATGGAAATCTGTGACACAGCTTTTGACTGCCCGGTCCCTGGAGGGGGAACAGTGGACTCACTTCCCTGCACTGTGGTACATAACTTCAAATGCCACAATAAAAAGACTGAGCAGCAGTTTGCATGCATGCAGCTACATGTCAGTTTAGTTTGAGGCGGCCACAAGCCTGTATGCTTTGGTGTAGCATTACTGTAAGGTTATTACTCTGTGACAGAGGCACCTTTCATAGATCATGTTTGACTGCCAAATAGTGGGAGAGAAAAAAAACACAAAAAAAAACTTCTATATAATCAACTCCATAAATCAACTGGCTGAAGGAATGAAGCTTAAGAGCTTTGGACAGGTCCCCTCCCTCCTGCTATCGAGGGTATAATGCAATAACATTTTCAAAATCTCTTTCACTTTTTTTCCTGGTTGAAACATTTGGTTCTTGAAAGAGTCTCAGAGAGGGTTGCAGGTAACATGTTTGCATTGATTGTGCCGAGGATGAAATTACAAGGACTGCCAGCTCCCCAGAGGTAAGACTGATCAGGGAGCCAGCAGAGCTGACATGGAACAGAGGAGGGGACGTGAGCACAACAGAAAAGGTGATTTGTTCTCCCTGGGCACATCCATCTGGTATTCAGCAGCACAAACCCAATCTCTCCCAACATCAACACATCATAAACCCACACACCTGGCTTTATTGAAAGAACCTTATGAATGCCCGTCTTCAAAAACAATATTGTAACACCATTTCAAACAGAAACATATTGGATCTGCAATCCATTTCTTTCTCATATGCCACGTCTACTGCTTATCATAAATACAATCTGAGCAGTGAGAGCGGATTTATATTTACATGTGCGAGGACGATTCTGCAAAAGGCTTCGGGGAGGGGGGAGAGAAATTGAAGACATATTGATGCGATTCTTTAAATGTGGGAGCTTTTCCCCTTTTTTTTGCAAATAAAAGCTGCAATAAACAAGCCAGTGACCAAACGACTGTGATTTACATATCCGCGGCCCGCCATGTTCTGAGTGCTATTGTCATCTTCATTACTGAGAACACGATGGCTCACAGTTTGCACTCTGCTCACTGCGAACATCAAAGACGCGCACACTGAGCTCATTAGTCGTGGCCATCTGTATAATAACACTTTTGCTCGATCCCAATGATGCCGTTTTGACTTAGTGCAACGGCCCATTCTGCCATTTGTTTGGAATATGGTGATTTCTCTCTAAATAGCCTTTGGATGTTGTGCATTTAAGAAAAAAAAAAATGAAAGAAAAAAGTGCACTGATGACCACAGTTAAACACTCGATCGTATCACATTCAACAGCCTGCTAAATGTCTTATTTTTATGACATATTACAGCCATAACTGGGGCAGAAGCAAATTTGTTTTTCTTTCACTCCGTGTTAACAAAAGAGCGGCTGCGGTTACGTCAGTGAAACGGCGCCATTAGCATGACTGATTTGAATGAAAAAGATAACAGCTAATAACACGCTAGTGAAAGAAATCATCTTAACAGTCGCCTTGATTGTGAGTATGAATCCGGTGCGAGGGTGTTTATTTATGTTCCTCTGCCTTTCGCATTTGCATTTTGATTGCAGCATTGTCAGCAGTCACAGCAGAGATCCGACTAGATATTTTGATAGTCATCGTAAATCTGCAAATAAGTCCTTATCTTGAGTGCACAGTGGCCAGATGTGCCCTCCTCAGGTCTGCGCGTCGAGGTGCCGCCTGTGTTCATACGTCAGACGAGAAGCTGAAATCTACGCCACGATCAATAAAGGGTTTTTTTTTTTATTTTAATGGAAATTCATTTTTTATTATTCCCCATTGTGTTGCTTTTAACATGAGAGCTGAAAGGTGGCAACAACATCGTTCCCTCAACAGTATGCTGCAAACCGGGGGGGGGAAGCTTGTTTTCGACATTAACGTTGGCCTCATCTACACTTACCACAGCAAACACTCCACACAGAGCCACGCAACGCATTCTGAAAACCAGCAGATGAGGGAGGGGAAAAAAAAAAAAAAAAATACTACTGCCAATGTTGTGAAACCCTTTCCACAATAAACGCTGGGCCAATAAACACAGCAGCTGGACTCTAAATGCAACATTATGCATTCGCTATGTGATAAAAATCTCAACACTGATGTCAATGAAAAGCAGGATCCAGTCTGTTCTAAGAGATATTGGAAATCAGAATTTGGGCAGAATGTATGAACAGTGGCACCATGTACTGAGCTGTAACAGGCTGAAAAGAATGTTAACAAGTTCAATTTCCATTCAATCAATGCCAGAGCTCTTGGAAATGTTCCATGGCAGGAGAGGGGTAAAATCATCTATATGGTAATTATAAGGATGAATCCCCCAGTAACTTTCGCCAGCATGAAAGGTCAGTCCTATTAAAGATAGTTTATCAGTGCTCTGCACATATTCCTTTACTCGCCTTCTAAACGGGCACATCATTTTATTTTTTTTCCTCCATTTTCAGCAACCTGCTGAAGTCTGTGCTTAAGCCAAATGAGAAAAATGGAATTTTGAATGCCGGTAAAGGCTATAATAGCACGAAGATAAATTGTTTTTCTTTCCTCTGCCCTGTCTCAGTCAAACACACTTCTCTGTCATTCTCACTCTGTGGTGTGCAAACTCAGTCCATCTATCTCCCCAACCTCTAACCCACACTTAAAAACACCCTCCCCCCCCACGACCCGCTCGGACTGAGAGGCCAGTGGGTTCCCTCCCCTCGGTCCCGCGCAGCCACTGACCCATACCCCCTTTTCCACCGCTCCTCCTGATGCATTATGGGTATTTAAAACCTGTCCAACATGACATCATTTCATTTTGAGAGCTGCCTGAGAAAAGTAAATTACAGAATCAATCATGCAGAAGGTCAAGCTGAGACTTCATTACAAGTATTGCATGCCTGCATGAATATCTTTCATTTCTGACTGACCCAATATGTCACAATAGCTGTCTGTCGAGGGAGAGAGAAAAAAAAAAAAAAGAAACGGAGCGAAAAAAAAAAAAAATCCACTCTCTTAAATTGATGTACAACTCATGTCAGTGCTTCTTGGCTTGGAAGGGAGATAAGAGGGAAGTGTAGAAAAACATGCTTTCTGCTACAGTGCGCACATTTTCCATTTAATTCAGGATATAGAGGTTTTTTGACCAGTCAAAAACTGAGGCTATTATACTCTGTGGCAATCTCCACAACATCAAGGCATATCAATTCATGTGAACAACAAACTACAAATAGCTTTCTCAGCTTCGCTTTCATCTTGCATGATGCATGTGCTTGCAAACACACCGTGCTGTTGTGAGATATTAGCACGTCTTTGCTGCTGTACGGCCGATGGTATGTGAAACAGCTAGATGGTAATGAAAAATATATAATGCATCACCACGTAGGGGTAAATGTGATAGGACAGCAGGGCTCATATCTCCTAAATATTGATTTTAACATCTAATCCAACTAGTTGACTCCTGTCGGCTTCCAATCCAATCACAGAGGACATTTCGGTGCATGCTTACATGTGTCAAGAAAAAAAGCTAAAATGTGGTGAAGGCACCAGGTGTTTTTTGAAATAGAACCCAGAGACCCTCGCTGTGCAGAGGGGAGAAAATCGAGAAGCAATTGTGAATAAAGCAATACTGGCAGCTCTAACTCCAGTACTATTTGGCACTATTGAGATTCAATCACAAATCAGGAGGACACATGCTGGGAGACAAAAATGAGAGTCAGAAGCTTGTTAGGAGAGCAGATTAAATAAATAATGACTTCAGATTCAGGGCTTGCCAGGCACATTGCAGCTGAGAAAAATTTATTTTCTCTTTGTAGAAGCCCAGCGTCTGTGGCCAATTTGCGAGACATACGCTGAACATTACGGGGGAGAGGAATTAGCAGAACACTTGGCGATGTGATGACATGGAAGAAGCTTTTTTTTTAAAAAAAAAAAAAAATAGCCCAGGTATTTTCACTGGCTGGCTTTCTCAGTAAGTTGTGATAGAAGACATGCTTTCACACACACTAAATATTCTCCAGCAGTCAGCTCGAATACAGAAAAGAAAACCAGGACGAGTGTTTGGGAAATATGAGCACGGAGGCTTGATGAAAAATGTAATTGCAGAAGTGCACGGTTTATTTGTTTGCCCCTGCAGCCATAACAAATAACACAGAATGTAATCATGTATATAAGGTTGTCATTCCTTTATCAGTGCGCTGACAAAATGACAAAACACCTCTCTTAGGGCCTCCGTAAATCATTGTCTCTGTATGGAAACACTGCGAACAGTGCCGTTACTTATCTCATTTATAAGTTGCGTTCGTCTAAAAAGCCGCAGATTAATCGAGTTTCTATAGGCACAAGACTTTTGTGGATCAATCCCATTTACAGGAAAAATGAAGGGCCAACCACGAGCCATCCCCAGCCGTACAATGTGCGATGACTGATAAGGAGTGAGTGGTGTGCCGACGACAATGCCACGAGGCAAGGAGCAGAAACCCACATTCTCTCCCTCAGTTTTTTAATAGAGTCTCGGCACAATCAGAGACATGAGCCATGCAAATGGTGTTAAAGAGGAATAATGTTTGAGAATCAAATCTAATCCTCCAGCAAGTCGTGAGAACAGTCAGGAATGTAATTGTGTCAAGGTTCCGTTTCTTCCAGATGTAGAAAGCTTAACTGACCATGAAATGAAAATTCTTTAGGCAAAAGCCTTCTGGGGGCTCACTTACTGTATGCGGGCGGAGATATTTTAAAACCCGCAATTATTTTACATGCCAGGAGCACAGAAGCAGGAAAAAAAAGAGCTGTAAAATTTTATGGCCCCCTTCTCATATGGAATGTAAATAAATATCGATACTATCAGTGATAAGCAGGCGGGGGAGGGGAGGGGAGGGCAGGGGGTCTGAAACACATTTCATTTATTCACTCAGTTATAATGATCTCTTCTTAATGTAATGTGATGTGCAGTACACAAAGCAAAACTCAACATCATCATCATCTCTCACGCTTGTGCCTTTGTCCTTTCCTTTTCTTCTCCCCCTAAATGAATCTTCCATTTTATTTTTTTGTAATAGGTCTGTAAGACAACTAGTCAGCCAGTGACATTTCCATTTTTCCTCCTCAATGCTCCTATGATTGTGGCATTTGGAAAATGCCTTTCCACCCCGAGACAACAATCTAACAATCTATAGCACATAACAGCATCAACATAAAGAGACTGATTACTTTGTGTGCCGTTTGCACCAGAGGAAAAAAAAAAAGGACTGAGCTAAAAATAAATCCGTCCAGTCCTTCCCTCCCTTTAAGGGTAACCTCTCTATGGTACAAAGACAAAGCTGATCCTGAACTTCCAAACAAAGCGCGTGTCTTTTCCTGAAGACCTCGTGTGACATTGGACAGAAGCATGCCTCAGCATTTACAGCACAAAAAAAGAGAGAGAGAGGCTTCTGGAGGCAACATGAATTAAATATGAGCATGTGAAAACTGTGGCACTTTTGGGTCCCATTTTCACCGTCCTTCTGGGGCTGAATACGCTTTGTACTCCAACACCTGTGATCTATTCACATCTGCTCACCTTACAGAGGGGGGGCGGGATCATCCGCACGCCGTGTGATTTAGAAAAGAAAAAAACTCCTCTCAATAAGTAACATAATATCATGACATTTACTCAATGTGATCATATACCTCCTGTGTTGTAAACAAGGCCAGATGCTGGGACAGATGCACTGACAACAGGAGGCCGACAAAAACGGTGAAGGTGACATTACAGGTTCAGTAAAAGGGGCTCATTTAAGGACTGTATGCTTCTGATATCAGAGGTCTCCGGCAGTATATATTTATGGATCATGTCCTTTGGTTTGGATGCACCATCGTAAACCACATCTGGAGCTGCAGCCACAAGTGGCACACACACTGGAGGAGTGCTTCTGTAGGATTAGTGTGTGCTGGCAAATGGATAACAACTCTAGTTGCAGAAAATAAAATGGATTTCTTCGGTTCTTGATTTACTAGAGCTGTATATGCATAGCAGTGCTCACCACAGGTTGGCCGTTGTTGACGGACATCCCTTCCTGGTCCATCATGTTGCGTGAGATGGTAATAGAGGGCAGATCCAGGCTCTGAGGCGGGAATTGAGGGATTAAGGGACCCCTGTGTGGGACTGGAGGCTCTGGCATGACTGGATAAGGTGAATCCACTTCCGACAGACCCATACCGGACTCCGTCTCAGGTGGAGGTGTAATGGGAGGAATCTCAAACTCCTCGTCTCCCAAGCTGGGAGTATGAAAAGTCTGCGAAAGGAGGAGAAAAAGGAAGAAGTCATGAAATCCGGGCAACACAAAACAGCCGGCGAGCGTTCGCTGAGGTTAGCCTTATCTCACACGCCGGAAGGAAACCTTCAGGGATTAAATCAGACAACTTTGTTTAAGAGAGGGAGTGTTTTTTTTTTTTTTTAGTGGAGTGGTAATACACTTGTCTGTAAGTGCACTAAGATGTAACATTTCCTAAACCTATTAAAGTCCACTTTGAGGAAAAAAAATAAGGGAAAAGGCGAGTGCAGAAGAAGAAGAAGAAGAAGAAGAAGAAGAAGACGTCAAAAGCAAAAATATCAAGCAGCAATCACGGGAGAGAGAGAGGATACATGATAAAAGCCCTTAATCTTGAGGATGGAAGATGTTGGGTTGAAGTGCAGTGAAAATACACGTCACAGGGAGATGGGTTTAAAGAACATTTTCAAAGATTATTACGCTTGGCCAGAAGTGTTTCTTTTTGTTCCCCTTGCCTGCACCCTTAAATCTGCTCATCAAACAGCCTAATCCTTCTGCCTTTCGAATTAAAGCTTTTGGTCACACTTAATTTGCTTATGCGCCTTCTTGGAGATGGGACTGTTCACCTACTTGGGTCTTGTTTTCATCTGCACATTGCATTAAAGCTACCCTCTGGAAAGCCAATATATTCATATGCTCACAATGACCACGCCGCGGGTCCGCAAACATGCGGCTGAACACAGGGCCGAAACAGCGTGCTATCCGAGGCGCCGGGCTCGGCTGCTGCTGCGGCTGCTAAGTTACCGAAAAAAACCTCTTCAAAGGCACGGGTCTCCTGCTAAAAGTGACACGATTTTAACTGCTAGCACTTGGCATACTGCTTGAAAGCATAGCAGCATGAAGCTACAATCAGGTTAAACTCTCAGCATTATTGGGTTTGTTGAACAGCATGAGAAATGAAACCAAAAAAAAGGAAAAAAAAATGTTTTAAAAATGGAGCCAGCTCTCCTCAAGTGGAAACACAAAAAGTTAAGAGCTTCAGCTTGATGTCAGACACTAACTGTCTCGGCCTTGGGTCACTTTTAAAGTTTGAAACCTGGCTCGAGTGACCTCATCAACTAGTCGAGACTTCTTACAATCCTGACAACCTGAAAATAATTGGCTTGGAGGGAGTAAAAAAGGCATTTATAGCAATTGGAAGAGGCACCGATGAGTCTCCTGCAGGCTGATTTTTCACCTTTTCACACACCTGTGTTTCATTTTCAACAGGATTGTGAGTCCTGGAGATGATCATGCCGCACTTTTGTCAGATAAACCCGTCTCCTTTGAAAGGGGAGCTGGTTTTTATCACCCTCTCTGTCTGATCACACTTAACAAACATGACAGCATTAGAGCTTTTCGTTTTATGTGAAGCATCGTCTCACAGAGGTTGGAAGTTCTGTGTTTCAGGTCAAAACTCTGTAAAACTCTTTGACTTCTGCGTATCCGTGTGGACATGTAAAACAGAGGAATAGGGGAAAGATGATGCCCATTCATGCTTTGCATAATGACCATGAGCACCTGAAACAACAACAATTGCCAACTTCCGACTAATTTCAGTTCGGTTAGCGCTGCTAGGCCTCGTGCCAGAAACCTTTCTCTTTGTTCTGCCTTTTATGACACTGATCGACTCGCCTTCTTACTAGAGTTGATTCGGAGTATCGAAAGAAGTCTGCTCATTCAATACCTAATTTCAATATCCAAGAAATGATTCTCATCAGCGTCAGTAAGCCGATGATGATGATCGTCTGTCTTGCAGCATGCAGGAAAAAAAAAAAAGACGAGGTTGAAAAAAGTAACTGGTATCAAGTCAAGGTATCGGTACTGGTATCAAAAATGATACCCAGCCATACAGAAAGGTGTTACATCACTACGGATAAATGATTAGTTAGCTACTATTGTTTGTGTTTTGAAGGTGTTGCTGCCGAAGGAGAATAAGCTCAGGATGTTCTTCTCTGGCGTTTGATGCATTGCTGATGTAGACTGTACCACCCACCACTGGCCTGGCCGGCACGTTGAGTGTCTGAAATTGTTTTTGTATTCTAAAAGTGTACCTACGTCGTTGTTTTTGTTCAATGAAGGACGAAAATATCCACTCAAAAATATATCTGCGTCAGGGTAAGAGTTGCACAGCTGCCAGCAGAGCTAACCTCTAGTCAACGGCAAAGCTAACCAGGCATGTCTTCCCTGTCTTTGTCTTTGTGTCTCCGGTAGAGGATAGAATAACAGAAGGGAGACAACGGAGAGAATATGCCAACACAGCCCCTTGATTAGGGAGTATTAATGTTCCCCGTGCTTGCTTTAGCACACAGACACTTGAAACTAATTCATTGCCTACTCAGGGCAGCTGTCTTGACAAGCACTGATGAATTCCAGTGGCAGAGGAAGCTAATAGAGTTTTCATCTCCCCCTTTTCTTTTCTCTCTTCCTGCTTCCTACCAATGTTTCACTTTTCAGTGCTTGTTTCACAGCTAGAGAATCAGTTCTCCTTTCACAAGGAGCTAAGGTCATATTCATCACAGCCCCGGCCTCTGGCTCGCAGAGTGCCGAATAAATCACCGGCACCTTCAGTAGAAGCCATTTACTCCGAGTCCTCTGCTGTCATATCATGCTTCAGTCCACTCAAAAAAACCTCTGGAACTGAGTTCACAAGAAGGCCTGTTCGGCAGCATGTGACACCAGTGTGCACAAAAAAAAAAAAAAAAAAAGCAAAACGAAACCGTCGTGAGTCACGGACAGAACGTTCCGGCAGCATGTGGGAAAGATCGAGGACTGTTCTTCATCACGGCCTTCATTCATCTTGTTCTCCCGTGGAACAGGGTCAACCTCCGCGCCAGCCTTGAGATCTACGGTCTCATCTGTATCATATCATGTGCTGTCTGAAAAACAGTGGCACACTATCATAATCTCTCTGAGGGGAAAAAAAGTATCAGTGCTGTCATGCTCTCGCCTTGTCCGGTACAGTCAGATCCACTGCAGGCCGTGTTACTCTGGCCACATTTATCCACATAAGCCCCTTGCAGGAATGCTTTGGAGGAAGGAAACGTATCACTTGCATTCTCCTGCTCTTGCTCTACCATGGGCACTATTTGCTGATGTAAGTAGGTTTCCTGTAGTGTTACACTGTGTAAGGTAAACCAGGGCAGAACTATATAGGCCAACTTGGCACCTATAGGCTGGCGCGTTGTGGCCTGGATTACAGAGCCAACCCAGAGATGTGAGATGTCAAAGAAGAGGGTTGGCTGAGGTGAGCTCCACTTTTGTGGGAGTGCTGCACAAGCATGACTTTGACCTTTAAGCAAAACACAGACATGTACTTGGACGAGAGGAATGCTAGTGTTTAGTGTCTGATAAACAGAGTGGAAGCAGAGGATAGGAAGAGAAAGAAATGACTGTGGGGGAGGGATGACGGGACGAGATCAGTATCAAAGATTGTGCTTGTGTGCATTGCCTCTCTTTGTTAATGATGATACGAATTAACATCTGCACCACGGGCACTGATAATGGAGACATGGCAGTTGTGTCTCATTTGTGGGGTATGGAAGATGTCAGCTGTCGGCCAAGAAAAGGGCCTTCTCCCCGGGGAGGAGGTGCCAGATTTTACTGGAACCCACAGAGTGTTACAGTGTTGCACACTGTCTAGTGTCATTTCACATAAAGCCAGTCTAATTCTGCACCAGGAGCAGCTTAGGGGGCTCTGATCGGAGATTAAGAGATGCACAATCCACTTTCTTTGCATCACCAGCCTGATTATCCATTTAAATTGTTCTGAACGGCTCAGCAGAGCCAAGTGCCAAGCCAGATGCTGGCTTGGGATGTGCAGGCATGTTACATGTTAAAAGGGCGGGCAACAGAGAGAAGGGGGGAGAGCAGAGTGTGTGTGTGTGTGTGTGTGTGTGTGTGTGTGTGTGTGTGTGTGTGTGTATGTCTTTTCCATTGGCAGCCACAGGGTCCAGTGGTACGAGGGCAGAGCCAGGGCTTGTAACAGAGAGGCCTGATGCACCCGGCATGAGCATCCTGAGCCGCTGCGTGGGAAATCTCCATGTCTTAGTGCCTATTAGAGGTGGTAAACCTGGACAAAACTGCACTGTGCTGCCAATGTTTCTTACTTGTATTCAGCCCGAGAACAATGTCTGAAGTCCAGCCACTATGTCGGCATACAAATATATCACTTACTCATTTACAATAATCCAAATTATCTGATTATGCACCACGGTACAGTGAGCACAGCAGTGCTTTGAGTTAACTTCACAATGCTAATCTGCTCACAACAACGATGCTAACTTGTAATGTTCAGCAGGAATAATGTTCATTGTCATCGCCATGTTAGTTAGCATTGTTAGCATGCTAACATTTGAAAATTTGCACAAAATACAAAGTAAGGCTAAGGCTCAGGAAAGTTTTGTCAGCCTCGTAGTTCTTTAGTCATAAAGAAAAGTACTCAGTAAGTTAAATGCCGACTTGGTGGTGTGGCTGGATGAAAAGTCACAGAGTTCATCAAAGTGATTATTATACGTCAGTTAATTGTGTCGCAGCTGGGAATGTCTGTATAATCCTTCCAATAACATTTCGTTTTGAAATCACAAATGAGATCAGGGAATCACGAAAGAAAAAACTAGAATGTCACCCTCATTGTGGTTCCAGGGGAAAAGTCAGGGGGATCAAAAAAGTCCTTGGTCTTCATGTTCTGGGGAACAAAAACATCTATACAAAAAGTGTTTCAGTGAATTGTCCCTTTTTCTTTCCCGGTGTTTTATCACTGTGCTGTTCTTTAAACATCAGGACAAAGAGCAAGCAAAAGCTTTTCAGGCAATATTCCCAGTCCTTCAATAAACGTAGTAATGCAATTCACAGATGCAATAACCAAGACTTGTTAAAGGCAGCAGCATGCAATTACTGCATATAATAGGCCTCAGAATCAATAGAGGCAGGATTGAGGATCCAGTTTCAAATATCTAGACAGGCAGAGTGCAGCTACTCAAATGACAACATCAACCATGGCACCCCTAATCAACATTATTTCAAATTTGGATCATTTGTAGTCCATTTCTACATATTTATAGTTCATTACGCGTCCCTAATTTAATTGGGAAAGTAAAGTGATACATCTGAGTGGAACACAATCTCAGAGTACAGTATCCTTTTCCCTGAGGGAAGCAGTCAAGCTTTCCCTGCTAGGATGTACGCTTTACCAGGCACACCAAGGTCATCTTATCTCATCCTCTAAGTGCATAAGGTAAATGATACATCGGCCATCTAAACAGCAAACACAGGTCTGCTGGTCTAATGTAGGAGCAATCTGCCTCGTGCACAGGATGTTCCATGCGCAATTTTTTTTTAATAAACAGTATGTCTTGTGCAGACAGATAGTAGCTGGATGTAAACAGGTTTATATTGGGCTTTAAAGCATGGTGGTAATGTTTATAGTGCAGAAACAGTGACTTGCCTGACAACAAGTGTCTCCGCACACTGTAATACCGCAGTAAAAGTAGAGTAAAAGTTGAATCTTCTTATTTTAAAAGACAGAAATAACACATTGTTTTTGTATATTTTGCAGTGAGAGAATGACTTAGCCTGGTGGTGCTAGTGGCTAATGCTAATGCTAGCAAAGTTAAGATGAAGAATCATTCAATGATTCTACTCTTCTTACTGTTGCTTACTATATTTAGCTCATGCAGTAAAACAGAAAAGACACTTTCTGATATCCCTGCCGATCAGGACTCAGAACTCCTAACTAACTGCAAAACAGACAGAAAGTTAGCTAAAATGATGGCAATGCCTACAAAAGCTTTAAATCAATCAATCAATCAATCAATTTCTTCATTTAAAACACAACAGGTGTTTGGAAGAAAAACTGTCTTTTGTCGTTCAAGCTTTCAAATTTCATCTTGCTGAAGCTAAGTGCAGATGCTAACTTACACAGCCCTACTGTCTTAGGAACAACATGGAAGTCACAATTCTACTGGGAGAAACAAACAAATGTGTTACAGTAAGTGATTTGTTTCTTAGGGAGATACATTTTGAAGTTTGTTAAAATAGAAAAACACTCAGAGAATTCATTTCTGTCACGCTAGCTTATAGCTTTGCTAACAACTGAAGCTTTCTACACAAAAACAGACATTTTGTTCATTATTTTAAATAAGAACTCAAAGTTCATGATAATCGTCAGATTCCTAGTTTGAGAACCACGTGTAGCTAAAAAGAAAAGTACAAGTGAGTCTTCATAAAATACATTAAAGGCGTATATTTTATTGCAGTAACCGCCTGGTTTGATTTGAAAACAATAGCTAACCACATGTGGCAGCATAAATTTAGCCTTGCTGTCAAAGTTAGCTGTACATAAGGGAGACTTCCTTTCCCACTGTGCCCTCAGCCCAAGCCAGACACATTAAGTAGATTAATATAGCATTACAGCAGAGATAGTGTGAGACCTCACCACTCAATGTGGAAGTCACATTAATCTTCCTTTAGCTCAGGTTGCAACAAACAATACTTTAGACACTCCATCGCTTGAAAGGAGAAAAAAGAAAAATCTATACTGAAGACTTCTTCCCTCTCTCCTAAGCACAATACCATCTGTGCCCTAACACTGGAAACAGTTGTTCCTTTTGATAAAATGCAAATGAGCAGCGCTGTTTCTTTTTCCTTTTTCTCTCAAGGAGCTACCCCCAGCCCATCCCCCCGCCTCCCCATCCCCTGACTGCCACAGTGGGCCCTCACAGCTGGGGGGCTGAAGGCTCTCCAAGCAGCTTGTGTCGGCGTGGTCCCCTGCTGCAGAGAGGCCCCCAGCACCCGGTGGATACAGAGGATGCGCCCACTCAGCGTCAATGTAGAGGAAAATTAAACTTCTTCCGTAACACTCTGTGAAGCCACTTTATGAACATGAGGTCACACACCGCCTGAGCGTCAATGTCACCGTCGCATCCCGACGGCCCCGAAGTGACACAAAACGACAACCGTGAGGTCAACGATGACATCTATCGCAGTACTGCAGCGCCAGTGTAAATGTTGCTTTGTTGTGGGTTTTTGAAGCCAGATCAACCCCCCCCACCCCCCCGCTAAACTGGATGAGATTGGCCGGTTTGAACCACAGAGGATGACGGGTATTTTTGGTGCACTTGTCTCTAATGACAGGGCAGCGGAGTGGGTGGAGGGGGAATAGAGCGGGTAAATTTAGCACACTGTTAGGACTACTATGGCTCAGAGTCGGTTATATACCCTCAGAGAAACAACTATTCCCTTTCTCCCCCTTTTAATGTGATTGTACAGTGTGCAGAGTTATTCCAGCAGCACCACTGACTCAAATTGCTGATGACATCTCACTTTTTTTTTTTTTGGAAGCGCCGGCAGATAGAGTGGCACCGAAAGTGACAGAACTATAGGATCTCTTTGAGCTCCTTCATTATATCTCGGAAAAGAAGAAGAAAACAGGTGTTTATATCCTCAGCTATCTGGGATACCGCTTCATCGTACAGAGCGCAGTCAAGGCAGTCAGATCGCATCAGCGTCAGCGCTCAGAAGTTACTATACGGCAATATAGGCTGAGCCCGGCTCGTCTCTCTGCGAGATTATTGTCTTGTGCGGGTCTCAAGACAAGGCGGCATTCCAGGCAACAATAATAATAATAATAATAATGTTGCATATGACAAAGATGGAGGAACTGAAATAGGAATTAATCATTCTGGATGTTTCAGGGGATTTTTTTTGTTTTTTTCAGTGTGAAATGTAGAGCTTGTGTTTTTATTGGCTGTTACTGTTTCCAGCTGTCCACCCACATTTCCTTAAATCATGAAGACACCTGTGAGAGGGCTCAGCCGAAATACAAATACACCGAGGTGTTACTAGTAATGGAAGGTAACTAAGTACATTTACCCAAGTACTGTACTTAATTACAACTTTTAAGGGACTTGTACTTGATTAGACTTGACTCTTTACATTTGAAGGCAAACATTGTACTTTTTACTCCACTGTCTTTATTTGATAACTGTAGTTGCACATTATTTTTGCAGACCGAAAGCTGCATCAGAGCCAAAGCAGCACATTATCTACCAAACACTGATTCTGATAATCAGAATAAAGCTGAACGTGAGAATCGATGATCAGCCAGGTTCAATAATGAGAACGCTGACAAAGCCGACGCTGAGTCAACACCAAGTACACAGTTTACATACAAGAACTATTTGTATGGGAGACTTTCACTCTAACAAAAGTAAAACATCGACGCAACATCTTTACACAAGTATGACTTTATACAAAACTTGGTGTTGCCAATTAAGAAGACGAGTACAGCAGATCTTCTCTGCATTTGTATCAGAGTATGTTTGCATTAAGTTGAATTTCCATTTGCGCAAGAGGGAATTTTAATATGTAAAAAAGTAGTAAAGCATACTCACATCACCAGCAGCGAGCAGGGCACCGTTGGCCTCCGCCATGTTCATGTAGTTGTTGTTATTCTGGAACTGCAAATGAAGACAGACAGAAAAAAAAAAGAAAACACAATGAGTCAACCGGTGTCCAGATAATATCCAACTCCAGCTCCCTCCTTCCTCTTTCATAACGGACACCTGTCACTCACACAGATGAGTCACACTCCTGCGTGCTCACTGTTTACACACTGAGTTAACCCCCTTTTTTCTTCTGCCACCCTGCCATTATTTTGCGACATGACGAGAGGCATGTGAGAGGCCCCGGCCGGTTCAAAAACCCCGGGGTAATGAGAATCTGGTCCGGCTATTCAGCTCTTATGGGATGGCAATTAAGGATATGTTTGCATCACAAAAGCCAAGTATCAAGATGCGGTGGCAGGTTATTAACTTCAAATAATCTAAGGGAGAGGGAGTGATACTGAGGGGAAATAAGGAGGTGGAGGAGTGTTTTTAATATAGATGGAGTGCGTTTTTTGGTTGATGAGGGCTTTTTTTTTTTTTTTACAGTTTATTTCACCAAGAGGAATCTGATCATGGCATCTTTTGGATCCATTGTGTTGCACCGATAAAAGTGTACTCTACGCCGAGCTGATACCAGCGGTAATAAGCAGTGATGAAGTGCACGCTGTAAAGACACATGAGTGTTTACAGACAGCTGATAAGCCATTAAAACCCTGTACTTTGGGAAGAAATAACATGTTTTCACAACACAACCCCGCCTCCCTCTCCACCCGCCACACAACCCACACATAGCCTGCTGGCAAAATGGCAGCCACTTCCCTTTCTTTGGAGACACAACCATGCTGACAGGTAGGAACAATGGGACATAGAATGAAGAATTATGGGCTAGCAGCTGGGCCCAGGAGCACAATGCACCTCTCTGTGAGTGAGGAGTGCAAAAAAAAAAAAAAAAAAAAAAACCCAGCCTACACGGCACGGAGGAGAAAGAATCACAGCGCGGTTCGCGTCTTCACGAGGTTCCACTGAGAACACATTTTCAACAAAGCTCCGCAGTAATCTCTTTTGTGTGTTTATTACAAAGTCACTCTCTTAAAACATTATGAGAGACGAAGAAGTCCAATAGCGAGAGAGAGAGAGAGAGAGGGAGACAGAGAGAGAGAAAAAATGGCTTCTTATCTGAGCAGAAAGCCAAACAATAGTGGAAACAAATTAAGATCAGAGCGAACTGAGAAGTGCATTAATATATTTTCTAGCCTTTTGTGTTTTTTTTCTCCCCCCTTCTCCTTTTCTTCTGAGTGGTTAGTATGCGAATGTAATTACCGAAAGAACTGCTGCTAATCAACTGCGAATGGGATCCATTAATTAGTCTATGCCCTGGAGAGAGAGCGGGGAATCAGCTGCAATGTTAACAGTGTTACGCACCAACGAGAAGGAGAGCCACAAGCCCTGCTGGCAGTTGCCGAAGCAGGTGGTTCTGTTCTAGTCTGGGCCTCCGGTGCCGTCTTACCTGGAGCTGCCCCACTAAACTACATCTGACTGGAGCGCCGGGGGTTTGCATGTTTGCACAAATGCACATACAGACGTACAAAAGACAAGTGCACACACACTTCAAGTGAGGAACATCTGTCGATAGCGAGCGCCCCTTCATTTCCCAGCTGTGTGTAACTTTGAGACATGACATGGCTGGGTTACATCAGCCACTCGGCTGGTAATTAACCTTATGCTGGGCTTATCTAGGAAGTGTTACTCCGTCCCCCTTCTTCTTTTAGATAACAAATTGAAGTCTCTGAGATATCCTTCTCTATCCAAGCACTAGAACATTGTTCTGATTGTGGGTGGAGATACGGCTCTGTATTTCTTTTTTTTTTTTTTTTCTATCCATGTATCTCTGGATGGGTTTTAAAGAGTGAACACACAATTGCTCTTCGTTGTAAACACTTTGCCGAGACTCCCGCAGGAATACAGACAGGTCTGAAATCTTTATGCTACTTTTAATATAGATGCTTGTACACTCCCCTGCCTGTTGAGGAAAACAAGCTGAGAAATGTTTCTTTAAGCTGAGCGTCTTTGACTCCGCTTCCGTTTAAACTTCTCGGTGGTGCTGTTAGTCGCGCATTTTCGACTCGATTGCACGCCACGTTGCATACGACTGATTTATGCGGATGACAACTTCACTTAGCGTGTAAATCCTTACAAACCAGGAAGTATAAGCAAACACCGCACAGAGGCATCATTGAATTAAAGAGTGTAAAGAACAGACATTAGCTTCATTAGTGAAAACAAAATCAAGTTCAGTCCGACTGCTAATTAGTGGTGTGAAACTCCCTTGGCTCCGTCCCTGTGAGTCATCTTTCATTGTGCTTCCAGGGCCCTTTAAGAGCAGCTCCACATCTCCTCAGAGAACTGTGACTAACATCCCAAGAAACATCCCCAGCCACTGGTATCAATCTCCACCATTAAAGGCCGTACCATGTGGTGGCACAGCCTCAGTGGACGGCCAGAGCAGTGAGTGGAGATTATTATTGTTATTCCCAATTCATTTTTTTTTTTCTCCTTTTTGGGGTGCGGGTGGGGGCATCCGGCGCTCATGTTCGCGGCAGTGCCGATTGAGTCAAGTGCCAGATGAAATTAAGTGTGATTGGAGGGACCACGCTGCTGACGGTAAGGGATCGCGCTAAAATGGGTCAGCGCAGACAATGAAGGCTCTGTAATTAAAATGATGTGACGAGCTAGTCAAAAGCTGGGGCGGCCGTGTGAGAGGCTGAACCGCCGCATGTTTTGCACGGAGAGGCAATTTGAAATCACAAATGGAAATCCGTGGAGTTAAACCACCAGATTTGAGCTAAATAAATGTTCCTGAAACACGTCAACCGGGCCTGAAATTTCTACAGCAACAGCTCAAGCAATGAAGTTAGACGCTTTCAAGAAACTGACATCTAACTTCTTCACATTTCCAAAAAGCAGCCATGTACTTCTAGGGACCCGGAGGGAAGCCATAGAAAAGAGTGATTTAAAATAGCTGTGGGTAGGAGGCTTTTATTAACAGAGTGGATTCATGGTTAAAGGTGCTCTGTAATATGAGTCGCTCTAAGAGCCAGACATGGCTACATGGCAGAGCAAACACTGGGCACTCAGTGTTTTTATTTCTCCTTCTGCACCAGCAGCACATTTCTTCAATAACTGTTTAACAGGAGAGAATTAAGAGCTTACATGGACCCTGATCCCAACGTGAAAAGACTCCACTGTCTGCATGATTGCAGGCAGACTGGAAACCAAGCAGCCTCACAGTGAATGGGATGAATATGAATTTCTAAGGTTTTTTTTTTTTTCTGTAAAATGCACAGTGCTGCCTTTTGTTTATAATATTCATGGATTCTTTGGGCCCATTGTGCAAGCATCAGTAACTCATTATCAGACCAAACAGTCACAATCAGATCAACAAGAAACAAGAAGATCAGCATACACACTGCAACGCCAGAGTTATTTTTGGTGTTTTTTCCCCTCCTTTCAAATCCCAGTGCAGGAATATTTGTATGAGAGAGTGTCCGGTGGGAAATAAGGTGTTTTACAGCTATTATAGCAAACAAAATTATTTCAACCTCAGGGCGAATGCAATATTGCACCAACATGACCCCATCTCATCCCCCTCCACATATGATGGAGTAACCACACAGATCCTATCAGTAAACATGAACTGGACGACCAAGATCCACAGAAAAAACACGCCTGAAGAGCCTCTGATAGCACAGCTGCCATCTCTGCATGCATACAAATGCAAAGTAAACATGTGGCTATAGCTTCCCCGGAATACTGCTTTGTCAACGGTGATTAAATGATTAAGAGTGACGGGGCAAGATGGGAGATGACAGAGCCTTTCGTCATGAAAAAAGAAAAGTGCAGAATGCAAAATTGGATTTGCATGGTTAAAAAGAAAAAAAGCAGACTGTTCCTCAGTTTTAAAGCCCGATCAAAAAGTCACAATATCTGTGCTGTCTGTCAGCAGGTAACCCAATTGGGCACATTCTTTCTCCCCTCTGCAAACCACCAAACTAATTCAATCAAGAGCCCGGGTCTTTCCAGAAACATATCAACTGCTGACAAGCGATTTTACAGTTCAGCTTGAGCTCAGTAATCACAGCCTAGCATGTGTTCTCTGGAACATGACACTTGTGCTAATATGTTCTCCAGTGGTCTCCATAAAAGACAGCAAAAAAAACAAAACACCAGAGTAAAACAGCTCAACCTCCAATTCGGAGAGAAACAAGCCGTAATTTGCCATCTATTATTTTATGCAATTTCCTTTTTGCCAGCTCGAGCCTCTCGTTCTGTGAAAAGGGGGAGTTTGGAAAACTCACAAAAGTGCAGCACTGTTTCCTTTCCTGTAGCATCTGGATGAAAGTTATCTTTCTGATTCTCGAGGTCCTCGCTCACCAAAACACGGGCTCATTTACAACCCAATTCAGCACAAACACGCCGCAGCTGCCACTCTGGTTATCACAAGTCCTATTCACGCCCAGCAGGCCGCCGTGCAACCAGCGCCGGGCTGACATATATGGATATATTTCCTCCTATGTGTGCAGCAGTCAATTTGTAAAGCGACTCCACAACACAGCATGTCCACACAGTCGGCTCGCAACCTGTGTTCTGATCTGCAGGCCGAATCGATTGGTAATTCAGTTTAAAGCTAAAATCATTACTCCCCCAGCCCAGCACTGTCTTCCACCATTAGTACTGCTAGTCCTCAACTGCATAAGGTGGAATCGAGGGGAAGTTCATTGTAAGCATCTCACTCTTCCACCGCCTCGCAGCGGGAATAATATTGCAGCAGTGCAGAGGGTCCGGCGTGAGAAAAAGTCGAGGTCTTATCTGGGATCTGAATCAAGCTGATGACAGTTTTGTTCAGGCTGTGCGCTGATTATCTGGTCTTTCGCACCACGCTGACCACTGTGGCCCGCACTATGTGTTAGCACAGCTTGCTTCGGTAAACAAAGACCTGGAGGAAGAGTTTGAACTCTTGTGGAGTGAGGTTTTACAAGAACGATGGGAGGAATCAACCACCTCTCTCTTGAGTTTCGTCAAAGTCGGGGTTTGAAATTTGGACGTGTCACAAGCGAAAGATGTCATCGCAGAGGTCTCTTAAAATGTACAAGCAAAAAATTCTGTCACAGGCTATGAAATCAAGTTTGCACATCCAACCAAAATGCTTAAAGCTTAACTATCAAAATTACGGGGGGAAAAAAAAAACTTTAAGCGATTTCACAGCTTGGCAAATATGTATTATGTGTTTTCAAGCTTCCCCGTCATTACGGCGGCGTTGAAAGACAGTAAAAGGCGAGCTGCAGTCGGCGTGTTCAGCATATTCCTCGGGGCTACGTTTATATGCAGCACAGATGCGGTGCACAAGAGTGATAACATGGAGACACAAACAAGACCGGAGTGAAAACAGCAATATCGCTGCATTTCTTTTAAAAGTATTTGAGCATGAGATTAGTTGAGTTTACCGCGTTAGTACATTATTTCAGGCAGGAAAGGCTGTCATTCACAGAAAATGAAGTATGCACACACACACACACACACACACACACACACACACTGAGTTGTCAGAATTTACCACAGTGTAGTTATATGTGACTCTGGCTTTTGCATTGAGTGAGTAAGAACACAACACAAAGTCATTCTGGGATATTCAGCTATGTGTAGAAATGTAATAATGAGTCTACTGAAAACCAGAATAACAGCTATGCTAACAGCTAAGAGTCCGTGCAGCAGTGCCTTGAGCTAAATGCTAACATGCTAATCATGGCTAGAATACCTGCTTAGCTTGGGAAATCCATCCAATAGGAGTGGGAATTGAGTCTTTTTTAGTGGTGGACTGACCGACCAGCTGAGGCTGCTGTTGAGACTGAGAAACTTTTCATTTTGGATCGCACCTTCACTAATTATCTAACGATCATGATTAAAAAAAAAAAAAAGGTTTTCGGTCACCAGGCTTCATGTTGAGTAAGCACAGTAACAACATAGTAACACATTACCACCATAAATTTTGCAGCACAAGCCACATCCAGCCCCAACGCTGCACAATGGAACTAAAATACACCGAGGCTCACCGTAGCTATGTTTTTCTCTCTGAGGCCTTTACACTTGCAAATGCTGCCAACACAAAGATGGTCTCAGCGTTTGTCATAATGGACCCGTATGCCTGAGCCCTGAAGTCTAAATACTATGCGGGTCAACATCCAACATCCCGTTTTTTTTTTTTTTTTCTTCCTTTCCGTCGAGTCCGCTCTGTACTCTCGAGAGCAAATCCTAAAAGAAAGCGAGAGCTAAATGGGGTTCCATCTTTGATCTGGCGGGGTGCAAAGCCACTGGCCCACAGCCACAAAGGAGCTTAGGCGATGGAGAGGGCCTCAGAAACATGGTGTAGCTTTCTCACAATGGCCGCTGTTGCGTGGACACGCAGCTCTTGAGGAAGCAACATGAGAAAGGCTTGGCTTGGCGGTGTTGTCTTTGCTTTTACCGCTAAGCCACGTCTCAAGGCTGTTTACTCTCGGCAGCTTTGAAGCAACTCCAACTCAAGATGGTATCAGAGGTGTGGATTTTAACCGAGCTCACAGGGCCCTGCTCCGCCGTTCTTTCTCTACCGAGCGAGAGGTTGCAGTGGGGTTGAGGAAGCTAATAACCAAAAATGACACAGTTAAATGTCATACAGGAGAATAACAGCTCTCTGCCACTGGAAATTGGTTTGTTTTTTGGCGGCGCTAATGGTGCTGCTCCTCCTGGTTTCGCAGGATGCGCTGTGAGCTCTGGTACTTGGATTCACATAAAGCTCCATTGAAAGCTTCTGGGAGTTGAGTCCTCTCTTATTGCTCTAGCAGCACAGGCGCATTTTTCTATTCCCCGCGCACCGTTACTGGCTAATACACTCATTATAACCGGCTTTGGGAATGTGCACAGTCAAGAGCTTTTTAGTGATGGGCTCGACACAATTCTCTGTTCCTCGTGTAGTGATGGCAGAAAACGGGGGGGAGATGTTTTTGTTTCGTGCCCGGATGAAAACGGGGGAAGATAACACGCGTTTGAAAAAAAAAAGGGCTACAAATGCATGATAAATCATCCTTTTGGACCCACTTTTGATATCTGATACTTATAAACATAAACTGTGTGAAAAATGGTGAATAGATAACATGAAACTCATCAAAACTCCTCAAAAAACCCTTAAAAAACAGTCAAATTAATTGTATTTCCTCGTCTTTTTCCAGTCCAGTTACAGATTTTAAACCTCCGTGTGTGTACTGTGACAATACTTTCCAAGTCTGAGTGTGTAACCTGTGTCTTTTCTGTTATTCCTGCCATAAGCCTGCAGTAAGCACAAACCGAACCAGTTGTTCAATCTCTATAAATCTGAAAAACACAAACTGCTGAGCGGTGACTCATATATCAGTCTATTATATACTACAGGGCTGACTGTATTAAACAAATGGCTGGGCCTGCAGCTGGAAAAGAGAGGCAATATAGAGAGAGCAGAGGTTATTGTCTAATTTAAATCTTGGCAGCTTTCCCAGAGCTGTACCACATTCCAATTTGTGGCTGTGTTGCTTGGCGCTACTGACAGAGGTCCGGCTGCAAATACTCGCGGGCTCCTCTCCAGAAATGTGTCTCCAGACTGACAATCAACAAGTTGGCAGAGATTAACACAACGACTGGGGCATATTAGGTGAAATAATGAAAATGCACACATGTAAAGATATTGTGCTCTTCCCTACACGTGCTGCTCCCTCCTCCTCCTCCTCCTCCTCCTCCTGCGTCTGTGGTTGCAATAATGCATCTATAATCATTATGACTTGATGTGCAACAACAAAGGCTCGTAAAGAAAGCCAGTGCATTGCCTCTGTAATGTTTCCGAGTCCCGTAATGAAATAGCAGATGGAAAAAACATCTGTGAACACATAGTAGTTAAAGAATGGTTGAGCGGGCTCTTAGAAGCGATTAGCTATTTCAAGCTTTCCCTCCTTGGCGTACTATTGTCCGTTCATCTGGTAGATTGACAGCGCACCAGGACATCATTAGCGAACCTGACGGCTGTTGAGTCGCCGACATTGTTTTCCTCGTGACAGCTACCATCAGGCTAAGTGCCGCACTAATGTTTTTAACAGTATTTAAACTCAAAATGTCAAGTTAACATTTCCCTTGCTTGGAAAAAAAAAAAGCAACGCGAGATTAAGATGCCAGCTTTGAAATAATTACAAACACCAAGCTTCAACTTTGATTCTGTATCATCGCGGCTGACATTTCAAGAGATCGGGAACAAAGACGCCACTACACATCTTTCGGGTTCTTTCCTTTCCTAAAATGACAGGTTGGAGATCAGAGGCAGGCAAAGACCTGGAGGTCTGCTGTCGCTTTTCTTTTCCTTTCTTTTTTTTTGTTGAGGAGAACAAGGTAAGTTAGAAAAGTGTTTACAAAAGGGGGGTGGGAGGAAAAAAAAAAGGAAAACAGGAAAAAAGGCCCCATGCAAAAATCCTTTCTGCTGACATTTGTCAGCATGTGGCCAATCAAATGCAGCCATTTTTCTCTCGGTTGAATTTCCCTATTCATCAGCCATCAGTCAAACTCTTAAGAATGCAGTTACATAATTACATACGCAGACGTACATGTACGCTACTGCACAAACGCTGGGGTTTATCTGAGCTCTGACATGTTCCTCTGATGTTTACTGCTCATGAAAACATACAATAACCCTGAATCTGTCTCTCCTAACAATTGATAATAATCCTATACCTTGTATTTGTACAACCCCCCTTTACAGCTGTATTGATTTCCTCCTTTGACCACAGCTCCCCCCTCTAGCACTTTTATCCCATTTCTCCAGTGCAGGCAGCTTCAAAAAAAAAAAAGGGGGTCACTGACATTTTCAGTATCTGAGACTTGACCTCTATTTTAGGACCATGCTGTGACTTTCTCCCACTGAAATAAATGAGAGCGGTCCACAGTCTGCTCTGCTCTAACACCTTCCCTCGCACTTGCTCTCCCATCATTCTTCATTTGTCTCCATTAGGGGTCATGTTTAACCTCCTTCACCGACACTCTGCTCTTGTGTATATAGTTTGCAGAGGGCGTCAGAGCGCGTGATGATGTAGGCCCCAACATCCTAAACATGAGGAACAAGTAAATATTTTTTACTTAAATGCCTTAAAAAACATACAAAAGAGGTTTTCCTGTCGGGTTCTCAAACTCCCGGAAGACGAAACATCACCGATCCAATGAATCAATATATAAACAAAGCCCGTTAAGGGTTTTAAACAGGCGCGATGGTGCTGGAGATACTGACTGCAGGTTTAAGTCGGAGGGAGAAACAGAATTCCCACTGTCAACTTGTCATCAGCTAATTTACCTGGAGCCAGAGGGGGAGATTCACTGGACACATAGGGAGAGTTAATCTCTTCATTCATCTTCACTAAAGAGATCGACCCAATTAGCTTGCCACATTGACTGACAGCCCTTGTGTTTGCTTTTCTCTCCCTCGACTTTCCCCCCCTTCGTTCTTAAATCAGGAGTTATGCGGTTCACGCTGGCTCTGGCTGAAGGCCTCGAAAATCATTCGAGGGGTACTGTACAACAGTGAAATAATCATGATGTCTTTATTCAAATCTGTCGAGTCTGAAATATTCACCACCGCAATTTGCTGTGACTGATTAGCCAATGGAAGGGCTGCTTGGGGATAGCTCTCCAGAGCTCTGTAATTGAGCGGATTTGACTTGGGAGACGTTTTTTTTTCTTCTTCTTCTGCTGATAACTACACACATTCACCCCCTTTTTTTTATTTTTATAATGTACTTTTCTTTTTTTAGCCTCTCCTAGGATCAGAATTATGACGCTTGCAGAAACAGCAGTATGTAGGACAGTGTATATTGCGATCTGCCGTCCGCTGGAAGACTTTGATTCCGTATCATGTTTTTTTGTCAGATGATTTAACCGAAGCGTCTCTGGCTGCAGTCCAGAGACGAGTCACAGTTAAGTTGGCCAGGTCACTGCAGAGCTGTCAGATCTAGAAAACTCAAAAGATCAGGGACGACAAATGCCCCGAGGACTGCCGGCGTGGCCTCTGACATCCTATAATACACACAATATAGAGAACGCTGATGCAAATGTACTTGTGCCAATACAAGATATGAAGATATGCGGAAAAATATGACATGAATTTCATAATTTGGCCTCTTTTTGAATCCTTTTCAAAGTTGTTATTTAGCAAAACACCAAAACTACCCATTCTCCTGAAGATATTTTAGTTTGTACTCACCGCATGCGGTCTTGTTTTTAAAGTGAGATCATGTACTAACTGAAACAAGATATAACACAGTCTCCCTCTTACAGATCAATAGTTAAACATCATTGCACCAGCAGCTTCGGTTAGCAAATTTTAGCTAGATTTAGCGATTTAGAGACTTGTTGTCTGTCTCGGATTCCGACTAAATAACTGCACAGGATCGCTTCAAATACGCGAGGCAACATTTAACTACATTGATAAATGACGGGCGACGGTATTTTGACAAAAGTATGGCTATACTGCTTAGCTGACAGTTAAATGTGAGGGATTGCGAGGCTTAAATGGGATGATAAACAGAGCACTGAAAGGGGTAAGCCATCAAATAATGTCTAATAATGAGCTGTTTCATCATAATCCTGTATGGGTAATTAAGAGATTAATATGTCAATGCCGGCTCTGGCAGGTTCCTGCAGCCAGGAAAGGAGGGCTGTGTTTACCACAGTCCGTGTGCCACAATGCTCTGACAACAGCCTTCTTTCACACCAAATCTCATTTATATTGTACAGGAAAGAAAGAGAGATGCTGTTATTCTTCTCCAAAAAACACACCACTAATGCTCTGGGGCATGATTTGTCATTGTTATTCAGTGCTCGCTCACCTACACTTAAAACATGATCCTTCTGGATTTTAATTAAGCACCGAGGTACCTCCCAGGGGGTTCTGGCTTGGCAAAGGAAACTACTTTGATTTATGTACTACTTTGTTGTTCCCGCTTGAAGCTTGCCCGTTATGAGGGGCCGTGGTGATGAATGAACGAACGAAACCGGGCAATTATTCTTATTTGTTAATTAGTTCCCTTTAGGAATGTGATTCTTCGGGAAATATCAATAACCACCGACAGTAAAGCCCGAACATGAGCCGTCTGTTTACGTGTCGTCTGCCCACCACGCTGCAATCAAACATGAACCGCTGATTATGTTCGGAGTGAGTAATCGCACTGTAAAGCTGGCTGCGTGTCGATACGTGTTCGGCTAAATTTGGTTACGATTCACAGTTAAATCAACAAAAAAGATGACGGGCATGTGCAGCACTGGGATAATACTCCTATTCATGCACTGACATACATCATCCTGCTTAAAACTAAAATCTAAATACAGCACCAATTTGAAGAACACAGACTTTGCATTCATAAACTGTCAATGGCTTTTACATGACTATTTATTAGCAAACATGTCAGTTTAACACAATTCTTAAGCAGAATTAGACACATCTGTCAATTATCATTGTACCTATCAGGTATAGCTGTCTGTTTTTAAAGCACTTATGATTTAATGGTCAGAAATATCAATGGACAAGGAAATGTACAAGTACTTTACAGTGACAGGTGAGAAGAAACGGGATAATAAGCGTATTCCAGGCGGTGTTCACGTGAACTCTAACATTCCCTGACGTAAGATACACTCATCAGCCAAAGATAACTCTGTTTATTTGTTCAGTAATCGTATAGCGTGAACAGCAGCCAGTTTTTCAATATGAGACCTGAAGTATCGGCAGGAGTGTAATCCAGACTACCCAGGTGTACGATATGCAGCTGTTTTTAATAACAGGCCACATGCCCTGCAATAACAGATGACAAATAATCACAACTGATGTAATATCGTTCAATCATTTATTTTTTTTTCTTTTTTATGCAGTCTGGTTTCTAAGGCACTGTAGCTGCTGATTACGTTACAGTGTCAGGACCGAAGTTTCTTTCACTTTTTATTCATTTAGTTTCCTCCATCAGCTGATTGGTCTCGATGTAAAATCTCTCTCTCTCTCTCTCTCTGACAGCTTTATCTTTGCCTGCTGTGCCGCAGATCCGCACTGACAAATCAAAGCGGTAGCCGAGGACGCGTTACGTGACGAGAGTGAGAAAGTGGAGGATGCTCAGCCACCTCCGTGACACAACAGTGGTTACAGACGTGGACGTCGTGCGAGGTCTGCTCTCCGAGACGCATATCAGAAGCTAATGGAGTCTCGAAACCACAGGGGTGCCGCGGGATCGCTACGGTTAGCTCGTGGAACTGGTGAAGGTCACCACTGCTGAGCTGAGCAGCCACAAGCCCTCATAAAACCATGCAGCGTATCATTATTTTCAAAGTGTTTCATTATGGACGGTTAACCTTGGCTAACTCCGACCTAACACTTTAATCAGCTGCCTGTAATGCCTTTGAAACAGTGTAATCACTCTGCTTCTCTTCTTGTTTATCAGCGGGACAGACACAAATGTAGAGGAGGAAAAAAAAAGAAAGAAAGAGAGCGGGCTCCCTTTCCCCTCGGCCGTGCAGGTATTTGAAAAGTTACACCGTGAGTAAGAACCTCCAAAGATGAGGAACTAGATCGGTTTCCTTGGAAGGAATGTCATCTGAAAGAATCGTCAGTCAGTGGCAGTCCAGGGAGGGAAACCCTGCCAACGCGGAGGCCTCACAGACCTTGATCTTGTTTCTACTTCTGCCATACCACGAGCAGACCGCACACTATGACCGCGTGCGAGAGTCCGCGAGCCAGCAGAAACACACACATCACAATAAACAAGGACATGCTGTGAATGAGCCTCTGCTTCAACTCCCTGAAAATATCAGAAGTCGGCTCAAGAATTTCATGGACCCCATTCATGATCCCAGTGGAGGTTTCAGGGACTGGACCTGTATTATGTGGCTGGAGCTTTTTACTGAGGCCGTGTCCATTGTTCCTTTTGATCATGGAACTGAATAAAAACTAGACAGGATTCATGAATACTGCATGATTTTTCATCTCGCTGGAAATCTGACAGAAAGGATCCTCAAAGCGTTCTTGGGAACATGTTGAGAGCTTTGCTCATTCAAATGAAGATGATTGTTGGGCAATTATAGCCAAAAAGGGTGATGTAAGAGTGATGTAATGAGTCAACAGTGATTTTCTTTCTCTTCAGAACATCTTTCATTTGTCTTCCCCGCAGTCCTGGCAACTAAAGCATTAAACATAAAATTTTATGGTGGCGTTCAGGCAACTCAGAGCTCTCGTTTGAGGGTTTAGGGGGAAGATTGTGATCTTAGTTCAATATTGAAATAGGTCAGGGCGTCCTGTCTCGTGCTTCAAGTCAGGTTTGCACAGTCTGAACAAAAGGTCTTGGTGTAAAAAATGTTAAAAATATTAGACAGAGAGAGACAAACTAACACAGCGTGATTGTTGTTTAATCGCTTCGCAGAAGGCTCTAAAGACATGAAGTCTGTTCTCTAAGATGGATTCAAACACATTTAAATGAACAGGCATAAAGGGCAAACATATTCCTCCTCAGAACAGCTGCCTCATTCATCACAGCACAGCGAGCCAATCCTCCATCAGCGCGCCGCATTGAGATCCTGACATCATTCAAGCCGAACATGAATTATAGTAAAACAAAGTATTCATGTCGGGGAATATTCTCTCTGCCTAATGCATTTATATAGAAGATCCAATCAAACTCTGGCACGGTGGGATGGCAGTTTTCCAATTCGAGGAGACTATTAAAGCTCATTTAGAGGGTGAAGTAGGTTTATAGGCTGCCGTCTCATTGCTGTGGCAGTAACCACCACAAACAGACTTTATATTTGAGGAGCGTTTGACAATCACATCTTACTCGAGAATACTCAGCAGGCATGTAGCGGCATGGACAGAACAGTGAGCAAGACTGTTTATTTTACCTGGAAGACGCAATTAAATCACCATATTTTCAGTATATTAGCTTTTAAGAGGCACTGTGTAGTTTTGGAGAAGACAACGCACGTTGTAATTCAAACTCATACATATAGTTTTTTCTATAACTGAATAAACAAGCTGTTCTCAGAGGGAAAATAACAACGCTGGTTGAAGATATAAAGGTGGCAGGGTCCGCCAAATATTGTGTGCTTTAAGGTTAGTTTGTTTGTTCAGTCACACAAAGAGAGTCTGACTAGAGTGTCTGAGCTAAAGCTTCAGAATTGCACCTTTAAGGTGACGCAACACGTTTTTGTTCTACGCTTCAACAGGTTGTGTTTTACAATCAGTCTCCAGATCAGTTTGCTGCAACATGCCGTCTATTTGTCCATTCAAATAAAACTTTTTTTTTATTTACCCTTGTTGTTTAAGCTCTCTGCCCAACGGGTCCAAGGGATATTTGCACACCTGCTGCTATTGTCAGGCCTTTTAGTGCAACCTGGTAACACGCTGCATTATGGGAATGTATGATGTAGCTGGAGAGGGAGGGAGGGGGGACGGTGAGAAGGGGCTGGATTAATCACGCTGCGTAAGATGTAATACTACACACACCTGCAGCCCGGTCCGAGTATAATGAGGAAGAAAGTTACAGTCGGTGATACATCAACACTGTGGAGCGGTGACTAATATTTCTGAGTGGGCTGCTTCAGTTTGGATGGTCACAGTTAAATTAGAGGATAGAAAAGAAAATCCCACGCGCGGACAATAATTCTTGTTTGGCTGACAGGATTAATTAACGTGCTGCAGGAACAACATCTAAATATTGAAAATGTGATATGCTGCGTTAAGCGAGACTGCAAGTTGACTCGTGAGTGAACCATGAACAGCTGCAAGAAATGAGTGTAATATACAGAGATAGAAGCGTTGAGTTCGACTTGTCCAGCCCGGGAAATATTACCCACAACTGTGAGAGACATTCGTCAGTGGCCTGCGCTCCTTGAAAAGAGCTTAGGAGAACCGGGGGGGGGGGGGTTTTAAGTCGAGCATGTCAAGTTAAAAGGGAAACAGCTGAATGTTTTGATGCAGTCTGTGAGCCCATTAAGAGAATTGGACATCAGATCTATGAAACATGGAATGGCTGCCTCTCTGGAAAAGCTTTAAAAAATGAATGTGTCTTAACAGCGAGGCTAACCACTAAAGGGACACAACACTTATTGAATCAGCCAACCAGAAGTGATTGACTGGTCCTTTTGAAAACTGCTTAATTCACGGTAAAAGCAGTTTTTTTTTTTCTGAGCAACGGGGAGTTTTTTTTTTTTTTTCTTCCCCCCCTTTTCCATTTAATAAGTCAGCGAAGGTTGAGGCTGTCGGAGATGTTGTGAGCCAAAACCAGATTAAAACAGTTTATCATGGCGGAAAAATATCTTGTGTGTGTGTGTGTGTGGGGGGGGGCTGCTCTGAGACGAAAGGGGCCGCAGTATGACTTGACACACAGTATATATGAGAAGACGTCTTCAAACACCTTCAGGTTAATTTAAACTTTGACCTTACACGATAAACTAACCCAAACAGGACATTTAGTATTGTTCCTGTCAGTGATATATATAGACACGGCTTAGCAAAACTCTAGGAACTGAAGTGCTTCAGGTGCTTGACTCGAGCTGAATCTCTTAAGATCATCAAACCCTAAAACTAAAACTCAGCCCCCACGCTGACCTCGGCGGTGTAATCTTCTCCTCTTCTCCAGGGAGTGCAGATAAGGTTAACAACTTTCTCAAAGAGGAGTCCGGTCGCAGTGTGTGAACTACGGCTCGGAGACGGCTTCGCTTTTGTAGCCTTTTACGAATTAGCTGCAAAAAAAAACCAACCAAACAAACAAAAAACATTCCAGTTTCAATAGGTTTGTGTAGCGTGTAGTGTGGTGTAGTTGGCTTTTATACTATGGATGGTTCAATCTGCATCAAAACAAATGAAACGTATAAATTACCACTGTCATGTTTCATTTGCATTGTAATGACGCGTCAAATAATGAGATGTTTTAGAGAAAAGTTGAAACAAGGCAAGGAGTAATTTTCATCATCGCATTCCAGACTCTCTGGCGTGTATCTGATGATCAGAAATTGGCAATAAAATAGTTATTAAAGCAATCAAAAAAGAAGAACTAATGTTCCTTTACAGGATATTATAATTAAATAAACACACACAATACTATACGCGACTGCGACTGAACAGAAACCATCGCCTCTGTGATGACTTTGGGTGTCAAAATAAAACAGTTTCTCCTCAGGCATTTCCGTGGGTTTGATGGATGGTGTAGTGATGTTGTGCACATGATCAAAATCCAATAACAAATGCGGCTCTCTTGCGGATTCATCCTCTTTGTATCACTGAAAGAGACGTCTTTGAAACAGCCGTGTAGCTACAAATAGTCCAGAGAGGGGAAGGTTGTTTTTGTTCAGCTCGGCAGCACTGCCAGGGCCAAAGCTCAAGGAGGAACATGCGATGATGCTCACGTTGTTTGAACTGTGTAAAGCATGTCGACATGTAAGCATACGTTATTATATACATATTATATACGAGCTCCAGTCTGTACCTGGTAATGAGATCTTTACCCTAACTCTGTACAACAAGATGTTTTGTCTACAACCATGTCAGAAGGACCCATGATGCACAGCGAGTCCACAACCCACAAGGCAAAAACAACTTTAGGACACAAACTTAATGCATTTATTGGCAAACATGTTGACTAGAAATAGGGAAAAGTGGTGTTTGACTTCATGAACACAGAGGCGTTATAACTTAAAGTCAAAAACAGGGCCCGTGATGCACAGCGACAACAACCCACCACTTAAAAACAACTTAAGGACACGAGGTCTTGCCTAAATGAACCACGCTGAGTAATGTATGGGGAGATGTAATGAAGTGGATTTATGAGCAGCGATGGCAGCATCGCAGAAGGTCTTTATTACGAGCGCTGATCTGGGTAATGGTCTATGTCTGTCCAAGATTTCGGAGCCTTTGTCGTAGCCACCTTGTAAACAAAGCCCACAGGTTCAGACTTATTGGTCCAGATGATCAGATTATACCACCAACGTAGAAACAAATTCAAAAAAAAAAAAGAGAGGGGAAGCTGTAAGTCAACATCTCAATGTGATCAACAACAACAACAACAACAACAACAACAACAAAAAAAAGATAGTGACAGCTGCGATGATGTGGCGCCGCAGGAATCAGAAACCATCAGGCTCACGGTTTAATACGAGACTGTTACAGCTCTCTAAAGAGGCAATCACTGCAAACCCTTGAGAAGTCTGTTTTCATTAACATTTATAGAGTTTCCACCACTGTGTCTCTTATCGCATCGGCGAGGGATCATCGCAGCTATCCTCGCGCCTGCTCGGCAGAAGACGCATCGAGACGTCGGCGACGACGTGGAGATACCGCGCTGACAAAACGTTAACATCTGCCCCTCGGTGCGGACGATGTGGCAGCGCGGCCCGTCACACAGAACCAGTCGTTCTCAAGTACAGCGTGTCGTCTTCTGAGCAGGCGGGGACCTAAAAATAACGCCCCTCTAATCTCGGTGGGAAAATTAGGTGTTTAATAAATCTGTTGAACTACATCTCCCTGACAAGCCACAATTAACAAGACTCCGCGAAAAAAAAAAGAAAGAAAAAAAAAACACATCAGCCACATTCACGTCCTGGACATGTAAAACATTTAACACGCACCTTGAAGTCACATCCATCAACTGCTGAGTCTGACAAAGCAGACGGCCCTGTGAGGTTACACCCCAACCTCCCACCCCAACACACACACACACATTTAAAGCTGTGTTTGGATATGTTTAGAATGTGTGTGATGAAATGGCACCAGCTGTGTACACTGGAGAGATGCACAAGGCCCCCTGGTTGAGCAGAGCGTTAACCCCTTCCCTCCCCGTTTGAAGCAGCAGAGACAGCAAAGACAAAAGAAGCAACACAATCAGAGGTTATTGCCCCGGGGAGGGGGAGGTTGTTGCTGGAGAAGTACAGTAATTCACTATAAGTTCCTTCCCTTGGTTCTTTAATCTTTACTGCCTTTTTTTTTTTTTTTTAGTTTCCTTACATATGCATGGGGTCAGTAGGGCCCAGATGAACCGTGAGCTGGCTCCTGTGGCACCTACACTACCATTTTACAGGCTCAATAAAGTCCACTGTTAATTGCAGCTGCAGCCCTTCATCATCATGTCAACTCCTACAGTCTGAACACGTCCTTCACCACAGTCTTTCATAGCATAGTTGAGAGGATATAATACAAAGTAAATAAACTCTCAGGGGTGCTTTATCTCCGTTCAGATTTTAAAAAAAAAGGAATGAAGAATGTGTGCAGCACTTGGAGGATTTGTCTTATTATGAAGGACTGAAAGTTGTAATTCTTTCAATTCAAGGCTGGCCCGGGTTGATCTGACAGCACACGCTGGTTAGCATGGTAACAGGAAGTGCAGTTTAATAAGTTACCAGACACACCTTGTCAGAAACACAACAGAAGAGCAATAGGTTTCCAACACAACCAGTGAAACTGTGCGTCTTTTCTTTCAATAAGAAGGTCAGTCAGTCATAGTTACAAACGCGATCTGAACACAACACGAGTAGTTTTTCCACAACAGCACAGTGAAGTTGGTTCTCTTTCTGATGAGTTGGCTGTGTGCATCCTGTGACCTGCAGCTCTCCTACAATACAATAAACTCTGATTTCGTAGACACATTTTTGACGCATGAATTTTGAATCTGGTTGAGGAATGGCAAGTAAATACACTGGAAGGCTATTGTACAAAGAACTACAGACTGACAATAAGAAATAATGGGTTTGATTTCATGAAAATAAGAGAAATAACTGATCACAAAAGTTGCTCTTTCCCTGACATCGCTCAACACCACATCAAAACTCAAATCATCCCACAGAATGACTTTTCCATCTGTTTGTCCATATGATCATCACAGCAGCAATAAAATACTCTGATGTATGTTCAGTTCCAGACTACAAAGAATTATGACGTCTCAGTGGTGCTGGTATTAGTTCTGCAAATAAACCTGAAGTGTTAGCACCAGTGCAGGTGAAGAGTTTTGTATTAACATCTGTTGGTAATTTCAGCCTGCCTGTGCCTGGAGGTAATGAAAGCTCACATTAACTGGATACTGTATCTGAACATTATTAAACCTTAAGAGAAAAAAAAAATGGACCAGATGGCCATAAATATGGGCATAACGCTGGGTCCCTTTAATGAAAACCTTAAAGTCAATTACATTTGACTTTTACAAATACAAAAAAAAAAAAACAGTCAAATCCAAACTGCTGCTGGTTTTTGGTTGAAACAAGTTACTTTAATTCTCCTGCAGCACCAAAACTGGACAAATGACAACTTGATGCGCACTTTCATTGTATTATTTAAAGTTTTCCGAACTTTTAAAAGGCAGAACATGCATTTTACTGACTACAACCAGGTGTTTCGTTAACAGGGGAGCCGGTGAACTAAGAGTCGTTATCGCAGATACATTGAAAAACAATGCAACTTGAAGTAACAACCAATCAATGACAAAACCAGGGGCCCCGGCGCGTTCGCCCTTGAGCACAGCTGATCCGTGTTCGACCTCAAGTCAAGGTAGTTTAGGAGAAACGGACCCCTCTGTGACAACCCTGTCGCCCACATGAGCGCTCCACGTTTAAAAAGACTCGGCGAAATAAACCTCAGTGGAGAGAGATCTGATCCAGAGTCTGTGTTTGATTTCTGCGAGATTACAGCGAGTGATTCTTCTTGCTACATTTACTTTATGAGCATTATTCAGCTGTGTGAAGTTTGTGGCATGTTTCTCTTCGGCACCGCCAGTTTCTCCTTCATCTCGGAGCCAAAAAAGAACCAGGCGGCTTCATTAGTCATGACTGCACTACCTAATTAAGTTTGTGCCACTCGTTTGGATCTTTCTGTAAAATTTAAAAAGAATCTGTGATGTGTCAAAGTGCCTCTGGGCCACTTCGTCTCTGTTGTCGTTAAAACTGAACATTTCCTGTGCCAGCGTTTTGAGACGGTATTGCCTGTGTTTCAAAATACAAGAAAAAGAAATCTGTGAATCCACTGAAAGTTTTTTTTTTTTTCTTTCAAAAGAGGTGCTGTGACAGCTTATAAATAGATTAAAAGAAGTGATGCTTCAGTTCTGCGTGACTTGTGAGAACGCCACATCTTCTTGGGATGACAAACCGCTCGGCACTGTGCTACCTTTCAGCATGCTGATCCAAATAAATTGGGGAGGATTATTTGAAAGATGCCTGCAAAAGAGCCTATTTGTTCGCCATGGAAAGGCATTGTAATTAGCATGAAATGCATGCTTTGTACTCTCCCCCTCTCTCTCTCTCTCTAACGTAACTGGTGGAGATACTGGATAAGCACCTTCTCACCTCCCTCCCTCCCTCTCTCTAACTCGCTCGCTGCCTCCTTTTGCATTGTAGCCAATTACTGTTACAGATGGAAAATTTCACTTGACCTGGGGAATTTATGAGCAGGAATAAAAGAAAAAAAAAAAAAAAAAGACAAGACGTGCTCGAACTCTTACGCCGATTCAAGGCAACGCAGTAAAAATTTCTCGGGGCTGATGAAGACATGATGAAATTGGGCACATATGACAACTTGGCCACATGACAAAAGAGCTGATGAAACAGTGAGACAAACCTGGTAACTGTTTTTGAGCAGCATCAGATTTGCGGAAAAGGGGGGCAAACAGAGAGCTGCACTACAGGGCTGAATAATTTGGGTGGGGGTTGTGTGAGAGAGAGAAAGGGGGGGGGGGGTGCAGGAGGGGGGAGAGGCCACCATTGTTTAAACTTCATCAAAACAGCACTGCAGCAGTTGTGTCACCGGTCCGTCATAAAGATGTTCCCCCTTCAGAGTCGAGCTGCTGAAGGATCACAGGCTGAATAGCTGGAGTGTTACATCACTGACAAACCATCACTAACTATCATCTGTGTTTTACGTAACCTCTGCCCCCTTCGCTCGAGAGCTAATAAAACTTGTAATACCTCAGCAATGTTCCCCCTTTTTTTCACAACCCAGGAGCCGGGGGCCTGCTCCAGTACAGATGTGGGGAGGAGAATAAAACACAGGAAAAAAAACAAAAAAAACCAGGCTGTCTGACCTGGAAGAGAGAGAAGGTGAAGCTGCTGTGTTTGTGTGACAGCGTGAATGAGGTCAAAGATAAAACGCACAACACGGCAACAAACGCTGACAGTGAATTCTTGCATTCACACCGAGGAGACGGAAGGCGTGCTTGTTTTCTCCGGCTGCGGCTACTTTTTGGCATAAAGTTGAGGATTGATCATCAGCATCAAGAGTTCATCTGCCAGCACCTAAAAGGGGGCATGTCTTAAAAAGTTGTGATGTGACACAGCAGCACATCGAAGACGCCACGCATCATGAAACAGGAGCACAGTTTGTCTGACACACTGGGATCTCAGCTACCCATCATGTTACCGTAGAGTGCATGTGTGTGTGTGTGTGTGTGTGTGATGTGCTGATAACACAGATCCATCACTGACTGTTGTGGGGAACATGGACACTGTGCAGACCAACAGCGCCCATTGATGACTGTGGATCACATCACTCTGGTGAGAGTTCAGCAGCGCGGCTTTCGAGCTTCTGGACGGAAAAAGTAACTACACCTGCTGTCTCCTGCTTCAATTCCCATTACTAATACACAACAACAAAGTTCCAGGCAGGCAGGAAGGAAAAGGAGAGGGAGGGTTAATTAAAGCAACTCTAGAGAGGCAGTAATGAGCACTGGCTCAGGTCAATGGTGGAAGGGAGGAGGAGGGGGACAACTACGTGAATGAACATGTAGTTTTAATTCTCTTTACCTTGTTGAAGTTGTAGTAGCCCAAACAGTGGGCAAAATCCAGGTTCGGCGGTTCCCCTGGAATAGAATTCCCTCCAGCAGACGGATAAAACCTTACATCCATGGTGCGTGTGTGTGACAGAGAGACACAGAGAGGGAGAGAAGGAGCCGCGCAGCTGCTCTGCCCGGAGATCAGTGCGTTTTTTTTGTTTTTTTCTTTTTCTTTTTTCTGCCGTTTACAAATCCAAAAGCGCACGGAGAAGAGAGGCGGAGAGCTGACCCGAACCTGCTTTCTGTCGGGGGGCTGCTGAGTGAGAGGACTGCGGTGAGGGGACACACACACAAACACACACACACACTCACAAAAACCAAAAAAGACAAAAAAAAAAGGGGGGGGGTGGGGGGTGGGAAGAAAGGCTTCGGGTAAAAGTTTTGGTATTCCTCTCCTACACCTGGATCAGCCGCTTCATTTCTGAGGTTGGACCGAGCCGAGTGCGCTGTCCCTGTGAGAGCCCAGGCATTCACACACAGCTGCCGCCGCCGCCGCCGCTGTATACAAAGAAGCCACGAGACCGGCGACTGAGCCTGAGCGTGGGTCCACCTCCTTTTCTCCTCCCGCTTCACATGCGGGAACACGACAACATATGAAAAACTGCAATAAAGAAATAAAACAAAGTGGTGGAGCGATGAAGAAGTCCGCGCGTCAGAGCGCAGCGCGCACCCAGGGTTCGTGTCCGCGTCCCTCCGTCCTCTCTCCCCCAGAGAAGTTTATTCTTTCTTTCTTTTTTTTTTTTTTAAATATATATAATTCTCCACCAACTTTTTTTCAGAAAAGAAACTAGCGGGTGAAGCAGTTTGAGTAAGAAGCAGCGAGCGGAGCCATCTGCTGAGAAAAATTTTAAAAAAAAAAAAACAAAAAACACGGCGATCGGAGGAGGGTTTGTAGGGGAAGGAAGAAAAAAAAAACCCCAAAACAAACAAGCAGAACGCAACAGTCCACAGATGGTGCAATTAGTGGATGTGATGTAGTACACCGGGTGTACGAGTCCAGCCCTCGGCTCTGCCTGTCGTAGTGATGAACAAGGCGAAATGTGTGAACAAGCCAGCCACTCCCCAAACACAGCAGGCCACTCCCATGCAAACACCGCAGTTAAGCTCCATGTGACATGTTGAAATATGATCGTTAATTACAATTACAGGGGGCTCGTTTTCATGTTTGGGTGCATTTTTAAAAAATAATTTCAAGTGTCATATTAAAAGTTCCACACCTTCCTCTCCGTGTTTGTTTGAGTGGCATTAAAAGTGAAGCCTGTCGATGTTAAAGGTGCAGTATGTAGTTTTTGAAGAGGAAAAGTGAAGACAAGTGTTCACTGGACTGAACAAACTCTTCATTTGATGTCATGACTGAATAAACAACAACACAACTGTATACTGATTTACTTAGTTTACATGTGGCGGACCCTGCCACCTTTCTAGCTTTAAACAGTGTTCTGGGGATCTTTCTGCTGAGAACAGATTGTGGAAAAAATATATATATATATCTATATATATATATATATTCCTATATATATATTCCTATATATAAACTATATATTAGTTTGAATTATGCCTTAAGACTTATTACATATTCAGTGACAGTTTATAGACTATAAGTGTAACTTTACATTTTTATTCCATTTCCAGTTGAGCCAAATTTACAGAAAATTCAGCTGCCATCTTTAGAATTTCATTGTGTTTCATAGTGTTTTATTCTGAAAGTCTTATCTGGCTTTATTCACATTTCAGCCACTGGAATATTTTTGCAGTTCATGTTTGTTCACCCATCAAGTTGATACAACATGTCATAGCCAAGCCCCCAGTAAGAACAGCAGCATCTAAAGCCAGTTTTTCTTAGTGGCCAAATCATGTAACTACATCATCACATGATGCACTTCTGCCTGAGAAGACTTATCCGTAAGTTTACATCGTGACAGAAGCGTCTGTAAAACGGTGGATCCAGTTGTTTGTTTAGCATTGCAAAGAAGGGGGAAAAGGATTGGCTTGCTGTTGTTTAATTATTGCTTGCTGTTCTTATTTATTCCTGTTAAACTTCTCTGAGGTCCCGTCTTCCCCTTGAGATCAGCTACCCTCCCTCCTTTATTCACAGTATCTATGATTTCACTGGTCACGCAGCACTTGTCTCTGCAGTAAAACAGTGTAATCATTCATTTTTTTTTAAAGTTATGGCATACTTGTGTTCAGATTGCAGGGACTTTCTGATCATCAGGTGGAAATTTGCCCTGGCCACAGCCCAGATCTCTTACAGAAATAATGTCCAGATGCAACAATAAGAGTCAGTTTAGTAACAGTGAAAAAACGAGGGAGAAAAGAGAAATATCGTGTGAGAAAGTAGCCTACTTTAGCTAATGAGAAGGGTGGAGGTGGTAGCACTGGGGAAACAGTACACCCTGTGTAGCTGCCCTGACTGTAGCACATCAAACTGTTTTTTTTTTTTAAACTTTCAGTGATATCATACATCTGTTTTACTTGTCCTTTCACACAACATGTAATTAGTGTGTTTGACAGTGTCTTAGAAGAAAATCCCTGATGATCCCAAAATGCACTTGTTTGGGTTTTATAATCTGCCGGATGCATTATTAACGTTTTATCAAGTGTAGGCAAATAAAGAATCAATGAAATGTAACATTATCATTGTGTTCGATTATTGCAGCGATGATTCAGTGAGGCTGGTTTCATTTCTGCTCCAATATTTGTGTATCCAATCACAACTCATCAGCTATGGAAATACAGAGAAGCCCTCATGTGTCTCCGACTACTTGACACAACCATACTGTTGTTTTACTGTACAAAATAAGGTTTACTGTGTGCATACAGCTTGTGCACAGTTCTCTGTGTACCCTGCTCAGTTTTCTGAGTCAGCAGCAAGAAAATATTGTGCAAGTGTTACTTTTAGGCGGCTGCTGGAAGCTGTTATTTCCAGACAACCAGATCAGATGTATTATTTTTTTGAGAAGAAGTACTTCACAGCACTGTTGGGGAGAGAGAGAACGGGTGCACACGAGGGATCCATAGAAAACCCACCGACTGTAAGAGCGTCTCATCAGGTTTATGGGTAGCCGTAACATACGCGTGGAAATAAAAAAGTAAAAATAGTTTATTGTTTACTGTCGAAGCATTTGAAAGGTTTGAGTTAAAAGAAAGAAAGAGAAGAGCAGAGGCAGTAAATCCGGGTGCAATAAGAAATACTGACATGATGTTATATTGAATATGTCACCACTTACTGAAGAGTTATAGAAAACAGAAGCCAGAGACGAGATGGTTTTTTATTGGAAACTGTACTAATATTAAACAGAACATCTCTTTGTGCTGTCATGTCAGATTTTCTGTGCTGTTTCAATATCAGACAAGATGAATGGCTAATTAATGGAAAAGTGATAATCCAATGTAATCAAATTCTATATATAGCATCGCCCTTTTTCACCGCAGACGTTCTAGCTAAGCATAGCTGCAAAAGCACAGGTGTAATTAATAACATTAATGATGGCTGTGTTAAATTAAAGTGTCCCAGTGAGCCATTTCTGTCCGACAGCACCGCACAGTACCGATACCCTGGAACATACACACCTGAATGGAACACAGCCATAATTAATGCTATTAATTACGCCTGTGATTTTCTTGCTACGACACGTCAAAATGTTAAAAAAAAAAGAAAAAAAAAAAGGATTATTGTCATGACCTTCAGCACTGTTTATTTTCTAACATGAGCTGTCATGTCGGTTTCTGAAATAGCCAGAAACCAGAATTTTAACAAAAAGAGAGAGATGAACCAAATAATGCTCGCTGTACTCCTGGCTGTGAGGTAAACACACAAAGAGTCTTTTCATTCACCTGTCACATTCAAGCTCTCCACAGTGGAGAGGGGAGGTCGGAATAAACACGAAAATCAATGTTATCTGTCGGCCATGAGGACACACACGCAAAGCTCTGCTGCAATGTCTTATTTGTTTATAAATGTCAGATTTGTCTTTATTTACCATCAAATCTCTGCATGTCAGTATGTTGAAATGTATTTTTCTACATCCTAATGCACATATATACATAACATCTCTCTCTATATATATACATATAGTGTTTAATAGTATTTAATCATATGGATTCTACCATTCCATGATGTTACAGCGTCAGTGTCTCCTCTTATTCATTGTCTGTTGGGAGTTAGAGGATCTGTAGCATCAAATAACAAACTGTTTTTTAATTGGATACAGTGATATTACTGAAAATGTTCCTCCTTTCTGCTCTGTATCAGAATTACACTGTGTGGTCAAAGGTGCACATGTTTAAGAATAACAAATTCACATCCTGAGGAAATAAGGAGGTGTGTATATCATCAAAGCAACCGCTAACAGCTGCTAGCTGCCGTTAGCATGTTATTTCACGATTCGGAATGGGAGCACGGAGAAGGTAGTGTTAGTGTTGAGAGCCCTAGTGCAACATTTTAGAAGCAGGACAAGTTGGAGCTAGCTGGTTAGCATGCTAACTTGAGTAGATATCTCTGCGCCACATCAGGAAGTCAAATTCTTGCATAGTGCAGCTTTAAAATGTGACGTGTAACTTTAAACCTTAACCACTTATCCACTGTTTTCCGTTTGCAGAAAATGAAATAAAAAGGTCCGGTTTCTAATCTTCTGATAAATGTCTCGAAGATTTTTACAGTTACGCTTTGAAGGGACTGCAGCTTCTCTGAACACCTTGAGTGAGTTTTTGTATTGTACTCTCTGATAAAACACAATTATCCAATGATTTGTTGTTATTTTTTTTTTACACGTGATTACCTGTGATCAATATATCAATGTTTGTATCCTGATATCCTTAAAAAATACTTTTGCAACTTGTGTTAAAATACACTTGGCATGCAGCTAAGTAAACAGCACCCTTCTTCTTCATTAAATACATCTGTATCTCTCTCAACTCTGGGAAGCATGACAGAAAGTCTGTGGATATAAAACAGAATATAGGTCACATGTGCTGCACTCATGTGTCTAAACCTGTGAATCTTATGCTTGACAATCATTAATTACATTTCACACAATGGCTAATTGGTTGATGTTTATAACACTAAAGCAATTGCATAAAGTATACACTACGCATGTTTGTATTTCCTGTGAGGGTGCATTCAAGCACTTGTTATGGGACAGAGGGAAACTCTGTGCAAGTGGGATGTGTGTTGGCATATAATATACACAAGCTTAATCAATGACATACAGCGCTAAACTCTGCTGTGCTGTGCCGGAGGAGATAATCCTCATTTGAATGCTCTCCAGCGCTCGCTTAGAGATGGTCAACAATCCACGATAGTCGCCAAGAAAATCTACTTTGTAATTATGGACACATTGATGCATAATTCAAAAAAAATGTTTTTTTTTGTCATGTTCCCGTTTGATAGTGGCTCTTGCATGCATAACGAAGCAATGCCTTCACATACTACTCACACCGATACGCCCACCCCAATCAAATCTCATTCACTCCTGCACGTACAGACACATAGAAAAAAAAAAAAAAAGAAAAACCCACGCAGTCTCCCACACACCGCATATCAGATAAGCGAGCTCCCTCCACATCCCCAATTCAGCCTAGTTATTGGATGCTTGGTTTTCAATACGACACGAGTATGTGTGTGTCGGTTTGCTGTTTGTTATTTATTCCTGTTTTTAATGTTGTTTGGCTGTGCAGCTGGGGAGCGGAATTAATTTCTTTTCTGATGGTTGGGTATCAGTGTCTCAGCCAGATGAATTATGCTTTTCTACCATATGTCATTTCCTCTCAGCCTGGCAACACTGGAGCCATTTGGTAACGTGAAAACAAATTATCTTCTGCTGGCTCCTGCTCGGATTCAGTGAGAGCGGTGCAGAGCAATTATAATGGAGGTACAAAAGAGTGATAAATGCAAAAAATAATTAATTAACCCAATAGTCTTTATTTACTGTAAGAGCCCCCTCCGTATTAACCGTGTGATGCCGTCAATGCGCGACACCTCCACAAAGAGCTGCAGTCTGATGTTCGTCACTGAAGTTACACCGAAGACAATTAAACAGTCTCACGTTTGATAATTTAAATCATGTTGATTTGATGCTCGTGCACTTGTCATGCTCGGAGCTATTATGATTACTATCACAGTCCCCCTGTGGAGAAAATATGCATACTACAGCTAAATGAGTTTAATCATTGAGACAGTGCTGTGCATACATGAAAAATAACCCATTTATCAGCACCTAATATGAGACAAACATACAGGAGGGGATTAAATAAACACGTGGTTGTTGTACACTATTTTGTTCTCCATAGCCACTGTATCAATAGGATGATGCAAAAGTGTGCTTGCAGCAAAAATGTGCTGTCACACCATTCAAATATGGACACACCGAAAGCAGCTGAAGTGGTGAAACGTGCCAAAAGAAGTGGAAAAAAGTCACATTTTTAAGCCTGAGTGCAGAGTAAAGTATCAAGTGAAGCTCGAGCCCCCCGAGAGGAGCCGAAATCATTAAAGTGTGATAACTGTAGCTGCAAATGTCAGCGTGTAATCACTGATAGCAGATGAACTCTCAGTTAAACAATAAGAGATCAAAGTGGTGGGCATGTAGCCGCTGAAAGTAGTGGTACTGTCGGACGGGGAGAGATGAAAGCAGTGGAAATGTCAGTTGAATATCACTCCGACTAGTTCGAAGTGTCAGGTGGTGTGTGAGCATTAACATCAGTTTAAATGACAGTTGGTTTAAGAGTGGAGTATGTAGGTAGTCAGCTAAAACTTGAGGCGGTTAAAATATTGAAGAGTAAGTCAGACTGAGAGATGGACGCAGTGTCATTTTTCAAACAGCTCAGTCACCAGAGTAACACGCTCTGCAAACCACGGATATGTTCACATTCAGGGCCGCGTACCACCTCGACATCTCTGCAAAAAGTCTATTAAAGCGCTCAGGATACATGTTTAAGGCCTGACTGTCATACCGGTAGGTGGAGGAGATTGTTGCGGAGTCACTGGTGAGAAAGCTGACCGCAGTTCGAGGCTGCGCTTCAACATTTGTAAGTGTGACCCAACTGGAGAAAGACCCGAACTTTCCCTTCAGGAGACCTCAGGACACCTCCAGCTTCGTTTGTAGCTACCAAAACAGGTATTTTAAGAAAAACATATAATCTTTTCTCAACTCTTACCAAGCATCAACATCGCTGCTGCACTGCCGGGTATGAGCCCTTTACCCCTTCTTGGGATTAATAAAGTACGCTATGTTTTCATTCCTGAATGAAGGCTATGGTGCTAGCTAGCCGGTTAGCTAGAGTTTTGTTAGCACTGGCTAACTGAAGATGTGACTCTGAAGATCTTCCCATCATCATAATGTGACTGTACATACTGTCACAAATGAGGGGGTCTTTGGTGCTGATGTTGTTAGATAGATTTTGGACACATGGATGAAAAATGGGCGGGACTTAGGAAGGGTCAACTGTTGTCTGGTACGACTGCTTTTGGTTGAGATTTTGTAATTTTTTTCCAATCTTTATTTGAAACTAATGATGCATTTTAATATGCTACGCTGCTGTCTATGAATTAATAATGTTGACATAATCCTCTAACCTTCATCGACACTGAGCCGGCTCCACATCTGCTCCTGTCACTTTTACTTCACGTTTTGTTTTGTAGGTCAGAAAACACCGACGACATCGGGAGGTCTATTTTTACCCCGACTTACAGTGGCCTTGCAAAATTTTTTGCTTATTATTGTTGCTCGGTCAACCGTGTGCAAGAGTTACTCAGCTGCCTCCATGATGTTTTGTTCCATATATAGAAAAAAACAACATCGCCCCTATCTGTTCATTGTGAGGGGGCACTAACAGTTGTTATTTAATAAGCAGTAACCGGACGGCTTTTCTTTCAAGAAGCATGACACAACCGAGGGAAAACGCTACTGAACTCAGAGCGTTAAGTGTTCTCTCCTCGGACAAACATACATGCCATTAGACGAAGGAGGAAAAAAAAAAAGGAAAAGAGCTGTAGCTGTGAGACTTGCAAGGTTGTTTTTCTGTGGAGTGTTAGTGAACTGTCACTCCACTGAGACCCCTGAACACACACACACACACACACACACACACACACACACACACACTCATCACTGACAAATTTAAGTCTGACACCCTCTCAGAGATAGACAGTGGCCCGTAGCTACGCACTGAAAACACGAGCGGATAACACACTCCAGACCTCACAGCGAAGCCGTTACACAACCCGCTTACAACTTCCCTCAACTGCTCTGGATACAATATATGTCTCGTATAAAATATGATAATAATTACGTTCTTCACTTACTATCCGCGTTTTATTAAAAATCTGTAAAGGCTGTGAGGCTGAAAGGGAAAAAGCAATAAAACCTAATCAATGGCGTTTCAGCCGTGATAATCTGTTTAGTAGCTGGGAGAACATGTCTCTCTGTGGAGAATGTGTTTCAGGCCTTAAGTCATTACATATCATCTTTATCCTTCTGTTGCCCTCTCAGATAGATTCCTTCAGTAATGATAATAGCTGCGACACGATCGTGAAGAGAAGCTCCGCTATTTATAAGGAGACGTTTTCTCAAAAGATAAGCTCTCGGTCTAACACTCCATGTAGTTATGAGAAAGTTTTCTCTCTTTATGGCTTGAGACGTTCGATTACAAAAATGTGCCATTTCAGATGTCGGCGTGCTGAATGACATTCTCGATTTTTTTTTTTTCCACAGGAATGAAACAAAGGCTGATCAATCACATCGGCCAGGCAGCTGGAGCTCTGCAGGCTAAATCAGCCAAAGGGTGCAAAGTATGGATATGTTGCATGTACCAGGATCAAAGCTGGACTGATAAATATTATGCACAGGCTGTTTTCGGTAAAAAAAAAAAAAAAAATGCTGCCTACCTGCCTAACTAAAGTTAGCTACCAGCTGGTAAACATAGGCTACTGGAGCATTTAGCAACTAAGTAACTGTATATTTTCCATCAGGAGTAAAAACAGAGCTAAAAAAGGGAGTGGAAATTGACTCTGCATTCATTTGGTGGCCAGAAACACAACTTCACATACATGTTAATGTCTGCTGGTTGTGCAAATCTGTAACTGTTTGCAAACATGTTCACATTATCAACTATAATCGATGGTACTTCCACCCCCAAGCGGCCAAAAATCAATAAGTAACACTTCAAAAGACAAGTAGACCCAGCAAACATGCAGCGTCGGCGAGACCACCAGATCGTTTCTGTTTAACGTCCGTCCGTCAAGACCCACTATAGTGTGTCTAGTACAAGTTCAAAAAAGGTTTAAGAGCTGGACAACTGGAGAGGACTCCTAATCTGTGGACATGCAACTTGAGTTAAATGTTCAACTACCTGATCAGAAGACCCTCTTGGACGTCTATGTAGGTGCAAAAACAGGTTAAATATCTAAAAATCTGACGTGCGAAACAGTTCACAATCTGAATCTGTTGTTTACAATCACACGAGAGCTGCAGCAGGGCGGACTTTTAGTGAATAAAACAAGGAATTTCAGATATTTTCCAAGGTATCGTGTATTTTTGCACAATTTCAAACGAGATCGTGCTTATACAACCGCTACTCTCTAAAAGTTTGGACGCTGGGTAAAATAGATTGTGATAATTTGGCTGAGTCACTCACAAACAAGCACGCTGCCTTCACTCCAGTCAGTTCGACTGAATACCATGTTTTCAGTGGCATTTCTGATCAAGGTCTGATGATCGAAACACTTTCATTTTGAAACCATTTAGCCAGCAGTGAAAGTTACCAACGCAGACACGACTGCTGTGCTGTCACTGGGGCTCCTGGTCATTTTCAGCAGGTTGCTTCCATCCTGCTAAACAATAAAGCAATGGCAGGAAAATTCACTTTCTCTTTTATAAACAGGCAAAGTTTGGATTTGACAATCCTGCTGCATGCAACCCACCGCAGCTGTATAATATCTCACCCTGTGCTGGTTTCATCCCTCCCGCCCTAACTCTTATTCTCTCCTCCCAACCCCTGTGTTTGCATTTTATGTCGAGCCCTCTGGGGCCCATTGCCTATATTACACTTCTTAGTAATAATGAGGGAGATTAGACATTAAAGGTAAACAAGCTCTGGTTTTATTCTTGGTGGATTTGCAGTAAAGGTTCTCACCGTTGAATCATATCTCTGCCTCTTATATTCTCACATGAGTAACACAATTAATGCCCCGCGGTTTGTTTAGGATTCATGGCCGTATTGCTGCGTTCATGTACGGCTGCTGGGCATACTGTACCAAAACACTGTTATTTTCTCCCCTCCCACTTAATATTCATATTGTGCGTTGAAACAATAAACAAAGACAATTTAGTGAATAAAATGTTGCTCACCCTCCTCACAAAATAAAAAAAAAAAGGTTATCTTAGAATGAGATGATCATAAATGACAAGCCTTTTTGTTTCTGGACACACTGCTGGCTATTTTATTACAAGTCTCAGGACCACGAGGGAACAAGGACTGCATACTGACAAATCTGCAGGACACTTCATTATATTATTCTCAATTAAAACCTGTCCTCAGCTGCATTAGTCATCTTAGCACTCGTCATTCATACTAATTAGCGCTTGCCTTCAGTGCCACATGCTGGAAGAGGATATTTCAATATCCTATTAAGCGATTCCAAGATACGCCCCTTGATTGACGTCCCCTTGAATCCGGGAAGTAATTACATTATATGCTTCAGTTTTCTTTTAATAATTTCAGATTTCCTCAGGTTTTTTTTTGAGTTTCTATGTTTAATTTCTTTATATTTATCCACATGAACACTGTGTAAGAGGAGGGGAGACGAGTGACATTAAAACAAGAAGCCGTCTTGGCACACGAGCAACATTAATGAGTACAGCACACATGGGCTAATATACAGTACATCTTCAGTTTCAGTTGTTTTACATGGTATATAAATAAGATGCATCGTATTGTGGATTTAAATGAAAACACATGCGTTCAAAGTCACACGTGTTGCTGCTGCCTTTTAAAATATTTACTTCGATGCGTGAGAGTGCGCCACAAATATATTAATTATTGTGTGTTTTGACAGAACATCTGTTACCTCAGAAATATTTACTCATGACAAATATTATAAATGTGCCCCAGAGTGCAGCACACACTCTAAATGGTCCGGTGTAATGAGTTCTCCGTAATGAACGTCGAAATGCACGATGATGAATAGTTCTCGACTCCCGTAGTAGAACGAAAATCAGTTCCTTCTGCAACATGTTGGGGCAAACCCCTGTTTTTGTTTGTCTTGCGGTCTTGAGAGAGAAGAAGCAGCTCTTTGTTTTTGCGTCGCATGTAAATTACAGTGTTGCTCGGGGTAATTGTCACCTTATCATACAAAGAAAACAGTCACACAGATGTAATCTATTCTCAGCGCGGTGCGAGTGTCAAAACACCGTGGAGGCAGGGAGGGTGTAAAAATGACAGGTATGTTTTCATACATGCAGTGTGAGTGAGCCATTGTACTGTCTACATAATGTGAAACGACATTTGGGATTCTTCAGCTGACTTCTGCTCATCATGCTGCAGGCTTATTATTACATTATGCTTTATTTATTGTATGATTGTGTATCATTCACATATTAATCAATCATTCTGATGTTGGTCCTTGTTTTTGGTTGCAGCTCTCATAGTTTTATCTGTTTCTGATTCTTGTTTGAAGTATAATTTCAAACATAAACATCAGTATTCTCCGTCTGTTTACATGAGCCGGACATGCTACTGTACCATTAGCTGATTATGGGGCATTGTGACAAAACATCAGAGGTATTTTTTATTCTGTGTTGCATCAAAATGCTTTGGAGTTATTTTTGAAGATTGAATCCATTTTTCTTTTTTTTTTACATTAGCATTTTTGTGGCTTTGATAATGGACAGTAGGAAGGTGAACACTGACCCGTAACATTACTTTCTGCCCTGTTACATAAATGGCAAACTACCTGTTGCATTGGCATTGAGTGTTACTGGGCACTGGCTGCAACTCCTGAATTGTAAAAGTTAGCCTGAGCAACGTCGGTCGGTTGGTCCAACCATCATTTTGTTCCAGGCTGAAATTTCTCCACCACCACAGGAAGGATCGTACCACGATGTGACATGTTGTTCAGACATTCATGATCCCCAGAGGAGGAATCAAACATATCTTGGTGATCCTGCAGCATTAGGGATCCCCTGACGTTTCCTCTAGCACCACCAACAGCTCAAGATGTTTCACTTATCCACTGAAATATCTCTACACCAAGAAGATGAATTGGCACCAAATAGACATTTAAGGTTCCCAGATAATAAATCATAATGACTTTGGTGCTCCCCTGACTTTTTTGTTCCAAGGCCACCAGGGTGGAGGTTCACATCAAATGTCTCAACATCGATGACATGAAATTTGGTACACTCACATTCAAGCCTCCCTCCGGAGTGAATTGTAATAACTGTGGTCGTCTCTTGGCTTTCCATCTAGAGGCGTCATCAGGTCATTATATTAAAGTATTCAGTGCTTTCTACCTCGGGATGTTCAAGAGCCGGATATGATGGCGCTGCTAAAGTTTGCTACCAATTTTGCTCACAAGCCTAAATGTTAACAGGACACAGCAAACTGTAAAAAAAGGTCAAATATAACTCTATTATCAGATTTTATTTAATACTCTTTCCTCGAGCTGAGGAAAGTGATCTGTGATATATCGACACTGTAAAGTCCATGTGTCCAACAAAATCTTGCCCGCGAAGCCAGCAGCAAAATCACCAAAAGAGAAATTCTCGTCGACCTGAATGTGCGCCAGTGTTCCGTTTGTAGTTATTTCTACTTATAAATCTAGGGTTTGTTTCTGAATACCATATTTCCTCGGGCTAACATGCTAAACTAAACACAGGAACATTATACATGTACCTGCTTAGCATCAAATGTTACTGTGAGCACCTTCACGTTCTGACATTAGCATTTAGCTGAATGCTAAATTCAGTGTGGTTATATGGCATACGGTGCTAGCTTGTAGTTACAGCTCCTGAGTCACATCCCTGTTAGCTCTTAATTGTAGCAGTCTTTGTGGCCGCTTGACTAGAACAAAGGGAGTTATGGGAATTGTGGCCTTTATTTTCAGAAATACAGAATGCATTAAGAAGAAGCTGGACTACTCCAGTGAACTGATATTGACCACAGATCATCAGCCGTTTGGCTTCGTTACCACAGACAGCTCTAATCATCGCAGCCCATTTGAAGTCTGCTTTGCTCGTGGCAAAACTGATGGTGGAGGACCGCAGAGGGAGAAGTGTTTTAACAAGTCCCATTCAGTCTCATATGTGTCCTCTAATCACAGTAATAATGGTGATATTGCTGCAGCATCAAAGACAGGTTATTCTATTTGATCCAATGTGACCATTCTCCAATGCCTGTCACTGGCCATATTCTTATGTTTGTATCACGGGTTCGGAGGAATCCTCATGAATATTTATGCGCCACTGCATCTGAATGCTCGGCATGAAATGAAATACTGCGCTGCTTGAGGGGCTGTTTGCCTTGAGACACAAATCTAAATCTACATATTGCCCATTGCATACAAATAGAAGTACTACAGGCTTGGACCTGCAGGCTACTTCGACGCTCCAGTCTGCTCTGGTTTGGAGATACTAGTTCATTTGGGTTTGCATGCACGTTGATTTTTTTTGCTGTCGGGCGAACTTATGCAACATTTCTGTGTTATTCTTTCCCTTTGTGTGCACATTTTTTAATTTGTTTCCAGTTTTGTGTTTGAGTTTGACTGAATTCGAAAAAACCACCAGTCCATGTATTATTTTCTCAATTCCTCCAGATTCCTTCATTTTTTTTTAACATATTTTACAGTTTCATGTTTGTTGCCCGACAATCACCTCCTGCTCCGAGCACCACGACGGACACAGTGCATGAGCACTATGAACACAGCATCATTTTCCAGCTACATTAAAATAACTGCATTTTCTCTTCCATGGTCCAATAACTGAAGAAAGGATCTTGATTTGTTTTCCCCTATGGCTGCAAATCTCATTTTTATAGCACAAGATATTATGTGCAAACCAATTCCAAATCCACTTTTCCAGTCTACTTTTCCATTATCACAATAAAATCGGGGCTCGTTTTTATGACGGCTGAGTGTTGAAATACATTAAAACGGGCCTGAGAATAGCCTTGCCCTCTTGGCCGTTGTCTTTTGAATTAAATGTCAACACAGGTGTAAAACAAAATGTAACCTCATATTCTGCGGGAATATAAATGTGCCATTTGCTGATATAGATGAGTCTGGAAGAGAAAGAGGCTCATCTCCGTGCTCATAAATTAACCGGGCGCTGTCGGGCCGTTGAGTGACACATCTTTGATTTGTAGCAAGCAGTTAATTTCAATCCAAATCCTCCCATGCTCGATTCTCACAGCGCCTTGCTTCCCTAAAATGCCACGCAGAAAGAGGGGGGAAAGAGGGATAGGCTGCCGTCAAATAAATGACATGTCACGCAACCTTTTCAAAGTAAGTCATTTCGCTAATGTAAAGAAAAGCAAACACCGCACAACTTCAGACCATCGTTTCAAATAAACGGGGAGCAGTCAGTCAGTTAACTAGTCACAACTAATTGCTGATGGTGCCCGCCGACAACCGATTTAATGATTTCCACCACTGATATTTTTCCGGCGTAATTGATTTCCACAGTGTAATTATGTCAGGACAAATGCAGTGTTTTCGGCAGAGCGCCGTATTAAGTTGTGCGAGACGAGGCTCAGGAGGGCAGCCAGTTTGGACAGGAGGGAAGCGGAGGGGTGGCTGGATCCGAGCCATGACCCTTCTACTGTCTCTCTCCAAAACTGTCATTTCCATTAGTGTAGACTCACCAGGGCCCTGACAAACTCTCTCATCCCTTCCAACTCTATTCGATTGGACAAGCACTGGACTGTGTCGTTAAATTCTTCATAAATGGTTGTGTTTTCCGAAGCATGAATAGCCGCACAGTGCCCGCTGAATGAAATCAGTATACAGTGTGTGGCGGAGGATATTCTTCTAATGCTGCACCTTTCACTGGAATGTGAAATGGGACTTAAAGAGAGTGGTTACGGGCTCCGACCTGGAGCTCATCCAATATGTGCTCTTGAGTGCTGGAATTTTTGAATTTGCAATAATGATAGCTTTAAGATAATTTTCTATATGGGGCAATTGGACCACGAGGGCCGCATATGTTGATGGTGACTGATTAGAAAAAAGAGCAGTCGGTTTAAATGTGGTTTGCATGAGCGAGCCTGGCTGCAGCTCTGGACAGTCTTAATGTTCAGTTCATCCCCCATTCAGAAAGAAAGTCTAGGCAAAAGACAAATATATATATATATATATATATATATATATATATATATATATATATATATATATATATATATATATATATATATATATATATATATATAAGCAACATATCTTATGTAATTTGCTACCTGTTTTCCTAGAATTGCAAGATGAAATGTAATTCTACAAATGTGAAGTAAAGGGCATTGAAAAAGCAATTGAAAAGGTGGCACTGCCTGCAAGACAAAAGAGAGAAGAGAAGAGAAGAGAAGAGAAGAGAAGAGAAGAGAAGAGAAGAGAAGGATATAAAGGATGAAATGCTCTCTACAGACAATCCATTTACTCCCAAACACACCTTGGGTTATTGAGAGCGATAACAATGCGGCGAGAGCCTTTTGTATTGCGCCGCGCAGACACATGTTTTCTCCTGGCCTGACATAATTGCCATTCTTCCTCTATTTTCTATCTGGGCAACATCAATCTCTGTTGCTGGTCTGTCAGAACTGTCGGCGGCAACACAGAGCAAAGTCAGGGGCTCCGCTGGTATCAGGGCTTTGTGGAGTGCTGGAGCTAAGCACAAGATGCAGCTGAGGATGAGAGATCATACGGCCGGCTCAGCCAAAAGACTCCGTCCTCATCTTTACATCGTGTGTCACCAAATAGATTTAGTGTAAAACTCTGACTTCAGCAACCAAAAGCCTCACGTAGGCTGACAGTAACAAATTGATTCTTGCTGTCTCCGCAAATGTCCCAACATCACATCAATAACACCTCAAAAGGAATGGCAAAGGCAGGGACCGTGCGACAGTGAATACAGGGGCCACACCAGAATTGATGATGATGTACACACATTACACATATAGATGCACGTACTTAACTGTATTTGAAAGTTGTCGGATCAAAAAAAAAAGAAAAACAGTGGCAAAAATACCCCCCCCCCAAAAAAAACCTTAGAATATCCCTGTGTGCTGTGAACGCAGATTAATCACTGTTTCAATTTTTCTTTTTTTCTTTTTTCTTTTTTTTTCACAACTTTGGGATGAAAAAGATTGTTTGAGGGGAGAAGCAATATTTCACTGGGTGAAATAGGTGCAGGCAATCTGCCTTCGGAGTGGAGAAGGCAGCAGTGTTTTATAATGGAAGAAATTCAATGTGACATGTCGAGAATGAATTGCTCAGTCAACCAGAAATATCCCTTGTTCTAATGGCTTGGGACATTCAGTGGCGTGTTCTCTTCTCCCCCTCCCCCCCTCCCTCAGTATTTCTCTCTCTCTCTGTCTCTCCTTCCCTCTATCTCCATCTCGCTCTATATAAACACAACACACATCTGTAATGACGGAGGTTATGAATAGTCCACGATTGCTGATATGTACCAAAATATGCAGCAGGTACAGTTTTAAGGGGTGCGTGGTAGCAGAACATAACTTGACCTACTGAAATAAAGATGGATTGGGATATAATTTATTTTGCACCAGAGGAGATTATTATTATGCGGAGCTAAGGTGTTTCAAAGGAACCAGAGCAGGTAGATTTAGTTCACGTTTTCTAGCATCTGAAGGACATCAGTGCTGAATCAATATGCACGTATACAAACGATTTATTAACATGAAACATAACATTTTCTATGAATTCAACTACGAGCCCGTATTTGTGATTTACATAGTCTGAAAACAAGACATTATTATTCCAACCATGAGCTTGTGTAGTTTCGTGTTAACAGGAGTAACTCGATTACTAGAAAGCATCGGGGCAAATTATGTGCCTCAAGGCTTCGTTTAATCCAGGATACCTTCACAGCGTAATGTGTTTCACGCACATTTTTCTTGCACGGCCCGCTTGAATCCATTGTTGATACGCTGTCACGTGAACGCGGGATGGGCCACTAATTGCAAAATAATGAGGGAGGAGAGAGAGGAAAATAATTGCACTGCCTTGTTTCTGCGATGTGAGTCTGGCGAGCAATGTGTGGTCAGATAGTGGCAGTTGTTCCAGTTGGACTGCATACAGTTTGCAAAGTTTTTTTATTTTAAAAACAGGCGTATTAGTCGTTCGTGTTGACGCAACTGCCACAGTGGATGGGTTTAATTACCAGAAGTAAAGTTAGGATGGCACTATTCCTGTAGGCTGTCTCATTGTAATACCATCACCGCTGTTTGGCTCTGATTATCTGGTAAAGTGATGCTTTAAAATCTGTATGATTACATCCTTACTTTAGAGTCAGACAATCAACAGACAGTCAACAATTAATGAAAGAAGCATCCCGCAGCAGCTGACAGTACAACTGCCAAGAAACGGTAACCATTCTAGCCCTTGAGGCTAACGGTAGCTAGCATCATTCTGTGTCTCCAGTCTGTTTACGTCTGCTTACCCGTGAGAGAGATCACATGTGAGCACAGCTCCAGTCTACAGAGCACTGAACTGTCCTCGGATGGCTGAACAGAGCACTGTTTGCCATTTATTCAAAATGTTTTGATATTGAATGTCACATGTGTCCAAAGTCGACACTTTCCCTGCACGCACAGCAACAAACCTGCCATGTGTGAAGTAGATCGATGAACACTTCAAGTCTTCACATAATACGCTGCTTTTAATAATCACGACATTCAAACGTACAGTTGTATTTATTGATAACTGCAGAAACTACTCACACATAATGTCTGACATTGGCCACTGCTAATGATACTGTGTGCTGAGAAGACACTGTTCACTTACTCAAATCGTGTCTTGCGACAAATTTTACTTTTTCAAGTCGGGATCTTGTTAAGAAAGTTGATCAGTTGTTCTTGCCTTAGTAGAAAATAAAACTTTTGCCTACCTAAATACACATGAATGGTTGCGGACCCAAGTGCAACATTTATTAACATGTACATTAATACAGCTTTAGCTCTGGATGCATGCTGAAATGACCATGCTGAGGCTCCGTCTGTGAAGCGGTGTGAACGTAACGCAGAGAGGTGTGTGCACTCTAACAACACAAATGTGTTTTCCACAGGTCAGGGCCATGTTGTGAAATGTGCACTCTCACGGCCAATACAGAATATTAATTCCCTTCTCAGTGCAGATAAAGGACGCACTGTCATGTATACCTTTTGCATTATTATATATACTCCACGATTGGCACATTAGATAAACACCCTGTCCGCGGAGCATGTCTTACCTTACGCGGAATAGGGTTCCTTGTGGAAGTGTAATCACATGTTGGGAGATTGCTTTTCTATTATCCAGGAGTGAACATGATGAATTGGTGCAGGGAAGAAAAATGTTTCAGACGTCAGTTTCATCGCGGGGCTATTTTCCTCACATGCTCTGTTTCATTGTGTTGGGCGTCTGATCGAAGTATTGTTGAAGACTGTGATGATTCTACTCTCTCATCAGTGGGGGTTTTGTGAGGGCCGACACAGCGTATAATCTGCTCTCAGGATGAGTTAACCCCGCAGTCTGTGCTTTCCTGCGAACACAGTACACCATCTTATTCAGAAAACTTAGCCGCTGTCCTCGCTACGAAGAATAAAACTGGAAGCAAACCAAACTCACAGGCTAAAAATATCACAGCATTAAGATAGGGTTATCTGGCTCCTGATAACAGGCTGCACAATACGTTACATATTAACCAGCAATCACACTCTGGTTTCAACACTTGTGCGCTGCACAAGTCACTGCAAAACACATCAGCGCTTACAGATGAGAATCTGCAGTTAAGTGCGACCAGTTTACATCAGTTTCCAGTATGAAGAGGTCAGACGTGTGTTGCGTCAGTGATTCAAGAGATCCTCGGGACATTAAAGGATTATTTTGTGTGTCATCAAATCCCATGAAAGTGTTGTTTGTGTATCCAAAGCCTGCATTATTCCATCGAGATACATCAGTGAGCCACATGTTCGCTAATTACGTTGAATAGGCAGATTATTTTGAGTCACTCATACATTATCTCGTGTTGTAAATACAAGCCAACACACCCAATCTGTTTCAGGAGAATAGTCCTCAATAAATACACTGTCTGCCCTTGTTTATTAAATTCTACATTGTCAATTGAAAGTATACACCTGAAGGTGCTGTAGCAGTCCTACTGTGTAACACTTGCTGTCTTTTCAAAATTTCAAGTGTGTGCAGGTCAGAGTGACTGACTCCTAATCAATGAGTGGAAGCAGCTTGGGACGTTCCCCTCCCAGCTAATCAGGGTGTGACGATGCCCTTTTTTGTGAAGGCTTAAGAGAGGTGGGGAATGCCACCCAGGTTGGACTCACTCTCATTCTGAATCTGTCCCTGACACACTGCAGACCTCATCCCAATAGATTGCTAGCCAGAGACTGTGGTCTGTTTAGGCCCCCTTTGAGATTTCTCTGCTGTCCCATTTCATTCTAGTTGAGGGAAATTCTGTTTATTCTTCAGCCAAGCTGAGTGACCACGAAAGTCACCAGTCAACGAGGCGACCTGCATCAGGGCCGTCCTTATTTGTGCAAATATTGCTCACCTTCCAAACAGCCAAATGACCTGCAGGTTTTCTTTTGATTGTTTATCTTAGCTGAACACCTTGAAAGCCATATACACCTTCAGTTTTCACCATTTTATTTAACTGGGGACTTGACGATTCTAATATCACAGCCACATCCCCTGAAGAGGCATTTGTTTTTGGCCAAGTAGATAACATTCGGCATTCCCTGTAGATGTACACATAATTTTGTTTATTTTTATGTAGGTTTGGGCTGGTTGGTCAGCATTTTACTGCCAGTACAACCACAGTGCAAATAATAACGTTAATCTCCCCCTTCCAGTGCGTTCACATCATAACACTGCTGCTGTTAGAATCATCGCTTCCCTCAAGTGGTTCCCAGTTTGTTGTAGCCAGTGTTCTCAGCACTAGTTGGCTAGCAATGTTGCCCTAACATTAGCTAGCAAATGTTATTTTGCATGTAAGTAAATTAATACACTGGCCATGTACTGTCGAAAGTACATTTTTACTCCACTTTTTTCCACAAATTGGCAACTACTTGGACTCTTGATCAATGACGAAACACAACGTTACACTATTGGCTAACAAACATTCAGAAGCTGGAACCAACCATCAGAATTCTTTCACAGAGATAAAACAAACAAACTGACAAATATCAAAGTTATTCATTTGCAATCATAACAATGTTTTTTTTTCTGCAATCTGTGTTTGGTTTCAAAAAATTATTTGTGTGCATGAAAACATTATTAAAATGACCATTCTGACACATAAACAAACATTTGGTTATTAAGTGGAAACTCGGCGCTTGTGCCTCAAACAAGGAGATGAACTTGCAGGACTAATACTTGCTAGTTTTAGTCCATTTATGGAATCAGGTTGACAAAAGCAAAAGTGTAGAATAACACTAGCCTTTATTTTGTTTAAACTGTGTTAATGAGGAAATAGAACTGGGTATTTGGCACGAGTAGGGATATTTATCATGGCACAGAACAGTAAAAGAAATGACCAACACAAACAGACAATCCGGCAAAATGAAACCCACAAAGTGAGAGTTCACTGCACCCAACACAATGTTTTCACCGAGAGCCGATTCCTTGGAAATGCAATGCAGAAACACCACAGCTGCGCCTGCTTTGTGTAAAGAGATGATCCTGCAAAAATCCCACTTTATCACAAACATACAAGTGTTGGCTTGAAAAGTTCACACCTGCACCGTCAGATGTGTTGAACCGCAAGACAGGGGGGGAAATAAATGAAATGCATTACAAAGTCCCAACAGTGCTGTTTGTAAGTGCACGCAGTAATCCCAGCTGTTTGTGACCAGAAAAAAAAAAACTACAGCAATCCACGGGGTATGAGGTCTAACAAAGTGGGCTGAAGAATTTGTCATTAGATCATTAGCACTGGAAACCCCCTTTTCTCTTGGAGCTATTGCACTGCTGTCTATTCACACAGACTCATCTCCTCCCCGAGCTCTAGCTGCGCTAAGCTAATACTCTGCGAGGCGTTAACATTAAGCTGGGCTACAATGTCCGGCGGAGCTGCTGGAAAAAAAGAGGCTCCCCATGCAGCACCCATCCAGCGCACTGTTTAGAGTCAGCACACCATTAGTCAAATCTCCTCAGCCATGAAAAAAAAAAGAGGAACGAAGGAGGAGGAGGAGGAGGGGGAGGAGGGGGGAGGGAAGGGGAAAAATCAAAACAGAATATGCATGCATAAAATTCAACACATTTGTTCCCATGGCAACCATTCAGCATGTCATTCACTTGTCAAGCCGCATCAGGGCCGATGGGGTCCATTGTCTGGGTCCTGGTGAGCATGGTTGCCTGGAACACGCCCGGCCCCCTCTTCCTCCCTCTGACCGACATCCAGGTCATTCACCACGCTGTTATTTCTCTTTAATTCACATTCGGCTAGTTTTTTCATCGCTAATCACACGACAAATGACCACCACGGCTAAAAAAAAAGGGGGAAAAAAGAAGGGGGGGGGGATAATGCAGTGCAGTACTGGGGCATGGCTTTTATGAATCTTATGAATAGGAGAGGGGGTACGGGATTAGGGGGAGAAATTCAGGGCCCCTTACTCTCAGACGAACACCTCAAAGATTTCCCTACTTCAGTTTATAGATTTGGTGGGCGGCGAAGGCAGCGCCGATTCAACGTCTATGACTGGCTGTCAAGATCAGTTTAACAGTCACAATGGGAGAAAAGGCCATTTGACTTCTGTAATCTTTTCTAACATGCTCCAGAGTTGCTGCTGATTGGCACCGCTGAAGCATTTTCCCCTGTGAATAGCAGAGAGTCGTGCTTGGATGTTAAGCTCGGTGCAGGGGTTGTTGGATGTTGTGCGTTGCTTTAAAACACTTGTTAAGGTCCATTGTTATCTTATCTTTTCCAGAATTATTGCTTGAAACACTGAGTGAGAGAAAAGCAGCACTGCAGAACGGCTGAGTTGGTTTCGTGTTCTGTTTCGACGAGCACTGAGCTCCAAACAATACAAACTCTTGCTTCCTCCTTTGGTTAATAATCAACCCGACCTTTTTTAGGTTGTTAACACGAGTCACAAATGTGTACCAGTTGGCTTTGAAGGATCCAAACACCCAGTTGTGTTTGTTTTATATGACCGCAGCAGTTATGAAACTGTGAAATGTGCCCTGTTTTTGTTCTTGGAAGTTTATTAATTCCGACCCATTTTTTAAATGACGCAGCACTTCTCGACAACGCTCCTCCCAGCTGATAACAACATACTCCCGACCCATGCTTCCAAGCAACACGGCATTGATTATTAAGACCTGTGTTGTGGAAGCTGCTCTCCCGGCTGTGCACCAGTGGACAGCAGATAGTTAGTTAGTGTGTTTGCGGACTGCAGATGGTCCTCCCGAGGACGGCTGCCTGAGCTTAGAGGCCAGCCATCTCTCAACACAACAACATGGCCGCTCCGACCAATCACCTGTCACGGCCCAATCAATATACATCAGTGGAGATAATATATGGTATCGAGCAGTGTATAAATCTGTGTTGTCAGTCCATTGCAGATTTTATTTGGTCTTCTTGCCGTCTTAACTTGAACCAAACCCCGAGGTGCAATTTTCTGCGACTGACATTTGCAGTAATAATACAAATTGAGACTTGTTAATTTTTATTAAATTGGCAGTTTCTCACACTTATTATTCATTGTTGCACGTACCTCTACACCCTCAGCAGACACCCGTACAACCCTCACAGTCAGCTTTCCTGAGAGATCAAGCAATAATTGGGCAGCGGTAACTTGTAAAACAATTAAACGGGATGTCTCGTAGATCATCTCAGAAGTAAGAAAGGGATTTTTTCTTTGTAGAGCCATGTCTGAGAAGCAGGGGAGGATGGGAGGTGAATAACTGAGGCTGTAGAGAAATTATCTTGATGCACGCAATCAAACAGCATAAGAAATATACACAAAACAGATCTTGGAAATGGAAAGGTAATGATAAATTACCAAAGAGCAATAATGCACAAGAAGGGAGAATTATGTGACAACTGACTCCACTGTGTGTGGCCACAAGCCCTGAAAAACTCAAATGTATCATCCAATGTGTTTTTACTCTGGCTGTCAATGAAACATGTTAATTTCAGTGAATTAATTACAGGAAAAATGCAGATAAATGGATAAACACCCCGTTCCCTTCACGTTCCACAGCAGCTTTGTAAACACGATGGTGGCAGATAAATGGAACGCTGCCGAGCATACTGAACGTTAAAGTCTCGCTGCCTTTCTTCCTGTCTAACGGTTAACGCTCCTTTCTTAAACAGAGCATGGACTGTGGTTAAGAGTTGGAGTAGTATCGCCACCAGACTGACTTTTTCAGCATGATTAACATCATTAGCATTGGTAGCAATAGCATGTATGTTGTCACGGATACAAATGACATGGATATCAGCAGTGATGGTGAAGGCTGTCGCTCACACGAGAGGTCTTGTTGGATATGAGGGAGCTGCAGAGATTATTCGTGGTCAAACTGTGCGACCTGTACGTTACATGTACTGCCGCTAAACCTCTGTGCTAAACTTTTTGTCTGCTCAGGTGGCTAACGGCTGTTAGCTTAAACTGCCCTCTCTTTCAAGGATCAACGCCACTCTAACAGTCTTAGTGTATGTAATGAAAATAAAATATTCTGCTGTAGTACATGCCAAAGTTAAGCACAAAATGAAATTGGTTATCAAACATTTCAAAATATCCTCAGGAAATCATAAAAAACATCAGAACCCACTGGAGTGTTGCTTGACAGGAGCAATATCGCCTCCTTCTTAAAGCAAAACTCTCGCAAAAATGCAAGTTAGGCTTTTTTTTTGTGAATGTACCCGAGTCAAACCTTTGTATAAAAGCATAACTACGATGATGATAGAGGCACTTTTATATCTATATATTTATATACATATTTTCATTTTTGGGTCAAACTCATTTTCAATGGGAGTGCTACGGGCACTTTAGCGATAGCATCAAAATCGCTATTTCACCTAACTCGCCTCCATGGTACGTTGCATTAGGAGATTGATCCTTCTCAACTGGCAGGCCAGCAGTGAGCAGAACAAGCATCTGCTAATGTGAGTAGTTCAAAAACCTTCTTTTTAGTAAACTCTGTGTACACAAACAATGTTCTCAATGCTGATGTATAGAGACCCTGGCGATATTACGACCAAAGTTTCGTGTTGTGTCGAGCCTTCTTTTAAGAGATACCGTAAAAATAGCTATTTTGATGCTATCATAAAAGTGCCTGTAGCATTCCCACTGAAAATGAGTTTGATTCGAAAAACAAAAATATGGTAATTCTTAAAAGTGCCTCTTTCGTCGTAATCATGTTTTTATAGGAAGGTTTGACTCGGGTACATTAACAAAAAAAAAGCCTATGTTGCATTTGGGCGAGTGTTTCGCTTTAAAGTTGAGAATGTCCATTTAGTCACTGATTCACTTATCTACCAAAATCCATTTGCACTGAACTATTTTTAAATGCTTACAGCCTGTATCAGTATGTGTGCTTTATTTTTATTAGTCACAAAGCTTGAAATACATTTTTTAATAGCTTGATAGCACTCGCTTTTACAAATGTATAACCAAAATATACCCTATATTATCGTATCTGAAGCAGATTGGTTCAAAGTGATCTGTACCCAGACTTTTCAGTCACATAGAAAGTAAAGTGAAAAGGGTGAGTATGCAACACATAAATATCTTTAAAACCCAGTTTTCATCAGGACTTTTTTCTTGATTAATTCACTTTAGATATTCAGAATAGATTTGATTGAAGCCAGCTCTGTTTTCAGCTTCGTTTCAATGCATATATCAGAACATTTTCACTGGGCGGCCAAATGTGAGGAAAAAACCCCTGCGAGTGACCCCTATACATACCGTGCGTTGAAAATCGCCCTATATTTGATGCATAGTAATGTCCACGGGAACAAAACGTGAAGTTAAACCTCACATTTGCTGGTCATGCAAGAGTCAGATTTGTTTTTTTCATGGAGCCTGACATGATTGAAAGCGGCATAGAATTGTTAGACAATCACATGAAGAGATTGGGGATAAGCCTCGACAAATAAAAAGACCCAAAGGTGCACTCTGGCCCTGCTACAAAGTGGAGGGGTGTGAGAAAAGGGGAGTTAAACAGTACCCAGGTTTTTTTTTGGGGGGGGGGGGCTTCTTAATAATTTCTCCTCCCCTGGTGGACGTCGGGGTGTGGGAGTTGTGGCTAAATAGACGTGAGACGTGCTCGCCGCCCCTGCTCACAGCTAGCATCGGGCCTAATGAGGCATTAATCGGAGGTGTGGGATGTTGCTCTTTAGAAAAGCACAGGGTCAGCAAAGTACAATGAAGATGACAACAAAGACTGGGGAAGCAGTGGCCCAAACGAGCGTTTCTCTGAACTGTGTGCTCAGCAATCACTTCAAAAGCGCGGTGACAGAATATTCACCAAATTTCAATGGAAAACATATGAAAGGGGCCCTTTGAACGCTTTTGTTTGTAGGTTTTCCTTTTTTCACAAGGGTGATTAACCCCACCACCACCCCCTCGCACGTGCACACACACACACACACACACACACACAGATGTCAAACCCCTGTGAATTCTGGAAACAAGCATGTGATCGCACCGTCAACTGGAGTGCGTGTTTGTTAGTTTGAAGCAATGTTCAACTCACCACAGTGAGCCTTTGTCGAGCCGTGTGGTTTGTTTGTTTTTTCCTATTCCACAATCAATCTTCAGAATTTACAAGACTTGATTTTATTACTATTGCATATAAACAAAAGATTAGCATTTAACATAAACAGAAATCAGCTGCCAGTTGACCCGGCTCTTAACTCCAGCGCTGTTTTCTCCACAAACTCCAGACGAGTGGAAAAAGGTTGATTGCTTTTCAGTTGTTTCATCAAAACAGAAGATTGTTTGATATTCATGCTAATGCACCGCTGTTTTGGATTGCCTCTTGAGCTGTTGGGTTTTTTTTTTTTTTCACACTTCAATTTGTTTTCATTGTTATTGGCTTGAGAAATAAAACAAGAAGGTTATTGAATGTGCTTTAATTTGAGGAGAACATTCAGAACTACCAGCTGAAAAACGGTCAACTATAACTTCGTCTTATGTCGCCGTATTAAAACAGTCGGGGGGCTTTTTTCACACCAACTGTCAACGTTTTTCCAAAGGTAGACTGCCTGTTAGACACATGGTCAATGATCATAAACTAGTTTTGTCTTTTTTTTTTATGTATTTGGTTCATGCAGCCACAGATGGCTGTAAAATCTGACCATCTGGATAAGAACGTCCACCCCAGAATGTGTGTATCCCAGAGGAAACTGACTATTCCCAGATACAATGAAGGATCTGAGTTTGATCTCATGCCTGATACATGCAGTGTATGTGGATAGATGTAGTAAATTATATATCATATTTAGTCTAAAGCAGGTAGAAAACTCTTCCTTGTCCCCTTCTCGATAGAAATAGAAACATAGACACATAGTCTGCTATAATTAAGCCAAACACATCAAATTCTAACCACACGGCAAAAATAGACACATTTAGACAGTCAGTTGGACATATACGAATAACAATATATTGCTCGTTATGTGAACACGGCTCAGTAATTCGACCGCGATACATGATTATAACCTGATTTGGTCAAACAAAACAAAGAACCACTATCTAATAAATTCAGGCTTGATTTAATAAGGCTCTGTTATTCAATACATTGCTTTTTACCAGCTGTCATTCCTGCTGATGCACGAACTGATTAGCCTGCTCACATTTGACAATATGTCAATCATGAGCCACACCTCGTGATCCTGATTTGCATTGTGGTTCTGGCCTGGCATCAAGGATGTGTGAGGAAAATGGATACCGCCGGTCGATTCTGTGTTTATGAAAACTGAATTTGGCAAGCAGAAGATGCACGTGCATGGAAATAATAATCTGTGAATTAAAAAAATGGTATGCTCCTTTCTGTCAGGTGAAATTATCACACAGCTACCGAAGCTTCATGATGATAAATTCATCTGTTACGTCTGTAATACCTGCAGATCAACTAGAGACTGGGCTCTGCTGTGAGGCCACGCTTGGCAGTAGCACACAGTTTGAGAACCATTGGTCTAACTAGCCTGCACCCATGATGATAATGATTTACAATGAAGTGGAGCAAGGTATCACTCTCATTTGGTGTACTTTGATTTCACGGTGTCAGAGCCAGAAATGTGCACCTGAACCTGAGCAGCATCTTTTGATAAAGCAGTGTCTCAAATATCTATATTTATTTTACTCATCAGGCCAAAATCTAAAGATTTCTGGGTTGGAATACATCTCCAACCAACGTGTAACAACACCGCCGGGGGAGAGAGGATCAAACAATAAAGCTTCAAGCAGGAAATCCAAAACATTTATCAGAAAGTGATTGATTAGAGCGGCTTAATTATCTAATCACGTGCCTAGAATTTCCCAACACTGTTGACGATTGAACCGAGCAGTCGTCTTCGCAGCTCACGACAACACAAGTGGAGTTGATGTGATTTTTATTCACTACTTTTCTGTTGCTGTGGCTCGATGAAAACATATTCACGAATCTAATGCAGACGTTTAGGCTAATTACCGCTGCAGCTGTCAGCGGTTCTGACAGTTTGGGCGCCGTGTTCTCTCGTACGAGCCGCAGATGGGAGGGGGGGGCGGCCGCCTGGTTGGACAGATCCCAGCGCTCTCAAGTAAAGATCCAAGTGATGTGGAAATATGTTCAAAAAATTAGACATCTAATGGAAGCAAAATAGCGTCTCTGCATGAACAAATAAAAGATCGTAACATCAGGATACTCTGGTTTGTATTTGGGGTGTACAAATAGCTATCATACATTTTTTTTTGAGGGTTACAAGGCATTAATTCACCGGTAAGGGGAGACCTGAGATGATTTATTTCTACCCTTTTTCTACCCTTTTTTTTAATGTAAATTTACATGAGAGGCACAGCTGAAATTGAATCAATAAATTAAATGTGCTGCGAGCAACAGGTTTTACTTGGTAATTATTTATTTAAGTCAGAAAAACCTTAATCATTTCCACAGAAAACGACACGCTTGGCCGACGTCCAATATGTAATAAAAAAGACAACAGCTCTCTCAGCGAATGAATCACTTACAGTAAAAGCAGAAAGGTAAACAATCATTACACTGTATTGGAGATTTGCGGAAGCCATAGTGCCTTAACATGGAGTACAACAGCTCGTATCGATTTGAATTGTCTCGCAGACACTGCCTCATCACCCCACAAACCACATTAGACTTTGATTGAAAATGTCTTTAAAGTTTAACTGCAGGAGAAAAGGTAATTTATCGGGCAGCCACTTAATTTATTCCTCCTCTGATGCACATTCATCAGTGAGATCGATAATCAAATGATTTCGCTGATTATGTGGAATGAAATGGACTGAATTAGCTCGCGTGGCAAAAACCTAGACAGCTCTTCATATTACAATGGAAATATGGGATGTATTACACGGTTGCAATAGTTTTATGGAGCAAATTAGATGAATTTCAAGAGGTGCCTGCCACTTACTCTTGATCTCTTGTTAAATGCAAATGAGCGCACTCGGCGGCATCTCAGTGAACTTGCCGTGAATCGGTTTTGAAAAGAGAAACAAATGGCAGGGATGAAGACTCAATATGGACCGACAGGCAGGGAGCATTAAGCCTCGCTGATGCTCACAGATTTCCCATAGCTTTCCTCTAAATCCAAACATTTTCTCTTGGTTTTTCAAAAACATTTTACCCATTGAACCATATGTGTGCCCAACAATCGGAGCATCAGACCCTTCAGCTCTGACGGAGATATTGAACACTTGTTTTTTTTTTTTTACAAGTACCTGTCAAACGCTGTTGCCACGTCAACGTGGACACAATGCAAAGTGAGGCATCGCTCAGTTGCCTGTTGTGTCCGCAGAGTAAATCTGAAGACATTTTTATTCGTAGGATTCTGTTTCATTGTTTCACTGACCGCTTCATCTGCCGGCGTCAGTGTCTACTTTTTGTTCTCCTCTGAAGATGTCTAAAGCAGGTATTGATCTATTCATCTCTGCAAACCTCCCCTCGCTGTTCGCTTCGTGTCTCGACACAATGGCACAATTAACATGTACAGACTTTATTTGTTAACCGTTTCTCTGCGTGATCATTTTGTTCCCAACATGCGCTCAGTAAAGACGAATGCAGTTTCTCACATGTTTAATGAATGATCGATAAATGTCCCTCTGGCAAGAACCAAGTTTATAAAAAGTAATATATCAATTTATTTCTCAGACCTTGGTCCTTGTGACATGACAGAGCCATCTTAACAGAGGATTTAACATTATATTATTACTTACATGATAGCAGTTACCTTCGTCATTGTTATTCTAACTTAATTTCCTTGAAAACACACAGATACGTATCTACCTAGTCAGACATTTCCTTAGTGTTCCCACCAGAATTTAGGGGGCTGTTGAAAAAAAAAAGAGGTTATTTTCATTTTAAAGCAGCTGTAGTAGTTTAGTGTTATTCATCCATCTGGTGTGAGACGGCTCCAGGCTCACTTCCTCCACATACCACTGGTGCTCTGTTTACGAGCCATACAACGCAATGCATTTGTAGTTTGTTCAATCTTAACTGTATTACTGATAAATCAGCTCACAGAAGCCCTTGGAGTGGCTACTTAACTTAGCTACGGCTAACGTTACAGCTAAGCCAAGGAGACTGCCACTCATCTTTACATCCTGCAGTGTCATGTGCTTGAGCCTCTTGTCCAGGAGTAGATGCACGCTCACTTCAGCAGGTGTAGTTCAGTAGAACGAAAACAGTTCCCAAGTGAATCTACTCATAACAGGGACTGTGGGCTGTCTTGTGTAACCGAGTCACGATTAAAGGAAAGAGATGTCTCGTTGCATTATAATATCGAAGGCAGACATCTCTACGGCCGATATGTCCAAAACTCTGCAAGACACCAAATCAATCTAGACAGATAAATAACACCAGGTTAGCAGAAAACATGCACTTTCTTTTGGAAGGATGCACTTTACTTCATACGGGCAATTGTCGATTGATATCTTTATGCCTGATGCAGCAAGAGGATGCAAACAGATGGGTTTGAACAAGAAAACAAATGTAGGTGTTTTTAGTTGCAAGGAGAAGAGACAGCTGGGGACCTGATGTCTAGTCAGCACATCATCCATTTTATGATGCAAGTGTAAGTGGGATGTGTGATGGACATGCTAGGCAAAATAACATTTCATGAACAATAAAACAAAACTAGAGAGATTTAGAGACAAATTGAATAAAAAAATGTAATGTGTCTGTGGCTTGAAAGGCGCTGTCTGTACAAAGCAAAGGGTAATAGATGATTCTAGACTGCTGAAGTGTTCAGATTGCTCACAAGACCAGTGATCTATTCATGTACAGCTAAACCCAGGAAACATTATTTGGTTATAACACAATATGAAACTGATTTCACCGTTTGTACACCACAAATTAAGCGTAGGACACCACAGAGATGTAATGTAGGCAGACATCTAATTAGACAGAACTGTGTGCTACTACATGCTAATTGTTAGCATATAGATAATTGTGTTTCAAATTAAAATGATGCATCAATTGTCACAAAAAAGCATGATGGCCATTACCTCCGCTGATTATATGAAGCCATATTGGTTTGTTTTAGCAATTAACAAAGTTTGATAAAGATGGATTGAAATGGTGAGTCCCACTCCACAATGTTCTTCCATATAAACAATTACGTTATCCTTGATTAGCTTTGAAAACTGAAAATGAAGCTCTGAGAAGTACAAATAAATGAATCTGCTTTTCATTAACTTGCAGTGATTAAGAATTAGCTGTTGCACTGGCTCACAATTTAGCATGACTGAACACAGTTCTCTCTGCACATGGCAGGGAGAAGCTGGCAAGGTTGGGTGAGCTAGCTATAAATACTCGAGAGAACAAAAGAGCAATTGACTGCTGCAGTGTAGGTGTTGCACCATCTGTTAAGACAACAGAGATCCTACCTTCTGGATTCTTTATATTCGCATCAGATACATTCACCATACACTCCCCCGGCTTTGTTCCTGCAACCCGTTTGATAAACCAGAGACACAAACTTTGACATTTTGATTCAGACAAAGGAATGCGTGTTGAGAGGTTCCATTCACTGACAAGATGTGCATTAAATAAGACAAAATGTTAGCTAAGCGTTTTATGAATCCAAGGGGTTTTTTTTGTTTTTTTTTAAAAAAACACATTTATAACCAAGTTACAGAAGCGAGCCGTGACCTCCATCTAGTTCTGTGCATCCTACGAATGTTTGACAGCAGAGCTATTTGATCCTGGCAAGGTCTCAGTATTGCAATGCTAATCAGAATCTCTTTAGTGGCTGTATATAACAATGTGTAGGTGACATTGGCGTTGAAAACATATTGACAACTTGATTAACATGTTGTGTGTCACAAGGACAAAGTGACCTCAAAATGCAGTGCAAAGGGTCAATGCAAAACTTTGACTGACAGCGCACTGTAACACCAACACAATGAATATATCCGCTTCAATAATTCATACATACGCGTCCTTGGTTGGGTCTCAACCAGTCCGATGTAATTTTAAAGAAAGCATATCAATTGTTCATCACATTTGTCATATTTGTGAGCAGTGTAATTAAGCACTGTGCTGTACATTTGCCTCAACATTAGCACTGTGTGTTTCATCTTGACCTTTCCAGTGCACCCGGATTCGCTGAAGCAGTAATTAAGAGCCTCATTAAGATGTGAGCGCTTGCCAGTTATTTGTCCTGTGATGCAAAGCTGTTGTTACTCTGAAATAAACTAATGACTGCCTTGCTGAGAAATCTCCAAAGCATTTGAAGTATGTTTGAACACTGTGGGTTTTTTGTTTGTTTTAAAGTCGCATCTACAACCCGGGAAGATGAGCTGGAGTTAAAAAGGAACTGGCAGAGCAAATGTACAAACATCTACAGGTGCCTAATTAGAGTGATCTAGGCCATTTCCAATTAGATCTGGGTCATCTCTAGCACTTCTCAGTTCACTTGTATCAACTGTAGATTTTATTTCCAGTATATTTTTTTTTTTCTTTGATTAATTTTCTGTTGCCACTTGAAGGGAGTGTAAAAGGTTAGAAAAACAGAACACTCATAACAATCATCATCTGGAAAAGTAGTTAAGGTGAAAATGTTTGGACACATCCAGCAAACACTGCGAGTGGAGCATTCACAAGTGGTGGGCCTATTGTAGTGGCCAACAATTGTATCAGGGGGGCGATGGTTACAGGTTTACAAAAGATAGTACAGCATCATCAGTATACGTTTTGCATGAAACAACACCATCTCGTTCAATTTACGTCACCAACTCCAACATGGCCGTCACCTTGGCCCAGTTACAGTTTACAGCATTCAAAATGAGAGTGTTTTGTTGCAGCAAAAATATGCAACCAACTCCATAATGTTTCAGTTATGGGTCACTTATGTGACTGTATGGGTGTGTAGTCTTTTCTGATCTTATGCTTGATTAGTTTTATGACACATTGCCACGTTCTTGGGGTGAAAACATTTGAGAAACATCATATGTGTTTTAAATCGCACAATTCAAACTAGACCAAAAAAGTATTTGTCTCTCTCCAGTCACTACCACAGAGATGCAACAGAGCTGAGGGGAGCGTCAGACTCTTTGATTACTCTCTGTGTGTTCATCTGGAGTGACCCCCTTTGTTATCACAAAAAGCAAGTTGAGCCATTTTCAATGTGAAGTATTGATTAGCGCAGCTTCGGGGCATTTACAGTCACCTGAAATGAAGTCGATAAATGTTCAAACTTTGGCAACGTGCACCGTAGTGGCACCCATTCAAGTACGAATGGCAATGCACGAAGGGGAACTGTGCCAATTAGTTTATTTTCCTGTTATTTTTCTAAATGCAACCAAACATTAACCACAGAGGTGGCAGATCACAAAACCACTCGCACGAGTCACTTTGGAAGCTGCTGATAAACAGCCTTTCTTGTTACGGTACGAGAACTGGCTGGATAACAGACTAATATCACTCTGGTCTTTTGCACTTGATGTTCGGGAAATAATAACCGAAAGACATGTTCAATAAAATAGAAAAATCCAGTCGCCTGTTGTGATATTGTGTTTATGTGGAGCTCAGAGTTAAAATGAGACGAGAACAGTAACCAAAGCAGCGCCGCGAAAATGTATTCCACTATCATTTACCGCTTTTGATGTTTTTTGTTGTCAAAGTAATGAACACAATTATCAGCCGGTGCATTTGATGGTGGAGGGCACTTTGTAATAATATGTTTCCACAATGCCCGCTGTCTCTTGTACATAATGCTCTGATAATGAATTGTGTGTATATATATATATATACGTGACCATCTGTTTCGCTGAATTGTCAGGCTTTTTAGGATACAGCGAGGGGCCGAGAAAGACATCTACATCATTAGCTTTCAAGTTCAGACCTGGTAATTGAAATCCATTAAGGATGATCTAAAATGGATCTGATGGTAAATATGAAGTGAGTTTCTGCAGGAGGCATGGATGAGACTCTTCAAGCAAAATATAAATTTGACTGTGTGTGTGTGTATGTGCACAGCTAGAGAGAATGAAAAGGAGAGTGTAAAAGGGGGAGAGGGAGAGAAATAGTGAGTAAAAAAAAGGGGAGGGGGTGAAGTGAGCAGTAATATCCATTAGATTTATTGTGGTGCAATTCCCAGTCCCTCCAGTTCTGCCTGAGGGGGACTATATTACATTTCATCACAGTTTCATTTTCTTCTGCAGATGAGAAATGGGAGTTCTGTTGCAGTAATGTAGCATGTATGTGCTAAATCTCATCTCTAATAAAATCAAACACATCACAACTCCTGGCACTTTTGCCACAGGTCCGTGACAAAATGAAACACCATCTGTTATCGTATCAAGACCGCCTTATTAGAACATAAAAATCAAACACACCCAAGGAATAAGAATGAGGATAATGAATATAGGAGGTAATGGGATGTGATGGGAGGATTGGCCTTAAATGTGGGAGATGGGTCCCTCTGAATCCTAGCCACTTTATTCCCTAAGTGCAGTAAGTATATAGTATACATTAAAGACGAGCAGCGGCATCACATGTTGACATTGTTGCGGTACAGAAATGACCTCGCAGTGTTCAGCCGAGTCACAACTGTCCCCTCAGAAGAGAATTACAACAGGTCAGTCCGTGTATTGTTGCATTTATCGACACAACAACACACAAGGTAACAGTTTGAAAACTCAAATATATTATTTCACCATGATTCTGGATATGGACATCAAAAAGGATGCCTGCCAATCACAGAACAATTATTATTTGCTTTGTGGATCATGAGCTTGTTTGAGACTCATATGCAGCTCTTACCTGTCTCACTATAATATATCATATATTATATGATAATTTAATATTAGATGAGGTAAGTGTCATTGAAAATATTGCCACATTGGGGAGTTGAGTGCTTAATATAATTATTAAATTAATTGTCCAAGTAACAAAAACATTATGAAAGACAATGTTGATATTTTTTTGTTTTTCGAATTACACGTTTATCAGTTTTAGCTTCTAAATTGAGTATTTTAACAGCCATCGTCAAATTGCAGCTTAGCTAGCAGCAGTTTTTGCCTCGGTCTCTTAATATTGCATCATGAATGCAGCCATGAAGCACTTTGTCCTGTTCAAGACTAGTTTTACATGGTTCTTGTTTTAAACAAATCACGTCAAACATCCTTAGTAGAAGATGGAGGCTGCTTTTTCAACCACACCATGGAGCTAACGTTAGCTTAACGCCAGCAACACCTGTCATTTCAGCCAGCTAATGGAAAGCCTGTTTTTGTCTGTGACTGTTTGACATGAGTGAACCTGTTGTTTAAAGAATTACTGTAAATTGTGAATAACCTGCTACTGCCATTGTTGTAAACTGCATTTGTGCTGAGACAGACCAGAGAGGGTGAAGCAACAATAACTAACACAGATGGGGCTTAATGGCTCATTGTGAGGATTTGCCAATTTGTGTTTTATATCACTGTAAACAGTCTGGAGTCTTCATCGTGGCTTTTGTTTTGTTTTCACTTGTATAACATTGAATTTAAAAAAAAAAAACATTTTAAAAAATCCATAATATCACAAAGTGAAAATGAAAATAAGCCGTCCAAGCCAAGACTTATTATAAGTTGACTATTAATAGACTGACTTCAAGTGATCTTAAAACAGCCCAGTCACTACATGTGCCATATGATGTTCACTTTAAATGTTTAGGACCTGCTTTCATATTGTGACATGTACGGGATGGTGATTAGTGAGTTAGTGGGAAGAACACCGTCAGGCAAGTGATCACAGTCTGACATCAGCTTCAAAATATGTAAGTATGAAACCACTTCATATTATACGGAGACCTCAGGACAGTTTCCAGCCACGTTTGGAACATCCCGAGTTGTATTTCTGGAGATCAAAACCAGGTGTTTTTTTAACGTGAACATTAATGTCTTCGGTTGTGTTTGTAGCAACCAAAACAGGATCTTTTCCTAACCCTAACCAAGTGGTTTTTGTGCCTGAACCCTAATCAGACCATAAATATAGTGTTATCATGATATAACATAGAAAATGTCAACAAAAGAAAAATAAAGTTGCAACATAAAGAAATGCAAATATTCATGTTTTGCACCCTGCCAACATTTATTCTAGCATTTGGGTGGCTTGAAAACAGTAGTAACTGATAGTAGCAATTGTCAGCCAATGTATAAAGGTACTATTAGTTGTAGATTCAGTAGCAGTGGTGGTAGAAAGAGTAAAAGTTGTTGGAATATTGTTAGTAGTGTTGCTGCAGCAGTGTGGGGAGTGTTAGCATGTCGCTTGCTGGCAGTGGCCTCATGAAGCAGCTCATTAGCCGTCGGAGCGACAGGGTCAGTTGCTTTAGCTTGATATTGTGTGTCAGTATCAAATAGCTGACAACAGGTGGGGGATTATAATCATGGTTGCACAACTAATAATACCAACTGCTTAGTATATCACTTTCCACATGGACAATGGACAATCACTGCTAAAAGGGAGAGCAAGCCCTGCGACAGCAATGCTATCACCGCCGACTTTACTGTCTTTGTTTTAACTGGAGCAAATCCAGTCCAACACATTTATGATCTACAGTGAGGGAGCAGTGGGAAATAGGCATAGGAAAACAAAAAGAGCAGCAGCAGAAGAGATGAGAAGAGAAAAGGCAGGAGAGTCGGGGTGAAAATGATTTTCTCTGCTCCGCTTTGTCAATTTCAGAGTGCCATCTCCCGATAGTCATTAAATAAGTTGTGTTGTTGTTTTAATTATCGATAGTAAAGCAATCTGTTCATAATTACAAACATTTGCTTGTGGCAATTACAAACAGTGGCTGGTAGCGGTTTAATTTGCCCGCTCTAATCTTGTCTGTAATTAGAGCACACACAAGCAGAGCACCGGAGTTGTTCAGCTCCAAGGCAAACAAGACAAGACTGCAATTCCCATTATAACAAACTGCTGACTGCCGGCGGCACACAGACTCGCCTGCCTTCAGTGTAAACATTTCGTACATTCTAATCCATTTGTTTGGCTTTACAATGCACTCGCACTGATGTGGCAGGTTCTCATTTCAGCCTGTCTGTGAAAGGAAGTGAAATGAAATGAAATTGAGGGGGAAAAAAAACAAAAAAACTATTTCATAATATTGCTCCGTAGTGCAAACAAGGACTGGGGGGACTGGCATGTTGTGTTTATTCATGCTGAAAGAACAAAAAAAAAAAGGGGCTCATCTTCGAACATAACACCTATGTCAGAATGAGCTGCAAAGTGCACATCAAGCAGACATAAACGGGGGGTGTCGTTATCATAAAACTAAATCAAATCCAACCTGCAGCAAGAGCTGCATGCTGATGGTGAGATCAACACTGTGAGTGTGTGTGTGTGTGTGTGTACCAACAAATGAAGCATCTCATAGTGTTCATGTGCATTAGGTTTCATAGCTATTGGCTGCGTTAAATGTTATTATTTGAAAGGATCGTGAAACGCACACAGGAAGTGGCAATGTAAACATGTGACAGACATAATACCCTCCTCTTCCTCCTCCTCCTCCACGGCAACATCGATGTACTACCGGGTCTTAATCGAACGGTCTTACTGCAGGATCAGGCAACACTCCTTCATCACAGTCCCGCAATCCATCCCCTGGATCACAGAGCAGCACAGAGCTGGTGGGGGGGGGAGCAGGGAGCAAATGGTTTGACAAGGCGGGAGATGCGTGTCTATCATGTATCTACTCGGAGTCTCCTCTCACATGCCAAGTACATGTCAAGAAACCGCCCTCCGAGGTCAGCTTGGAGATGTTGCATCAAGCTGCACGGGAAACTACAGGAGATGGAATAAAAGGGGATGTGGGTTCATGTGTGGAGCTGAATGTTTGGGTTCAATCCAGACTAAGCCGTAGGACGGATGTTTTTGTATTTTGTGCGTTTATGCCCGCACTTGAGTTATCTTCACGCAACCGTGCTCAAGCAGGGAAGCTATCACATGCACATGCATGTGCCGACACTGATTCTCTATCTTTTATGCAGTAATAACAATAACTCCAGGGGAACATCTTTCACTGTCATGACTACAACCCCCCTCTCCAGTCTGTCTGAAGCCCTTTTTTTTTTTCTCCTCTCACATGATAGCTATTAATTCCCTTCAGAGGCTGCTTGATGGAAGGCTAACAACATTTTATATTGTTGATACACTTCTGACTCGAGCTTCGTGCTCTCAATTACAGATGAGAGATAGCTGGTAACCTGGTTACAAATAGGCTCTGCTGTTTAGATGATGTCAGGCACCTTTATCAAGCCGGGATGAGAATAGAAAGGGTGGGCCGTCCGCGGACCCCTTCAGCTCCTCGCAGCGCTGATGTTATCGTCCTGTAAAGAGATGGTTAACTGCACATCCAGGATGGCTCGCTGCCATTCCAATCTGGTCTAAGTGATTATCATTCATACTCATTCACAGCGACTCTCTGCGGAGGCACTGGCACCAGCTATCTGGGATATTCTCCCCCCCAGCCTAGTCAATTAAAGGGACAATCAGTAATTGTGGTAACTGTGGAGCCCCCTCTTGAGAGCCTGTCACCCCACTACTGGGTTTACTTGTACTGAAGACGTTTTGTTGCCAGTGTATAGTTTTTTTTTAATCACTATATAGTTTTTGTTTTAAGTGAATCACTTGTGTTGCAAGTATCTCATGAGACATGGGTTTTTTGTTGCGAGGGTGCAGTTTTTGATGCTAGTGTAGTGTATAGCTTTAGATGCTAGTGTAGTGTATAGCTTTAGATGCTAGTGTAGTGTATAGCTTTAGATGCTAGTGTAGTGTATAGCTTTTGAATAGTTTGTATAGTTTTTGATGTTAGTGTATGTAGTTTTTGTAATTAGTGTATAGTTTTTCATCATTAGTGTATGGTTTTTGTTATAAGTGTGTAAATAGTTGTTGATGTTGGTGTATATAGTTTTTGTTGTATGTGTATAGTTTTTAAGTTAATAGCTGTTGTTGCAAGTCATGGTGGTTTTATGTGTTTTGATATTGCTAAAGGTTTATTCACATGGCTAATGTTTGCAGATACGATCGCAAGAAAAGGCTACTCATTCGAAATGTGATGCGTCAGTAACAGAAGTTTATTTCTATGTTTACAAGACAGCAAATAAAGCTCGTACTCAAAACTTCAACGAGAAAATAAATACAAGATTGTGTTTACAGAGTTTCATTTGGGTTTTTCTATTTTCCCCCTTGTGCTAAATATGATAGCCCATCTGTTTTGACACACACTGCAGTATTTTAAGGATAACAGCACTTCAAAGACAAATATATATATATTTACCAAGGCCTTCCCTCTCCTAACAGCTCACATTGATTTGTATTTGAAATTAATTCCACACCAAAGAGGAGTTTCTGCTCGCTGGAGGAGAACAAAAATGTATCCGGCTCTTTATCAAAGCAAATGTTTGATTGTACGTCTGAACAAAGGGATTTCATTATTGATATAATATATTTCTGAAGCTCATTTTTCTTTTGCTGCATTTCCTCCATGAAGCAACGTGTAGTAGTAAAAGACTTCTTCACTCTGGCTCTTCTTCTGTTATTACGAGTAGCTTGTCATTAGATCAGCGTGCGAGAGAGGGAGAAAAGAAGGGAGCAGTCGAAGTAAAAATAAATTGATGTTTTTTTATGAGTGGCGCTGAATGTTTCTGCACCCTGGGTCTGTGGCCTGAATACAAATGCAAACTGTTACATAATGAATGAGCGCTTTACTCGGGGAATAAAGATTAGCAGCTGACCCCTTTTACATCATCATCTTATTTCAGGAACCAGAACCTCTTGGGCATGGCAATTTTCTCTGCAGTATTTCTCCTTCAGCCTGCACTTTGAGAATACTCAAGATAATACGAAGGGAAAGAAAAGCGTTTTTTTGTGTGTTTTTTTTCTCTTCGCTGTTGTGTTCATCATCGAATGAAATAACACAGCGCTGATGATGATGATTGAATTATTATGAGATGTCTTGTGTGTAATGCTCTCTGCTCTCTCACACACACACACACACACACACACACACACACACACACACACACACACACACATTACTCACAGTGAGGAGATGATGGGCTGATCAGAGGAGATTTAAATGTCTTTCTAGCTTACTACCGAGGGTCAACAAACAAACACAGGCTTCTGGTTAGTGAACTTAATGAATAAATCATTGAGCATGACCCCCTCCTCAACTTCCCCCCACCCCCACTGCACACACACACACACACACACACACACATCAATCCACTGCTCATCACAACAGAAGCTACACCCCCCCGCTCCCTCTCTCTCCACCCTTGGACCCTCGCACATCTGCTACCATTACGTACCTTGGCCCATATTCACGTTGGTGTTCATTATATTGTGTCACGGTGTGCTCTGGGTCCCTGCCAGCAGAAATTAAACTCTTCAGAAAAGATAAACATCATATTACTTCATTACCCTTTTAAAACACATGCAAATTAGAGCCATTAACCTACCCCCCCCACCCTCCTTTTCTCTCTCTCTGTCTCTCCTTCTCCTCCCTCCTCCCCCAATGCACACACACATTCACTCTTCCTCTTTATTTTCCCTGGGTGATGAAGTTTGTCTGGCCGCTGTTCAGTCATTCCCTTTGTCACAAACTGACCGTGAATGGGCCGAACCATGCGGCTCTACCCTGCTCATTTTCCACCCCTGAATTAAACATTAATGCTGCTTGACAGTAATAAATAACATTTATCACAATGGGGATCTAATAATGATTTGGCGAAGCTCGGGCTGCTCATCAGAGCCCATCAACTGACGAATATGGCAGCATGATTACGCCGGCAGCTGTCTGCGACAACTGTATCTAAATCACTCGGAGCGCGTCGACTCCTCTTTGATCTCCTGAAAGCGCGTCCTTATTGCGGAGTTGTCTTCTCCATTCATCTCCGCTCTCTTTTCACAATCTAATTGCTGTCCCAATCACAGATATCATTATGTTGTCATTAAAGCCATTCTGGTGCTTACTCAGTAGTTCTCCAGTTTCACAGAATGTAAGGATTCTAGAGCAATCAAAACGAAAAACACAGCACCGCACAGTTCACTGTGTTAAATGCCATTTGTTCCCTGAGTCTGTCTTTTGGTGTGTGGCTTTTGGCAGCCATGTTTGATTAAATCCTGCTTATGTATTCTGAGGACATTCCTTATTTTTTTTTCCCTCTGGTGAAGACTGTAAAACAGTTAGGTTTTATGATGAAAGTTGTTTCATTTTACCATTCACAGAGTGTAGCAGATTCTTTTATTTTTTTTTTTTTTCACTCTGCAAGTTAAAAAGTGCCTGTGCTTGGTTTTTGGGCTTTTAAAGAGAGATATCACTGGCCAGCCGGATGGAAAATAACCATGAAATGCATTAAAAGCTGTCCTCAGAACTGAGGCCAGTGTGTGTTTCTGAATGCCGTTGTCCGTGCATGTTTGTGCGTATGTGCGCGTGCATTCAAGCATATACATAATGTGGTCTGCCTGGTCTTATTAAGTCCCAGTGAGTGATTCCAACAGCACAAGATTGAAGTCAAATAGAACATCATGATGAGAGTATTCCTCCGCTCTGCTTTTGATCTTTCCGTCTCTTATGACAGAAAAAACACTACACGCTGTCTAAGTCTCCTTTTTTTTTTTTTTTTTGATCTCAGAAGGCATAATAAAAGTCTTGGTTATGTGCCTTTAAGATAAGATAGCCATCAGACCTTGTGAAGATGAAAAATATCAAAGATAATTAGAGCGAGGGTGAAAAAAGATAATTAAATTGTATGCTGGGAATGTTAGCGGCACGGGCTTCGTTTAATAAGCACATTCATTAACCGCACCACTGTATCAGTATTCCATTTGTGTTTGATTAATAACGAGCAGCACCCATTTAATAAGAATAAAACATTCATCATAAACACACATAAATCAACTAATGATATTTCTTTGGCAAATAGTACAATTGGATCCCATTAAACTCTTTCCATTCACTGGTATCCTGCATGTTAATTGAAATGCCTTAGAACCTTTCAAAATGTGTTCAAGTTAATCATTTGGTTTGATTCACAATTAGTCTAATCTCTGTCAGCGGGAAATGGAAAGTCCGGCCAAAGAGTGTATCAATTCCGCCCGACGACTGAGGTCTGAGTCACCTTTTATGCTTGTGATTGGCTGTTAAGTTTCATTGCAGAGGGGATATCAGGGGGCCACACAAAGCACCAGCTCATTAATCTCCCATGAAACTGCGAGGAAATTGAGTTCAGAATCGGGACTGAAATGCCTAAAAAGTGTCTGGAGTCGTGGTGCGAGTTGTAACGGCGAGCAGCAGCTGAACAAAGTGAGGCAGAGATGCTCTTACATGGAGCTCAGTCTCAAGTCTTCATTTAAGGATTGATAATTATCTGATAATTGTGGAGGCTCAAATCAGACGATACTATTTCTGTCTCTTGTCCCAAGAGCTGTACGTCGCTCACTGAGTTGCCAAAACTTTAGGAATTGATCCGGTAAAAGATCACGTCAGCTGGCAATGGCTACGCAACGCAATCCTTTGGGGCAACTCCGTCTGTCAGAGTTACGTCCACTGACAGGCTGATGCTGCTGTTCAACGCGTTTCACAACCGTACAGAAACAATTCCTACAGAAACTGATCTTTTAGCATATTGATAAGATCAGTTTTGTCTCGCCCTACGGAAGAGTCTAACGCTGACATCTCACGAGAGGTGAGCTGTTACAGGCAGTCGATTGTGGGAGTTCAGTTTTCTAGCAATCTACAACCACACTGCCAGAGGCCACTAGATCCTTGGACACTGGACTCCGACGTCATCTTGAGTCTTTAAGTTGTTGAAGTCAGTGTGAAGAATGAAGAATAAATAAGAATGATGTCAAACCTATTTTTTTTTAATTGCATCCATTTATTTTATGACCTCATCTGGGCAGCACTACAAACTGAAAACAGATTGTTAAGCACTTAAAGAATTTACAGCGAAAAAAAAGTCTTAGCAGACATTTGCCTGTTTACAGATGGACCTGACCCAGAGCTACATAAGCATTGATTTGGAGAAATTTTTCTGGCCACTTGACAAAAACTAAGTTTTAGAAAATCTATTTGCTCCCCTCTCTCCTCTCCACTAACTCCTGACTGTTAAGTCTGGACCTTTAGCTGCTAAATACACAACTGTTTTTTCGATGAAAACGACGTCGTACTCCGCCAGGAATCAAGTTTGTGAGGGTAAACAAACTATGAAATGAGCAGTAAAACCAGAACAGTTTGCGCCCAAAAAGTTTGGCACAGCTGCAGGGAAATGCAGAGTTGGTTGAAAATTATTTGTCCTTTTTTGTCACTGCTTGAGACCCCTTTCACATTTACGGTAAGGCTGCATTTGTAAATAGTCACTCTGAGCACGAGAGCACAGCCTAGCACATATTGGACCGTTCATAAACTCAAAGCGCTGTTGGAATGTACTGTTCTGTTGTTCAGAGCACCACATTCTCAAAATGTCAGTGCAGTTTAAATGTCAGTCCGACTGTTAAGTAGTAACACATGGTAGTTGATTCGTAACTTATCAGGTTTGCAGAAGAAATCAAGGTTCATGCTATATAAATTAGAGAACATATCTACAGTCATTTATATACAAATATACAAAAACAATTCAAGAATTTCAAGCAGCATCTACACATAACAGGTTTATAAAGATCAGGTAAACACTGCCCGTCCACTTTGACTGTGTGTGAGCACCAAGCATCAATGTTGTATACACAGAGTCCACCACTCATTCTGTGGTCCCGTGCTCTGTAGGCCTGAAATCCACCATGCTGTAGTGCAGGAAGGTGTCTGACAAAAACGTGGACACAACAGTCTCAAGTTTCACGCCGTTTGGTCAAACCGAGTCCTATTTGGTCTATTTCCTTTTCCTGCAACCGGACATTAGCAAAGAGCAGCCTCAAACCATGCTGGATTAGCAAATGTGGCAACTTCGGACAGCTTGATAACACACGTGAGCCAAAAAGAGCAGACGTGTGTGTAACTGCTAGCTAGTTGCCTTTGTAATAGGGATCAATCATCATCATCTCTTACATTGTCACCCTCCTCACAGTCTTAATAAGCTCTTAAACATGAGACCCTACATTTGTCACTGATACTGATCATTGTTTCTTTCTCGTTCTTCAGTTTTCTGACAGTTGACCTGTTTGCTAATTCACACAGAAAGTGCGAGCGTTACTTCTTTGAACAGCCACACTTTCATTTCAGTGCAGCGCATTTTTGCGATTTGATTTATGAACGCATCCTTTGTGGATTAAACAAATAAAATGTTGATTACAGCTTTAAGTTTATGCCACTATGTTTTTAAAAAACAACAGTGATTGATGATATCTAATAAAAACAGCTTACCTAGATTCAAACTAACTGCATGACAGCTTGCAAAACACAAATGTGTTTAAGAGACATTGTTTAGTAAAAAGCGTGGTCATGAGTTCACACTTTGGTTAATGCAAGAATAGAAAAACAACTTTTTATAAAAAAGGCCAGGGTTCATTCCAAGCTGCATGTAATGAATTCGATTATAAATAGCACTTTAAAAGGGTTATTCAAAGCCCACTCGAAAAGAGTAAACATCCACTATGACAGGCAGCTGTTTTCACTCGTATCTCTCACTACACTTCACTGGACTCTTCAAAGCACTTCTTAAATGAAGAATGATACAGAGATGCCTGTGGCAAGAAGAGAGCATCCATGACTGCATACAAACTAGCCAGCCTGCACCAGCACACTGTATCTGATGATTGGTGCCTGCCTCAGTTCAGAATAAGCTTACTTAAAGACATGGCGAGGAGCCTCACCCTAATCTACTCGTCACAATGCAGCGTTCACGGCGAGTCAACAGTCTGATGTTTTATGCATTCAGAATAGATGGAGTGAGTCGAACACTTATAAGTTGTCAGTGGTGTTGTGTAGAATTTAATCTGTTTTCCACTGACTCACTTACACCATGGAAAGGAATAAACAGCTGCTGGTGTGAAGTGTGTGTTCAAACACATGCATGCACGGCCAGATCATGAAACCCTCCCCTCAAACACACACAGAGCCATTTTACAGGCACACAGCAGTAGCATTGTATGGTCGCATGGCAGTCGTTATTTCATATTTATAGCCTCAATTAAATAATTTCATGAATGCCGTACACAACTTTGTCAGTTAACAGTTTGGAAACTCACACGGGTGAATGCGAGCAATATGTTTCTCACTTCTATTTTAAAGGTCCAGTGTGCAGGACTTAGTGGCATCCAGGGGTAGGTTTTGCAGATTGTAGCATCTCACCAGAGTAACAGCTAACTGCTGCTAACTGCATTCTGTTTATACATCCGTGACTGTATCTTCTGTTAGCTTGTTAGCTCAGTTAGCTGTGCAGTTAGCCAGCCGACCATGGGAGTGTTGGTGTTACATTGCTAGCACAGGTCCACTAGAAAAAAAAAGGGTTTCCGGGTCTGATAGCTGGATCGCATGCTTACTTCAGCAGATCTGTCTCCAACACCAGACACGTCCATGCAGAACAGCTAAACTTATTTCTTCAAATTCTATTAATAATTTCAGTCTGTTTTTGAATATTTTAAACCAAAATTCATTTTGCGCCTTCCATTTTCACATATCCTGCAAATCACATGTCAACCTGTATGTGAACAGGGCTCACTCATAGAGATAAATCCACAGTGATCTATCATCTGACTCCTCAGCGCGGCAGAGGTTTAGCATCTTTTAGCGCTTGTTTTGGCTGCCTAGCCCACAACTTTACTGCTTTGGCTCACTCTCAATGTAATCTTGAACCTCAGTTCCAGGAGCAGCATGGCTCTGAAAACCCACCGTACAGCCAGGTAGTGAACGTAGCTAAAAGACCGACCATTTCCCTCACAAGTAGATACCAAAACAGAACTAAAGCAGAGTTAGTTATAGACAACTATTTGCTTTAAACTTAAAAGGTAAGAGACACACCGTTGTATGTCAGTGTTGTGCTTACAGCTTGTTTCCACTGTCCCCGAGTAGCAAAAGAATATCAGTCAGTTATTACAGAATCAAAAGATAAGCCTGGCGATATTATATATTTAAGTTGTCACTAAATCCCATCAAAGCAGAAAACAAAACAAAACACTGTGTGAGTCAGTCTATCAGTCCTTTTATTTGTTCCTGCTAAACACTTAAATGTTTGACAAGAGGGCACAAATCTAGACTCAATAAAACATTTTTAGAAAATGCTTCTCAAGTATAAAACAGTAAATATGGTTTTCAGCCAATCGATTTATTGGCCGAGTGTGTATTTACATCAGCAGGTCTCACGGGATCGACTGTCGGTGCTGTCGTTGTAATGACCTGCGAATTGTAATGAAGCAACGTGTCACCGGTCGGCCGGTGCAACGGTTAATATATTTGTTTTGATATTTTCTGAAATGAGTCTGTCGTATCTTGGCACAGAACAAAAATAAGCATAACTCAGGCTTCAGCTACACAGACAACACTTGTTATTATGAGCCAACTGATCGTTAGTTTGGGTCATTTCAGGGAGTCCAATGATAAGATGATAAGAAAAATACAGAATAGCATTAGAATTTCCTTTTTCTTCTTTCCTTAGTTTTTTTTTTTTTGGAGCAATGCTGCAAATTTTAGCTGTGTTTCACTACCACATGTGGACACAAGGTGTTGAACGGCTTTAAAGCACACATAAATAATGAAAGTGGATACAGAAACAGTAGCAAAACATAACACTTCTCAAAACTATGTGTAAATTATGTGGAACAACTGAGGAGCAGAGGAAGCCCTGAGAGACGCTGGTAGTTTTGGGGCTCCTGGTGTCTGTAAGGTTTATTTGCCTCAGGCTGTCTGCACTCTCATCCACACTGACGCCGACACATATAGTGTACACCCACACATGAATGTTTAGTAAAAGTCCTAAAGAACGGTGAAATGTAATTATATGAGGTAATACCCCTGACATAAATATATACTGCCCATCTCTGTCACTGCAGTGGATCACAAACACTTGTCAGCCGAGTGCTTTCGATTTCAGCCACATCTGTTTACATATGACATGATGTTTGGATTACAGTGCAGACAAATCCCCATGGAAAACCGCTGAAAACTGTTCCCATAAACGTCTGTTTACCGTTGCATTAGTATTATATAATCCTTTCGCTGCTTAGTTTCCATTGTGAGAAATTAGGAAACTGTTATTAGGCTCCAGTGGCATCTAGATTTAATTTCCTCCCTTTGCCCCACTCTTTGAGAATATAACCTCCTTATGGTCTAAACATACCAGCCTTTACAAGCTTCCTGGTATTTGGACCGACTCCTGATGGAGAAGTAATATCATCCTTTTCCATGTCCACATCCTTTCGTACACAGCAGGGATTTGTTTCATTTATGTAACAATGAAAGCAGCTGGCAGAGTGCCCACATGTTGCTAAATGGAACGCCGACGCCAAGAAGCAAGGTGCTTTTTAAACAGAGATGGAGAGACACCAGAGAGCGCTTGTGGGAAGAATGAAAGAACTGGATGGCAGAATAGAAGGCAATCAATGTCGCTTTGTGCTGTGCACAACTTTTACCCCGATAGCTCTTCCGTTCCCGGAGCATTTGTGAAGAAAATACATGAATCAAGTTTAACTATGGTGAGGCAGAGTTACAAAATGCAGTAGCAGTCAGTGCTTCAGTGAGAGACAATCGATCAACCAAAGACATAAGTGCTCTGCTCAACGCCAAAACCTTGCAGCTGTATGAAACTGAACACGCCTTGGCCTCTTACACAAAATAAACTCCACACCCACACATGTAAATGCTGTCCCTCTCATTTGGACTTGTATGTTTCAGCAACATCTGCACTCATTTATACACCCAGGTGCTGCAGGAGCACGATGATCGTTGCTCCCTGCAGATGGGCTGGAAGTGAGTCTGTTCTGTGTATCAGCGAGTGTGGGAAAGCGTTGGCCTCTGCAGAAGTGCACCTGTTGTTGGACTGAGTCGAAGTTACACCCCTTGTCTGGTGTCCAGAAAGGGAAGATTATCTTAAAGCGGCTTTGAGTATGTTGTTTCTCAGGAAAAAAAAACACACCTGTCTCATTCCATTCTGCCAACTTTTGTTGCTATGCAATCATCCTGTTTGCTAATGCTCAGAAATCAAAGTCTGAGAGCACCAGCAGAAAACAGCAGGCCTGACGCCGACTCACAGTTTTCTCTTCTCTTGTCTTCTTTTAGTTCTCTTTGTCAGTTGACATAAATCAGCCCGAGACTGGCTGTTTGAGTAAACATGTACTTTTACTGACATCATGGTATATTTCTGTCCACACAATGTAAACAACAGACTCTAGACTGCCAGTGTGCAAAGCGCAGGAGAGGAATCGTGGCCATTTGAAATGTCAAAAGCAGTTTATAAAAGAAGATGTAGTGCTGAATAAATAACATTTTCAGGGAATAAAACAGCATCTTTGAAGGATATCTTGGGCCGGTCTTTGAGCTGTGATGGTCCAAACTACCCACCACATCTACAGCACATTTAGGGAGACCACTTCTTCAAGGCTCCACGTTGCCTCACAGCTTTATTTTTTCGGTAACATGTGGCTCAATTTAAGTAGGAATAAATTCTTTATGCTTACAGAGAACCACATATAGAATCTCCGGTGCGTCTCTGTCCTGCTCAGCTCCGATCACAACTGTGTTATTTCTCCCTAACTTTATGTTTATCCCGAAGGACTGCAGGGCAATATATTGCCTTCCACCGAGTAAATAAAGAAGAGGTTATGTAATTAATCTTTCGGCAGTTTGAAATCATAATATTGAACACAACTGTCAGCCATGCCATTAGCATGATTCATTTCTGCCGTTTTACATTTACAATTTTCCTACAAGAACAACATTGATTCCCTGTGTGTGTGTGTGTGTGTGTGTGTGTGTGTGCGAGAGAGACCGTGTGTATATTCATCCATTTGTTTGCCTTTGAGTGCGAGCGTGTTCCCGGGTGTATTGTGTGTGTACACGTCTGACACAATTTCCTTCCTATTTTCTTTCCATAATTTGAATCAGAGAAAATGTATTAATTTTGCAGGGGGGTGAGGGGAGCCTACGCTGAGCCAGTAAATAAATCTCTCCCTATTATTACCTACAATGCCCTGTCAGGTCCATACATCATCTCAGCACATCATAATTAATTGCACACTAAACTATTCTGTTCAATTAACCATGAGGGAATGGATGGAGCGGGGGGAGAGGGGAGAGAGGCAGAGAGAGGATGGATGGCGAGGGGTTGCAAGAGTGTTCAAATAATCATTTCAAAAGTAAAACAGATGTAGTGATCTTACAATTATTTAGCTTGTGGTTTGTTTAATTTTATATCATCTTTCTTTGTTTGTGCGTTCTGTTGATGCCTACAGTCCAGCTCTACCTGTTTTTGATATCTTACTGAGCCGTGTTGTTGTGCACATTTCCATATTTTCCAAAAAGTGGTTTGTATTGTACATACGGACAGGGAACGTGCTCAGCTTCCACTTGCCCTTCAGTGCTGTTCTAATGGGAAATGTGCTTATGCAAGGCGATCTCACCCCCGGAGGCTTCACATTTCCCAAAAAGACTCCCGTCAGGTCAACACTCTCATAGGAAAAAAGTGGAATAACATTATGTAGACGGTAATAGTGAAGTTGCTAACACGTTCCCCATGTTGCTCCAGGAGCTTCTGAAGCAAAACATACTTAAATGCAACTCTTTAAAATCACGGAAATGCTTTTCTGTTTGGGTTGCATCAATTATCCTTCTGCAGCAAAACTGTTTGGCATGGCAGGGGAATATGTGTTGTTTGTCAGTCGATTTGGTCCTCGCTGTCTGTCTGCGAGGAGACAGTGCTTTAAATGAAACAAAAAGACAAACGGTGAGCGAAACAAACAGCATTTCCCTTCCCCTCAGAAACAGACATATTTTTGGCTGTCAGAAGACATGCTAAATGTACCGTTACCCCTCCCACAATGATGCAAATCTGATGCAGGGATATAGGTCAACTTGCTCCTCCTGACTCACCAGCCGGAAAGTACAGCGTCTTAGTTTAGAAAAGGATTTGCTTAGGAACACTGAGATGTTATGAGCACTGCAAATACGGAACAGGAGGAGAGCAAATGTAGGAGGAAGGATTACAGTTATGGTAAAGTGGGGATTGCTTTTAGCATTACAGGCTGCAACAGAACTGGGTCAGTGACAGGGAGCATTTCATCAATGCAACAAGCGGTTCACATGGGTGTCAAACCTGCCAGACTGTTAGTTCATCTCAGAAAAAAGTGGTGAAAAAGGCAACTGACCTGCATAGTCCTGTATTTCTGCTCTTGATGAAGTAATGTGCAGCAGCAGCCTGTATTAGCATGACATAGGTATAATAGTGTGAATTCATAGTATCGCAGTTTGCTTCACCTAGACATGAAAAGTACATTGGTGTGATGAGGTACAACACCATGATACTGTAATGATGGGCACAAAGGATGAACGTAGTATAACGAGCCAAGAAGTCTCGATAAAGAGGAGGGTGAAGCGGCCATGTCAGTCACATACATCCAACCTCAGAGACCAGAGTTTGAATCCTGTGTTTTCAGGAAGTAGATGTTTTTCTTTTCGCCAAATCATGATTGTTTGCTGAACCTAAATATGTTTGTTTCAGAAACTACTTGGCTAGGTTACCCAAAACTATTTGGTTATGGTCAGAATAGGGTTAGGGAAACTACCAAAACTACTTGGTTAGGTTTACTTACAAAAAAGACACAGTTAGGTATAGGCACAAAACTGGTGCTACGTTTAGGCACTACAATGACTTTGTTAGGTTTAGGAACAAAAGGGTTTAGTAACATGAGGTATGTCATTTCAGAAACTAGTTAGTTACATTTAAGAGCCTAAACTATTTGATTATGGTCAGGTTCAAGATAGGGAAACTACTCGGTTCGGTGTAGGCACCAAACCTAGTGCTAGGTTTAGGTACTACAATGACTTTGTTAGGTTGAAGAGCCAGAACTATTTGGTTATGGTCGGGTTAGGGTTAGGGAAACTACTTGGTTTGGTTTTCTAACTGACAAACTTAGGCACAAAATTGACTTTGTTGGCACAGAAAGGTTTAGGAAAAGATCACACTTTGGGTTGATATAGCTATGTTCACTAAATGAAGTATGTCTCGTCCTGTAGCGGCGACTCAAAGTTAGTCAGGGACAGTAGGATGTGGGTGCATATATGCATGTGCACTGATGCATGAAGAGGTTGTCAGACATAACAATAGCAACTGAGGCACTTACCAGCCAGTCAATTATGGTGACAAAGAATCGGCAATGAGGCCAGTGTAGTTTGACTCACACTATGTTATCAATCACAGTTTACAAGATTATTTTACCATTACAATTAACAAGTATTCACAAGATAACAGCTCTGCTTTCTTTCTTAAGTCAGTCTCATTGATATCAAGCTTTGTGTGATAAGAGTGCCAGATATATTCCCGAAACATAAACTTTAAGTATACTAAAATTCAATAAGCAATTTGGCTCCCCTGACAGCTTTGTTGCCACATTACACACACACACACACACACACTCTCCTGAATTGTTATTTTAGCACCCCATCACAGACACAGATCTGCCCACATCATAGCTGCAACTTTAATAACATGATTTGTAATAAAGAATGCACCGCAGTATATCTTTCCACTGCCACACCACCTCTTCACTTAGCAGGATAAATACATGTTTCACGTGGAAACCGTTTCTGGCAAAGGATGAAAGTCCCAAAGGAAATTTCACATCTGATGTACCATTTGTCACTGCTGCATGTAAGTCAGAATTTATGGTACCTATTACCAGATCAGTAAATCCAATGTTCTGTAGCCGAAAGCTCTTTTGTTGCTTGATTTAGCCTATCTGAAAAACACATTCCACAATAAAGTATGAATATGTCAGCAGATGCAATTTCCATCACAAAGGAATCTAAATAAGATTACTGGGTGCAACTTTGGGAGATAGTTAAATTATGTGTTGTGTGTATATATAATAACTTCTGCAGGTTATACCACTTCACTGCCTAAATTAAGTTTGTGAAACGAACCGCTGGTTCACGGCTCTCAGGACTTTCTGTGTGGAGATTCAGGTCACCTGCAGACTTCAGATTTTCTGCATATAGGTTTAGCATCTCCCTGCAAACATGCTGTGGCAATGAAGCTCCTTTGAGTATATTTTGTGACTTGTATGCAGGTAGAGTTAGGGTTGGGCAATACGTAAACATTTTCCCACTGACCACCGCCAGCCCATCGATCAACAATTGTCGATATAATTATTATTAAATAATTATGGAGGAGCTAGTTGCAAAAAAAAAAAGAAGACAAAATAACCAGATATTTGGGGGTTTTAAACCAGACACAACAGGCAAGCTAAAGGACCTAACTGCCATTTCTGCAAGCATATGGTATGCAAAGGACTACAATAATAAAGGCGAGAGACGCTCAGCTCTAAACAGACACTTCACTTTATCCCTGCGCTCCCCGGCATGCATGGATGAAGTGGATTGTGGCAGAAAAATATGTACAAGAAATGCTGCACATCACATTTTTCTAACATCATCTAAATGTACTCCCAACTCTTCAACTGCTTGTCGGCTTGCTCCGTTGACTTTCACACTTTGCTCCGCTCCCCAGGTGGTCTGCCGGCATTTCTTTGTTGGCTCTTTTCTAATCACAGTAGTATGTATATAACTGCAACATTTTATGCTAATGGTAGTTTTATGCTAACGGTAAACTCTTATTTTCTTTAGTCTGCGGCTCAACAGGTAAATTAAGAATCAACAACACGGTCTCATTGTGGAAACTCATATCTCGTGTTTGCCCTTGGGCTTTGTAGTAGTGTACACAATCCTTCTGTTTTAAAGCAAACCACTAACAGGGACTTTGAATAACTGAAGAGAAATTCAAGGGAAGTCTGTGTGTGTGTGTGTGTGTGTGTGTGTGAGTGAGTGTGTGTGTGTGTGCACGCCTCCACAAAAGATCAAATGAAACCTTGCTACAGTTGTGAGCTCAGAGGGCAGCGGGTCTGAGGGTTATGCAAATGTCCCCTGGAACAGTGGAATTCCCCTCCAATACTGTTCCAGATAATATTCAGTGTCGGAAAATATTCCCCCCGCAAAAGCAGCCGGGGAAGTGAAATAATGAAAGTGAATTACTTATATGATATGATTGGACTCTAAAGGTCGACAGGGTTAGTGTATATGTCAAGGATGGTGTCTAACGTGTCATCACAGATCTCGAGCCCTCCATTGAAATTGATCCCTCTATTTAAATTCAATATAGGCCTCAGCAGCCCGCTCACCCCCACCCCCCTACTTTCCACATTAGTTGTAAAAACCTCCATCACATGTGACATGAGTGACATACAATGCTCCATCTTGATGGCTCACATACAAAGCCACGAGTGGAAATTCCTGTCCCCCTTAAAGATGCAGCGCACAAAGTCATCGGTCGGGCGCGAGAGGAGGAAAAAGAGCCGATTATTATGTGCACAAGATGATGGATCACACGTATACTCTCCTTATCTCGCCAACAGCAGTATGTGCCGCGCATATCACTTACCAATGACGGAGACGCAAAGGCTTACAGAAGTCAACTGGCAATTTAACTTTGATCATACCACATTTCTGATTTACATTTGAATCACTCTTTGATTGCATCAGATGACTTTTCTACCCCCCCCAAAAAAAGAAAAGGGGGAAAGAAAAAAAAAAAAAAACAAGGTCAGAATACATTTCGGCTGAACTTGAAAGTTCTCCCTCTCTCTCAGACTGCCGTGCACTTCAATTTACCGTCTCATTATTCAAAGTGAAAATGAAAATTGGAGCCTGGAGCATTTGTATTTGAACAAAGAGAGGGAAGCAGATTATGAATGTTCAAAATGTAATTTCTATTACACATCCATTATTCTTCTATTAATCACAGATTCATTCTCTCTGTGCTCTTCAAGTAAAACACGCTTATACAGTATTCATGTGCATACAGGGGCAAAGGAGAAATTGGCAAGGCTATTTGAAATGTTTAATTTATGGGGGAGTGGGGGGGGGGATACATCCGTCTGCTGGAAAGATGTGCTGCAGAAACTGAAGTATACGTTTTAATCACAACTTATGAAATCACTTCAATTCTGTATGTAATTACTGCAGCCATATGAGAATAATTCCTTTGTCTCTCTCATTTTTAAATCACAGTATTTGTGAGGAGGGACCTGCATCTAGCTTTTTTTTTTTTTTTTTTTTGTTCTCCGTGCCTTCTATAGAAAAGGCTAATATTCACAGAGAGAAAGAGAGAGAGATGAGATTTAATGCATACTGATTACTCCAGAGACCCACTATTCAACTCCGGGAGAAAGCGTCAATTAAAGAGTTTTAAGCCTCCCATAAACTGCACCTTTAAACAGCTGATCAACACCACGCAGCCCTTACCTCCTGGATTTGAGCTGAGTTTTGTTTAAATGGAGCAAATTCATCTCTGGAGAGAAACCTTGTAATCCCCCTTTTAAATCTCCAAGCAGTTGAATAAGTATGCTATTCATACACAATGATTTTCTTCTTCTTTTTTTTTTTCTTTTTAACACTCACACACAGAGAGCAGCACTGTAGCCCCAGAACAGTGGCACTGTTAAAAGAAAAAAAAAAACACAAATCATACACAATCAGTGGAGAAATATTAAACTCATACCCCTAAAACATGTATACCAACACAAAGGAGGGCATGTTGAAGGAAATGCTATCAACAGAACACAAACACACTCTCGGGAGGTATCTGTTTGGATTCATTTGGCTTATTTCGGCGTGCATTCATAAGCGCTGAGGCGTGAGCGCTTGCATGGAGATATTTTCATTTGCGTGCAACGAGGCTTTCGACATTGACCTCGCTTTTTTTAAAAAAAAATTTTAAAAAACCTGCCACAATGGATGTATAATGAACAATACACGTTTGGCTGTGGTTCAACACTAAACACACTAGTTTTATTGATACTGGCACAAACAGGTCTGCACAAAACTGTCCTCATTATTGGCCGGTCATTAGTTTGATTAAGAAAAGCGTAGTAACCCCTCGGAGCTCAACCTTGGCCCTCGCCAGTTCTTCTGCAATACGGTGAACTCTGTTGTTGGTCCGACCAGCAAAAGAAACACAAAAACCTCATTCAACCAGCCCTCCGAGCGCCGCGCAACAATAACACAGCAGGACCATTTTTTGCGGTGCTCATTTTTGATCCAGACCAAATGAATTGAAGGGATAGGAAAAAAAAAAATGCTGGTATCCAACAAGGAGAAGGAGATGTTTAAGACATTGATTCACCTTGGGTTCAGAACCACAGTATCTAATTATAGCCATGGGAATCTAGTCAAGGCCATGGTATTTCAGGGCTGAAGAGAGACAACATTCTGCTATAACTATGCTCGCTCTACATGAATCATATTCCCTGTGTGCTTTGGCAGCCATTAAAACAGAAAGAATGCCCTTTCTCAGTCAGAAGCCATGGGCTAGCATACCTCTATTGTACCAGAAAGGTTAACATTTTTTTTTTTTCTGACAATGTCTGAGTGATCAACACAGACTGTGGCAACATACTAAAAGGCGCATAAAATCAGGTGGACTAAAAAAAAAAAAAAAAAAAAAGAACGAGAACAGCTCAGGGGCTATTTCACCAGCAATTACAGCCGGCTGGTTTCTGAGCCGATAGGTTTCATGCCTACTTGCGTTTCAGGTGGAAATAACATGATATAAGTAAACACAGCATCAGACATACTGTAGAGAAGGGGCACCCAGCGTTCTATAACCCACCAATACTTGGCACCCCATGAAAGTGTTGCTTATGCATATATCAGCTCCATCAAAGAGGAGGGGGAGGATGGGGAGGTTGGGGGGGGGGGGGGGGGATGGTGTCTTTGTGAGAGAGGAGGGGGATGGGGGAGGTAGGGGGGGAGGGGGGTGCTGCTCTCTGAAGCACACAACCTCATTATTCAGTCTATAGAACAGCACATCCACTTCATTGTTCTTCAAATCAGCTCCAAACTCACTGGGCTCATCGGAAGCCCCTCAGAACGAAACAGAGCTGCTTTATGCCGTAAAGAAGGAGCCGCAGATGAGATCTCCAGACTGATCAGTCAAGAGTGCCGTTACTGCCTCCTTTTTTTTTTTCTTCTTCTTCTTCTTCTTCTAATGCTCTTCAATCTCAAGTACGATGATATGATTTCCTCCCTCAGAACAGCGTTTGTCATTAGCGATTCGGAACGGTGCGAGGATGACACAAACATGATGTTTTTTGAGCAGCGTTGATCTCCCCCCTTAGGCCGAACCGAGAGGCTGCTCAGAGATGACGTGTGATAGTGAGGAATACATTGGGAGTAGTGTCCGGGAGGCCGCGGCGACGTGGTGAATCATTTGCAGAAATGTAAACTGATTTCATCACGGGAAGGGGGGGTGGGAACTCTTGGGAGGTGGTCCGCTGTGATGCAGCGTGCCCGCTTGGCAAGAGCGCCGCCGCGGAGCGTGCGGGACAAATAATGGCAACACAGAAACGACCTGCTCGTGTCGGTCCTCCCACCAGTGCTTCATGTAAATATGCTCTAACTATTCTCATGAAGCCACATCAATCATGGCGGATATGACAAGGCTCCCTTTGTTCCAAACAAAGAGTGTAAACACAGCTGGAGCACGCTGGAGGAACCTCACCCTCCCCTATCTTGCCACTACACCTGTCGGACACACTGCATCAAAACCTCATTTAGAGCTCTGATTATCCTAACGACACCGGGGTCTTTTCCCACTCTGGACATTATCGGTTAAATCCACCCTCCCCTAATTAAAGACACACAGTCAACACATGGTCAAGCATGAAAAGGATCCTCCCTTCCAACACACACACACACACACACACACAGGGGAGTTCATCACTCTGTCATTTATCATTCTGTTTATTTTGTCATTATTTATTTACTGAAGATTTCCCTCAAGTGTCTTTTCAAATTACTTTACATTAAAGTACAATGCTATGAGGACTGCATTTTTTATGCTGTTGAATTGAGCCGCAAATTAGATACTGATATGTGGAATCTGCATAAACAATGAAGAAATGTTACAGGCGGCACCGAGTCCCACAGGAAACAGCTTGGCCAACGGCACTGAACGGCAGTGGGACGCAGAGTGGAGTGGATGAGAAGAATTATGAGGTCGCCTTGATTATTTTGTGCAGCTCTTAGTCTGCACAGCATTCAAAGTGTCTACTTGTTTTAAGATGATATCAATAAGTAATCATGTTAGGAACTAAAGGGGCAGTTCACCAGATAATCAAATCAGTCCTGTGAGTCACTGTCACGGTGTCAACGACAGCCATTGTAGTCTGCGTTTAAAATTAATATCAGAGTGGTACACTAATGTAACATCCACATTTAAAGTGATACTGTGTAAAAGAGCACAATCACAGTGTCACTACCACCAAATATACCAGTTATGTTGATTGATTTTTTCAGATAGTTAATTTTCTCTAGAAAAAAGGGCCTTGTGTGCTTTCAGCCAAAGGGTTCATCATGCTGGTCAGCTCACAATGATTATGCTAACATGCTGATGCTAACATGCTGATGCTAACATGCGGATGCTAAGCAGATGTAATGAATAGTTGAGGTTGCTGGGAAAGCCACGCATTTGCACAAACCAGTAAGACAAATTAAAATTTTGACTTGATGATAAAGCAAGAAGAAAAACACTGCTATTGTTTTTCGCTAATTTCTACACCACCGTATGATTGTGGAGCGGTAACCGCCACACACAGGGTCGTGCATGTGCATGTTCACAAGCAGACAGGACCGCCTCTTCATGGAGTTCTCTGTCCTGATTGGATAAAGTTTGTGGGGATACCAGAACATTTATTTTCTGTTTTGCTGCACGAGCATGAGGAGGAGAGACATGTGTTACTTTAAAACAGGGATTACTGTTGGAATATAGAGCTATCTAACAAATATCACTAGCAGTAGCTTTAACTTTTTATTGTTGTCTTTGGTAAAAGATAGCAATCCTTTCTATATATTGAATTTTGCATGGTTTGTGTAGGACAGGAAGGCTCTGCAGCGGGAGATTAAAACATCATTGGTACTATTTACCAAGCATCAGTGATATCGGTGAGGTGAGAACACCTTGCTGGCCTCATCTTGCTGCCAAGCGATACAGAAGTATCTGCTGCAGTAACACCAGACGACAGAGAAGCTTCTTTCCTTATGCACAACAAGGAAAAAACCTTTTTATGATGCTAAGCATGAATAAATAAATTGCACAAAGGGATTTCATCTTTATATTTTGTCATGCAATAAAAAATAAATAAACCTTGAAATACTTTAGAAACAAAGTGATGGACCGAGTGACATTTCCTCCCCTGGAGCCACGCTAGCAGCTTCGCGATTACACATTTAATTTCATTTTAGACACCTATGCAAACGTCATTACCCATCACATCATTACTTGGCACCACATTCACTTTGCCCAGATTAAAAGAAGCTGAACGACAGGCAACACACTCTGCTCGAGCTAAAGCAGGCTGTCAATTATGGCCGCAGATATGCTGCACTTTTTCTTTTTTTTTTTTTTTTGTTTCTGAAAACCAATCAGGCTCTAAATTTAGTTTAGCAGAACTGTATATTCAGCTAAATATCCAGCAAATGGAATGGAAAAAGCGACGGACAAGCAGAGCTCCACACTAACAAGAGTTTAATAGCATTTAGTGTCTAACAGTCGCTGCAATCACCCAATCAGCACTGCCAAAATAAAGGTACTGTGGAGTAAATCGTCGTAGGCCCGAGCTACATGACCCAGCTGACCTTGTGGGGATAATGCATTGTTGCTGATATGGAGAGTATGAGAGTGGAGAAAATTCAATTTTGATTCAGCAGAGTAGTTTCAAGTGTTTTGGTCTAATGGAATAGGAGAGTTGTTGCATACAGAGGTCACCCCGGACTGGATTTTTCTTCTGTATGCTACAATCATGATCTCATGGATGGGATTTGTTCTGTGTTTTTCAAACTACTGGATTTTCTCTGCTGTTTACCTGCCGTGATGCTATCTCGACGAACGGAGGCGTACACAGTCCGTCTGCAGTCTCATTTCCTCAGGTCGCATCTGTATATAAAATGAAGTCCTGACTTCCCTGGACTGGTTATACAATTGTGCGCATTTGCATAGTAATCATGTAAGGATTAACTCATCCCCAGCTTGTCAAATCCTGACACTGTGGGACTGTAGGACAGGTTCGTCACCATACCAAACACTCAGTATTTGACACATTGGGTCTTTTAAGGGATCACCAAAGTTATTACAGTTCATCTGCAGTTATTCTGGACTCCTGGACTTGTGTTCATTTAGTGGCAGTGTTGGTGTCGTGTGAGGATGTTTCCGCAACTCCGTTCCATCCATCGTTCCGTCCATTTCATGGCGATCCATCCAGTAGTTGTTGGCTCATACTTGCATGCTTTCTGGGATTACCTCTCCCTGGTCAGAGGCGGCTTAAGTGTCACCCCATCTTATTTTTAATTCACCGATAGCTCTGCCCTCAGTGATAACACCAGGTTAGCCCTTTGGAAAAATCATATTTGCTGCTGTAACTGCTGCCAGGAAGACCATAATACACTCATGGTTCTCCTCTGAGCCTCCATCAGTAAAAGAATGTTTGCGGTAGCTGCTTGTCATAATGGATCGGCATCTGTCGAACACCTACAAACATATATCCAATCTTGTCTTTTTTATCTGTCTATCTAGTGTTGAATATTGTTTGTATACCTTGTCAATGGAGATTCTTATGTGACAAAATCAATAAAAAGTCGATCATGAAAAGAAAAGCCGGCAGAGTAAATTGCAAATTGTAGATGGAAAACCCACAGCTGCTGATTTGTCAAAAACAACAACAGCAAAGAAAAGGATCAAGTGTGAAAGGTGAAGACAAGATTGAAACTGATTGCAGTCTGTATCATAACCGAGCGATGCCTATCAATACTGAGCCAAAGTCTCAACAAGCCTCTTGCTATTCCACCCCCCCGCGAGAGGAGGGGGGAAATAAAAGTCATTGCTGCTATGCTCCTTCCATGTTCTCATTCTCCTCCATTTTACCTGAAGTCTCTGGACTTATCTCAACAAGACCTCATCACACTCTGCAGCCCTGTTTACAAATTCTGTCAGGAGACAGAGAGAAAAATCCAATTCTCCACAGAGGAGCGGTACATTTTTTTTTCTATCTCGTTTCATATATTATTTGAGACATGGCAGGAACAAAACATACTGAGAGAGTCAGATAGAGCAAAACTACCTGCGATGTATACCTGGCCGTGCTTTCTGAATTATTTACTTGCAGCAGCCCCTTTGAAGGAGGCTGAGAGTGTACGGCATGTCCCTTCACATGACAGCTGTAAAGCAATACTCCAAGTTGGGTTTTTTTTTTTTTCACAGCTCTTCTTTAATGCTCTGCTGGTTTGCCCTTTAATTTCACCTCCAGTGTGAGTCTGCCTCGGTGCCCAAAAGAAATACAACTTGACCTGTGACAACTTTGTCAGAGGAACCAATGACATTTTTTCAAAGGCAAAGTTTGTAGACAAAGGGTGGATTTATTCGAGCTGAAATGTTTATGTTGTCTGTCTCCAACGAGTCTCAGCATGACTGTGCTGGCAGGAGGACAACTGCACATTTGCTTTGGTCTCAGGATTGTACAATTATTATATATATTTATTTTCAAACATCTGTACTTTCTTCAAAAAACTAAATGCAGAAACGTCTCTGCAAAAAAAACAGCATGACTAAATGTTCAGACAGAAAGCGAAACGATTTTTTACCTTGCGTCGATGCCAGCCGGTGTTAATTTGCACCAAACATCTAACTTTACTGAATTTGAAGTTTTGTCTCTATAAAAGGTGCCACTGTATGCAGCAACTCTCCTATTTATTTAGTGTCTGATCTCCTGTAAAAATGAAGCGCTGGCAAAAGTTCAGACTGGAAGACGGCTCTTTCTAATGCTTAGGCTTTGATTTATTTCTCGTATCATCCTTTCATTCACTCCTCTCACTCATAATTGCCTGTTATTATCTGGGGTCGACAATTGACATAAGCTGCCCACGTCAGCCGGGCACTTCTGTCCAATAGCACAGTGACACACCTTCACTGCTAGCCTATCTTCTTGCTGCTGCTCGGGGCCGATGCCCTTCAATCATGAAAATCTACATGACGTCGCTTAAAGCACAGCAGTGCTTCGAGGGTTGTGCCAGCTGCACTGCGACAGCGTTAGCATGCTCATGTTAAGCAGGTATATGCAGCATTCATAATGTTTAAACTGTTGGTTTGACATATTGGCTTGCTAACATTTGCTAACACTAAATCCAAATAACTGCAATCATTTTGCAGATATTCTTATTCATAAACCAGACACCCAGATATGTTTCTACTCATTCTGCAGCTGTATGAATTGCATTATAACTGTGCAGTTCAGTCTGACTGTAACATGAACGTCTATAACAAGTTTTCTGGTGAGCCAACCAAGAGTTGTGGAGATATAACAGTCAGATGTTCAACAAAGTCAGGAGGCTTCATCTTCTGGAGACAAAACTAAATATAATAATCCATCCAGTACTTCTTGAGATATAATACTGTATGTTCCGATATATAAATTAAAATTTGGACAGGCCAACATTGTCGTCCCCTGAGCCACATTGCCAGAATGGGTAATAAAATGACCATTGCATGTACTTTATAGGGTCACTTCCATCAGGTGCAGCGTGACACCATACATGTGGAATCTCTGCTTCATTTACCATGACCCAAGCCGAGGTAAGTTACAACACCTGTGGGGGAAATGTTTTATCAAAGTACATCGCCCCACTGTGTAAAAACAGAATCTTACAAGCCTTGAATCAAACATCCTGCATACATTCTTTTTTTTTTTATTATCACCATCTCAGGGGCTCTGCACGGGCAAATAAACCGCAGACACACCGTGGGCATGTCTACCTGTCCACACTGTAATGAAGTGCAACCTTGCAACCTCTATATAAAATGCACTCTGTGTCCCTTTATTGCCTGGAGGGAGTTGAAAGCATCCTGGTGTTTTTCTTTAAGAAGGAGTCTTGTTTTCTGATGGGGGGGGGCTTTAGAACTGTTTGCAGCTATCCTTAACCCCAGCTGGAGGAAGGGCGGGGTTAGTCGGAGCGGGAGAAGCCGGATCTGCAAGCAATTTTCATCAACCTGTACTGTTTAAACAGAACTTGTGTGTCCACTCAGTCAAATAAACAATGTGAAAGCCGTAGAGGGGAGGCTGCAGTCTTTTGATGCATCCTATAGCGGCATATGGTGGAATTTTATTACATTCTCTGTCTGAATGAAAGCAGCATATTTGGAGACAAAAACCGAGCCCATAAACCAATCAGTGGAAGAAGGCTGCGCCACATATGGCTGTTTGAACTAAATGGGAGACCGTTAAATGTTTTAGCAAGATTGATTCTCATTCAAATCAGGCCCAATTATGAAATCCTTAAGCTCGGTTACTTCCGCTAATTCCAGAGGAATGAAGGAGCCTTTAAAACGACAAACCAGCGTGATGGAATTCAGCAACACACAGCCTGGTTTGGGATACCAATATTATTCAAATGAGTAATACAGCCTGCTTGCACTGATAACATATGGTGCTTCAGACAAGAACTGCCATATGGACCCATATGGTCGTCATTCCAGACATAATGACAACACAACCAAATTTAGGGTCATTTCTGAGTGTGTTTGCTTCTGAAGGGGAGACAAGCTCTGAATTTGGCTCCATGTCACATAGTCTAGCCAATCTGTGATGGCTGGCAGCGGATGGCAAAGAAGATTGACTCGGGCTGATCAAAGCGACAGAACAATGACAAGCGTGAGCCGCGGCGGGGAGCACAGCGCCGTGCAGCAGGGATGCTCCTCGTGAAGGCAAACAAACAACACAAGCACTCATCAAAATACTCTGCATACACAATCAAGTGCAAAATAGTGATAGGGATTGGTACCAAAATTCAATCAACTCCTGGCCCCAAACATGACCAAATAAATACGGCCTTGATTGCCCATCATCTCGAAGTTGGAACCAATTGGACCCTGGCAGAGTCAAGTGCGCAATTTTCTCTCTCAAGCTATGTAATTGTGGGCCGCTCAAATCACCTTTCCACGAATGAGCAGTTTTCTTGGTGAGATGGAGAAAATAACACAATTTATAACCTGTGCAGTAATCACTGCTTTGCATATAGAGGAGGGACGGGCTGCATAAGCCTTTTGGGTTATGATGCCAGCAACTTAATGACTGTAAACCAGCGCTGGACAGATGAAGAACCTCTGGGTTTTTGACATGGTTGTCAGAAAACTTTCTCAAGTGTCACATTTAAAATAAATACACATACACGCTCGATGCAGTGTGTGCAGGGGAGGACGGAGATACACTCATTTACTTTTCTGTATTTTCTCCCCTTCCCTCACCCTCACTCTCTCTCTCGCTCTCTCTCTCTCCTACTCCTTCCACAATGTTGGCAGAGCTTCGGGCTTGAAACTCAATTCCTCAGCCTTTGAATAGACAGCAATTGCAGGGAGCTAACTCAATTGAGGAGATAGTGCAGCGAAGGCTCTTGAATAGATTGAGGCATCGACTTTAATACGGCATTACTCATGTCGTGCACACAATGTCATTCCATTTCATTCAAAGCACTTAAAAAAAATCTAAAAAAAACCAGGATGTTTCAGAAGCGAGCCATAATCATCGTGGTCGAACAAACAGACACATTTAACCGGCTGACCCGCGGATGTAAACAAGCAACTGCACATTCGTGGAGTTTTCTATTGAGCCGACACTGTTCATTATTATCTGAGATTTTTTTTAAATTAACCAGTTTTTATTTACAGAGACACAGCCAATAAAGACAAGCAGGCTGAATGGCTACATCCAACTGTATAATTATGCACTTCATTATGCACTCTGCTGACATGATGACATTTGTAATGAATTTATAATGAATATTTTGACATGTGTAGAGACAGCGTTTGTCCCAAGGCAATATCTTTCATGTATTTTAAGCTGTTTGCTCGCAGCGGATCTGTCGCCAAAGTTTTATTAAATGTATCCTTCCTCTTTAATGAAACGGTCTCCCGCAAACTTAATTCAGATTCATTTTCATACATAATATATGTCATATCGTATACAATCACGGTCCTTGGTTATAATTCAGTTGATTTTCCGTTTTATGTTGAAAGTTTATCCTTCTATGGGTCCACTTCCTGTGTTTGTCTGTTTCCCCACTGTTTTTCTTCACACACCTGTGTTTCATTTGTTCGTCAGCCCTCGTGTATTTAAATCTCTTAAGTTTTAAGAGTTTCCTTTACTCGTTGTTGGTTCGTTTTCATCCTGCGTCTCTGGTGTTTCCTGTGTTCCTGTAGCTGTGCCTGTTCTCCGGTCCTCATGTGTCCTCGTGCTATGTTCTCTGTGGCTTCAGTTTTTTGTCATCTGTGTTTTTGTATTTTCTTTCTTTTGTTTCTTCCTTGGACTTTCCTTTGCCTGCCTTTTGTTGTTCTTTTACTTCCCTGCCTCCGTGTGTCTTGTGTTTGGGTTCCTTTCTTGATGAACTGTGACATGCGAGTTCTTAGTAGAACACAATAGACACGAGCCTGGGGACAGTAAACTTATAGTGCACCGTGAAACACAATAACTTGGGAAAAGCTACCTTTGTGTTTAAAACCAGCCGGCTGCAGTGACACAGTCATTTATGTTAACACACACACCGAGTGTATGTGTGTTTTCTCCCACCACTGTCTGGGCAAAATCACATTATTAAAAATCCAGGACTCTGACCAGATCATTAGGAAGCCGAGACCCCTCTGGGTCATTTTGGTTGGTAGTATTTCCTTTATAAAATGCTAATTAGGAAACAGGTGCATCCTTGAATATTCTCTTTTTTTTTTTTGTGAAAGCTGCTGCATAGACAGGAGTGGCTAATTAGGCTGTACTAGTGTAACTTGCACAGTCCAGTTGGTTTCTTCTTTGGGGACAACAGTTTCTAGTTAAACAGCTGGACGCCCACCGGCACCGGCCCAGTAGGACCAGTTCAAATGTGTACAAGAGTGGATGAGCATCCTGATTTATACACCTTGCTGCCTTAAGTGTGCATACTAAAGGCAGCCAGTGTGCTTAAATAGCGGAATCTGTAAGAACTTGGAGAGTAACACAGTCGTATGAGTTTGGCACAGCGCTCCAGCCGTCTCTGGAAGATTGTTTGGTCTTTGCCAGTTTTAATTAAGTTTTTAATTGCGTTTTTTTTTTTTTTTTTCCCCCCAAATTAGTGAAGCAGCCAACTGTTGATAACTGCATTTGTGGCGACACGACATGTTTTATCGGTCTGGAGGCAACATGTCAAAACAACTGAAGGGGGGGGATCCAGGTGATGCTGACATGCTTTCATTGCAGAAAAATAAAAAATAATAATAAGTATCAGCCAATCAGATTAGCGCCCATGCCATTAAACAAGTTAAGATACTGCAATTTAACATCAAACAATTTATAAGAGAGATTCCCAGCAACTGTCAGCTCATATGCAATTTACACAGCGGCGTCGTCCACTGCTCGTCTTCCCGATGGACAAGAAAACGCAGACTTTGTCCTCAAATACAGTGGGTGAAATCCACCCTCCGTCTTCATGTCTGTCGCGTCCCCTTGCACTGCTTTTGGCTTTGCTTACAGCTTAATAACCCGCCTGTGTTTACTCTCCTCGCAGTCGCTGGTGTTCTGGAGGTTTTAGTGCTTATGTACAGTGCTGCTCTTTGTTTGTCCGCACACTGAAGCTGGCGTGTTGCTGCGATCTGAGACAGGGGGCCTGTTAGGACACTGAGTCAATCTGTGATTTCCCACTTTGCATGTGTTGCGGTCACGTTACAGTCGGACCGACCTGTTGGGCTTTGAGATTTATAGTGCTACACTGAGCGTCTGTTTCATTATTACACTGTGCTTCATATTTATTATGTGCATATACTATAAGGTTAGTATTTTTCATATTCCTAATTTACTGGTAATGCATTTGATATACGTGTTGATTCTGCAGGTATCTGTGAATATTGTTGTTCCAGATGTATTTTTTTCATTACGCTGCTGACATGCACTGTAGATTAATTGTGTCATATATTGGTAAGTTCATTCTTTCACCTGTATCACACATATCTTTCATATGTTTTGAATGTGAACAGTAAGACGATGCCTAAATGTTACCTCGTGGTCAGCTAATAGAACGACATGTATGTTCTCTATTATGCAGCTGTATCTGAATATATTAATCTTTTATTTATATCAACTACGGCTCCTTTCCTTTCAAGTGTCCCAGTATGCAATTGTGACAGTGGATTAAATGTATGGAATGGTGAATATATAGCTAAATAAATACATCCATACTAGTGATTATTTCAGTCCGTACAAATCTAATAACTTGCAACAATGAATTTGCAAAGAAGCAACTGAAATATATAACAAGCAGGGACTGAACTAAACATTGAGAAGTGGGGAAATACTGCCTCCTACTCGTTTGAAGCAGTCGGCCAGAAATTACAAACAGGTCCCTTCAAATAAGTCAAGTCCAATTTCAAGTTTTCTCATGCTTCACTGCATCATCATTTTTCTAGGCAACAGCTATGGATCAGAGATCTGCCAGATCCTGCAGCAAGTGAAGGAGAGTCCAGAGAGGACCTGCGTCATAAAACTGCCCCACTAAAGTTCACATTTGTCACATACACACACAACACAACTAAATAAAAATAGATAGGAGGATCCAATATCATCGGGCTTCACATTGTGTTAAAAGGAGTGGAAACATGGACTCAGGTTGAAAACTTCTGTTTACTTATGTTTATCTTTATTCTAATAGTTTTTGTTTTTTTTCTATTAAAATTGTTATTTTATTCGTCCAGTATCTCCTTATTGCTGTTTTTTTGAGACTTACTCTTGGTCTGCTACTTATTTCCCTCTGTGCTGCTGTGTTACCTTAGAATTTCTCAGAAAGGGGGATCGATAAAAGAACATCTTATCTCATCTCATCTTAAAGTTCTTGAACACAAAGCTTCTTTCAATTGTAACTTTCGGGAAAACAAAACCTATTTTCTGAGAGTCTGACCTTAGTTTTTATTTTGTATTTTGGTTACCTAACATATTTATTGTTTGATTAGTATTCATGTCAGTTTAAATAAAGTGTGTTTATTGCATGCCTGCGATATGAAAAAAAAAAAAAAGAGAGAGAATCATGAGTAGTCAACTCAGGATTGGAAAGGAGCCTTAATGCTCGATTACTTCTGGTTCAGATAGAATTTATAAGTTGGTGCCGGTGACGGTGAAAAATCATGAGGGGCAGAAAATAGGAGATGACAGGCCATAACTTTTACACTGCTTTTTTGCTGTTGGAGCTTGTTACTCTCTGAAAGCGTGGGCTGAGGAGCACAGGCAGCAACATATCAAACTTAATTACCTTTCAGGTTGCCTCATCAAGTCAGAGCTTCAATGAAGACAGATTGTTCCTGTTCCTGCAGAACCTTTAAAGCCACAAACACCACATGGCTCTTTCTCTAATCTTAGCATCCCGTTTGAATTATTCCCCCTACAGCTATCATGAACCCCTTAACAGGAAAATGTGCTTTATTGAATAGCATTTCATCTACGAGCCCCATTCCTCATCTTAATATACAGATGAGACCTCGAAGTCTTAAGGTAAAGCAGCACCACAAGGTTGCAATTTGGATTTACTTCTGAGGAATAACAGCGTGTTTACCATGTACTTCCATGGTAATCATTCAGTTTTATGTCGTGAGTGCCAGTTGCTTTCCTATTTTATTGGGTATTACTTTTGTTTTATGGAGCAATTTTCACATCCTGCCCTTGATGATAGTGGCCTCAGTCTGTGTGAGCGCCAGCAGAGCAGGCCTACTGATGAACACGCAGCACGAAAGGGTGATTATGGAGTGCTAAACTAATGATTGCCGATGAGAAGCTGTTCTCACCACAGAGGGAATTCATTTCTCTGTCACTAGGAGTTAATGGCTCCTTTTAAGGAGATGAAATCTGGTCACTAGGGGAAAGCCATCCTGAAAGACTGCAGGTAGCTTATTCCATTTGTCTTAACTCTTTTTATTTTTTTTTTATTTTGTACCGGCGCACACAGACGGAGTGTACTTAGAGCTGCCGAATGCGATGCACATTGGCGTGCACGTAATTCTGATATCAGATCTATCATCGGTACCTATATGAGAATTTATTGAACATGTCAGGTTAAAGTGGGAGACTGAGGGGACTATTAGGCATGTCACCTGTGAGTGATCATTGCTGAATCCCTGCTCGTGATCCCAAGATGTTTGCTGCCATGTCTAAAGGTTGTGAAAGAGGCTGAACAGATGGGGGAGGCGGAGTGACATGGAGCCATCTTTATGAAGCATTCAGTGATGGACCCAGTTCGCTGCCCATGCATCAGGAGCTCCTTAACCTCCCATTTGTAGCTCTTCATTATTGATGTGGTACCGTGGAATGGACTCACGTTGCGAGCTCTGATTCTAGGCATATAGACGGCAGTGCCGCAGCACATTTGCTGTATACAGTACCCAGTAAACATTTATGAATGATTTAAGAGTGCAGGGTGAATCAGCAAAGCGCTGCAGCTGCAGCATCGTGGAGCTCCCAGCTGTTTGTCAAGACGCCTAAACATTGTTTTTCACATTGACCTCTGTATGAACGTACCAGCTCAGTGAGCGCTGTTGTCCAAGTTCACACGTCACAAACGCCAAAAGTTTTATTCACAGAGATTAAAATTATCTTGCTCACATTCACAGTTCCCAATTTAAAATTTTTGAACACAGTCCAAAAATATGAACTAGGTCACGTTCATACTCTTCTATATTACCTTCAGCAGTAACAAAGCAATAAGAATTGGGCTGTTTTCTAGTGTATTACATTAACATTGCTAGGGAACACCAAACGCCAAAATTGGGGGGCCAACAGTTACATCATGGGGGTCATGGTTCAGTCTTGGGGTGCCCGCCCTGTTCGCAAGTGCCCCCTCTTCCCCAAGTGAGTTACATACACATTATATGCTTCTGCTTGATATTTAACATGATCTACTATTTATTTAGCCATACACTTGCAATCCCATGATGCCTCCGGTTGAGTCTGTCGACCGTTTTGACCAATCAGTAATGACGGTTACAATGGACTTTTTGTAACACTCACACTCATGCCCATATTCATACATTATATAAGGATGTGTTCGATTCACCAGTCACCGAAAATATGAGCATGTTCAGTGGTGCACAACACTGTCAATAAGTTCTGAGAGCCATCTGCAGACCTCTCACTCCTCATCAGCAGCTGAATGAAGAGCTTTGTCATCCCCAAATTTCCCTGTATTATTTTTGCACCTCTGTGTTGCATCATGAACTAAAAATATATTGTGATACTGTGAAAATGTTTCACTCCAACTGTGAAGTTATGCCAGGTGATGATGGCTGAGAGCAAGTTGATAATCACGTCGCTGCAGAGATCTCACTTATTCTGCATTTAGCTTAATGAGTGACGCACCTCAGCTTTATTTCCATGAGGAAAACGTTCCAAAATAAGGTTCTGCTCTCGTTCTAACTGCTGGAAGGCTGATTTTACATGTAGAATTAAATGTGGCGTTATTTAGGGGGAACATATCAATAAATTAGGACTGTTTTGGCTCAGACTGTAGCTTCAGATTTACTGAAGCACTAATCAATTTGCAGCATTTTTCGGTGGGATTATTTTAAAATGTATATTTAATGACCAATTTTTGATTAATAAATACACCTTTAGTACAACTCTTAAGCCCCAGGGCTCAGATATACGACATCAATTATAAATACTGTATCAATATCAATATCAAGCTGTCCGTGGAGCCCCCTTTACACTCACTTAGCTCATGGTCAACTGAGTTTCTTCTTATAAAATCGAGAAACAGACGTTATGAAAGGGGCAAGGTCATAGAATTTTAGTTGGAAACCTTAAAAAAAAAATCAACCAAACTTAAAAACAGAATGTGAAAAAATTGCATAGTATTGCCATTTTATACAGTGTTGCAGAGATATCTCGTGAAGTTATCATGCTAACCAGCTAGCCCCATCGCATCCCAGAACCGAAGCTCTGGTGCTAGCAGTGTAACCAGCAGCGCTCCCCCTGGTCCCTTAGCTCCCGGGCCAATCTAGCTGCACAGCTAACTGAGCCAATTAGCTCATGGCAGCTCCAGTTAGCAGCAGCAGTTATTTGTTTAGAGTATGAATTTTGACAGGTGGCCAACTCTGACAGATTGCCCCTTTCACGTTAACAGATAAAGACTGTAGCTTTGCATCGCACCTCTAATGAGAACGCACAGGTTTGAATTGACATGTGGAAAATTTAAAAAAAAAAATGCAGATGTGGCATTAAATTGCCTCTGATCTCGGGGAATTTTTACGACGCTGCCTGAATTATCTGTTCAGAAATGTGCCGCTTAATCAAAAAAATTTCTCGTTCATCTGTTACGCTCTGCTCACGGTGGGGGGTGCGATGCCAAGAATGTGCTATTACACATACAGCACACTTGAGATCGGCTGTCATCACGTTCATCTGACTGACAGATGGTCGGTGCCCCTCACGCGGCTCTCTTTACGCTCACTGACGGGGAAGTCAATACATTACGAAATCAAGAAAAGGGAGGCACGCGGCTTTCGCTTGAATCCAAAACGTTGCCGTCCCGCGCTGATGTCGCGCGGTTGCAAGGTCCGTCCTACTGAAATTACACTTCCCACAATTCTCCATTTTGTTTTTCGACAGGACGACACTCCATCATCGTCACTTTGTCATGTTCAATCGCCGGGTTCATTGAGACTGCAGATGGGTTGTTTGTCAAATACTGAATGATTTGATGAATGACTTTGTCCTGTGCATCTCTCCTCTGGAAGTCGGGGAGATGTAGCAGGGCAACATTTTCACTGGTGTCGGGTGGTGACGTGCGGACTGCAAACTGGTAATTTGGACTTGCAATTAGGACCGGAATGATTAGAGTTTACACATGTGGAATATACTCCATCCATTCACCATGACAGTGTTTATACGCTGAAAACAACAGCTGCTACATCATTTAAGTGAGCTACCCACTATGTGCCACTCCTCTGTCTAAATAAATGAACATTAACCCTCAGAGCTCCAGCAGCTTCATAGAATTCAACTCCAATATATGAACTACTTGCTACTGTAGCGATACAACCATCTCCATCGTGTCCTCCAAGACATCTGGGTGTACTGTGCAGAAAAAATAAACTACGGAGAGCCCTTAGTAGCTGTCCAACTGTCACACCTGCATCAATCACCATTGTCCCTCTTTAAATAAGCAAGTTTTTTTTTCTTTTAAAGGAGAAGTATGCAGACGTGAGAGAAAGAAAAAAAAGAAAGAAAGAGAAATGTGTTTCTGTGAAATCCGCCGTGACATTGTGAAAGTGGCCCACTCATCCGAACAGAAAGCACTTTTTAAAAACATGACGTGCCTTCAAAACGCTCGAGTTGAAAGGGATTTCAAACAGCTTGTGACCACGTGCCAATCAGAGAATATTTAAGCCTCCGCAGGGAAAATGTAACTCACAATATGTGGCAGAAGAAAAATTCGATTCTCACGTTTCCCCTTAAAGTTTACATACAGGCTGTGTCACAAGCCTGATATGAGTAAAGGGGCAGTGATTGTGTTATATGAGTGTAATATTTTGATAAAAAAAAGTGTTTCACCACAACTGTATTTTATCACTGTTTGTTTTTATTGCTACCTGCAGAAATATTGCAGTTGCTTTGCCACTTATGAGATGGATCTTTCCACAGTTTGGCTCACAGCTCCCGCTCATATTTCCTTTTTATCACAACCACAGCTTATGACCTCAGCTCTGATTTGCGCTTGAGGGGCTCTTTAAAGAAACCTCAGTAAGCATTACTCTGTGTCTGACTGCCTCTGTCCATCTGTGTCAATATAGCAGACATAATATTTTTTTTAATGGTAGAGGAGGGGTTATGCTACAGTGCTTCTCCAAAGCAACAGGGCAGAAACATGCAGCAAACAACGCCTATCTGCTCACACTGCAGCACTTCAATCCTGGTAATGGCATCAACATCACATCAGTTGGTATTTTCTTTGCCATTTTGGCTTTTTTCAATTGCGTATTCATCATTTTTGATCATGTGTCATGCAAACTTCTTGGATGAACTGGTTAAAGATTGTGAATGTTGAGTGTGTATTATTTTTCAGTGGTCTTGTTGCATAATGTGGATGTTTAATACAGGTTGACCAGTGATGGTAACTGGAGTTAACCCTTAAAGATCTACACAGCCGACTGCAGCTGAAAATGTCTGTTGTTGTAACATGTAACTTTTGAACCTGCTGATGCTATCGTGCACTTTGAAAACTCATGCTGGAGTTTCTGAGACTGTCGCTTCTGCAGCATGGTTTCATTAAGGAAACCCAGGTAGTTTCTTTCTCCGAGCCAACAGGCGAAGGTTTTGCCTCCAAGCCCTCTCTTATAAACTTTTTTGAGACACATGGTCAGTAAATTAATTACATGATATTATGGGACAATATTATAAAGAAAACACCAAACATACCAAATTTTGACTGCATTTTTTTTTTTTTTTTTTAAAATACTGGTAAATTCGCCCACTCAAAAGGTAAACTGCAGCCTTTAAACAAGCCAGACTAAAACTTAATCAGGTGATGCAAGGCACATGATGTTGAGCAGTAAATAGAGAGTCAGGCGCCCCACAATTTGTTCTACCTGATGAACGTGAGTTGTTGCAGATGAGGGCAGATCTGCCTCGCGGTCAATATTGCGATTGGAATGCAATAGTTGCATGAGTCTGGTGGTCAAGAAAGTAAGCTGCGAAAGAAAGAGAGTGGCGACTTTGGAGAGATCTGCAGATCTATGTACTTCCTTTCATACCGTATCAAAAATTTATGCTGAGACAAATTCAGTGCTTCTGAACAAGGACAGCCAGCGTAAAAACGGCGGCATAAAAAAAAAAAAGTATTGGATCAGACTGACTACGGTTGAACGCCTGTTATTAAATGACTGGAGCCAAAAATGCTGCGAGTCGGTGGCTCAGTGTGACTGAATAAATGTAAGTTATCGCAGAAACAATACATTTTTAATGACATTACTACATTTAACGGGGATCATTCACATAGAGGCGGATACCTGCTCCACTTCCCGTGTGAAAGCGCTCTAAAGTTGTACATCGAAAAACAAGTACTGTTTAGGTCCCTTGTGCCTTTTAACAGATTGCAGATCTAATTATGAACATCTGGAAAAGGAAGTGACGCTGTAGGGCATCTTCATATTAAATTGTACCTGATAAGCCATTAGGCATGTAAAGACTTCCAAAGTTATAAGGGCCTCCACTGACTCTGTGGTCACACATGCATCTGATGGTAAATGTTTGATAATCTGATCAGGTGCTCTCTATACGAAGCCCTTTGTAGTCCCGTTCCATAATTCATACCTCCGATGCTGTAGTATATGTTCTGAGAGGACTGTCCGCGCTCATTAAAGTGAAAAGCGCCTCTCCTCTCAAATAACGAAGAAGGCAACTGATGCTCAGATCCCAAAACAGAGGAACAAGCTGCGATAAATTATTTAAGAGTATCGATCACGTTATCGAATCGATGAGATGGCAGGAAAAAAAAAAAAGAGAGAGAGAGATAGCTGCTCGTATGAGAGTCACGCTCGGCTCGCAGCCTCCTCTCTGTTTGAAGTGTTTCAGCCTTTCAAGAGAACATAAGCAGATCAAAGAGGAAGCAGAGCTGCTGAGATAGAAGGGGTGGGGGTGGGGGGGGAGGTTTGTGTGGGTGAATGGAGGAATTCCTCCAAAAGGGAATGGCCTCAGTCCATATCACAGTGCCAGAGGGAGAAGATGTGTAGAAAGCTCACTGTACTTACTTTCTCGTCCAACGCTGCTCTTCTGATAACGTTGCAAACATGAACATCTGTGCTCAGCGGCAGTCAAGAGGGTTTGTTGTTGTTGTTGTTGTTGTTGTTGTTGTTGTTGTTGTTGTCAACCTCGTGTGCTCTTTGTTGTACCCGTGTACACCGGCTCTTTATGGGTGCTTGTTTGCTAAAAGGCGGTGGCGATTCACAGCTGGAAAGGATCCACAAAAACAAGAAAATCCAACAAGATTAAAGGTCCAGTTAAATGGAGGGGCAGTATTTTTTAAGTGCCCCAGAATGTGTAGTAACACACCTGAAGACATCACTCACGACAAAGTGTGCATGGCAGCAGGCGAGTCGAGAGGAGGATCTAAGTCAGTTGCAGCAGAATATCAACCACAGCACATTCTTAGCGGTTTAATGACGTATATGATAAATGTACAATTAAACGACCTTCATCTTAAACCCAACATGATGTCTATTCCTCGGGGTATTTAATTGCATTCATGTACTCACAACACCGCTGTTGTTTGAATCATCTGCCCCCTCAAGCGGTTGCCAGTTTGTGTAGTAGCAGTTGCTAACACTAGCTGACGTTGCTAACATTAACTAGTAAACGTTAGCTGTACTGTACCGACCTCACATTAGGGCATCAGCAGTGTCCTGGCCGTGTACTGTAAAATTCATCCATTCTTACTTATTTTTCTTTTCCACAAACTGGCAACCACCAAGCGGGTCGATCACTGACTAAAACACAGATACCACATGATACCAACGGCGTTTCACTGTTTGCTCACAAACCTTGCCAGAAGCTGGAACCAAATGTCAGAATTATTACACAGAGACAAACGAAACAATAATTCCGGACCCGACAAACAGTTTCAAATGATTTATTCACAATCATAATGATGATTTCAAGGAAGAGCGATTGTTTTATTCTGCACCCTTCTACAGGCTCTGTACATTTCTTCGTTCTTGGCTTTCTTCAGTAGTTGACTGGCATTTGCTCCCCTAACATGTAAAAGTGGTAGACAGTCAGTCATTTATGTGTCAGGTATGCTTTTGGAGGCTCTACTCTTTAAATTATTTGGTGTTAGGTTGTTGCGAGTGACCCATATTGATGGAAAAGAAAACTGTGGTATTCTGTTCGGTCAGACGACCGCAGCCAGTACGTGATACAGTCCAGCATCACTCAAATTTATAACCTTATGTGTGCTTAATAACCTCTAAACTAAAGATATTTCTCAATCCATGCTCTATAGTGGCTTTTGCTTATCTGACACAAGGATTACTATTAGACTACATATCCTGAAATTGGCAGTAAAACCTATGGAGGATGAGTCAAGTCTCTGCTGGTCCACAATAAAATGTCTTGAATCACTGCCCTGCCAAAGCATTATAACCTAGTTGTGATATATGAGATATAAGACATTTAATGCACATTACAAACATGCCATGCAGTCTGTATAGCCTGAACAATACACATATTAATGTTTCTGAGGTTACATTCTATTCTATTTAACAGTCCACCGGTTGAGACGTCTGACATTATTTCTATGCAGTTTATTTCTCTATTTTTATTTAACCACAGGCTGTATCTGAGATTCAGTTACACAAGAATTATCACATACTTTTATTTTTGTAATATAATCAAGCACTCATTTTTACAAGAGACAGTAATAATTTATTCCCTGCCTCTAATAGCCTATACATCACCGGCAGGGTGTATATTTCATTTTCCTGAAGCATGAAGGCGAATAGAAATCTTAATGATTTGCCCTTGCTAGCATAATTTTAATTATGGATTTTCCTCTACATGATCGATTTGGAGAAAGCCATAGTAATACAAGTTGTACATTCTACTGTATTAAATATTTGATATCCATTAAATTTTTATGATTAATGTTCTGGAAAGAATCAGTTTCTCTAAGCCGCTTTATTGCAGACTAAATTAGGGGTTTTACTCCCTTAGCAAAAGATATAGCCATATATTGCACCAAAGCTTTGCCTGTCGTGAGAAATGGAGCAATTTCATATTGATTATAAGGGAATTTTAAATTGAGAGAAACAGCCCTCAAAAGGGAGATTTTAAGGATGTGCTGTGTTTCATATAGAAGAGAATTAGATTTTACAACACAGTCCGTCATTTTTGTGTCCCTTTGTATTTTCAGCAAATGATCCTGTATTTTTTTCCCCCCTCAGTTTATTGATTGGAATGCAGTGCTACAATTCTTGTGAGGTGTTTTAAATCCCGTCGTCAGTTTGTACAGTTTAACCAACATAAATACCAGGAATACATGAAGAACTATTTGAATTTGTTTCGCCGGTATTTACATATTTTGAGTCACGCTCGAGATGGTTTTTTTTCTCCTTTTTCCAAACGAGCTGAAGTGTTTGCTTTTGTACGTACCGGACATACTATTTAACAGACCTTTCCCTTTCTTTCCCCTCACATTTGGGAAGACCTGTTTCACTGTTCATGAGGCTCCAAGAAACAATTTGTAGCAAATTAAATGTATTAATTTTTTTTTTTTTTTTATTCTACATATGTGAGCGAATGTTTGAAGTGATGTGAAAACTGAAACCTTCCCCTTCTTTCTCGGTGGCCTATTCAAGCCTGTGGATGATTCGGTTAAGTCGTTCAATGCTGCTGGACGGTAGATTTCTTTGAGAAAACTCCTGTGGTATTTTCCGCGACTATTCAAAGTCCCAGCAGGAGTTAGCGTTAGTTTGGAATTGGAGTCCACTTACATAAACTAACATCTGGCTTGCAACACAGCACAGAAGATCCACAGAGCCATTTTAAGTTTAGGTTCAACTCCAATAGTTAGAAGTTAGAAAGCTAAGCTAAGCTAAGCTAAAAGTATCTTTTTGGAAAGCTGAATCTAAAAGGTTAGCCTGCCAGTGTTAGCATTGGTTCCCCCCAGATGTTACGTTAACACCTGCCACCCAAACTCCTTTTAATGTTTGTCCTGCTTTATAGAAAAGACAGCTAGAATAAATAAAGCTAGAATTAGCTCTTTGTATGTCAAGTTTTGGTGGCAACACAAGACCAGAAAATGATCTAAATCGTTAAACATACAATATATACGTTTCAGTGAATAATTAGAAATATATGTTAATATCAGAAATATGAGGTATCTTGTCACTGGACATACCAAATTAGTGCTGCCTGACATCAGCTGACATCCTACTACACTATACTATAAACACTGTGATATAAAAACTTTGTGCATTTTGAAACAAAATGTGAAAATTTGATTTAATCACTTTTAACCCAAACCCTGTTCAGAAGAACAAAGTGCAAAAAATGCGATCTAATATCCAGGGACAGGACTCATTCCTGCTGCAAGCTATTCTGACCAACTGAGTAAACACGTTAAAAAAGAAATGATATATATACACACACACACAATGATTTTATTTATTCATTTTTCACTTAAACAATGGTCTAAAAAAAAACAAAATAAAGTGCATTTTCAGTTTTTCAGTGCCACGGTTTCTTTAACAATTCATAAACATCACAACAGTGTCCAACTCACTGAGCCTTTTACCAACCGTACCATGTTACGCTCCCGAGGGAGTGTGTTTTCCTGCCTTTACGCTATTCACTATACACACTGCATATGACAAATGTTGAACATCACGGAGATAATGATGTAATAAAACAAGCCAGAATAACCCCAGCCTCCGAAATCATATTTCATTCAGTGAGCAGGTACAGTGCTGCTGCATACAGGCCAATCTTTAACCAAGTATCCTGATTGTGTATCTGATCAGAGGGGACGGCAGTGCCTTCCTATCTCTGAACATGGAGGTGTTGGAGGGCAACACTGTGCATGGGGAGATAGGGGAAGAGGCAACAACAGGAGAATAATGAGCCCCCAAACCCTGACGCCCGAGTTTTATAAATCCTAATGATCCTGGCTCCAGTTCAAAGGAGACAGGCCCACTTGAAGCCAACTTTCATTTCCCACTATAGAATAGTGTGAATCTCATCACCTAAAAGAATTATGGGTATCACACTCTCCACTGTGCACCTTTACGTGGCATCTCCTCTGTCAATCTAAAAAAAAAAACAAAAAAAAAAACAGCTCCTACGTTAAATCCAGCAGAGCTTGTGCTGTGCTCTGTCGATAAAACAGCCTCTTAATAAAATCGATAAAAATCCAACTTACCACGTTTGTTTGATAAGTAGTCTCAAGTGTCAGATTGTACAATTTGCATGTTCAGCCGTTCTCGCTACCACGTCAGGAGATAAAGTAAGACGAGATTCTGCACAGCTCCTGTTCATCTGTCACATGTGGGTAATGTAATAAAAAGTGAACAGTTCTTAAATTCACCTTTGAAGTGCTCACAGCTTTGTGCTTAGTAGCTGTCTCACTTATGTAACTGTTCTTCTGGGAGTAGCTTTTGGCACGTTGCTTTCATTTTGGGACTCGCCGCAACACATTTGACGTGAAGGTATAATTCTCAATGTCACTGAGTTCTCGGCGTTCTGACGAGCACAGGCGGCAAAGCAAAAACGCTGTTTTCTTCCCCCTCCTGTTGCACGACCCCCGTGTTGTTACGTGCTGGTACATCTTGGTGGTTGCTGCAGACAAGCCCAGAGTAAAAGGTTTCCCCTCAATCACAGCTCTCAATCGTAGTAAAATAAGCAGAATGCTTTGTGTAACAAGCCGACGTATATCACACAACAGCAGTCCTTTTGTATCTGCAAATCAGAGGAAAAAGTGAGATTTCTGAAGGGCTGTGTCTACCACAACAAGAAAAGAAGCAAGATGTGTTTCTTGAGGGGGAGTAATTGTCACTTCATCTTTAGCCCTCGGCATCGCTGACAAAATATTTATCTCGCCGTGGCACAAGCAGTATTGTGGTCCGGGGTACAGACATAAATTGCATTTTTATGTCGTTCCATTGAAAAGGGGTGGGCAGGGACTAAAATGCTATTTCAGAAAATCTTACTCTGCTACATTTACTGCTTACTTGGGATTTCTCTCCAGTTCCGCCTCTTAATATTACTCCCACATGACACCCTCCATGCAACATTCTCCTATCTGCAAGTTCATTATCATCAATAAGTCAAGTATATTCTATCTTTCATCATCATATCATGCATTCCAACCACAGCACCTTTCTTTTTTTTTTTCTTTTTTTTTTGCAATGTAAACCAATTTATTTTCCCCCTCTATTGCAGATAGTATTAAACAATGCCCTAAGAGTAGAGGCTGTCTGAATGGGAATGATTTATTACAAAGAGAGAAGTCTGTGCGTCGGTTTGCAGAGCTCTGCAGTGTAAAATAACCTCATTTATATTCTATATTGCTCAGCCTGCCTCACTTAATATTCCTGTCAGCGCTCTTATGCCATGCCTTCTGTTGGCTTTGCCTGCAATAAAGCCACTACCTTTTTGAAAAGTGTACAAACAATATTTAACACATTTCATCAGATTAGCATTGCAATGCAGTGGGAGCACCTTTTTTAATATGAAACAACGGGGTCAAGTGAGCCACGGAGCTCATTGTGTGACGATAGATTTGCATCAATGCGCTTCAGGCGTCAGGATCATTGAAAATAAGATGTGTGACAGAATGTCACCTGCCATTGTGCTGCCTGTGCTGCACCTTCGGAGGAGCCCGGCGCACACAACAAGTAAATATAATCGTAATTAAATACGCTGATGACACCACTTTATTATGTAACCACAACGTGTCCTTTGATGGGAAGCATTTAGATTCTCTAAGCACTACATCATGTTGGATCTGGAGCTAGTTACAGCCCAGGTAGAAAATCCAGTGCCAGCTTTCAGTATGACTTCATAAATTAGTCAGGCATACCTGACGACTCTGCCTTTTTTCCAGTGCTCACTATTTTTAACCCTTTCTCCCCACTGTGCTCCCGATAGGCAATATCTCCTGTAAATCTTCCAATTTCATTGTGACAAATTAAATAAGTGTGTCTCAATTTTTGGGGGATTTTTGTGCTGGTACCTGACAACCCGACCCAGAGGCAGAGATGAGCATTCACAAAAAGGCTTGGAAGGGCATACTAACATACTCTGTAATGTCTGTTACTTTTAGATTACCTTAATACCAAACATATGCATACAAATAAAGATGCAGTTGTCTTTGTAACAACTGGATGAATGCCATTTGTGGGCTGTCCGCTGCAGGATTCCAAACCGGCTCATTTAAAGAGTTCACTGAAGACATGTTGGGTGAGCATTTGCTAAATCTGTGTTGATTTTAACTCGAAAATGGGTAGTTTTTATACTTTTTCAGGATTTTCCAGAGGCGGAAAGCCAACTTTTTTGCACTATAGCAAGTAACATAACGCCCCGTCTCCCCATGCGTGCTCCTTTGCTACCAGAATGCATTGCACGGCTGCTTACACAGGCAATGGGAAGTATAGAAATGATGGAACCTGTCACTCCGTTCCTCTTCCCTTTCTGGTACCCTAATGTTGGCATGTATGCTCAGGAAATTATTAGTAATCTAGTATCTGCTTGTTTCCGTCAAGAAACATGTATGACTGTTTCCATGTTGTAGTTGGTGAGAAACAAAGACCACAGTCAATATCAGCTAATGTCTTTTGCTCATGTATGCGTTCTGTAAAATCCTGCATTTGATTATTAGTAATGTTTTTAGAGAACAAACAGCAACAAACAGAAAACAGCCCCCCACCCCCTTTTTTTAATTACATTATATTAATTAAATATTTTCCACTGGGCTCCAGCGAATATGCTCTCTTCACACCACCATAAAGAATGATCTACATAGTTCCCTCTTTGTCATCATTCTTCGTCTTTAATTAGCTAAGTCAGATTGGGCTAATTGCTCTCTATGAACTACAAGACATGTCTTTGAGTGCCCCCCACCCACGACATCATCTCCCACTTCCACACAAATGGATAATTATGACCACAGCTAAATGGCTTAAGAATTGATTTACTGCGGCTCCGGAGATGTGAAGAAGCATTACCATGCGGCGTGACAGTGTTTTGCCGGATTATGTTTATTACAATTATCTAACCTTTTATTTATTTAGAGGGAGACAACGCCGAAAATTGTATGCTGAGAAAATAAAGAAATAAATGTAGGTAAGCGACAACGCGGATAAAATCACAAAGCAGGAAAGAGCAACGAAACAAACGCTGAAAAGACCAATAGCTCCAGTTGCCGTCCAGAAGGATCAAGGTCTTAGCCAAACAGAGCAATGACAGCTTCATATTGAGTCTGTCCAAGTAATTCAAAAACTACCATGAGTGGTTAGCTCTTTTCATTTTAAAAATCCTCTAGTAATTAACTTCAAGAACATGGGGCTGCGCCGTGTATAGAATCCTTTTAGTGTATTTCAGATGAGACCTTGGGCGCAGATTGCAGAAAAATAGTTTGTGTGAATATAAAGAGAACAAAAATGAGAGCATTCATCAACTGCTAAAGCTGTGACATATTTTACCTTAATAGACCCCAGCCATAGAAGCCGTACAACAAAATATACTCTGAAACTATACAGCTTCTAAACAACTGTAAAGCTCCATTAAACTCACATCAGATGTCTGTCATTCATTCATACAGCATCTATTGTGTGGAGGTAATCAACAGTCTAGACCGTCACCTTTCTTTCCATTAAACATAAACAACCATGGTCCACCAGATGAGGCCATGGTACCGCTTCCCTTGACCTGGGACATGCCATGTTTGTTGATAAAATGCCAGTCCAGCCAATTTGTATCTTGAGATCCAATCACAATGGGAGCCGAGATGAGAAAGCATCTCAATACTAATCTATCCAGATACAGATATCAGGTTGAAATGGGGGTCTAGAAACTTGTTTATTAGTCATAAAGGAAAGGAATTCAATGACTGTACCAAATATGTTCAAAGGGGCAAGGATCTGCTCTCAATGAGACCACACCCACAATAACACTCCGTACTGGACCAAATTATGTGGACCAATTCTCATTTGCAGCACGAACAGGCCATGTATATCAGTAAGCTGCTAACAGGCAATAGTGATTGTATGCCTTGATTCCACTGGGCAGGGCTCCATGACGGTATTGTTCTTTCCCATGCATTTATTCATACACATTCATTTCATTAGGTTAGCCTGTTTCAGCATTAGCTGGTATATGAATTTGGCTTACGTTTATATCCAAACATCATGCAAATGTTTTCTTGATAGTAGAAAAGTAGATTTTTTGTCATTTTTTGTGGCTAAACTGACCTACTAACCTAAAGTGTAAATGCTTGAGGAGTTGGGGAAAAAAATCAACTTTCTTACAAATTGGACCTCTACTGTCACACTGACAGCACCATAACTCTATGCATTACATTAACGCTCAGCTTGAACCTCCTACTCATTTGCGCATTTTCATTTGCACATCATTTCTTGTAATTGTTCACTGCCAGCTGGTCTGCTCCTTTTATCCTTTTACCCAAAAAACAGATTGTGTATATATATTCATATTGTATAGTTATATTTTCTACTTTTTAAAATAGTTTATATTGTTAATTTGTTATATTTTCTATTCTTTAAACAGTTTATATTGTTAATTTGTTATATTTTCACTTAATAGTTATTTGACGCATGCACCAACATCACCACAACAAATTCCTCGTATGTGTAAAATCGTACTTGGCAATAAAGCTTTTCTGATTCTGATTCTGATTCTGATTCTAAACTAAATAAAATGGGCAAATTATTGTCCTTGTGATGGCTGTACAAAATGACGCCAACCGCTTTTAGGCTGGTTCCCTACAAACCTCTCACTGTACTGTTCAGCCTACGCACTGGGACAGATCTTTCCCGCAAAAATGAAGGATGCTTTACGGCACAAATGGAAAACAGGAAGAGGCATTATATTCCTAGGTCACTAGCTATTCTGCTATATACTGTGTTTGCTACACAGGCACCAAAAGTAACACCACAGTGAAATGCTGGGAGAGAAGAAAGTTGAAATGTTTTTTTTTTTTATATCTGCTTTAAATAAAACTTTGTGGTATCGCAGCCACAGCTATACTTCCAAGTAATTCAAATGTAAACACAACTGCAGGAGCATAGATTGAATGCTGCACTGTTAATTAAACTGCCAATAATGCTGAAAGACATTAAACATTTCAGAGTAGGTGGAAGAGTGATCCCGTGTTGACCTGTCTGCCAGGTGATGTGTCCTGAGAGAGGCAGCTGTGCCACCAGCAGTACAATGCCACACCTTGGGGCAGCACAAGAGACTTTTATTCATCCACGCACTTTACACAAGCCACTCAAGACAAGCAGTATGCAGCCATTAAAATCTGGTCGATTCTCAGTTCCTGTCCTCTTCAGAGTGTGTTCAAGAAGGCCAAACCAAGCGCATGATTTTTGTTCACAGATCTCTTATGGAACGAAACAAAAGGGGCAATACAGTAACCGGTTTGCTCCCTTCCTCCCCCCTGCCTTTCCACAGCGCTCCTCAGAGTGGTCTCACAGTTAGCATCATAATAAAGCCTTTTTAATTGACATAGATAAGGATATGAGGAGAAAACCAAGTGCCCAAGGGAAAGGTTTTGTGTTTGCCTGGACCTGATGCAGTGAATGTGCGCTGTTAATCAGATGTGAACACATGGCTGATGAGTAGGGGCCCTCTGCTAATTGGCAGTGTTTGTCTGCTGCTGGTTGTGCTCCTTCAAGGACCGAGCAGCCTCCCATTGGTATTCAGGGTACTGCTTTGTGCTCCCAGTAGTGATGCCACACCATTAGGGAGAGAGACCCAGGACCCTTCCATTTACTTAACAAGGGGAACTTTCTCTCAGCGCTGAGCAGGACTCAACCCCTCAACATCCCTGGAGCTCACCTTTTTCACAACTGATCTCGGACGAATTGTTTCCAGCTGAATGCTACTGACAAATATGGTTGCTTTAGCCACGAAAAATCATTCTGTAACACTGCAGTGAAGGTTCTCACCATTGTACATGATTTAATCTGTTTTTATCTATAATTGGCAACTCTGAGTACCAAAGATAGCACAGCCCCTTTGAACGATTTGGATTCTGATAGAAAATGAGACAAATCATCAGATTTCAGTTAATTATTGATATTATTTGGATAATCTTATCAGTTTAATTTGAGTGGGATGTCGCTGCCGCTCAAGTGTCTCGCTGATATTATTCTACATAAAATACTTAATCTGATGGATTTAGAGATACATTTTGCATTAGAGAAACAGCACAGTATGTGTGGAAACAACTTCCCTTTCAGGTCCAAAATACAGCTAAAGGGAGCTAATTGTGGCTCAGCTGGGAAATCTGTTCTTACATTTAATTTCTGGGAAATTTAAGAATGTCGATAATGCTCCTGCCAAAGTGAATAAATGCTGCTATTATAAGGACAAATTAACCTTAAAGACAGACAAACAATAAAATGGAAAATCCTACATAAATGAGCAGCAGTACATAATGAATGCAGATGCCTCCAGACAGCCAGATGGGTTCAAGGCATGCAGTTCAGAGACACTGATGCTAAAGTGTTTGTCTCACAACTCGCATAGAGAAAGATAGATTATTAATTATTATTAATATACACAAGTAGACTGGAAAAAAATGTTACACCGTCTTGCAGTGGAACATTAAAAATTATATTGTAATTTCGCATTATGCTATTTAACATCTGTACACATCTGATTCATCTAAAATGCATGTTTGATGCTTTCCTATGTCATTAATAACAGTGCATTCACTATCATCAGGTTACACCTAAGTTACCTGAAGGGCGACTGATTGTGCTTTACTATACAGCCTAAATGTTACAGTTACGAATACAAATGCAAACAGAAATCATGTTACACATATCAACTTCCAGTTGTCTACCACAGTCTAGAGAAAGGTCTGGCTGCACCAATCCTCCCTCCGGTATAAGATACAAAAATGTCTTTAAAGCCATTACAACTACTTATTGATATTGACCCTTTAAATTGAAAACAGTTTCCTTTCCATGCTCACAAATTAAAAATGTGAGACTGAAGATGAATTAATCTTAATTACATGAGAATATTTGTTTGCAGTACAGATACAGTACATCTTGTGATGGTACATTGACAATTGTGTTTGCTATGTTACTAAAATACATTTACTTTGTTTGTTTTAGCAGGTTCACTCTTTTCCAACACTATAAAAGCCAAAAGTGTAAATCAGCCCAGGTTATTGTTTAATATTCATATTCAGGAAAGGACCACATTTCTCGAACCTTTGACTTCCATTAGTCAAAACCCTGTCCTCCAAGAGAACACGAATGCCCCGCGAGTTTTACTTTAACTTCGCTGCTGGTTTGCTGCGGAAACATTATCCGTTTTTGACCTTAAGATTGCCATTAATATGTATATTTGGAAATTGAAGTTCCCTTTTGAAGCTGTTTCCATAAAGGTCAGGCCTTTTATGAAAATTAAGAGGAAGGTAGAGGTTTATGATGGAAAGGAAGAAAAACATGCTCTCTTTTTGATGGAGTCCACAGAGTAAATGTTAGCAGTTGTTTTGGATGGATTTTTGGTTAGATTTTGTTTTATATCATTACGACCAGTCAAGAGAGTCAGAGAGGCTCTTCGTGCAACCTTCAGACCTTAAAAGCAGTCGTGTAGTGGGAGAATTTATGCATCCATGTTGTCCCTGTGCATATTCTCTGTGCAGATAGGTGTGTAATGTACTTTGGATTCAACCAGTGTGTGCAGTTGTTAATTTACATTGAATGGTTGCCTAATTAATTTGCATTCTGGGACTGGATCCACTGGAATACCTCTATATCCTACTTAGAACTCCCTAAATCTCCTATCAGACAAAGATAGACTCCATAGCATGACATTCGGTATCTTTTGATACACAGCCGATTTATTACAATTAGGTCATTCACCATATTCACATTCAATTTAAGATTGATTGAAATAATATTGAGTGAGCTGAATACACATCTTTTCATGTACTAACATTTACATTTGAGGCATGTGGCTGACACTGAAAGAAGAGAAAAAAAAATCGTGTTCTTTGTGATGAAGTATTTTCATCCCAGAGGTCATATAGCAACACAGCACACGCTCTGCTCAGTTTCTCACCTCTGCACCACTGGCTCATCATTCTGTCATGTAGTATGGGAGCTGTCAACGGTGACACCCTCTACTAGTTGGGTGTCAAGGATGGATGGCACAGCCTGCGCAGCCTCTTCATTTAACCCAGAGTTTTACTCTCCAGCCGTGTTAGCTAAATGGAAAGGAGCTGGCTGCTTGTATGGTGGAGGCATGTTTGATCACTGCAAACAGACGCTGCCGTGATGGGCTGAAAATGGGATTCAGGAAACTTATTTATTTCCTGAATATAAACAGCTTCGGATGTTTCTTTAAACAGCTGAAAATAACCTGTTTACATTCATCACAGAAGAAATTCTGACGTACTTATAAAAGGAGTGGTTGATGCAATGTAGTGCAATTAGCCCTCATGCGTCATTTCTAGAAGCCTGCCTGTAGTTGTCTGCAATAGAATATCAAGATGAGGTGGTTGGGGGGATTCCGCAGATCTAGAAAGGTAGATTTGGTGCCTAAACTTAACTAAATAGTTTTGGTGCCTTAAACTAACCAAGTAGTTTAAGAGCCTAAACCTTACAAGGTCATTTTAAATCTAAATGGTGACCAACAGACAACATTACTAACTAAACCTTACAATGTAATGTTGAAGCCTTAAACTTACCAAAAGGTGTTTGTGCCCACACCAAACCAAGTAGTTTAGGATCCTAATCTTAATTAATAAAAGTCTTAATTAAATAAAAAGTCGTTTTCATGCCTAAACCTAACCAAGTAGCTTTGTTGCCTAAACCTAACCAAGTGGTCTTGCTGACTAGACCTAACTGAACCTTGACCATCTGACAACATTATAAACTAAACCTTACAATGTAATTCTGAAGTCTAAAACATACTAGGTAGTCTTTGTGCCTACATCTTACCACATAGTTCTTGTGCCTAAACCTTCTGATCAGTTTACAATTTCATTTTGAAGCCTAAACCTAATAAATGTAGTTTCACTAGCTTGACCTTGTCAAACTGTAACCATCTGGCATTACTAACACTCCACAATTCAGAATATGTAATAATACATGAAATGTTTGTCAGCAAGCTTTAAGTTGAAAGTCTAACTACAAGTGGTGTCACAACTTTACCACACAGTCCTTCACATGCAAAACTGATAGGAGGGGTAAGTTGAGCTTCAAAGATTAAAGCTAAAGCCAGTGACCAAGCTGCCATGTCTGAGAATGAGAACCATGTGGACTTTATGTGATGGAGGGTTTTGGAGGGCACAACAATTACAGATTGAGTCATTAAAGAATACAACAGGGCAGTGAATTTCAGGACTTCAGGTGGAGGTTTTATCTAAATGTGGCTTTTTTTTTTTTTACAGGGCTGACGTATAAACACTTTCAGAAGTGCAGGCACTGGCTTTATAGTGTTTTTATATGAGTGGAAGAAATGGGGTCTCTGTTTTGAAACGTTTCTCTTGGGAATAATCAGTGTGAAGAACAGAAGCTTTCATTGATGGCATAATTAAGCACACAAAAGAATCTGGAATTGTGGGTAATTTCTTCAATACTGTTTTGCAAAGTACCTTTTGATTAAAGTGTTCAAATACTACCTTAATAAGATGGACACAAAGCTTCAAAGGCTACTGAGCCTTCAAGCTGTTTTACTAAAAAGGAAAACTCTTTTTTCCTCTTGTTACGACCCAGGTTTTTGTACTTTTGTCATCATTCCTACTGATTATATAAAAGTTTTTCTCGCAAACATCATTGTTGAGATCGAGGAAGGCAAGAACACCTTCAGCCAGCTAAACAACAGGTTGTTAAAAAGTCCCCCTCCCCACCCCCACCCCACTTCTTTAAGGCGTAAACATTGTCATTAAACTAAAGAAAATGGAGGAGTTTGAGTTTCCTTTATGCTTACATGGTGCAAACTGTCATCCAATTTTATTTTCATTTTTTGCACGACTATTGAAGCTGTTTATTCTACATTCAGTATCAGGTCAAGGCTGGAATTTGAAAAGAGGTGAAAGCTTCACAGAAAATGGCAGCAAATGAAACATTTTAAAGAGGATTAATCATTGAGAGTCTTCTTAAAAAATGGAGAAAAAAAATGTATCTCACAGGTTTATCCTTTTTTTATAGATGTGAGATCCAGCAAAAATGTCCCTCCTGTGGGGATTTATCTCATTTTTCCTTTTGCTACAAGGGCATCCATCCCTCACAAGGACACAAAGAAATACAACATACAAGCATGCTATATTCCCATGTTCACACACGCCTACACGCGAGATCAAATACTGCATACATTGCTTAAATAAGACATGTTTGCTGCTTTCAAATACATAAAAGGCACAACCAAAGAAAGCGAAGGGTTGGCTGTGTGAGCTACAAAACAGATGATGCGGAGCCGAGTTGTTTTAAAGTCTTCACTATATACTGATGCATAGCTGTGATCGCAGTTTAAATGTCTCTTACACGCAGTATATGCAAACTCATCAGCTGTAGTGTAGTAGACGTGACAGAAAGTCAGCAGAGTTGGTGTTCTCATCACCATTCTGCGATCGCACACTTATGTTGTGTCTAACTTGGATTATTTTCTCCTCTCTCCCTGCTTATTTTCTCTACAGGCGTTTTAATGCAAAATCCAGCTGAGATCAATCGCTCCCGATAAACCAGGTCCATACAGACAAAAGTCTCCACGGAGCTGGGGGAGATCTTATATTTAAAACATTATTATACATAATGCACATGGATCATACATTTTTAAACCTTCACTCCCGATACATGGCTGCGGTGCTGTGTAGCTATGTGCTCCCCATAATAAAACTACTTGCCTTCAGGTTTTTGCACTTTTCACACATTGCGCTGGAAATAATGAGCAATGATACACAAAAAAGGGAAAAAAAAGAACGAGAGATGAAGGGAGGACAATAAACAATTTGATATCTCTGGAGTACAAGCGGGAACACTCTCCTTGTTTTCTGTGGTCGGCATTGCCTTTTTCCATTACGGCTGGGTTCAGAGAAGATTTTGACTCTGTGTAGAAAAAGAGAAAATGAGATAAGAAAACTCACACATCCTCGGGGTAGATGTTGATTTGAAAAGGAGAAACAAAAGAATAATACGCTTTGATGTGAAATATAAAACGAACTTCTGCGCAAGCTTTGATGGGAGAATGTCAGGAAACAACGGCCTAATTGGTTGTTGTAATCTCTGCGGAAGTGAGGGCGAAGGGAGGCACGATTGGACAGACGACAGGGTTAAAGTGAGCTATCAGCTAGATGCCAAAGATTTCGTAATCGCATTTCACCGCCAAACACAAAAAGGCAAGGTTGGAGAGTTCCGGAGTCGAATAGGACGACCACCGAAATCTGATAAATAGGGAAGGAAGTTAAAATAATATTGAATACTGCAAAGATTTAGTTCCTTTTAATGTGCTAGTTTGCATTACCACCCTAAGAAACATTTTTGTCAGTCAGCTTTTCTAAAGTCTTCCAAACTTGTCCAGTTAATGAGGCAGCAAGTGCAAACACACCCACAACATCCTTAAAAGCAAAAATTAGATATACCACTGACTACATCCATGGTTACGACCAGAGACACTATAGTAATAAAGTACAGCTTGTTCTGCTTTATGGGCATCATCTGCACTTCTGGAAAAATGTTTTAGACCTATAAAATTTTCTTGGCCGAGAGTACCCTGTTATGTAATGCAACCATAATCCCACATCTGCAGTCGATGGTGAAGATGTGGTTTAGGAACTATTCACTTCTATACAAAGACATGCATCTTTAAAACGCTGAGCACTGATGGTGCTTTTGAAATGTTTTTGAGTGGGTGAGGCCACCGGAGAGTTGGTTATTTTGATTATTTACTGTAATTTGGTGCATTGATTGATGTAAAAATGAAAGCAGCTTTTATATGCACCCTTTGTTGTGGGCCTGGCCTAATTCCTGGTGGGTAATATTCTTGCATTGTTGCAAAAGTTTTTTTGTTGAAATTTCAATTTCTTTACATCATTTCTTACATCTATCTATCATTGTTTTATTTATTATTTTAGTTTTTGCATATAACTCTGTAAACACTTATATTTTATACTCTATTGTCTTGAACTGGGCCCAGTGTGTGACCCTGACCCGGGGAACCCACTGGCTGTTACTGTTTTTTTCTGGCACAATATTTTCCTTTGAGACACATCCAAGGTTGACATATGTAGCAAACTTGGCATATCACGTTCACATTAAATGCCTATTAGCTGACTTTCACAACAGGAGGCGGAGGGCACAGAGATGGCATTATTACAGCCAACAAGGCTGCCAAGCGGCTGACCGCAGAGTATCCACATCAGTGGATATTTTCAAGGATGTGGGGATATTTCCAGACGTTTTTGTTGCAACTAAACAGGTATTTCTAACATTTTTTGTTCCTAAGCCTAACCAGAGCATCAGCACAGCACTGTGACAAGAGGGAAATAGAAAATTCAACCTAAACAAATGTAAAGTTGCAACACAACTTTTCTGTGGTATTCCAGAAATATACTTGGCTAACATTTATTCTGGAAACTGGGTTGGACATCGATTTGCTCACAGTCTGGTTGGGTTTATGCACAAAGACCACAGGTTTAGGAAAAAAATCACGCTTTGACTTCTCCTGGTTCTGGCTCCACCAACAGCTGGAAATCACTCCAGTTACGGGGGGGGAAAAAAAAAACAAAAAAAAAAAAAAACGACCCAGTGTTGTTTCCACTGACACAACAGAAATACATCCTGACATCTCATTTAAAAATCCTGTGGTTTCATGCTTACAAATATTGAAACACAACCTCCAACAGTGGAATCTCAGTTGGTATAACTACTGATATAATACATAATAAAACCTTTTTGTTCGCAGAAGCCCAAACAGCAAATAATTCATTCTTAAGAGTGGGCTGCCTATATGAAATACATTTCTTCCCGTGCATATTTTTCATATTAAAAACATAGCTCATCCATATAACCACCAAGAGCAGAAATTATTTCCAGGTTTTGCAAACAGCAGTGTAAAGCAGCAGCATCCCTCAGTGCCCGATGCGAGCAAACGGGATGAGCTTGCAGAACTGGCTCCCAATGAGGAGAAAAAGAGGCTTTGCAGATTTTTCTTACTCTGCAACAATAGAGATATCCACAGTAATTAAGTAAGTCCAATAAAAACATTGATAGTACAATAATGAAATAAGCCATGTTACGATTGAGGCCTCAGAGTCTAGGAGAAAGCTATTGTAATTGAGGAGCAGTTGTGTTATCCCAAGCTCCATTAAAATTTCATCACCCTTGCACATTTCCATGAATGGCATTATTCAAATTATGCTAAATCACATCAGCTTGCCTGCTTGGCAATGCAACATTGCCCATTACAATGACCGAGGCAAGATTCCCAAAGTCTAGAACGGGGTCTGCATGTGATTTACCAGCATGCTTCATATTCTAAACAGATGCTGAAAAGTATCGGCCCCTTGGCCTCTGAATATTTGAAAGATTGAGGAATACGAATACTGAAACCAACACAAACCTTTTGTTTATTCAGAAAAAAAAAAAAACAGCACATGCGGTTAAAGATTAAAAGTCTGAACAAAATTGGCTGTAAGACCTCTTTCTGCATAAATATTCTGTGTTGATATTTATTACATCTATCACCACAGGTGTTTCAGCCACACACAATTGTTCATAGTGTTGGAATGTTTTATGCGATTTCACCACTGCATTCATTACCAGTGACTGTCTAACATTGTTGGCTGAACATCTGAAGATAAACATGCAAGAAAAAACATGTGTATCAACAGGGTGGGCAATGAGAAAATTCATAAGCAGCAGCATGTTGTTCTCACTGCGGCACAGTTCATCCTGTTCACCACACATCCAAAAAAAGTCCAACACAGCTTGACACTGATTTGTTATTTCATGTAACTCAGTTGGCAGTGAAATATTCATCAGGTGGAGGGGAGCGCCGACTCTGCTGCCCGTAATAAGTCACCTGCTAACACGTTGAGTGCTTCCTGTCTTAACCCAGGCCATGGGAACATCATTATGATTACAGCAGTGATTTCATGATACCTGGCTGTTAATAATACATGATAAATAGCGGGATGAATGGAACAAAGCAGTGTGTAATATTAGGTGACCCCGTGTTATTAGCACTGAGAGGAACCATCAGTGAGTTGCCTTAACCTGCCTTAATGAGGTCTCCCTGCTGCGGCAGTGAAAGGGACGATTGGTGCATACGATAAAAGGGGGGAACCAGGAGCTGACGCTGGAGAACCTGAGCAGTGGTGTGTGTGGTCGCTGTGCCTACGGCTGACATATAGACATATATACATATAACATGCATGCATACATATAACATACATATAAAATACATACAGTACATACATACATATAACAGACATCTATACGTACAACATACATACAACAAGATCCATATATATATAACATACACACGTACATATACAGTACATATACGTATATGCAGTACATATGTACATATATACATACAACAGATACACATATATCATATATAACAGTGAAACTAATTACCTAATGTTGAATTAACTATATATTTACCATTTATTAATATCAGTTAATATAAAGTATTGATCCTAATTGTTTAGAAACCATGATCCATGACTCGATTATGTTCAGAGACAACTCTTGAGAAAGTTTGTGATTTTGGTGAAATGTCCATAAAACAAATCTTACGTCTTAATTCACTGCCGACCTTTTCTGTATCAAAACAGACAGTGATCCCTCCTTAAGCTTAACCAAGTGCTGCCAGTGAACATAAAACCATTACACAGAGATGAAGAATGCTGTTGTCACTGCGGGTGGATGGTATATCCGTCACTGAACATTTCACTGATACCTTCAGTATTAACCTTTTTTGTTTCCCCCAGGTAGTTAAATTAACAACATTTTCTCATTAAGTTAATTGGAATCTCTCTCGAAATGTATTTGCTGTTGCAAATTTGTTGTGTATATACACATCATTTCCAGGAGACAGGCCTGCTTTGGATCAACTGAAGATAATTAAGAAACACACTAAACATTTACTTTGCACCAAATGTCAGAGAGCGCAGCTGGCTACAGACGCTGATTTGCCATCATTTCCTGTTTAAATTACACCAAACATGGTTGCTTAATTTTAATAGCAGTGGTGTTTAATGTAAATCCATTTCCTGTGTTTAGACTGCAGAGACGGAAAATGTAATATACTATATGATTTAATTAGTCATACACTATAAAATACGTAAGCAAGTAATAAATAGATACAATGAGAAAGCGTGCTCATCTCCTAAGATAAGGTGAGATATAACCAAGTGATCCAGAATACGCTCTGTTCTCAGACTGACGTAAGTTCTTGATGGACCTTCTTACATCATGTCCCCCCCCCCACTGCTTAAACGTCTGCTGTCTGTGAGTTTATGCTGCTGTGAGACATGCCAACATGTCCTGCCTGTGGCTTCCACTGCATCGGTGCACATCCGCAGCAGTTGTTCTTCTGCAAGTGGATGCATAATGTCTAGTGGTGTAACATAGATTGTATACATGTGTAGATTGCGTGTACTGCGCAAAAAAATACAATACAATCTCAAGATATGACAAGAAATTAATGCCAGTGTCGACTGACTGGTGACCACTTGCTACGTGAAAACGGTTCACTATTTACTGTTGCAATCAATAATTTAAATTCAGAATTGTATTGTGCCCCAAACACTGGCTCAATATAAGCGCATTGCCAGTCATCTATTAGGTCTGTGTACCAAATACGCATGCACATGATCCCATGTTCAATAATCTAATGACGTTTTTAATGGCAGCAGATCTGTTTAAACAGACTCACACGAGGATTTCATGTCCCCTCCGAGCATCCGAGCGTTGTTGTAAGAGGATACTGATCACCACAGTTTCCTCGTGTCAATCAAAGCTCAATACTTGTCCATCACAGTGGAACAAAATATTCCTCATACGGCTTAACTGTTGCCGTCCTCTCGAGTCTTACAAAATATTTAATGTACTTGGAGGCATTAATACATCCAGTCTAGATGCAGTAGTGGTCATTATTTAGAAATGTTTCCACACATGACCTATAAATTCTAAGAAAGGACACATAAAGATAGAGTAAGGAGACAGTGAGTCAATGTTAAGACCACCAGTACCTATAGTTTTACATTTTGACAATTAGCTGTAAGACCATACCACATACCTTTAAGACAGAGTGTGTGGAAGCTTAGCAAAGCAGTTTGTGTCTCCTACATGACGTAATGTTATCTAAAAAAAACAAAAAACAAAACAACAGAGCCATAAAGCTAATTAAGCGAGTCAAATTAATTACAAGTAGTGTAGCTGCTTGTTAAAGCTCTTTCTAAATGAAGGGGAAGGGGTGTGGGAGCAAAGGGGGGGCTAAAAGATGACCTCCCCCCAACCATGGACCGAGTACAAGACCCATAAACAGACGTGACAGATGGTTGGCAGAGTGCGCAGATAGATGAATTACGTGGATGTGTATGTACGAGTGGACACACAAGAGATGTGTATCTGCAGCCATCGTGTTCGCAGACATGTAGCATCACAGCCTGTTTGTTCCTGTCTTAACCTTGACTTTATTTACCACTATTAATTTGCAATGCATGCCACGTGTGTGTGTGTGTGTGTGTGTGTGTGTGTGTGTGTGTGTGTGTGTGTGTGTGTATATATATATATATATATATATATATATTCTGCTGGATGACTAAACTTTATTGTGGGAAACCATATCTGGTAAATTAAGTGCTGCCTCCCTTTCACAGAAAACACAGTCTGAATAAGAAGACATGAATGTGACAAGATGACGTGTGGAAGTATTATTATTATTATTATTATTATTATTGTTGTTTGAGGTATTATTTTCTGCCAGAGACTTCCGTTTCATCCCCGGGGGTGGCAGCTGATTGACAGTAAGCACAGCACCAAATAATGTGCCCACTGAGACGAAAACACAAAAACTCAGCTCAGAAAAAAAAAAAAAAAAAGACAAAACCGACACTTAGCCAAAATGAAGGCATCATATTTACCATGATAAATTATCTCGCCCTGGCTACGGTTTCCAAGTCATTAAAAGGATTGTTTCACACTGTCCAAAAAAAAAAAAAAAAAGAGTGGCATTTAATAAAGAATTAAATTCTTCAGCTAGACAATGCTTGAAATAATTTGAAGGCCACGAGCGGCACAGGCAATCTGAACGTAATTTACAAAAACCCTGGTATTACCTTTCGAACGTGATATTTTTCTCATTCTCAGACGGAACCACTGACAGAGAGGGCTTCAAGAGTAGAAGATGGACATGCTTTCCACAGGGATCATCTGAATCAGAAAAAGAAGAAGAGGCAGGAGCGTTACTTGTCAGTCATGTGACAGAGACTCATTACACTCACACATCACCGAACCAGAGACTCTCTCTCAAGTGTTTATTACACTGGGCTTCGGGGAGAAATCGATCTAAAATGACAGCTGTTAGGTCCATTCCTGTGGAGAGTGAAGTTGACCTGTACACGGTGACGCCTGCGTGACTGGTCTACCTGCGTGATCTTATCACAGGCTGTTTTATCTGGTTACTCTGAGGCTTCTGTTGGTTGCATTTTTTACATTAAAGGGAAGGAAGACTGAGGAGAAAGCACGGTGTGAAATAGAGATGCGACAACCATTCCATCGGTTGTCAACAATTTGATTAACCAGCAACTGTTTTGATAATCGATTTAGCGTTTCAGCATTTTCTGACACTTTCTAGACCACACAACCAGGAATGGGCAATATACCCACAGCATATAACCCAGATAACCAATATAAGACTTAACAGGATGTAATTTACAGATCTTGCCCCACTGTTCTAATACTAATACTGCCACTTTGTCATTATATCCACATTACTGATGATTATTTAACAAAAATATCATTGCATCAACATCTTTTTTATGTACCACCACTCACTCCTGCAATGCTTTGTTGTAAAATGTATACTTTTTGGTCAAACCATATAGTACAATTTTTGGGGATAGAGATATAGCTTAGAAATATCACTATATTATTTTAAAGGTGTCAAGAGTTGCTCCCAAACTGTAGGGGGCAGCAAAACGGTCCATGCTGCTCATTATACTGGACTATACTGGTCTATTCTGTTGTGTAGCTAAGCTTGGCTGTAGCAACTACTTTCCATTAGACAGAAGCTCAGGTAGAAAAAGAAACAGAACATAGAACAAGGAATATTTTCAGATCTTAACATTTAGGATTTATTTAGTGGTGCTTGTGTAAAGACTGACCAGACTGTGTTGGTGAGTTGTGTGTTTGACTCATCTATGTTCTGTAAAGGAGAAAAAACTTGAATTCTGAATGTGTAGTTTTTCTGTTTAGTAAGGACACTAAGTGTACAATTATTTACTTTCTTTGCAGTTTGTGACTTTATTGTGTCAGACTGGCTGCTTTTACATCTCCAAGATGGAACTACACGGCCTATCAGGATGGGCTGGGGCTAGCTGGTTAGCATGCTAGTCTAAGTCGTAGCTAGCATTGGCACCTTTTGCGTTTGCTAGCCAACATCACAGTTTACGATGGAGTCTCTCTACTGTTCATACCTGAGAGACACTGAGAGAAAACTGATGGAGTTATACCGACTTCTAAAACGACACTGGAACAGGAATGATTTTTTTCACTGATGAAGACATCAAACAAACATCTGTTGCTGACAGGAAACAAAGTACCTGATTCCAAAATTCTCTTCAGCCTTTAGAAAAAAACAGTCAGAGTGCTTATTTTGACTATTTTTTTCTTTTGAGCAAGCATCTTAAAATCCGTCATCAGTCCAGGAGCTAATTGATACTCTCTTGACACAAAAGATGCAGCACACTTTTGAAATGGCAACTGCCCCCACCTGCCCCCCCTTCTTCACTCAGTACAGCTTATACTGCATTTTGAAAGTCTTTAAAAAAAACCTGTAGCTCCCAGTTGGATAAAGAAATGAACAACTGCACACAGCAACACTTCCTAGTATGTTGTAGTGTTGCGGGGTCTGTGGGGAACCCGGAGCATAGCACAGCTGTTAAGTACTTTTAGCAGAGCTATTGTTCAGTGAAACAAAACAGCCCATTCAGCTTGGCTGGTTTCCAGAGCACTCCTATAGCGGCCAAATGTTTATCATTGTTTTGACACTGCATAGGATAGGACAGCATGGGGTATGCCTATAGATAGCGGTGTCGAGTTGGTGTGTGTGTGTGTGTGTGTGTGCATGTGTGTGCATGTGTGTGTAAAGAGAGACAGAGAGGTTGTACAATGCGTTGATGCTCCAGAAACAAATTAGTGCTATCGTGTAAGTTGTGACTATTTACCATACACCTTATTTTTTTTCTCTCTCTCTCTGTGTAATTCCTCTTGGGTAAGTGCAGTGGTAACTCAGTGAGCACGCAGCAGCTGAAATGAGGTCTATTTACAATCTCAGGGGGTCTCGTGTGTTGTACGTCCAACACACATGTTTTCATTAGCTGCCACTCCTCCAGAGTGATTCCTCTGCCGCCTCCTAATGATTGCCGTTTCCTTTTTGCCCTTGAATCTGCCACAGTTTGACTCTTCGTGGGGGCCGTAACGGTACAGGACAGAAATGAAGAGGTGCTGTATTATCTGTTCTGACTGCAGTCCGATAGCTGCTGCTATGCTGATTGTGCTTCCCCATCTCTCCTTACCCATTTAATCTCTTCATTCTGGCAGCGTGCACAGCCAGGACAGTTCTGCTTTATTCTAATTGCATACTTTCGATTAAAAAAGCTTGTTTTCCTTGATTACTTTGATGTTGAAATGGGAGCAGGGGAGCAATTCACATTCATTCGGCAGTATGTTTTTCCCCCCCGCTCTTTTGTGCTAACAGCAGAATTCCTATTTATATATTGGCAGTGGAACTAAATTACTGCAAACATCTCTGTGGGCCAGCCAGGCATAACAGATTGGCAGGGACTTGTATTATATCAGTGCCCCCTACTGGCTGCAAGCAGAAGTGCACCACTGTTAATTCCAGGCACGTATGGCATCAGGGGCTGTTAGAAACACAGTGGAATGGGCTCCTAGATTCTTTGCTGGGGCTGCTGGAATATTTGCTAAATGAATCCCTCATGACTGGAATTGCTGTGCCAGTGTGCTGCTATGTGCACATACCAGGAATGACTCCAATTTACCTCCACATTATCAGCATTTAGCATCACACCAGGAGGAGAGCGAGTCCAGCAAGGCTTCACCTCCAAGATCACCCATAGTTGATGCATTCGTAAGCATGAGGAGCCTTTGATTTTTGGAAAAGCCAGATGTCTTTTATAGTATTCATGCAAAGATCTTAAAGAGAAGGCAAAAAATAAATAAATAGAAGATGGGTGAGATATGAATCAAAGGGGGAGGGACTGATGTTTTGTAAAGACAAGTCCCCCAGAGGAACTAGAAGATAAAGAAGTGAGGACGCCTTATCTGTGTTTTGATGCTAAATGCTACATGCTACTCGGGCTAAGGGCTCAACTGTCCACACAGGAAGAAAAGCCTGATCATCCGTGCATCATTCATGGCCTCCACTGATGTTAACCCACCAGTGTACAGGGGCAGGTTTACGACTAAAGGCGTGGGTCGACTCCCCCGCCGGGATGTGAGCGTCTCTCCCCGGAGTCCCATCACACACTGCTCCAACACAAGCAGACATCAAGGGGCTTTTGCTCTTTTCATATTTGGCTCTCTCTATCTCTCTCTCTCTCCTCCGTTTCTCTCCTCTTGCAACAGTGAACGGTGAAAAAGTGAGCTGCACGAGGGTGCAAGAAAAAAAATGCAGCAAACAACCGCCTCATCGGCCTATTAGCACTCACCTACAGATCAATTAGGGGCGCTCAACTGCTGAGAGCTCAGCTTGAGCAAGAAGCTTGGAGATTAAAGCAAAGATTTGGGCGGGGTGGGGAGAAAAAAAAAGGATTTCTTATTGCTATGTGTCTGTGCAAAACGACAAATAGATACTGACAGAGACAAAAAGCATGAAGGAGAGAGCTCCGCGAGCACAGAAGACATAAATGGGCACGATGTGGCAAGCAGGCAATGCCATGAAACAACACACGGTCCTCGACTGTGAATTTCAGATACTTTATTTACATTAATGGACACATAAAAATGCCATAAAAAGCCTTTTAAAGAAATTGCATGGTTATCATTCAAAGTCCAACATAATTTAAAGCTTTTTTTTTTTTTTCTTGAGGTAAGTAAATGCCAACCTGCTGAAATGTCACAAAAAGTTCATGATAGCTGAGAACCGAATCTCGTTTTCAAGTGCTGCCATCCCGTCACATTCACAGCACAAAAAGGCAGCTTTGATTCTGCTTTTTCTTTTTCTTTCACCAAAAGTTTGAAGCATTATTTTTTGAGTACTTGATAAAATAAAACAACAAGCTCTGTTTTAATACAATAGCTCCATTGACGACCATCCTTCCGTCTCCCGTCATGTCAGAGTCTGTTGCCAGCTGCACCTTGGGATGAGGCTGTTTGTCTTCATTAGCATCCCGTGTTTCTTCAGTGTTTTCATTAGCAAGGTCCCCCTCCTGTATTTGTCAACCGCAGTGAAAGGCCAGAGACACAACAGAATCCGGGTCACGCTTTAATCGTTTTCATGCTATCTCTACCGCTCTCTGAGGTGTTTGTCTTCCATTAGCCGAGGAGAGACTTTCCCACAGTGGGGGTTTCTCAAGCAGCTGGTACAGGCCGACCCTGCCAGTCTTGAGAACGGACGGGGGGGAATGAAGCTGCAGGTTTTTTTTTTTTTGTTCCCAAGCATTCCTTATTTCCCACCTGCGTATGCCCGCAGCATGATGGCTGTGCTTGAAAAAAACTGCCAACAACGAGGTCCAGATGAGGTGAGCTGCGATTTAGCTCAACCTGGAGAGAAATCAGGTGTTCTTTGCAACAAAACACAGGCCTGGAAAGCAGCTTTCAATGATGCTAATAAATATGTCAGCGTTATATATCGTAAGAGGGGGAGATTTTATGAAAAGCATTAAACCTCTCGGACCAGTAGAGATACTTTGTTTTAATCTCATGTGACTCGCTTTCATTGTATCTACAAAGGTCATTTTGCCAGACTGTAAACATGTCATATCAAATCCAAATTATTTTCAGCCTCAAAAATGAGGTCAGGGAGTTTGCAGAGAGGGGGGAAAAAGCGCACACGTTCATGGAAAGTAGCGACATTAGTGCATGTGTATGAACTTCTGTAATGACTAAAGCCATTACACACATCCTGACGCGCTCGCGTACCGTCATCAGTCTCACTAACCTGCTCGACACAACAGTGATGCATAATCATCCCACGTCGTGACCTCTAATTAAACTACGTGGAGTAAGTTTGAGGAGGACGCGTCTCCTCCGCTTCATTTGCGTGTGTAGCCAGTTGTAGAGGGAGAATTAAGGCACCGTCAGCAGTTTAATGAGCCTCTCACCTATTGTTTCCAGCACTTTTTTTATGTGGTACTGCATCTCCGTTCCTCGCTCTCAACAAAAAAAAAAAAAAAAGACTGTAGATACTGCTCTCGGTGTGTAAGTTGCTGTGATTAGCAGCTGTGATTTAAGCTCTTTCTTAATTAACCTTGTTCTTTAATTCCCTCCCTCACTAATTTCCAGGGGAGACAATGGAGTCTCTGCACCGGCTGCTCCCGGGACTGAGAAGTATTCCAACGACAGGCTGATGGAGATATGATGTATCTCGCTGTGTGCGCGTTAACCAAGTCGATATGAGATAGATGAAGAGGATAATCTTAAATCATTAGTCTCATTGATTGTTTGGGTCTGCACTGGCTTCTTTTTATGTCGGCTCCTTTCCTCGAGCACAATATACTATGTTCACTACTACTACTGCAGTTTCAGTATAGGGTACGTACAGTATTTGGATCTACCAGGTAATAGAAGTGGAGTGTGAGACTTCGGTGTAATCATGCAGGTAAACTGTGTTCACACAAAGGTCGGCAGAGTGGGAAGAACTGGAAAAAAACTACAGTTAATCCCACTTGAGAGCGTTCCAGCATTACTCCACATCTGTTGCCACAACTGGCAGCCTTTAGACAGTCTAAGTGATCCCATCAGTCGAGTTGATTGCACGTTATTTAATATTATTTTTTCATTTTTTTTTATTTTAAGGAGACACCAGTTCATGAGCCATGCATGCTGGTATTAGCCAATACTTGCTTTTCAAACAGCTATTGACCTTTTGGCAAATAAGATGACATAAAGACCGTCAGTGTGTTCGGCTGCATAAGCACTGAGTAAATCTTATCATTGGGCACACTGTGAAATCTGACAAAGTGTTCAGATACTTTAGATACTAAAAACAGACCAAAAAAAGTCAATTAGTCGACTTTACAGTAATTCACAGTGTAGGTATTCATAGAGCAGGCTAAAAAGGCTTTTGAAGCAGTTACTTTTCAAAATAAAAGAATGTGTTTCATGTGAAAGAAGGCTATGATAAATGTTGTTTCATAAATTTGTTTGATCAAATCTGTGCTCTTTCAAAGACAGACTAACAAAAGGCTTAACGGCTTTAGAACATTTAAAACTTTAAAATCTGTCAATGTGGCTTTACTTAAAAGTCCCAGAAACTGATTACCTCAATTTCATTAAGTAACTTAGACAAATAGTAATAATAATAATAAGTCTACAAAACTTTAATTTAATTGGAAGATATTTTTTAATAGTCCCAGTTTCATGACCTTTAAGTCAACTTTAAAATGAACAGTGTAGAGTGAATTTGTTTCTCTGGCACAAAAGGGGTTCAAACTAACGAAGTAAACAACCACAAGGATCGGTGTCAGCCTCGGCTATTGGTCAAATTGTTATTCTAAACACTGGTTTTGATATTGGCCCAGTATTTCACCATCAGCGCATCCCTATGTATGACTTTCAGTTTGAACTGTTAGTATCGGGAGTATGCAGCTCTGCTACCTCTGACTTCTGAATGATGCAACATTATAAATATGTGGAAATCTTTCTGGTTTTGAAAAGGTGACATGGTTTGGTGTGGAAGAGGCTGACAAATGACCTGTTCTGTAGTGCAGGTATTTGTATCTCTTGCATGAACAATAACAGTTACCTAACATTTAAACATCTATTCATGATATTTAAACATGCACATAATTCCACAAAGTGAAAAGGACCTTTTCAACGCCTGCTCAAACCCTGCAGTGCTACATACATGTAGAGTATTTGTGTTTACACTCTAGCACACAGTAAGAGTTTGGTTCCAACATGGGGTCCTGGTGTACTTTTGTCAGGTTACTGTCTACTTGGTATATCGTGTGTACAGAAATATTTCCTGCCAGAGTTACACTTTCAGTGGTCCATTAAATTTGGCAGGAAGTGTTAATAAAACGTGTCAGCAGTTGGATGCAGCTCATAGGTTTGTTGGAGGTCATCTTCCGTCTTTTCACTTTGCCTCCTCACTCTCCGACTGAATAAAATATTCGCGCAATTAAAATCATATTCCAAAGGAAATATTCACATCAGGGTCGCAGTCACCTTCAGTTAGTCAGAGCAGAACCATGGAGCCTAATGGTTATCTTCCATATGGGTCTATTTGTTTTAAAGCCTGGCTCACCATTCTGGTTTTTTTTCACAGGCAAAGTCAATTGGAGCTATTGATTTTTTTCTGCTGAAGTGGTATAGTAATCTCTGCTTGCTTAATATACACCAACTCACAGTCTCTCACTCCCCAAAAAAACACATCTATCTTTGCTGCGGCAGTTGGCCTGAATGGAAGAAAAATGGAGGAGGGGAGTGGCCGGCTAAATACCAAGACCATGTAGTGTGTGTCGGTTCACGAGAGGAGCTCCGCGCTGAACGATTCTGGACTGAATAGCTGGAGGCAGGGCATCAGAATCAGGTCAGTCTGTTTACTGATCAGCCCTGAGACTCCAGAGAGCCACCGGGCTAACAGTCAGTGCAGCAGTGCGGGGAGGGTGTTTTTTTTTTCTCTTTTTTTTTTCAGAGCTCATGTAGGTACCCATCACCCCCGGGCCAAACTCAACAGCATAATTTCTAAATGCAATAACCATAAGTCAGAAAAGTTGAGATTCATGCTCCAAGTATTCACGATGTGCATTAATGTGAGTGGGGCTCATGGCTTTGTGTGTCAGCACTTTAGGCTACCATCCATCCATCCATCCATCCATTTTGTGAACCATCTGAATTATGACTACATTATTTATTGGAAATTTGGGGAAAAGCTATGCACTGTTTTGTTTGTAATCCTGCAGAAATTGAACATGGTGTGTGGCATATTAAATTCACAATATGTCATTTTTTTTGCCACAGCAGTCTCTCAATCAGGACAAATAAAACAGAAGACACAGTTTGATCGTGGGAGTCGATGCCTTAATTGTTCAACCACCACTGCAGATGGTGATTAAATGTTCATGGACGCTGTAAAGTTTGAAAGTGTTATTCACGTTGTGTTCGTTCACCTCCTTCCTCACTCTTCCCCCAGAAGTTATAGCAACAAACAACAGTTAAAAGTAGTGCTGCCTTGAATAAAATTAGGAATGTTTTTTGGAAGCATTTGGGAGACTGTAAGTACACAACTCAACAAAAGCAGTAACTAAGGTCTTGACATTTTCATGAGGTTTCAATGTGCACATTGGCAGCTCCGTTTTGCTGATACTGCAGCACATGCTCACAGTTCCGGACAGAGATCAGAGATTCCCCCTAAGGTCCGGTTGTGAACAGGGATTCTTCCCAGGATCTGGGTCGCAGGTCATCAGGAGCACCTGTGATGTTCTCCCTCAGCTGACTGCAATCAGTCAGCTGAGAGGTTACATGAGGTGGGGGGGGTGTGAACCCCTGTTCAGTTGGTTGTGTGTCTTCGGGGAGTCGACACCATCAATTGGCTTTCTGTGTTTTGCATTTGAAATTTTTCTATCGGCCATTTTCTATTTTATTTTGTTTCCCCCACTCTGTCCTGTAACTCTCACTTCACCTTTGGTTTTTGGGTCCAATCCTTTTTGTTTGTCTTTCAATTTTATAGAATCAGTGGGTGGTTATGTGTTTTATTCCCACCGCCACCTTTAAACTCCGAGGGACCAGTTTGCTTTGACCTTCTTTGTGATTTGTGCAGAGTTTTCTTTGTTTCCCAACCTGTGACCTGTGTCCTTCAGGTGTTGCTATCTGGGGAAATGTAACATCACATACACTGAATATTCAGTCACTGTGATTGTTCCTAGCGACTTGCACATTACATGGTAAATTTTATGTATATATCTCAGTAGAAATGGTTCCACAGCATCACGCTGGATTTTCTGAATTTAGTCACTGCTGAATGCAGTAATATGTAAAAGTTAACCCTTTTTTTAAATTTGCATATTTATTTTTCCAACATTTAAATGTTTACTTTGTAGTTTTGGGGACAACATTTTAACCAGGAGAGAAAGATCTACATTGACTTTTTTTTTTTTCGTGTGACAAAAGAAACTCTTTGTTTTCATGACTGAATAAACTCAATAAACCAACTGACCTTAAAGGACACCTCAATTTAACACTGTTTTACTTTGTTTATATGTGGCAGACCCTGCTACCTTTCCAGCTTCAGTTTCTCTGGACCTTATGCTCCTCTCAGAACAGCTTGTTCCTTCAGTTTTGGACAAAATTAATATTTCTGAGTCTATATTATCACCTCCATTAACACCGAATATTAAATTTTTTGAGTTTGAATTTCTTTTCCAAATTTCTTTTTTTATTTTTTTTTAACTAAATATCATGTCCCTTTGCCTAACAGTACATATTAGTTCCTACCTGCCCTTGTTTCAGGAGGGACGTGTGTGAGTGAAACAGAAATGGAGTAACGTGTAATGAGGAAGACGTGTTGAAGGAACGCTACCAAACCAAGAAACAGGGTTAAATGACTTTGAGGCCATCCACATGGAAACGCTTTTTTGTGTAAACGCACATGTTTTGTACCGTTTTGGCTGATCGTCCACATGGATCCTGTAAACGCACTTGTTTGAAACCTGGTCCCAGGGTGGCAAAATCATCACGCCATCGCACCACCCCTCAACCTCTAGCCTTCGACCTCTTAACCCCGCGACATCTCATAACAGCGATGGCGGACTACTTGTTTTCGCGCTACAGTATATACTGAGCCTATCAGCATTACTAGGACAAAATATTATGCTCCTCTGCCACTATGATGAGCAAAAAAAGCCATTGCACTAGCCATTTTCATCTTCTTGTTATGTTCGGTTTATCCCTCTACTGTCTGTTTGTATACAGCCCATAAGCTTTATGCTCTTGCTTCATCTCTTCTTCTCAGTTTTTGGTGAATTTCAAGCGCCACCTATAGGCCTGGAATATGAACTAACTGAGTCGTTTTCAGTGGATCCATTTTGATGCAATATTCTTGAAACAATGCCAAAGAAGACAGGGAAACACGTTTTGGTACATGTGGACGAGGCCTTAAAGAGGTCCGTCACTAACTTGAGTCTATAGAAATAATGGAAAAACTCCAAAACTCCTTGTCTTGTGCAGAAAGGCTCTCTCAACTTCAGCCACATCCAGGAAGGTATTTTGTCAAAATGAAAGTTTCCTTCACGAAATTCCCTCTTGGGAACAAAGCTGTAAATTGATTTTAGCTAATTCAGTCTGCTGATGGAGGACTGCGTATTTTGTCCACCATCTCTGAAACTGAAATTGCGTACACAAGAGTTCTCAAGAGATCGTTTCACAGCCGTTGTACCTAGAAAGAGGGAAGTATTGCAACGATCAATAACTATCAGTGTACGTATGGGTATTTCTATATTGCTTAAAGATCGACTTGGGAAAATTGCGAACGTGACCGTGTCTTTCTCAAGGGTGCTACAAAAATCCTGAAGTGCGTTTGCATTTCTTAAAAAGGGTTTACTACGGACTTGCTTTGACCACAATTATTGGGCTATTTAGGAGCACCTGCTGTGTCGTATAAAGAATATGCGGCTGTGAGAAGCTTCACGGTTCTAATTAGTCTTTTAGCTGTGACTCATGTTAAAGATTCAAAATTATACATTTCTTAGAGCTCCAGGGATGAATTCATTCACTTTAACAACCCCATCAGGTATAACAGTTTGCATCAGCTAATCGCTTGAAGAAGATATGGATGTGTGTGTGTGTGTGTGTGTGTGTGTGTGTGTGTGTGTGTGTGTGTGTGTGTGTGTGTGTGCGAGAGAGTGTGTATGTGTGTGTGTCTCTCCTCTGCAAGAAGGTGCTGATTATTCCTATTAGAATCGTGTTGTGTTTCAGGCACAGTAACAGCAGTGTCATCTGCCAATGTTATTTCATGCTCGGTTGGGTGTGAATCAATTTCATTCCGGGGAACAATTACTGAAGATTGCAGATTTTTTTTATTTTTTTTGCCATCCTTCCAATCATAACATTTGAATCAAATCATTGTGCGCCGCTCGACATACAGTGCCAGAATCAAAACACATCAGCTGCTCAGCGCTGTGATACCGTGACGTCTGTGACAGGCCGTTTCCAGGAGAGAAGCATGTTTTGGTTTCCATCAGTTTTAAAAAATGCACATCAAAAATATTCCCTCCTAGTTTTTCTTTTTTCTTTTCTTTCACTCCGGGTCAATAAACACCAACCACGACCTCGGTGAACTCTGACTCGAGAGCGTTTACATTGTCAGGGCAGGGTAGTCAAACAATACGCGGGGATGGATGGGAGATAAAGCCTCACACATTTCCCCCATTACTCACAAAAAGAATGTCGGCCCCTTCAGCGATGGACAGAGACCCTGGATTCTCGGAGCCTAGTTGGGCCGACGCTGACAGTTATTTCTGGCCTCCAGAATTGGATGTGGGGAAGGCTGCGCGGGAAGCCATGCTTCAACGGTTAAAGAAGCTGATCAGTTTGAGGTTGTGCACCTTTCACTAACGTGGAGGTGTCATTCAAGCCCAGCTACCTCTAACTGGAGGAAAGGGTCCATCCATGGATCACTAAACAACACAGACAGGCAGGCTCTCTCCAATTAGAACTGGCTGCAATGTATCCGCCCCATCTTCCACTGGCCTTTAGTTAGACATGGATGGGTGTACTGTCGAGGGCTAAGATCGAGGAATATAATTAAACTGGGAAAGCATTAAGGACACAGACAAGGTTAAAGTTAGTATGTTCTTAAGTAAGATATCCAGCTGCTGGCTGGCAGGGTGGAATTATAACCACCATTTTTTTTATGGAACACAAAGTCTTCCAGTGAATGATTTATTTATATTCAAGGTATATTAACAGGACAGCACATCTAAATGTGCTGCTCTTCTGGTGCATGCCTTAATTGAGTTACTAATAGAAAAGGTTTACATGATGTAATGCTAAAAAGACACTGTCAAACGCTCTGTTTTAGCTCCTGTCTCTTTAAGTGCCCCCCCCTCCTGAAATCCCAGTCTCCTCTGATTGGTCAGCTCACACACGCTTGACCCAACGCCGCTAACAACAACTGAGCAGCAGTGCTAAATAATCTCTTGCATGGCAAACTAGCCACGAGGCACCGCTAATGCAAATGTGTGTCATGGTGATGTCACAAAGTCACAGAATTGAAGGTAGGGCTACTGATGAGGCATTTGAGGAGCAGAGTTTACTGTGGGAGAGAGGAGCGCTGTTCTTTTATGTGCAAACAAACAAATTTAAAACAATGAGGGAAGAAAAAGGGAAAATAATCCCCATAGGTCTCCTTTAATGCACTAATAAAAACACATCTGGAAAAACTCAACAGACCCCATTACTCAAGATAATCCATAGAACTTCTTCGTACTGAATTACACCTGCCAACAGTATCACAGCGTGCATCATGGAGGTTTAGTACAAGCTTCAACCATGTCTATGAGTTATTATCAGTAACTCAGCGGGTAGAGCAGGTCAGCTCGTAATTGTTAGGTCACTGGTTCAAATCCCAGCTCTCCCAGGCTGAGCTGGGCTGCATTGCAAAGTGTCCTTGAGCAAGATACTGAACTCCAACTTGCTCCTAAAGTACAGTTGGCAGCTTGCATGGCGGCCTCTGCCATCAGTGAAGGGCCCTGTGATGAGCTGGTGACTTGTCCAGGGTGTATCCTGCCCTTGCCCAGAAAAATCCCCACGACCCGTAGTTTTTCGAACGATAAACTGCTGATGAGTTTTTGTTCAAAGTTTCCTTTTACTAGCCGAACGCCATCTAGTTCCATCATATTCAGGATGTCTCTAAATGTCGGCAACTAGCACCAGAGAAAAATCTAGATGAACAAAAAGCACTACAGTAATATGTATTTTAGTGGGAACTGTCCCTTTTTAAAATGCTGCTTTACAGCAGCCATCAGTCAGTGTTAAATTTAACAGTCAAGAGATAAAAAGCCTGCAATGGAATATTTTCTGAAATTGAATGGGAAGCCAATAATTTTGACACTCCCTGCGAGGAAAATGACCTGTTTTAGCATCATATCTGTCTTTTGTCACAGAGAAACACCTTGAAGACTCTGTGTGTGTGTGTGTGTGTGTGTGTGTGTGTGTGTGTGTGTGTGTGTGTGTGTGTGTGTGTGTGTGTGTGTGTGCGCGAGCGCATACGGCATACACAGATCTCCTCCTTTCATGCCTTGTGAACTACTCATGCCTTTCCTGTCCATATCACACAGATACCCGACTGCTTTCGACAAGGCTGCAATCATCAAACCCGGATTTTTTTTTTTTTTTTTTTTTTGACTCGGAGCTCCACAATCTACAAATTGACAAAAGAAGAAGAAGCTATTTCTGAGAGAGGCACAAGAGCATAAAAAGCCCACAAATAGTCAGAAGAACAAGAATCGATAGAGATTCTCTTTCTTTTTTTTTTGCCACATTTGGGATGTGCGATGTGGTGTATTGTACGTTACATCAACCTTCCACCCACACTTTGCAGATCTACAAAGACACTGGGCTTGTTGTTCGTTGTGTTGCCACAGCAATATTTCTATTTATCCTGGGAGACAGCTATACAAATAGATGAAGTGCAACAACATGACATTTTCTGTACTTCAATTACTTTGCGGAGCCGGGCCACGTGGGTTAAAAGCCAACAAACCATAACTTTCCCTGACATTTCCTCCCCCCACAGTGACCGTTGATGGATTCTCCCTGACAAAGCATTCATTATCGCCGAGAACAGAGAGTGCACTAAAATCTGTTCTCTTTTCTTCTCCCCTCCATCCTCTGCCTTCCCTGTCCAAATCGAGATGAACTCAGCTGCGAGAAGCAGAATGGAGCTCCGCGCTCACCGTCAGGAGGGAGAAAAAGCGTTGAATCGCTGCAGGATATTCACTGGCAATCAAAAAGTATATCCTTATTGCGGGGCCAGCCATTATGGTGCAGTGGGCAGAGGGGCATATCAAATGGAAACAACTGTTCTGTGCCAGCTCAGATTTGATCCTGCTACAATGAGAGGGGCTGCTATGGAAATGAGATATGATGGCATGCCATTGAAGATTAGCTCCCTTTTATCATTTATCTCAGAGTTCAATGCGCCGAGGCTCAGTGGTCCAAGATGCATCGAGTCACCTTATGTGGCAGGCGGTGCCCCAGACCCCCCACCCCCCCCAGAAAGCCCTCTGGAAGGATGAAGCTAAAATGTAATATTCAGACAGCTCAATCAGTGAAACAGTTGGAAAAGATAAGATGCGTTTTCAGCTCTGAGTCAAAAAAAAAAAAATTGGCTCTTTTTTATATCTGTTATGTGACTATTTAACAGGGAAGGATCCATAAGGGAACACTTCACGTGCTTGTGTCTTAATCACATCTCTCTTGCATGGATGCAAGCACACAAACACACACACGCACGCACACAAACACAAGTCCTATCCACCCACAGGCAGGGGACTGATTGTCTGATAGCATTAGCATTCCTGTCCAAGCCTGACAGAAGCAACACAGGAATCAGGCTCACTTCAAGGGGTTCACATCACAGACAGAAACACATCCATTCACTGTGGACAGGCTAATAAATAAAAGAGTAACCCTGTGGCAGTAACAAGCCTATAAAGTATAGCTATGTTTTACAAGTGAATGAGACGGACAGCCGAGAAAGATGGTTACCTTGCGAGAGCCGGGCACTCTGTACTTTACAAGGCTGAGAGGAGAGCGCGACTTCATCCAATACTGCTCTCTGCCGCGGATTGACTCTCTTCATCATGATATGAAAATCTCAGAGTGTCACGCCGTGAGTTATCAGTGTTTACACTGGAGAGATGATGTACTTCCCTTCAGGTGATGTGCATTTTGCTTGAAATATGAAGTGGTGGAAATAGACATTGTAGTTTGAAAAACACATTGAGGCGTATAAATCAGACGCGTCTCCTCAATCGACATCAACAAACATACATTTACATTTTGAATGAGTCAGTGAATCATATATATGTTTGTGAATTGGTTATACTGGATTTCAATCCGGCTTTAATTACAACACAAAACTACTAACACAATGGAAATATTTTCTCGGGGGATTAATCTTAATTCAATCAAGTTTTATTGGACCAACAATCTCATGTCCACCAATACGAAATTCATTATCAAAGAACACTAAAGCGAGAAAACAAAGCTTTAGTTTTACTCCCAGATTGGGTTGCTTTTTGATTGGTCGTCCTATGACCTGTAGTTTTGGGGGGTAATGACACCCGACTGATTGCCTGAATGATCACCGATCAGGTTCTTCGCATAATCCGATGGATTTCTCGCAGGTCCAGGATTCTGGGCGGCTGTCTCGCAGTCTGAGCAGTTCCACAGTCCGATTTCTCACACAGCTGCTGTCAAAAGACTCACGACACATCCTGCTATCAGCAGTATTCTTCATGACGTGATTAAAACGGTAGTCGTGTCTCTGCAGCAGAACAGGCAGCCTCTATTGTCCACATGTTCCAGCCATCTGTAACTTGACATTAACAGTCAATATTGTCGAGGATGCAGCCATCTTGTTTGTAATAAACTGGACTTATCTTTGAATGAAACAGCTGGGGGGCTCAGAGCTCTGTACGGTCTCTGGCATAAATTGGTGTACTTGTTTTAAAATAGCAACAAAAAAAAAACCCTGAAAAGTCCAAAGAACCTAAATGTATTTGAAAATATGTTATCTGCACGTTTTTCAAGCTACAATTTTTACTGCACCTGCAAAGGTAAAAGGAAACATCCGATATTAAGTGAGCTGAGGGTGTAAATATGTTTTCAAATCATTGCGGACTTTCGGGGCTTCTGGAGACTTGGAATACAAAAGTCCCTTTATACTTCAGGTGTTTTATGGACTGCTTAACAAGTGTCGTGCACGATGACTAAGTAACCCGAATTATTGCAAATTGAGTAACCTAAGTAATATGAGTAGTATTAGGAAACTAAATTTTCAGCTGTACCAACAACGAAGCAGACTACAGAGCATTCCATCCCAGAGAAATGAATTAATAACTCCTGCATAGGTTTCAGTAAATAATTACATTTTGGTGCAATAAAATGACCTCTACATATTCTGTCCTTGTAATTAAACAACTGCATAGACAGATCCATACACTTGTTCTACCACACAGACAACAGTGTACCCAGAATATAACCATAGAGGAGGTGAATGAAGGACAGCAGAGAGCGCCGCGAGGCTCCAGTCTGGCTGTCACCCCACATCCACGCCTGGTGGACACAGCTCGGCTCAACAAAATGACTCCACGTCGGCTCCAACATATGCACATCAACTCCTGGATCAAAAAACGTGCCTGGTGGAGACGGACCTTTATATTTACCCAGCATCTGTTTAACAAGGAGAACAAGGAAAGCCAACCAATCAGAGCGAGCTAACGCAGCGGCCTCAATTACAGGGAACGTCTGAACAGCCAAAACACTGGCCTCACCATGTCAGCGCTAGCCCCGCTGCAGTCCACTGAGACTGCAATCAGCAGCACACAACACAAATATAAACACATTAGCTTTAATTAGATTGTGGCTAGCACTTTGACTCCATCAAATCTAATACATATTATGCTGGATGTAATCCAGCTGGTTGCTATGGTATTGTTGGCTCTGCAGCGGAGGGGGCTGGGAGAATGTGCTGCTGGGGAAGCAGCAATTTGTGTAACTGGAGATCAAGATGTGAGTGAGTGGGTCTCTGAGTGCGAATCTGTGCATGTATATGGTCACAGTGTGGTGTGCATGCATGCAAGTTTGTGTGTTAGTGGTTATATCCAGGTGGTTTTGAGTGTGTGTGTGTGTGTGGGTGTAGGGGTGTGGGGGTTGTTGTTTGTATAAATGCATGGCCACGTACACGTGTGTCGGTGCAACCATGTGTCACATCCAACATATGCTCCCCAGCAGCTCTCCCTTTGGAGGGAGGCCAAGCTGTGGCACACGGCAGGACTTTTCCCTGACATGATCCGGGGGGACAACATGGTGTTCGGTCCCAGGGGCCAAGGGGCTCAGCCCGGGGCCTTGAGAAGTGCTCAACATTTGTTTGCGTCCTCACTGTCAATGTCTGTGTGGCTGTGTGGGCATGGAGGCGGACCACGCCACACACACAGACACATGCAATCATATATACTTTGCTTGACATGCATACACACTATGTACAGACCTGATAATATGCCAACATATTACTGATATTATGTCTCTGTATCAAACATCTGGTGCTCAACAGCTTATAAAGACACAGTGTGTGTTCTCAGCAGGTACATACTCTCTACACACATGCACAGACACTAAAAACCCATGAATACCGATACAAAAAGACAAATGCAAACATAACTGTTTACAAATGCACATTAACACACGCTTACAGCTAACATACACAAGCAAACCTGTGCACATACACATTCACTCACACTCACAGACTGATGCTTTGATTAGTTGGGAATTACTATCACTCTGGTGATTTTCTCCACCCTATTTGTTTGTGGTATGACTTCAAAATGTGGCCAATTCTTACGTATTGCATCTTTTAATAAAAACAATTAAGTTTATTAAATCATAGGTGGGAAAGAAATCATCAAATCCTGTCTCAAAATGTTGAAAACCAGAAAATACCTTTTTTTTACTTGTAAATTGCCTCAAATGATTAATTTTTTTTTTATCAAAATAGCAGCTGATTTTCACTTTTCTTTTGTTTGAATATGATTCATTGTTTTAGGTTTAGCTCTAAAAGTATGTGAGTCATCCTCTTAGCTTAATCCACTTTTAAAAAACACAATAGCAGTGGATAAATAACTGGCTAGAGACATTAGAGAGGAGTAATTCTACTCATCGGGCTCCCTGTAACATGCCTTGTGTCTGCCATTGTCAACTTTATACGACACAGGGGAGACAAAAAGGTCCAGAGTTACCAGTGCTGACACAGACCAGTGTCTCTTCAGCCCACATTAGAGCAGAGGAGACCTGCAGACATCTCAGTTCCCTCTGTCTGAAATTTATTAAGACACCTCGGGCTGGCATGTCCACAGCTCCGGCCATTCCTCTCTTCCATTAGGACCTCAGGGGAAAAACCTATGTCAGGTTTAAAGCTCCCAGACTGCGTTATGATGTCCTCACTGTCGCCACAGCTCTGATTTTGCCTACTTGGTGTTTTTAATGAGATGATGTTTGAGTTATTTTTTCCACATTGACATGGTCTGTGTTTTCAGTCTCAGGCTCTATTAAAGAGTTGGGTAGTTCCACTGCTAGCAAATAAGTGAAAGTGTGACTAACTGACTAAACACAAAACTTTGGTAATGGAAAGAAAAAGGGAAGAACGCAGAAACAAGTCAAACATGAGCTTTTTGAGGGTTTGTGAGAAGATCGATAACATTCTGGACCTGTAAGCACTGGAAACAGCTAACCTGCCTCCGTCCAAAGCTTCAAAGAAACAACTTACCGATGCCTCTAAAGCTCGCTGATTACATAAACAAGATAATTCAAACGGAACATGTGGTTTTATGGGGAGTGACATGTGGTAACTATTTCTTGGCGACCAGGCAAGTGAGCCTAGTCATCTATGTGAGGTTGTCAGGCAACCAGGACAAGCCTCAAAACACACTTCTGGGCCACAACCCATTCTGGTAATACATTCTGACAATACGTTTATCCGAACCACCTGTTAGATGATTGCAATTCCTGAGATTACATTCAGTGATAATGTTTTTTTAACGTTATGTTTGGAGTATTGGTTGAAGTCAGGCAACTAAAACACTGACTTGAGCTGAAGGAAAAATAGATATTAGGATAAAAAAAATAAGGCATGACAAAATGACTTTCAAGAACACAAAATACTAACTAGTGGTAAAGTCATTGTGCTTTAATTATACATTCCTTGTAACATTTCAGTATGATGGACAGAGTAAAATTATGTTTATAGTAGAAGAAATGTTGCGTTACCCATAATCTAAAGCTGACCCACAGAATCAAGCAGCATTAAATAAAATCATAATAGGCTATGACTCATGTTTTACATTTAATGTTAGGCAGGGAGTAGGCAGGTAGTAATTATGACGGGAGCAAAGGAGGAAGTCGGTTAACGTTGATTGGTTCTCCTGGGTGAAGGTCCGGGTGTGACAGACCCATCTAACCACCCCAAAGGTGAATGCTGACTTGTTTTAACTTTCTAAAATGTAATGTGATGTATGTCACACACAATGTAAGCCCATCCTCATCAGAACTGCGGCCATATAGGTTGTCTTAGTCTTAGTAATTATGACGGGAGCAAAGAGGGAAGTCGGCAGACGTGGATTAAAGCACACTAACTATCACAGTGAGGTGTTTGGGGTGGTTAAATGGATCTATCCCATCCAGACCTTCACCCAGGAGAACCAAAGGTGAATGTTGACTTGTTTTAACTTTTTAAAATGTAACGTGATGTATGTCGCACACAAATTAAGATATGTAAATGTATATTGATGTAAGTAACATACTTATTTCTCCTTAAAACATGATCTTTTACTTTTACATATTCAGTCATTTAGGTGTGATGACTTGTTGCATTATGTCTAAAATTCCTATTTCCTGAAAGTCTTGATTTACATTTTGTGTTTTAAGGAACAAGTGGGGTGCATGTTAATCTGTTTCTACTTATTGTCATTAACACATTTATTGAGAACAATGAAGTTGCACGGAAAGCAGTTCCACCTTCACTAGCCGTGAAGGGGAAAAGACTTTAAGCCCAGAGATGATCTTTTAGCAGCGCTGAATGTTTTGACACAGACAGAACCCTCAAATGTCACAGCCGCAGCCTCAGCAGATCTCCGGCCAACGGACACAATGAGTGACGTACGCGGCTTTTGCTGCTGTAATGTGCAAACATCACTGTTTGAGCTGTTCTGGCGTCAGCTCGCACCAGTCTCTCTTTCCCTCTCTAAACTTGGAGAGCAGCACCCAAAGCTGTGTGCAGTTACACGTCTCTAATCCTGTAATTACTGGCCCATCAGCGCCTAGTAAAACCATAATTGGAACCAGCTGTCTATTTGTTTTGTCTTTTTCCTCTCCCGAGCTGCACCATGACCAATTTGACATTTGCAAACCCATCTCTGGACCTCCAATAGAGCCTATTTTTTTTAACAAGTGGGGACAATTTGGTCCAGATTACATTTATCCACAACTGAGCGCCAGAGGAGGAGGTGGGGGGAGTGTAACGTCGAGTATGGCAAACTTGTATCAAATATCCCATGAGTCCATGGGGGACGGTGTTTGGCTAAGTATGAGTGGGGGCATCAGGGTCCAGCAGAACAACGAGCAAAACAACAACACTGGCTGAAGAAAAATTAAACTAGTGATCAGAGAAGCAGACAAACTTGTGGCTATGCTTAAAGGGAGATCTAAAGGTTACTTAAAAACACGGTCTCACAGTAAAGAAGAAAACAAAGTAACAGAGAGGTCTGGCAGAGAGAGATTGGAGTTTTATTTATGCAAACATTTCCCAGAGGCAGCTGCTCTTGAGGGTAAAACGAAGCAAGCTGGTTACTTTATATTCGTATTATTAACAAATACACGCCTGAATACATCAGCTACTAACAGCATGCAGAAAATCCATGTTTCTGTTATATACAGCATAAATATGTGAATGTGGAAATACATTACTGCAACAATGAAACAGCAGACACAAGCTGTCACCATTTAAAGGGCGACTCCACAAATTCTGAAGTTTGTTCAGATGTGCAGTATTACCAAGATCAGTAAACAAAGTATTATAAAGCCCCTTGTGGCTCCTGAGGAAAATGCATGTAATCTGATCAGTTATCTCCAAGTGATGTCACTCAGTTGTTATGTTGCATTGTGGGTAATGTAGGCAACAGGTTTCAAAAGCAGTCCCCTAGTCTAGCATGGCACTCCTATACTGTTGTTGGACTCAGTATGGACAATCTAAAAACAAATGATCAAAAGAATATTTACTCCACTCAAAACCTGGAGACTACTATACCCATGATGCAACTCATTCACTCGGTGACATCACTGGAGACGATTTATAAGATTACATGCAGCATGCATGAGTGTTTTGTTCTCAGCTTCCTCTTTTATCGTTGCAATAATGTACCACTGAATATTTCTGACAAGGGACCACAGGATTTCAATATTTCCAAGGGTGATACTACTGGATGTTTTTAAGGAGACCTCGGAACAAGTCAGGACATCTTCAGCTGTCAAAACAGGTATTTTAAGCCAGAACATTATCTTTACTCACCCTAACCAAGTGGTCTTCGTGCGCTAATCTAACCAGAGCATAAGCACAGTGCTGTCACGAGTCAGACTAAAACAAAACACAAAACACACAAACATCTTTAGTGTTGGTCCAGTCTTGGTGCCTAACCTGCCTAAACTTTGGAATAACTTACGAGATGAAAGATCAAAAAATGCTCATGAGTTGTGAGTGGAAGGCACAAGGTGTCTTATGTGTTGTGCAGTTATGAGGACTTTCTCTGTGCTGGGAGCACACCTATGAACCTGATATCGATCAGTCTCCTGCACTGTGGGTTTGGATCTGTTCCCAAAATACTGAAAACATTCCTCTGTCAAAGGTCAAGAGTTTAAGACGTGCGTGTGCGTGTGTGCGAAAAATGTAAATGGAAGTCATCTCTTTTGCATTTTTTTAGACAGTGTGTACAAAGATACTGGATGGAAATAAGAGGCGACAAACAATAAAAATAAAGTGCACAGATACACAAGTTCATTCTGCATCGTAACAGTAGCAGCACTCCATGTTTTGCTTCTCATTCCCCGGCCACAGATAAGTGTTTTGCTACTTCCACACAGCCATTCTAACCTTCATTTTCATTCTGTTTTCCTTGTGAAGGTCATTGTTTGCTTTCCTCTCGCTGTATACATTACATTTCACAGTCTATTGCTTCATTCCCATCTAATGACTCGCAGGCCCCTCTGTCTGATTTGCCAGAAATGAAAGCAGACATGACAGACTAAATGACTTCAATTCTACTCCGGCAGTAGAACTACATACCCTCGGAAAGGAGAACGCGCACGCAACCAGATAAATAACAGATAGAGGGAAGCAGGCAGAACTATCAAGAAACACAATCATGATGCAATAAAGCTGCACGACAGCAAAAAAAAAAGCGCATGATTAAAGTTGTTTACTGAGTCGAAATGGAAGCGGTTATTATCTTATTTCTGAATTGTGCTTTTATAAAATAGTGTCTCAAGTGCGTTTTGTCAACAGACTGCACACGATTATGAAAAACTGTCTCTCTATGAACAAATTATGTTCCGATGCTGGTGTTGTGCATCTGCAAATCACATTTAACAGGGGAACACAACGCCACGCACACTGTGTTTCTTCACTGTACGAGACATAACTTTGATACTGAATGTATTTCTATGCATTTAATGCACTCGTGACTACTTACACTGACCTTTTTAACATCTGCAAGAGGCAACTTACTAATTAAAGTCATTTTATTACCTTTTGAGATGGATCAGAATGCAAAAAAATGCGTTTCTTAAACAGCTGCTTGTAAAGTTAGTCTATTTCAAAATCATCACATTTGGAATTATCAAACATTAATACTTTTCCAGAGAAATAAACAACAACCGCCTTATAAAAACTGAATCAAGGCTCAATATAAAGTCATTTTGATTCCTATTCATGATCTTTTAAAAAGGAGTTTAGCAGCGAAGCATTTAACCAGTGATATAATATTTTTAAAGAAATGTTAAGCTCCCACAAAGATTGAGTGCCGCTTTAATGCTCTATAAAACATTAATGTGAGATAATGGCATTACTTTATCTAAAACTCAATAATAACATCGTGCCACAGAGTTTGCAGGCTTTTCTTCACCGTGTTTGATACTGTACCTTTAGCCAGCATTGCCTCAGGGCTCATATTTGAAATGCTACAAATGCTGTAGCAACACAGGATAATTTAATAGGTTTCTGACTGCCAATCCCCAGGAGCACAACATGAGACAGGGAGGAGGTGGGGGAGAAAAGGCAGCTATTCTAATGTGTGCTTGGCTCTCTTCCTTGACTCGGCTGCAACCAGCTCTGATAGGAATGATGGTTTTTATATGTATCGCTTTCTGAGTGGCGGCAGATGTTCCGCATTCTCCAGCAGCGCTCCGTTCCGGGGGGAAATCAGGGAAAACTACGCACTATAAAATTAAACCACTGACACTTCACCGGCCCCTGAAACCAAATAGGGCCCGCAGCATTGGCAAGCTGGAGCGAATCCATCATTTCTCATTTTTTAGAGGGTTCCATCTGTGCTAACTTTCATTAACACTGGCTGTATCTACAGTGAGCGGCTATGTAACGGATAAACAACAGCACTTATTCACCAGGGCCCATTGTGTTTGATATCACAACAGAGTGTAATGTAGGATTAGGACGGAGGAAAAAAAAAACCCATATGAGTAAAAAGCAAACACTGTCTGATTTCATTATGTAGAAACAACAGTGGTTATTGACATTAGTGTGTGTGCCAAGGCTGGTTAGGAAAGCTCTGACTTCAAAATAAAACAACATGTTCCAGAAATGATTTGTTGTCTTTATCACGAGATCCAGAAACAACATTCTTGTTTGTGTTGTTTTATATGTTGAAGGTTTGGTTTATTTATAGAGATGTTGTTTTAATTTCAGCCTGGAATAGGTTGTAGTGTCATTCAACACAATGCGTGCATAAAGGAAACTGTTTCCTTTCTAATTACATATGAAAAGAATGAAAGAGACGAGATGCCTGTCATCTCTCCGCTGACCTCTCTGTTACTGCTTGACATAAATAACTCATTGAAAGATTTTGTAGGGTTTTTTTTTTCCATTTCAGCAAACAGTATTCAGATCATTTCTCTTTGTATTTTGTAATCTGTTAGCCTCCACCAGTAGCCAGTCACACCCAGTTGAACCTGGATAAGGGGATTAGACCCGGGGCATTATGGAAATAGTCGAGATCAAAAGAGGACCAGCAACGGTCAGACCGCTCGCGCAGGTAGGCTGGTGGAACAAAGCCTTTTTAATTACCCTTTTAATTGCTCCTTTAACAGTATGAATTAGCATTTTAATGATGGGTATGTAATTAGGGTGGAAAAGGCTACGAGAGCTGCAGGCTGCTAATAATGCCTCTCAGCTCAGAGATCACAGCAACAGGAGACAAGAGCAGCTGCACCTGAGCGCCGACACACACTGTACCACTCAGCCCACAGCGAGCAGATGCTGCGTGCACACAATTGCACAGAGGAGGGCTTTTGTGCACACACAGGCACATCCATGGGTGCAACGCTCACGAGGATTCGGTGATCAACGGGGTGAGCAAACGGTGGAAGTCCAGAGAGAAAGAGAGCACAGTCGACACGGATCCAAACACACGCACAGTTAAGCACTGTATGTCCAAACACCGGATCAAATCATTAAACTGGTCATTAAAACCATTAAACGTTAATGAGATTATATCAAACCTGATGATCTTCTTTTGTTTCAATGATGAAATGTTAGAAATACATTGTCACAAAATCCACAGATACGATTCTTTATGTTGCAACTTTGTGTTTGTTAAGGTTAAATTTATTTTCTATTTGTGCTCTGGTTAGGGTTCAGGCACCAAAACCACTTGGAAACATCAAGGTTTGGCTCAAAATATTATTTTTGGTCACCACAAACACGTCTGGAAATTTCCCCTGCTCTGGGGTTTTGGTTTTGGTCAACACAGCACTCAGTTGCATCACGCTTACAAATGGCGAAACGCAGAATATCTGTTAAATTAATATCCGAAGAATATCCGTTTGTGGTCACCCCAAACATGGCTGAAAATGTCCTGAGATCTCCCAAAAAACAACCAGTTTTGTCACCACAGTGACAAAATGTTCTGGTGTCTAATGACACGCAAATGCCTTCATATGGCACAATTTGCACAAATGTCAATATAGTGCACACACCTGGACGTGTCTGTGGTTTGTAGAAACAACTGCTAACACTATATCCTGGCGGTGGGGTTGTTGATACAGATGCACATACAAAACACACACATGTGCACAGGCACACACTCACGGCCGAGCAGTGTAGCAGCCTCACAGAGGAAAGCTTTAAGGACATTGGCAATTAGACCATTAACAACAGGCTCCCCTAACAACTCGCATGTGGAGATTGAAAGATGGTAAAGGATGAGAGCAGTTTGACGGAAAGGCTTTCCAGCTAATTAAAAGACTAACACAGCCTCCAAATGACCATTAGGATCCATGTGGCCCGTATGCAAAAAAGGAAAAAAAAAGGCAGAGATGTATATCTCATCATGAAATGGCCGCAGGATGAAAGCGGGCAACATCAAATATGCCGTTCATGTGTGCCAATCATTTGTCGTAGCAGAAACCTTTTACCTGTGTTTACATGAAGTGAACTGTTCAACTGCATGTGTAACATCAAAGCTGGTCTAGTAACGGTCTGTTCTCGAGGGGCGTGCAGTGTTTTTTTTCCCCTTCCGTATGAATATGTAATGACTTAAACAGGCCTGAAAGAGACACAATGCAGCCAGTAATTATGTGACATAATGGCACCGTATGAAAAACAGCGGCACATATCTCATTAGTATCCGGTAATGATATCTGCAGTGGAATAATGGAAGTCTTTGCTCGCGATTAGCCGTCCAAAAAGCTCCTATACTGTGAATTCAAAGCGTTCTTTTGTTTCCTACACGATGAAATGCAAACCGTTCTCCTTCCCTTCGACCCCTAGCTTTATGCTGTGCAACAGTCGTTCAGCAGCTTGTCATATTTATTTATGATTGGACGCTAATAGCATGCCGCGACAATAAGACGTTTTTATGAGCTGGGGAAAAAAAAAAAGGAGATCAAACCTGACACGTCGCCTTTTTGTTTCTGTAAAAACCTGTAATCAGCCTTTACACAAACTGGCTAATCTAATTCTAAAACGCAGCTGCCTGTTCACAAGCGACCAAACTCGGTTTCTATTCAGCACCCGCATAAAGATTATTGAGCAGAAGCCGAGACGTAAATATCAAGGCGGGGATAGCATCAAGAACAGAGCACTGTCTTTGTGCAGTGCTGCTTCTGGAAGCAGACAGAGGGGCTTTCTCAGCCGCTCTGGACGGCCGTCCTAATTATTTTTTCCCAGAGATGAGGTCACATTCCTCATGGCCCAATCATGGAGAGAGAGGGGGGAGAGAGCTTGTTATTAACAATCTGCAGACAAACAAACATGCTGGCTAAAAGGCATCCATCCAGCCTTCGAGGGTTTTTTTTTTTTCTGCTCCAGTCACAATAATCAAATTCAAACAAACAAGAGCAGAGACACAGTAAGGTAAACAAATAGAGAATAATCTCAATATTTAAACCACGAGGGTTCTGACTCGAAACAACAGAGTAGATTTTTCAGTTTTTCCCCTCCAGGCGTGCAGGACTGTGGCATGATGACACAGCGGGCAATAACGCCATTAGCAGACTATTACTGTTATTTGATGTGCGTTAAGCGACCCTTCTACAGATGTTCAGGGGTATTAGCCCTGTTGTCATGGTGAACATGAAGGCTGCTGCAGAAATCATTGTGATAATTAGCCTTTGTTATCCTAATGGATTTGTTTCCAGCACTCCAAACAGGAAAGTACATACATGCAAATGTGTGTATGTGCCTCATTTGCTATCTGGAACACATGCGGTATATGTGATCCTTTTGTGTATCCTCAAAGAAAAGAGATGATTCTCCTCCACCTGCTCTTCAGGGAGGTTAGAGCTCAGTTCTGCAGCTGGTAGGATGTCGTGTTGCGGTCATCAGGTCATGCAGACATATCAGTAAACAGTTAAGAAAATGATCTCCAACGCCTTCAAAACAATCACCAGGAAGCCGCTGACCGTTCGCTCCTCAAAGCTTAAGTTTGCTACGTCTCCCAAGCATTCGAGTGAGGCAACCTGTGGAGTTTACAGTGACTACGGTGGCAGAATCGCAGCTAGAATTTCTTCAAAGGCTTATTTGATTCTTATTTATTCTGTCTCGCCTCTGTAATAAAGTACGAACACAGAGTTAGGGGGGCATTGTTGTTCTGCCTTCAGAAGTGGATGTAGTAACAGAGCTGAACGGACGTCTGTGTGAAAATAGTGAGAATGTTCGTGTCACAGCCAGAGTTATGATGGGTCATCTTTGGTTTAAAACCAGGTTTCCAGCTGAGAAATGAGGACTTAACTCATTTGTAGCTAGACTGCTGATTGATTGAGTCACACAGGAAAAGCAGCAGCATTGTTCTTGTACTGGTCATCCATAAAATTACAAGTAAAAATTTAACTATATATATGTTTTGTTGACATAAAAAGCTCACAAGCTTACTATAGAAAAACATACTTGGTGATGCCAGACTGAGGTCAGATTTATCCTTTAATATTCGTTTTTCCAAACCATAAGTTTCACTTTTACAAGAAGTGTGGATTTGAGGATAAGGACGGATTTAAGGCTTTAACTCTATCTCAGGTGAAAGGTTTGGCCAAGGTTGTTGGAGCTTAAACTTAGCAAATATGTTTTGTTGGGGATGCACCGTTGTGAAATTCTGGGCCGATGTCGATACGATGTTTTAAAAAAACAAAAGTCAAAACTTTTTGTGTCAGGAAAAGAAAAATCTTTATAATAAATGTTTTATAAAGTTTCTAAGCCCTTCATGACACTAACTTTTAAAGATCATACACGTTTATAAACCAACCTTTGTAAGAACCATCTCTCACATGAAAAGCCTTCTTTTTTTAAAAGTACCTGCTTCAGAAATGCTTTTTCAGCCTGCTACCTAGTTAGTGATGAGAACATTTCCATAGTATAGCCTTACAAACTGATGGAAGGGATCACACAAGCCAATAGCTCATGAACGTGCCAGCGCAAACACGACGTGACACATCAGATGAATGTCATTATTTGCCCGTAGTCCTCGCAGTCAACAAGGTGAACACCGGCTGATACTGATGTTTATCATGTATGTGTCAGATCTGAACTCCACAAGTTAATGTGCAGTAGTGAACGAACAAAAAGCTGCTTGGCTTTGGAAGCGATGGTAGGTTTATAGGGGGCAGGGTAGTTAGCTGGACAAGCTAACATCTGCAGAAGAAAAGACAAAATGTTCAGTCCATCTGTTACACTTTCGCTTTTGTGTTTCTGATTAGTATCTTTTTTAAAACTAGACATCAGCTTCCAAAAGATGAACAAGTCCTACCTTTTACTGCATATACACACTGCTTTAGCATGTGGAGACATCCAAAGTCAGACAGGCTATGTTTAGTTAAGTCTGAAGGAGACCCAGCTGCAAGGACGGGCCTTGTGGGGCTGGGCTCGCCAACTGAGTCACCTCTGTCCCACCTGTCACTGCCCTGGACTCATCTGGACCAGACGTAAGTCGGACTAATGTAATAATAACAGATATGAGAAGTTTCTTTAGAAAAAAAAAATGCTGGGCCTGGGCCATCACAGAAGAGGAAACAGGCAGTGCTGATGGCTTTTGTATCGAGTCGGGCCAGACTGATGAGGACTTGTTTAAAAAGTTCAGGGAAGAGTGGACGAACGGTGTTGCACTCGGTCCAAAAACCACTACAACTGTACTAATTGTGTAGATTCAGACTTTCCTGACTGCCTTATCCAACCACACAAGTACATTTTTTAACTGTGACCCCCCCCCCCCCATGAAAATTGAATGCCCGCCCAGTTATACACTGAAGAGCTGCCATGATTGGACAAACAAAAGAGGGGTTTAGCAAACGCTCAATTAAAGCAATTTATCCTGCATTACTTTTGCTTTTGTAAGTAAGCTCTATTGTAGTTAAACATTCCAACTAATCAAAGATTTTAAAGATGTTCAGCAGTCATTATCACTGCATTCACAAAGGTTATCTGCTGAACAAAAAGCAGTGCAACAACAAATGACACACAATGGGTAACCCTCCATGCATGTAGATAACACACAGTCACATCTGAACCCACACTGACCAAACACCGGCTACCATCACACGTTCGCTTTCATGCTTTCATTCCTTACGTTTTTCTTTTTTTTTCTTATCAAATTTGATATTTTACAGAGCCCACTCGTCCACGCTCACAATAGGAAGAGTTGATTCTGCTGAAGGTCACCCCGACATCCGAGCTGAATGAATGACATTTAGAGTACAATTTCCTTCTTTTTTTGCACCATTTTTTTTCTTTTGAAAGGCCTTACTCTACAAGCACATCCATGCACACATTCACGCGGCGGGCCCTTTTAGCCAGCTGCTAAGCTCGTTGTAATTTACTGCGGCGACGTTATACAAACAGCGATGACTCAGCAGCTCTCAGACTCACCTTTCTTGCTCTAGAACAGATTAGATACAGAAACACTTGCAAAACCGGATCGACTCCTCAAACAGTCATCTATAATTTACGGATGAGATTAGTGGGTTGCCCCTAAGAAAACAAATATATTCAGCTCTTAGTTTTTTTTTTCTTTAGAAAATGACTGCCAAGTACAAATATTAATTCCTGAAGTAGGCTAATTATAAACAGCGGGAGCGTGTTTTGATTAATTTCTCATTTGGTTTGCAGCATCAGAATTGTTTCACTCCATTCCGTTTCAGATGTTTACAGCCGGCCCCCTCTTTGCTCCTGTTATTGGAAGATGGTATTTTCTTCTAACCCTGTTGCAAAAGGACATGTCTCTTTGTGCTCCCATCCAGGATAATCAAGTCATCCTGGTCCACATGCCTCCCTGTATCTCTCCTCCAGCGCCCTGACCTTTATCTTCAGCTAAATCTTATTTGCCTCCAGGACTTTATAGGGTTTTCCACTCGTTCATAATCTATTTGCAGTGTCCTACAGACTTTTCATTGCGATGACATTTGACAAAAAAAAAAACTTAATGGTAAGATATTTCAGTCCCTGTATTCATTTGCGGTTGACTTTGAGTGAATCCTCTTTGGAAGCGGTGGAGGAGATGGATTGTGAGCAGCTTTGCTCCAGGGACATCTTTTTTTCCCCCCCTTTAGTTCAAGGAGATTACCTTTCTGGGCATGTGCTCCATTAAGCAGCTGCTCAAATCATAAAAAAAGAAAAGAAAAATACCCCAACAAATACAAACTTTGTGGAGTTGCTATTGTTTACCTTCCACGAAAAAAAAAGGGGGGGACTAATGGACGACATAACAGACATATGACTCACCAGTGTTCTCTCTTTAATGATTACAGGCTCTAAAACACAAACTGCAAACAAATAGATGAAGTCGGCATGCAAAGTGAAACCTGCCATCAGCCACTGTATTTACATAGTTTGTTGGTTTCCAGGAAACACAGGTCAAAACTCTCTGTCCTGACTGGCTCACACTACATCGTGTATCTGCTAAATCGCTAAATTATACGTAGCCTTGTGACTCATGTTGGTTGTGTTCCTGGATTATTATATTAATGGATCTTCCTACAGTCCGAAGTATGTTTTTTGTGACTGTGTGGGCCACTAAGTTGACCTGTTTTTTTTTTTCAGTTTATGTGACTGTTCGGGAAATAAACATACTGGTTGGGTTTAGGGGAACATGGTTTGGGTTAAAATGTACCCTTACACAATTTGAAACGTGTTTAAAATGAACTGAGTTTCTTAGTGATTACACTGTAAGGTACCATATTATGAAAAACATGTTTTCTCTGGTCTCTGGTACATATATAAGCTGGTCCTTTCTGGGCCTGCCAACTCCCAGAATGAGGAAAACAAGCTATTCCTGCATGGTCTCTGCAGCCCAACCACTGCTAACACGGCGCTCCGACAGGCTGCTCGGATTCAGCTCCTTTCCTTAGGTAACGACAGGAGTCATTATCATAGGCCGACCTCCTCTGCACGGTGATGGGAGATATCAGAGAGGGGGGCGTTCATCCCCGAGGTGAAGTTCGGTGTGTCCAAATAGCTCTGTTCTTGGTTGTAAAAATCAGTATCAGTGCCTATATTCTGTCCCAGCTACAGAACAACAGAAGAGACAATGGTTGCGTTTCATATTTTAACAACAAAGTGCCTGCTATGGCTCGTGTTAGCTTGTATGTGCGTGCTAACCACTTCACATTGGACAGCTACAGTGACGAGAGTCGGTACAAAGCTGGCTTCGCCTCGACACTGACGCTCATAAAAGGATCAGTCCCAACCATACCGGACCCAGCAACTGCACCAGAGCCACCGAAGAGTGTCGCTGCGGTTTGATAGTATTTATAGTTGCCTAGGAGTCTGGAGAAGGCAGCTGGAAACTGGCTAACTAGTTAGCTCCGTTTCGGTCCGCTATGCAACAACGTTTGAAGTGAGTTTAATGTTAATAATATTAAGATGGAGCTTGGTTGTCACAGTAAAAACGTCTGGAAACATGTGCAGACATGAGACAGAGAAGATGCCGACAGTGTCCAAGAGTTTGGAGACTGTGTTGGAGACAAACACAGCTTTCGCTAACTGTTAGCCGTTAGCTACATGGCAGCAACTGTAACAACACACACAAACAAACTAACATTATTAAGACACACTGACCGTTCTGAAACGTCCTGTTGCAGCCACATAGTCTGTACTTCTTCAGGAGCCTCTCCTTCTGGGTCCCATTCCGGGTCAAACTGGTTCGGTTGAACGAAAAAATCTCTGCGAGTCATAGCGATAAATCCACCGGAAACATTAGCACATGCTACCGTTAGCGTACGGGGCTTCTTCTCCCTGAGAGTGACGTAGCAGGAAGGGCTCTCCAAGTGGGCGTTGACAAACTGAGCTCATTAACATTTAAAGGTGCAGGCACAGAAACTGCTGTCAGGAGAGATCAGCAGAGCGACTTGTAGACAACTGAAGTTCAGGACCACGGATGGGTTTGGCGCAATGCATATCGCATACAGAGTTGTGGGACCTCTGACAGCTGTGTGAAACTGATGAAAAACACTGTAATATGGGACTTTTTAAGATAAAAATGATTGGACAGTTGCTAATGTTGGTCAGGAACAGCACAAACACGGCGAAATCTCACCCCGTCACCACATCTGTCGCAGATGTTGAAATAAGAAATCAAAACAATTCAATCTCTACCTACGATAACGAGCTTGTTGCTAGTTCAGCTCATTTATCGTCTGATGTTTCTATGGTGAAAAATTCGACTTGAAAGCAGCTACAAAAAAAAAAAACAACTTTAATTTCTCTTGATTCTGGCGGCCCCTGTGGACAAAAACTGTATGAGCACCGCTGCCATGCGTCATTAAAGATCTTAATCTGGTTTGTGCCTACATTTGTTATGGAAGCAAGTGAGAGGAAGACATAACATCCTTTGCATACTGTTCTCTTTTTCAAACAGCCAATTGCAACAATAACATAAAATGCATTACTTCGTTGTAGTGCTCTTACCTTACAAGCAGATAACATTCATTTTATGACTCATCCAACCCGTATAAGTTGGAAACCACACAAGCGACAGGCCTGCTTCTCAGTGATGGGCTTACTTGCCTTTGTAGGTCGTTCAGAAGTATCAGAATTAAATTGACTGTTTCAAAAGTTACTTGTTGTTGAGTTAATATATACCTACAATGACAGAGGTCATTGGAATATTAGTGTCGTTTCCATTCTTCAGAGACTTTCACTAAAGTGTCTGATTTGTGCTTGTTGGTCTTGAGGCTGATTTGAAGTATTTGTTTTGACACTGATCGTGATGGTGTTGTTCTTAGACTGCCAAATTAGAAACCCCCTTTAAATTCAATGCAGCCCAGTACAACACCACATTTAACTACGATAAAAATGAGCATAAAATTGCATTTACACATTCCTGATGGTGAGATGAGCTGATCCCAGTGCTGTGTGGGCAGACAACTAATCTGATCAGTGCCACTGCTTTAATAGTGGTTGATGTTTAGAAAGCTGCTGACAGAAAGGGATTTTCTTCAAGCTCTAGCTGTTTTCATGCTGTTGCCGGCTGGCCAGATGTTTGCGTAAGGTGATCACATCACTTTGCAGCTTTTCCTCATTGCTGAAACACAGACAGTCCGGAGGGCAAACCCACGCTGTTTGTCTTGTAATCTCCAGTATTTCTCCAGATAGAATCACCTGTAATCACCTGCATCATTATTGCACTTCTTAATAATTATGATGTGGCGTTGATAAGGTTCAAACTACCGCTTTAACTGTGCTACAGTCGTCTCTGATAGATTGAGGGGATAGTTAATCCTGCAGAGAAACTATAGATCAAACTGGTAAATAGGCATAAAGGGGGAAAAAATCATAAATGTACTACATGACCTGATCTAAAGGAAGCAGACTGCAGATCATCTCACAAGAGAGAGAAGATGTCCAAGTACAAATTGCCCTGACACTGAAACATGTTGTGTTGCAGCAAGGCAACAACGGAGGTAGTTCATAGAGAGATCCTTTTGCTGTGTGTGTTCGATAAACTACACTCCAGAGGCCGTAGTGTCGCGTCAGGATCAGATTGTCCTGACAAGTTTTTTTTTTTTTTGAATATGTGGTGATTTTTTTTTTTTTTTTTGCCATCCAACTCAAAATAAAAGCTGCGTTGCTGCACCGCAGTGTGAATGGGATGGGTCTCTGTAGCCTGCAGTGGTGGTGGTGATGGAGGTGGTGGTGGTGGGGGTGAAGGAGGAGGAGGAGGCGAAGGGTGTCTGGGTGAGGAGGGTGGTTGGAATCAGTGACATTCTTCAAGGCCAGTGTAAGATTAAAGACCAGGGCTGTCGTGCCTCTGATCATATATTCACAAAAGATACCCTGTGAAGAACACATCTTTAAAGAGAGGCTGGCTGAAAATAAGACCACTACTTGTGAATATTTGTGGCAGCCCATTATACATATCATATAAATGGTCCATTACTGAGTAAGGAGATTAGACCCCAGAGAGTTTTTTTTTTTTTTTTTTAGTTACCCTTCTCATTTTCTGTTTGCCCTTTTTTTTTGGCACAATCCAGCGAGCAGCTGCCTCCAGTGGCACCAGTTTGTCCTCTGTGATGTGTTTTTATGTGTGGAAACATCACGGATCCCAGGTTGGATTCGAGCCAGGAGACCTCTATCTTTTCTCTCTTTTTTTTTGATCTTATAGGATGACTCAAACATTATAGCATTGTGGCATTGAGCTCAAAGGGCACTGATAAAAAATGATTTGAAAAAAGAAAAAAAAGCAACAGCCTTGGGCATAATGTGCAACCAGAAGCATTTATACAGAAATGAAAAATGTCAATAGTGCTTCCTTCCATAATATTGCCTATTTCACTGGCACATAACACTAGCCTGCGACTCATGGACATAAATTCAGCGTGCAGTACAGTAAACCGAATAATGATTAATATAACTTTCATCTCTGGTTTGCTTCACTTGGTGTGGCCTTGGGTCCTTTAATAGTCACGGCACGGTGGAAGAAAATGTAATAGCTTGCTACTCTGCATGTCCTTCAAATAAAATGTTTCCATAATGGATTCTCCTAGTACCTACATATATATATACTTACACTGCACCATAAGTACTGCCCTTTTTTGTATCTTTCATGAGAGAGTTCATCAAAAAAACTCTGGCTAGATCGCATGATTACAGCCCCCCCAGAAAAGGGACAGCAAATAGCTAAGCTGCTGAGTAGTATTAATATAATAATCAAGTGTCTCAGGTTGCTCTTAATTCAATTGTCTCTCTTAACATTTCCCGGCTATGTCAATCAATGTGCCTGCCTTGTCTTTAAAGCAACAGAAGAGTTATCCGTTCTGGCGCCATTAAAACATCAATGTCTCATTTCTGCTAAATGGCAGAGGAAAAGATAATTGGCATGTGTGCATGCATATTAATTAACTGATAATGAGACGATAAGGCCCCCTCTCTATCTGCAGATGTGGAACCACTAATCAATTGGCAGTGAAATGGGGCAAAAATGCGCTACTTTTATCCCACTACTGAAATTAAAAACCTATTTAGCACCACGTTTTCCAACAAAGTGCTTTTCATTTATCTTCTCCGGCACATTATTCAATCACACTTTCCATTTGTATAATGGTAATATTTTCATGTAATTTCCCACTGCCTCTGAGATGGGTATTTTTGATATGGCTTTGTGAAATGGCTATTCCATTCCAGCTCCATTCACTCGCTGGTAATAAACTTACAACCTATATTTTAGATTAAATGTCTTCAGCAAATGGAGCCAGCCTCAGATGGGTCACGGCCACATGGAAAGATCACTTCTGCTCCCTGGTGGCCACACAGGGAACTACCTCTGTGTTTGTGTGCGCACCCTGGTGGCCGAGATGGCAAAGTGCCTTTTTCATACATGCCTGTAACCAAACTCTTGGCAGCATTTCATTACTCGCTGTATAAAGCACTCGCTCCCCTTCAAATGAATACCAGAGACAGTCCTCTGATATGCAGAGCATGCTATCTAGTTGGAGAGCTGCGAGGTATCCACAGCTGAAACATAAGCTGACTATCTTAGAGGGGTTTGCCGCTTTTGCCTGCGGCAGAATTGGAAGCGTTTGAAAGGGTGCGTCGCAACTATCAGCCCTGACCAGAGGTGTGCAAGCGCTTCAGAGCAGAATGAACATATAACGGCTGTGAAAACAAACAAAGGCGATGCAAAGTAGGCCGCAGGGGGGGGGGGGCTGTGCAAAGATCTGAACGCAGCCTGAAAAGGAATATAGAGGCAACACAGGTACACAGAAACACAACACAGAGGTTTGAATTAGTGCATTTATCACAAAATAGTTTCTGGAATATGAACAGAAGAGCTGGATTATCTCCAGAAGTGTGTGTGTGTGTGTGTGTGTGTGTGTGTGTGTGTGTGTGTGTGTGTGTGTGTGTGTGTGTGTTTGCATGTGTGTGTTTGCATGTGTGTGTGTTCTGGCTGGCCCAGAGGTTGATGGACAGCGGTGCACCGTCGTCCTCCTCTTGCTGACAGGCCCTCCTTCACCCCAGACAGGCCAATCTGTACACACAGCGACACAGACACACAGAGCCCATCTCAGTCAGCACACAGCCCATTTGTCATGTCAAATAGCCTCAGAGAGACATGGCGGTCGAGTTATAGAGGTGATTGTATCAAAGTGACCCCAATGCGATGGTCATAAATTGCTCTCTTTTATGGCGAGGTACTGCATCCTTGTTGCATTGATAGAATTGGAAAACAACAAAAGGACACAGTCAGCTGATATGTCGAAATTGGAAAACATTTTTCATGTAGATTGTGAGTCCTTTTCATTAAATCTCAAATATTCACAGGTTTCATGTCATTTATCACAAGTCTTACTTTGAGCAGAGTTCAGGACGAGGGTGAGGACGGCATTCAGCTGGAATCCTCAATTTTCTCCACCTCGACTTTGTCTGTTGTTCCACTGGTTTCCTCTACAGCAGCCTCCTTGGCGGAAGCGGCTGTCTTCGGCCTCTCCTCCGGCTTCTCGGAAGGGTCCACCACAGTGGCGCCCCGGCTGGTGTTGCAACCCATGATTTAGCAAAATCTAGGAGTCTACAGTGTGCTGTTCAGTCGATGGGAGTCCAGAGGCATATAGAGTGTTAAATCGCCGGTCAACACCTTAAAACCTGAATAAGTGTTGTGGGCTCAGGTGCCTCTGCTCTCTATGGCAACCTCGGGACTTCCTGTTGAGTTCAGGCACCTGAGCTGAGCTTTTGTCTGCTGTTCTTAATGCCCTTCAGTAATTACCTCCCAAGCAACATTGGTTGAGAATTAACTGAACAGGCGTGCCAAGACATGGTGGTTACTGATCAACACTAAAACAGATTGTGTGTCAATCACAGGGACGCCATGGTAACCGACCTGGTGGTGAGTTTCCTTCAGAGGAATTCATGAGAAGTGTTTACAGGGCAGCCAGGTAATGTCAGAGCAGCTTCTTATTTACAGGCCCACAGTGTCTGAGGAGACGGTGAGCTGTAGATCATCATGTAGGTGGTTTGTATGAAGGTGGAGTGTGTGACTGAAATTACTTTATTACATTACTCAAGTACTGTTCAAATTTAAGGTACTCTTAGTTTACGCGTCTTTTCTGTTCATGCCATTTCTCCTCGATTATATCTAGGAGAGAGAGACACTATTTTTTACTGACTGCATCTATTTGACAGCTTTGGTCACTTGTTTATTTACAAATTAAGATCATTCCTGTTACGAATTAAATGATATACAGGCAGTGGACGAACCAATTAGAAAACTATTTAATAATCCCAAAAGTCATTTCATTCGATTTGCTTTCAAGGTTCTTTTATCAATGTTTAATAATTTCAGCTTTCACTCATTTCTCAATTTGTTTTACTAACCAATCAATTGATTTGTGAGGAAATAATCAGCAGATTAATCCATGACGAAAATAATCATTAAATGCTGTTCTAGCCAACTAATTCAAGATAAACTCCACCTCAACCAACTGAGTAATGTGAATCTAACGATATAATATAGAACAGAATAAAGTGTGAATAAAACAGCATTGATTATCATTATTTTAGTTTTTAACACCTTAAATACCTTTTTCTGATTATACATTCTTTTTACTTAAAGAACACTTCCAATGCTGTTAGCTGGTTAGCTCAGTTAGCCATGCAGCTAGTGGCACTATCATAGAAGCTGTACATACTCTGCCCTGACTGAGAGCTAAGCTAAGCTAAGCTAAGCTAAGCTAAGCACTGGGGGAGTGTTAGTATTGTTTATACTGCTCACAGAAACTTTGGACTTAAACACAAACTCTTACATATTGCACCTTTAGGTAAAGATATCTAGATACCAGAATCAGTGAATATGAAAATAAAATAACAAGGTTGGAATTAATTCTCAGTCTCTGGGCGCTGGAGGTTTCAAGTTTCTGAACAGTGGACCATGTCTGGCTTCCCCACTAGTTGCGATGTCACAAAATCCTGCTTGTACATCAACATCCTACACTCAGACTAAAAATGTGAGTGCACATACAGTGAAGGTCAAACGAATGATTTAACGAAAATAGAGAAACACTTTTCTGAGTGGTTTTATTACAATTCCTCAGCCGTGATATTAAAGGTTGCGGTCAGAAACGGCTGGAGCTGGTGATGGGATTTAAAAATGATTCTATTCAAACAGATTCTTTCATTTTTTTTTTTTTCAAAATCTGTCCACATGCTTCAAGTATCACTGAATAAAGTTTTAATGCTGCTGTAACTCCTGCACTTTCCTTCATTTATGAGAAGAAGTACGTGTGTCATGTTTTCAGTTTCAACGTGGACATATTTTAAAAAATGGAGCATTACGTCAAGAAAGCATCATTACAGAATAAATACAAATTAAAAATGCATCAAAAATTACACAACAGTGGTTTGTACTGGACCATTCAGTACCATTCCTGACTTAATCGGAATCTAGTCAATTACAATCATGATGGCTGTGGACCCTGCTGAGGTTTGACTTATGCTCATCTCCATGAGCCCAGACGAGTTTGTCCTACTGCGGATCAGTCTGTACAGTGCGATCCTTTCTCAGTCTAACCTTTATTTATCCAAGGAAAGTCAAGTGAGCACTTTTCCAGACATGCCCTACTTCAAATTTATACATCACACTCTTCCACCAGGGAGCCACCCGGAACAACGACAGTCTCTTATCGCCGAGCCGAGGGGCCGAGTGCTTCATTCAAGGACATTAGGTGTCAGAACAAAAGAGCAAAAAGACACAAGTTAAGCTTAGACTGCAGGGCAGACTTTGATCTGACAGAGGAATTCTGATAAGATACTTTTTTTAAAAAGGAATAAAACCAGCTGAAATGTGCCACGGTACACTGGTGTACATCAGTAATCATAGTGCAAAAAAATATAAATAAAGGTTAAAGAGCTGGACAATCGTCTCAGAGAGAGACTTCATGCTCCTCTACGCTCCAGTGCAGGTTCAGCTTTGTAACTGGACACGGTCGGTCCTGGTCCCGGTCCTGGTCACCTCCCGTCATGCCATCATTCACCACGATACTCAGTCGCCTCTGAGCGACTCAGTGATCACCAGAACGAAGCCTCTTGACTGGAGGACCACCTTCTCCCTCCTCCTCTTCTTCCCCTCTGTCCAGTGGTAACACATAGCGCCCCCTGCTGGCCGGCCTGCCCGTCCTGATCATGTTATTGATCTCACGCAGACGCTGTTGGAATAGCAAGGGATGTTTGTGGTTATATTTAACCAAAATATTACACTGAATTTATACAGTCCATAATGTTTCCATCACTGTGTCCACAGACCTCTGGGGGGCTTGAGTTGAAATAGTAGGAGAGTCCGGATGTACTGGGTGGAGCGGTTTCTGTGTTGTACGGGGAAATGAAGAAGGAGCGGCTGCCGGACAGCCTCCATCTGCGAGGAGAGGCGTTCCCCTGACGGGGGTATGGAGACAGAGGAGGAGTGTCTGCCTACAAAAGAGTGGCACGGCACGTGTGTGATAACAGTATTTTTACAGCATTTCATATGAATTTGTGTTTTAGAGATTTAAATTGACTTACTCCAGAGCTTGGGGCAAACTGTTTGGCGAAGGACTCCATCTTTGTGGTGTAGATCTGGTTGTAGAAGTAAATCAGATTGCCCCTCTCCTCCTGACAAGGCCTGGAGTAATGTGATGAGGGTGTGTTGGGGGTCGGGATACCGTTGATGTCCTCTCCATTGTCTGTAATCAACAATGTAATAAATGGAATTATGGCCGTACGTTGTCGCTACTTTGATATAGGTAATGCTATAACGCAGCTCTCCAGACTGACTTATGTCTGACCCTAGTGTTGCTGCCTGAAGGGGTTCAATTAGGAGGAACAACCAAAGATAAAAATCTGAGTTGTGTACCAAGAAAATTGCTGATAATGCTCTGATGTTGGCGAGTCCAGTAGTAGATGTACAGAACTGTGCTCTAAACGTGGGTTTACTTAATAATCTCATCTTCCTGTAGTAAGAAATGGTAAGTGTACCACTCGCTCCATGAAGAAACACACATTCAGTGTTGTGAAACTGAGCCTTTAAAACAAGCTGTCAGGACTTCTGTAAAGTTGTGATGTCATAACGGTGCGTGCTTGCTCAGGCCTGTGAGAACTGGCCAATCAGAGCAGAGGGGGTGGGCCTTAAAGACACAGGCACCAAAATGACACAGGGTGAATAGAGGGGCTGCAGCAATTGACAGCATGAGAATGTAATCTTTTTTTCTTTTTTTTTTTTACAAACTAAAGCAGGTAAAAATTGTTTAAGTGAAAACCTGGAATAAAAGTATGAACCTGAAATAATTAATGAATATATTCTTGTGCACTGTATATACAGTATGTTGAGATGTGTCTGTATCAGCTGTTAGTATTCTACACACTGATTCACCTCAGGGGAATGCAGGGAAGTGTTCCATGCTGCCTTTTTCTTGTACATGCAGATAAGCAAGTGTACTGTTTTACAAAAAAAAGGGTTTCTTACTTTCGTTTCCAGGCGGAAGACTTTCTGCATCTCTTCTGTTGGAAATCAGCACATTTTTACAGACCTGTGAGCAGAAAAAAAAGCTGTCAACTACAACTTGCGCGCAGTCTGTCAGTCACATTTCACCTGTCAGTTTAATGAAAGTGTTAATGTTAATGTTCGGTAAGATCTCAAATCACATTGCCTATTTCGCTTCTCACAGCGTTTAAGCAAATGAGCTAAATTGATCACGAGGTAAATCGGAAAAAGAGAACTTACGCTTCTGTTGGCAAGTGGCTGCGAGTTGTAGCACTCCATTATGTGTTTGAAGAGTATCTCCTCATTGGTAATCTATGATGCAAAGTCCATAAATTAAGAATTCATTACATTCTTTTTAATCTCTAAGTAGGCTTCTTACATCTGGATCAATTATCTTATTAGCAGGTCATCTGACATCGGATGAGAGTGGAGGCATAAGACTTCATGGGATGCTCTAATGTTAGAATGATGGTAGAATGACTTTTTAACCACTTCTTGACTTAACGTTAGCTCCTAGACACCTGACATCCCTGCGTACGGTACCATCGGTGTATCACATCGACTAATAAACTCTCTCAGATGTATCAGAACCCGACCTTGGCTATGATGTAGATGGCACACATGAGCAGCTGGTCCAGGTGACGGTCCACCATGAGGTCAGTGCAGTGGACCAGAGAGTACTCAAAGCAGGTCCAGATCTTTAGCCTCAGCTCATCAGAAATGCGCAGCGTGGAACACAGCTCCCTCAGACGCCTGGCCATCAAGCTGTACACCTGACGGGGTGCGGAGGGGAACATGACTACATTAAACATGGCACAATGTCTCCAAACTATTCCTGGAGAAACGATCACACTCCCAGATCTGCACCTAAAATTATATGATGCTTCATAAATTAAACGACTGAGGGGAAAAGTTGGGGGGGAAACTACTCCAAGACATAATGGGTGTATAAACCACAGAGGTATCATGCATACAGTACATCAGTAATCTTTCTTATATCAGTCGGGAGGCACAACATAGACCGTCAATACAACTGAGTTTAATGGCGTGACTCTGTCCTGGAGGCTCCGTCTCAGTAAAATGGTGATTGCGGTGATGACTGTTATTTGGAGTGTGTATCATTACACACAATGTGAGAGAGTTGTGCCACCGGAGACCAACTGACCTTGCGAGCGAACAGATGAAGGGGGCTGCTAATCCGAGGCCTGGCGTCAGCTGAGGGGGGGCGCTGCTGGTCGGTGCTGAGACCCGCTGGCAATAACAGAACCGACCGGTCAATCCATGAAAACAATACTCAAGTAGTCAGTTTGTAACAGGGAGGGCATCAAAGAGAGGGATGTGTTATAATTGTATTAAATGCAATAGAATTACAAAAATGTGATTAAAAGGTGCAGTATGGAAGAACTGGCCACCTGATAATTTCATTACTACAACTACAAACTACCTTTTAGAATGAGCCTTCCTTTCAAGGACTCCACCACACACTGGCTCTAAAGAGGGACTTTTGCATTTTTAGCAGTGATAGTGGGGGACGGTGACTACACACTGAACCTTTTTAATGAACTATATTCGTACCTCCTGGTAGGTTTGCATCAGGTTGCACATCCGTCCTCATCTGATCTTCAAGTTGTGCAGAAGGGATCACCTACAAATGACACACAGCCTCCATTAAATCCACATGTGTAAAGAAACTGTAGTGCTGTATATCAGACATTTAATCAGTAGAAACATTTTAATCGCGTTTCTAATTTCACCTCACTCAGAAACCGCCACCACTGGTCACCTTGAAGGAAACCTGAGCACGTGACCGAGGTGAGTTTGTGTGTTTTATTGCCAACCTGTTGGCAGGTGGGCAGAGGGCCCTCGTTGGCTCGGAGTTCTTCCCACAGCGGTGAGTCTCCTGTCCAGGCCAAGCTCTCCAGGACCTTCTCCTCCACCTGGGCGAGGTGTCTGAACACGTGGCGATGCAGGCCCTCTTCAGCCCGCAACACCAGCTCAATCACCTGTCGGACCGCAGGGGAAAAAACAAAAGGGAGGATAGATTCTCATTTGACTTCCTGTGTGTTCTCCTTAAAGACAATTCAGATAAAAGTTTACTGTCTCCTTTTTTTTTTAGCTTGATCTCACAGAATTGATTTGAGGTTGATTGACCTGTGGAACTTGTAAACAGTTGACACAGACTTGATTGCTAACAAGCTTAGAAGAAAAGCACACCCGCCAGAAGTGGTACGGTGCCAGTTTGAGGATCTGAAGGAGCAGAGGGAAGTCACACGGCAGGCGGTTCAAGGATATGGTAATCTCCAGGCAGCAGGCCACCAGACAGGACTGGATGAGATCATTCTCAAAGAGGACCTGTGAGAAAATACAAGCACATAATGAAAAAAAAAAAAAAAAAAAGACTACCACAGACCAGAAAGGACATAAAACGTGTAGTATAACAGCTTCTGTATTTACTGGTCATACAGTGCCTCTAGTGTGCAGAAAAAGGTATTAGCCAGTTCCAGCTGTGGCCACAGGAGGGCGGCGAACTCACTGAGATGTCGCTGACGCCCAGCCTCTTCCTCTCCTCACTGGCATCCTTCTCCAGGATCTTGTAATACCAGATCTTAGCCTCACAGCAGCACTTTGCTGCCAATTCTGTGAACGGTATCACATGGATAATATGTGACATGTATCAACAACAAGGGCTCTACTCCAGAATATGATACCTGTCATTAATAAAAACAAAAACAACAGCCAGCTGTGTGAATGTGTGGGGAGTTAAAACAGTGTTGGGGAGCAGACAGTGGCTCCCTGCTGTGCTCAAAGACACAGTTGTTCCTTCTGAGGAAACCAGTGGATGTTAAAACTGTTGTGTCTCTGAAGACTAATTAAATTCTGGGATATAAACCAGCAACACTGAGAAGGCTGTAATCAGTGTTTCTTTAAATCCAAACGACAGAGACTTCCAAGTTGTTTTCCCATTCCCTCATCTCACTACATGAGAATCATTAGTATGTTAATACCTTGGGTCTCGCTTGCCGCGGTCTCCCTGTTGCGTTGTAGAAATGTGTGCAGCATACGTCTCAGCCTGGCTTCAATCGCCTCGGACGGGTCTCTGGAGCAGTCTCTAAATCAGGAGTAGTTAGTAGAGACGACAAATGAGGAATGTTGAGAGGGATGATGAGGACAAATTAGAAAACTTATATGGTGAAGTAAACATATGTAACGCTGTGATCCGACACGCTCCCTGAAGTTACACAAGTGATGAGGAGCAGAGTGGCTGAGATAGAGACACTAATAACCTGAATACAAGACACCGTACCATCAAAATGACTTTGAAGCTGGTATTTTAAGTGTAAAAAAAAGTTACATAATGTTACTTTAAACAAAAGTTTACAGGATTAGTGTCAAGTGAAGTTTCTTGGTCCATGAAGCATTTCTGGAAACAAATAGTGTTGGAGACTCATGTAACTTGGATCACACTGAAAAAGACAACGTGAAGCCATTTAATGTTTTTTGTGCTGTTATAACAAGTCTTCATCTACTTCAGCTGTTCCGTCCATATGAGGGTAAGTAAATAATGACTGAATTTTCATTTTTTGGGGGGGAAAGCATATAAATGAAGAGCGGTCAGCTGGTGTAAAAGCAAGAATACACTCAGAAATCAGTTAAAATGTCGTACAATTTAATCTACAAGGTTAAAAACCATCTGAAAAAACAGAACTCATGTCAATGTAAATGATGTCAGTGTGTAATTTAAAGGTGCAATGTGTAGTTTTGGGGGGAAAAAACTCTAATCAGAAGGGAAAAAGCCTAAACAAACCTCACAAACAAACAAACTGACCTTAGAGGACACAACAACATCATACTGTTTCACTTTGTTTACCTGTGGCGGACCCTGCCACCTTTCCAGCTTCAAACAGTCTTCTGGGACCTTATTCTCACCTGAGAACAGCTTGTATATATTTCTGAGATCCGGTTACCACCTCACTAATATGAGTTTTAATTTCTTTTCAGAAACTACATAGTCGACATGGTCTGATTAAAGAGCAAACATAGCAGCCTTTTAATGGACAACACAACCAATCACGTTGAGTCGTTGCAGTAGCTCATTGCAACTTTAAAAGCTCTGTTAGGACGTTTAAAGAGTAAACAAAGACCTCCTCAACTAAACATCATGTGTACACACAGTACACTCCTCTGTCTCAGTGCAGACGTGATCCTGTTACTTGTCAAAACCTGACACGCATGTAAGAGTTATGTGTGGTTATACAACAGAGACAGTGTTCTGTGGTTCTGCCACGGTCACTGTAGCTAACAGCAGCGACTCGCTTCATGTCAACATGACCCACTGAGATCACGTCATAATTCTGAGGCTCCATACAAACTAAAATGGCCACTGTGAGAGTAATACCGACCTGAAGATAGAGATCAGCAGGTCGCTGGGGCCAAAGCCCGGCCTTCCCAGGTTACCCTGCTGCTCGTTTGCCATGGTGACCTGCACACACACACACACACACACACACACACACACACACCGACACACACACAGGATCAGAGTCAGGGCAGGAATGAGTACCTAAACATTATTACCACAGACACAATCAGCGGAGTGGAGCCAGTGACTAAATCAAGTCAGTCGACCTCTAAATACAATGTGTAAAAATGGTGTAATTTTTTTTTAATTTATTTTTTTTAAATCATGTTTTCATTTCTCAAGAAACTGTCTTCCAGGAAATCCACAGAAGTGGAAGTGGTGTGTGTGAGACGTCACCCTCTGGTTTCTACAGGGACTTAGAGAAACAGATTGACGTCAGCAGGAAATAAACTTATTTGCTTTTTTTTTTTTTTTTTGAGATGAGAAGACTGAAACAAATCTGATAGTCCGTCTACCCAGAACCAAGACCAGAACCGCCAAATCTCAAAATCAGAGATCCGAGTCACTCACTCTTTGACTAACGTATTTGTTAAATTCTGGACGTGCTGGTCGGTGAACCTCAGCAGTGACCGTCATGTTGAAGGTGTAACAGCAAGATGTTGTAGCTGCTACAGAAGACTCGTGTCTGTGAGCAGCGAGTGTAATCACCAAAGAATGAAACTCAAAGCCTACCGTGACAGTGCAGGTCTCAACAATAAGACGTTTTTTTTTAGACTTAATTGAGGGTCTTTTTTCCTTTGTCATATCCTTCTTAAGGAGTGTCTGTTCGCTCGTCGGTCCGGCCTGAATACAGACTCTGTTTTCTCTTATCAGTCCCACATGTGCTGTTTTCATTCTGGGTTAGTGTCCTCAATGAGTCAGACCTCAGCCTGCACATGTGTGTGTGTGTGTGTGTGTGTGTGTGTGTGTGTGTGTGTGTGTGTGTGTGTGTGTGTGTGTGTGTGTGTGTGTGTGTGTGTGTGTGTGTGTGGGCTGCCGAGCTGCTAGGCCGTGAGGAAGCAGAGGTCGCAAGACACAAAGATCTGAACGGTGATTTTTTTGTTTTTGTCGATCAGAGGATGTTGCAGGCCCGTGCAGGCTCCATGTGTGCAGGACACAAATCAAATATGAAAATGTTTCGCAACTTATAATTTGTGGTAACTTCCCTGCTGTTTCCTCTTCATAGCCATTTAGAGCTCAACACTTGACCCGATTTAGTTTAACAAAAAGATTTATATCCCTTCTTTAGAAGACAGTCACAGTCAGTCCTGCTGTCTTTTGTAAGTAACTACGTCGATCTCGGGAAGGTGTTTCATAGATAACAACTCACTTTTTGATCTTCCACTGATGACACACACAGCTTTAGATTTTAGTCATTCAAAACTCTCAGTTAACATGAACTTTGCAGATTCAATATGATCCATTTCCTGCCCTTTTTGTTATCATGCTGAAGCAGGACCGTGACTCACTCTGGCTTCACTCATTCATCCTGACACATTTCCAAGATAAGATCCCTCTTTTTTATCTTGAGACGATGATAAGTACTTCATTAATAGCAGCAGTTCTGCATCATTATTCCACCTTGTTAATCTCCTGCCTCGGGTAAAGTTCAAGTTGGCACAGAGCTGATTTTAAGAGTGTGTCCTCGGATCCACAGGTGCGGTCCTGATAATAACTTTCATGAAGCCCACGCAGGGGCCATGCAGTTCCATCTTTGCATTTTGATGCATTTGAATGGCAACTTGCCACTTTTTAGTAAAAATTTATATTACATTTTAAAAAGACCCAGAATAATTTACCCAGGACATGATCTCAGTGTCCTCTGTGGTAGCTACAGGCCTGAGCCCATGTCTATTACACATCATACTGTGCTTATCTCTCTGAGTTAGTCAGTTAGAAACACTAATAGACATTCATGATGCTTTTTAATCTTAACTCGAAAAACACACTTGTGATGCCTTTTATAGTTATAAGCAATCACAGATATTCAGAACGCTTTATAACAATAATCATGACACACATTATACATTTTAAAACACTTAAAAATAACTTGATGAGGTTAAGTATCAGTAGTTGCTGGTCACTATCACTGCAAGGATCAAAGTTTATTAAAAGATTTCATTATAATCACTAGTATAATATGATAAGATACTGTAAGTGGCTGTTAAGTAATGAAATAACTGTATTATAGGCAGATGTAATACATTACAAGCTATAAGTTACTTTAAGTGGTTATTTTTTTGTTTCTACATATTCACCTCAATAATATCTTCATAATCAATTCAATAATAATAATAATAAGAAGAATAATATTCATTATTATGTTCAAAAAGCGCTTCATGGAACTGTTACCGACCAGGTGACTGTCTTGAGATCAAATGAGTTCTAATAACTGGCAGAAGCAAATTAAAATCTCTCTTCCTCGTTACATCTTCTCGTATGTTACACGAGCAGTTGTATCATCTCAAGTTTAACATCTGCTTTTACGCTTCGAGGATGAGTTTTCCATCTCATATCCTCAGCTGCAGCCAGATAAAACCTATGACTGATAGTTTGGGGGGGGATCAGCAAGCAAGCTACTCACACTCTCTATATAAATCATAACCTGGGCCATTCATTATCTGATTAAAACAGATGTGTTGATACTCCATTACTGTGTGGTGAGTCCATGTAAATATTAAACACAGGGAGATCAGTCAGCAGCAGACTGTACATACAGAAGAGAGATAAACAAAACTGGATGAAACAAAAACACACACACACACACACAAAAGCTTGTTCTTAGTTTTTTTAAACTCTGCCTGGACTTTACAACACATTATATGGAATTAAACATTTTCCCACATGTTTGTTTGGTGTCAGCAAATTAATTTACACAACCTGTTTTTGCCCATTTGAAAGGGTTACACCCATTTCCTGTTTCCTCCCCGACCGTCCTTCACTGACAGAGGTTCTGTCAAACACGAGCCAAACTTTCACTTTTGACACACGTGCTAAACATTTAAATGTCCCTTCGGTTTAGTTTGAACTTGTGTTTTTGGGACCAGCAGTGAATATGTGATCGTTCGGTGCAGTAAAGCCTGGCTGCAGTTATTTAAAGTGAAAAGTGCCTGCTGTGCTGCAGCTTCACAACCGTGTTACACTCCCTTTAAAACTGTCAGCTGACTTTTTCTCAGTTGACTTGACTTGAATGTCATAAACAAGCACTTACCAATATCGCTCACTGTGTGTTCTGGTGAGTTCAGGAACCAGATGGAGGGTCTCTTCTGCTCTGAGAATCCCCCTCTGTATGTGTCTTCAGGTCCAGCTGGTAGCAGAGCAGCAGTGCAGCATGGTAACTCAGAGCAGTCAACCCTCTGCTCTGCACACTGAGGAAGTTCAGCTCATTGGCCTCTTCACAGCAGCAGACAAGCCCCGACTTGTCATCTGTGTCTGGTTGCTATGATAAGCGCTGAGCAGTTGACCAACACAGGCCTCCTGGTGCCGCCAAGAGGAGGCATGGAGGAACTTACAGCTGGGTGGAAAGCCTGCTAACCCTCGGCTTTAACAAAAGACGTTCATGGGACTGTTTATGCACTTTAAAATGCAACTGGTGTTGGTAAAGAAAATGTAAAGAGTTTGATGGATGTCTTCTTCCAACAGCATGATGTTAAAGAGTCATATTTCTGGAAACGTAAGATTCGGTGGAGCATCAACAAAACCTTTTTGCAGCACCTTGTGTATAAATTCTACATTATAATACCTAAAAATGGCACTTAATGGTTACTTACATAACACCAGTATGTGAGTGCACGTAGGAAAAAGGAGTTCACAGGAGACTCATCAAGGGAGCCACATGAACTAAGGCCTATTATGCTTTTCCATTTTTTTCCCCTTCCTTCAGCCCAACAGAACAGAAGCTCCTCTCTCCCACAGAAAACACTGCTCCTCAAACGCCTCGTCAGCAGTTCCGCCTTTAATTCCGTGACCTTGTGACATCACACGTTATAACAACCGTGTAATTATTAATTTCTAGCAGCTGGTTTGGCACATAAGAAATTATTTTGCACAGCTGCTCTGTTGTTGTTAGCAGCGCTGGTTCAGGCGTGTGTGAGCTGACCAATGAGAGCAGAGTTGATATTTGGGTTTTTTGGAGCATTGACGCATGTAAACCTATGCAAGCTGTTAGACCAAGATATGATTATTAACCTGAAAATGAGCAGAACATCTCCTTTAAAAATTGAGGAAAGCAAAAAAAAAAAAAAGTAAAACAATGTACCTAAACCATTAACTGGGCCGGACAGCGCCACAGAATCTGCTTCCTGGAGTGAATATCAGTGGAGTGGAGCAGTAAGAAAGTGCACACATGTGAAAGAGGAGGAGCAGAAATGTCCCAAAACGTTCCCGACATCAGCGACTTCCCCCCCGACAAAAGCAACAGGCAAAGGCACACTTAAGTGATAGTCAGAAGAATATGTTTAATAAAAATAATTAAACCTCAATTTCCTCTATAGAACTTCATAGAAAGTAATCCAATAAATTACAAATGACTTTTTAAGACGCGTTTTTTCCTGCACTACATAAAGAATTATTTTGACTACACAGACCACAACTTGCAAATATCACAACTGTCCAATGAAAAAAAAAAAAAATAATAATAATAAAAAGGACAAAAAACTGACCAGGGTGACATTTAGGATATTATCAAGCTTGAAATAAAAATACAAAACCAAATGATGCTAGTTTTGTCATCTCAGTGATTTTACACGTATGAAAACTGAAAGAAAACCTCCCTGTACAGCAGTAGTAGTAGTAGTGTGTGTTGTCATTTCCTCTTGCATATTGGTCATGGTTTGTTGTTGTTTTTGTTTAAACTTGTGTCTGTGTTTGACGCAGATTCAACACCGCTTTCGAGCAGTGCTTTTTTTTGGGAGTCCTTGTACAGTACAACCTAGAGAAGAACGTAAAAAAAAAAAAAGAAGAAAAGCAAAATGAAAGCAAAAGAATAATCCAATATTACGTCTAACTGTTCCCCCCCCCACATTTGTGTCTTAATGAGGCTCAGCACAGTCGTCAGTCCTTAAACCCATCAAATCGCTGCAGGGCAAAAAAAAAAAAAGGTAGCAAAAAAGGAGTTCGATCAATCAGCAGAAGTAGCGATGGCTGGGTGTTTGCATAAGGGCACTACAAGATTAAAGAGAGCAGAGGTGCAGATATACAAAATGACAGTGGCATGTTTAAGTTCATTGCTCAGACATAGAAAAATACTGTACTGTTAGTAATAATATATAAAAAAAAAAAAAACAAACAACGCAATTGCATTGCAAGCAAAAACCCATGACGAGGTCTATAGAGATATACAACAGGCATACAAGAAACAAACCACTTTAAAGCAACATTAGAAATCAAGACGTGGGGGGCTGTTTCATGGTTTCACCCACCAGAGAATGATGCTACAGCAATACTTAAAGAACTAAAACAGACTGAGTTAATTCAGTAGGGCTTTTTTTCAATGCAGGAGGGGGGCGCTCCGTCGTCCCCCACGTTCCCCCCCAAGTCAGAACAGAAAGATCGCCTTGGAAAAAATAAAATAAAATAATCATCGTATCTAACAGTCCGCTGTGTAACAGCAGTCCTAGAGCGAGCACTGTTGTGCAGGAGGTTTACAAAAAGGTACTTCGGCTTGAGTGAACTCCAGTGTTTGTGTGTGTCCTGGTTACAGCTGAGTGTGAACATGCGCAGAGATGATGAAAAAAAGAAAAAAAAAAGATTTAAAAAGAAAATGCACAAGCATGGACACTGAAATCTGAGCAGTCAGTCTGTCAGACAGAAGTTGAATGAGAGAGTGAGGTACAGGATAAGGGCACTTCTACATCTAGCTGAAGCTCCATTCATCAGCGAAACAGAGTCAAGGACAAAGTGAAATACACACAAGCTGCTTTTTTTTTTTTTTTTTTTTTTTTTTCAAAAGCATTTTCTGAAGCTTGCTCCACCGGAACTGTGTAAAAATGTAATACTCAGTCGAAGATGAAGATGGTTACTACAATCTTAGCCAGGGTTTGAACTATTTTGTGCTTGTGCCAGGTTTAACGACTTTGGTAGACCGGCGGTCATGCAACACAGAATCCAAGAAGGTCTTCACTTTCCCCCAAATTCCTAATGAGCCCCGTCTGAAGGTCAAAAAACACTTAGCTATAATGATAGCTAGAAAGGTCCCCCCCCTCTTTAAGACACAACATTCAGACTGGAAATTATGGAAGCAGTAGATAACACCAGGTGAGACGGAGCGGTCCAGCCAAACGAGACAGCACAGTGGAAGCTCTCAGTACAAAAACAAAAATGGCCTCTGATACACACATTCCAGCAGAGACAAAGGGACACTGAAAAGTACATGGACAGCAAGACAACACACCCATGCACATGTACATCTGCACAGTGAAAGCCAATCCGTGTAGCACAGTTGAGGTAAGATGCAGTCGAATACGCCGGGGTTTCTGTCGTAATAATACCCATGTCATCGAGAAATCCTGAATTCTTCCTCTACACAGAGACGGCGGGAAAAAAAAACCTCCAACGGGTCAAAGGGCAGTTGTTTTTTTTTCTTTTGGCACACAGTAAAAAGGTTGTTTTTCTGTCCTCACAGCTAATGACACTGTTGTCAAAATCAACAGATGCGAAAGTGACTGTGTATATGCCTGCTGTGAGTAGCTAAAGTGCTCCTTGGACATGTTGCGACATGTTTTGTAAGGTGATGGTGAAAATAAGGAGTTGCTAAAAATTCGATATCCATGTGAGAAACGAAAAAAGAAAGAAAAAGAAAATAAATCACAGCAGACATTTAACTGAGATCTGTTTTGAAGGATTTTTAAGCTTATGAGTTTGATTAAGAAAATAACACTTGTACAGATTTTTTTTTTTCCCCCCCAGATTGAAACTTTCGGGTGATTTCAGCTGAAATTAAAACACTTCCAACATGATATGAAGGTGAGTGGAGGAGGAACAAAAAAGGTAAGTGAGGCTGTGTGTGAGTTGTGCACTGGGGGGTGGAAACATGGCAGACAGAGAATCTACAGCTTCAGTGACATTCATTAGCTGCCCAAGTTATTGCTGACATATCCAACGTATGATCTGCAAAGCATAAGTGTCAACGAACCTGTAAAAGTACTGACTATTTACAAGAGAAACCAAAGTGTTTTTGTCAAGTGTCATTCGCCCCAAACCCCCAACAATCAAAATATATTAATAGTACAGCTCAACGAGCATGTTGATGTAGTTTCACTTTTTTAATAAAATTAAATCCTGACATAATTACAATAATGCCTTTTTTTGTTGCAATTGTACATAATTGTGTGGTACAAGTTCACAGAGTTCAGAAATCTACTAAAGTCTGACATGCAAAATGTCTCAAAACAAGACTGTACCTTGTGAACAAAAAACTGAAATTTTATTTCAGTTCCTTTGAAGTCAGTTTTTCCTTTTTTTTTTTTTTTTTTAGTTTTTTTTTAAGGTTTTTGTAGTCAACAACATTTTAGTTAGTTCTTATATTTACATGTAAAGAAATCGCAACATAAGTGCTGGAAAATCCATATATATGTGAATATATGTTTACATTTCTAGGCGATACATAAATAAATTTATAATTATATATTCATCGGATCAGTCCTCGTCACTGGAGTCTGAGTCATCTGAGGAGGAAGAAGAGCTCCCAGACTCGGATGAAGACGACTCGGCTTTCCCCGAACCTTCAGGACCACTGTTTTCTTTTTGTTCTGCTGACTCTTCCTCCTCCTCCTCCTCCTCTTCCTCTTCTTCGTCCAAAGCCTCTTCCAGCTCCTCTTCGTCCTCCTCTCCGTCCTTCTCCGCCGCCGGCCGCTTTGTCTCCTGCGTCGTTGACTGGGAGAGGGCGGGCGGAGGAGGAGGAGGATCAGCAGGAAGGGTCGGGTCACTGTTTGAGCTCTGCTGCTGTGCGGCAGACACAGGAAGGTTAAGGCCTGGAGTGAGAAGCATCCCTGGGTAAAGCATACTGGAGAGTAACAAGGGGTTAAGAGACAGTTGGTGACTGGAGGCTGCAGACGCAGCTGAAGCACTTTGTGGGGCGGTGGCGGAGGAAGCGGAGCTGGAAGTGGAGGAAGGAATCGTGTTCAAGCCCTCTGTCCTTTCTCCTTTGGTGTCTGAAGTGTGAGGGGGGGCCTTAGAGGCAGATGGCTCTCCTGCTACACCGCTGCCGGTTACCTTCTTCTTCTCCTCAGAGCCTCCTGTGCTCTCCTGAGCAGGCTTCCCGAGCAAGCTGCTCATGCCCAGCAGGTTTGGCAATCCAGCCATACCAGACAGCATCATGGGAAACATGGCGGCTAAGTTACTTGCTGCCAGGTTGCTAGCGTCGGATGGGAGCCCCATCAGGCCTGCGGTGAGCTGCAGGGACTGTAAGCTCTGGAGGTTTTGCTGGAAGGCCTGCAGGCTGGTCAGGTCCATACCAGAGAGGAGGCCGTTGGCCAGCAGGGGGTTCAGACCCAGGGCGGAGGCGGCCTGGTTAGGTGCTGCTGCTGCCGCCGCCGCCGTCGCCTTGGCCAGAGGATTCTTAGGCCGACGTCCACGCCGGCTCACCTCCTCAGGAACGATGGGTCCCGTCAGGATTCTGTCAAACATGCTCTCTGGGAGGTAACCCTGGAAGATGAAATGCAAGGTTAGACATTTTACTCACACAGCTATAGATGATCAGTACAAATATCACAGGACATGTTACAACAACCATGTACTCTCTTTAGTAATGAGAGAGGCCTGTAAGTCATCCTGGAACAGTTCCAGGTCTAGCTTCACTAGTGGCTTGTAGGAGGCCATGAGGTGCATCAGGTTGTGATTTTATCTCTTTTGCTGCACTGTGCACACATAGAAGTCTAAATAAAAAAAAGTCAAGACTCAAGAAATGAATCGAAAATCCACACTGAGCATTTTAAGCATGTGAAGTGTGGTGATGACATCACCCACGCTCGGCGTCGCAGCAGCAACGGCCGACATGGCGGATTGTACGGTCTCAATCCCACCCATCAGCTCAGTACCGGCAGTGTGAGCACTGTATGTGACATGGCGGTGACATGGCCAGGATTAAACCAGGATTAAGATAAATGCAGCTCTCTTCTTGCTGCTCTGCCTTCCTGTCTGCCCGGGCTGGAGCGAGCTCCCTAATTCAAGCCGACTGTCCAATTCAGCCACGTTGCAATGAAGCAGAGCAAACTGCGCTCCATACGGGCACGCTGACCGTTCGCCAGAGCCGTTCATCTGTCTTGTTGGCTCGAGACCTCTTGTTTCCCGTAATGATTGATAGAAGAAAAGGTTAACTTGTCCTGTCCCTCCTGGTCCTCTCTCTGACGCTCACACCGGCTCACTGATAGAGTCTCCATATGTCCACTTTTATGTGCGAAATAGGAACTCCAGCTCTGCGGCAGTATTCCAGGTACTTGTCACGGTACTTCAAAACTATCCAAATAAATAGTTCTACACTTCCTCTGAAGTAGTTTCTGCTGGTGTACCTTATAAAATAGCAACTGACGGTGCATCTGTTCTAATACATGTAGTTTTGATATGAATGATGCGTTACTCTGTGACTCACCGACTGTTTCACGACATCGGCCCATTCAGGTGGGACTCCGTATTCGGGGTTCTCCTGAAGGAACCGGCACAGATCCTTCAGAGGAGGAGCAAAGGCTCCACCGACCTGCAGAGTAGATCACAGGAAACATGAACCCGTGTGCACAACACGCAAGATAGATATTTTAATAATATACCAAAAATATCTCTTTAAGATGAGGTGAGTATGATTTTTGTGTGCCATTTTTAAGAAAGCATCTGAAGACGTACTACACGAAAGAACCACACTGAACACAAACACACCTTGCGTGCATTTCTCCTGTTGATGATCTGGACCCTCTCCTCTCCTGTGAGGCTGTTCACGTCGATCTTGTTGGGGTTTCTGCAGCGGTGCCGCTTCTGTTTGGGCCGACCGTCCTGGAAGTGGAACTGCATTTGCATCTTATTTACCCCCTAGACAGGAAATGAAACATTTTTCAGTGTAAAATAAAAAAATATCTAACTGCACAAACAATCATAAACCAAAAAAAAAAATCCACATACAGGGATAAATGCTCCAGTGTCTGCCACGAAGCCTGGGTGCTCTCTCAGCCACTGCTCCAGATCTTTCCTCCTGGGAGCGTCGTCCCCAGCGAGCCGGGTGCCATCTTTGAGGTTGATGACGGGGACCCTGCTCTCCGTGTCCCCGGGGATCTGACTGGAGCTCTGGCTGTAGCCCGGTGCAGGGGCCACAGCCATGCCCACCTGACCAATACCACCCCAACCTGCAGGCAGCTGCTGATGGATGAGCACACAAAACAGTGTTTTATGTTATTTAGAGTACAGCTCATTATACATGGAACCTGCTTTTGTGAGGATCAGAAGACAAGTGCTCACCTGATCAGGAGCAGCAGGGACTCGATTCCTGTTCATGAATAACAGGTCCATCCCCTCCACGTTCTTCCTCCGTCCCCTTCGCTTCTTGACCACAGGCTGACCGTCCAGTGCTCCATTCAACCTCATCTGACCGGAGAGATCTTGAGGCACTGAGTGAGAAAACAGCCAGTTAGCTGTGAACTATCAAGTCTGTCTCAAAGTGAAATGAAGCTTTGAGATAAATCTGGAAATATTTACACTTTAACTTTCTGACTTAAATCAGCTTTTACAGATTTCCATCTCTGGTTTACTGATTCTTTTATGGAAGGTTCAGATGATACAATTTAAAGCCAACCAACACCTTTTATTCCTTAACTATCTGTACAAAAAAATAGACTTTGCTGCCATCTAGTGGCAGCAAAGGTAAACAGGATGGCCTCATCTCAACACTCTTCAGGCATGGTTGAGTTTTGTATAAACACACCGGTCTGGTAGCTGCACTGAGGCTTGGTGATGTCGGCCAGGCCCGTGTCCGAGGCGCTCTGCAGCTCGTGAAGCCGGACCAGGTACTGCTGCTCCTCCGACTCCAGCGGCCTCTTCAGAGGTAGACCTTGTTTCTGGAAGGTCAGCTTGAGACCTCCCTCCTGCTACATGCACAGACAAACAAAGGTGTTAGATAAATGTAGGCCGATGTATAGTGACAGAAAAAAACTAATTATAACCAAGGAGAACCTGTGGCTTAATTATCTTTAATCCCCTTTAGGATGGTTTATTATATTTGGGCCTTTTTCTGACGATCCAGTGATTTAAGGATTTAAGGACCTGGTAGGTATGTTGAATTTAAACTATGTAACATAAAATCATCTCGCTTAGAAGAATTCTTTACAGAAAATATCTACAATATCATATTTATAAATCTAAGTATTTTCTTGTTAGTACTGGGACATGTAGACACACAGTGGGTAGTGGCTAGCAGGGCAGCGGGTGAAGACTTTTTCATAGTTTGGACTGTGTTGGGAAGCCATGCCAAAGAGATAGCTGCTGTCAGCGTATAACAACTTTAAAAAGGTAACAAGCAGCAGGTGTCGTGCTGGTAAAAAAAATAAATAAATAAATACAATTTTGGAAAAGATCCTGGTCAAAAAAGCAACACGAAAGCAAGATGCAAATATTAAGCCTGTCAAGTTAATTGCCACATTGCCAAGAAGCATATTAAAAAAAAACACCCACAGTTAGGGTCTCCATTTCAATCAGATTATAAGCAAGACCTCTTCAGCAACGAGAGGCTGCAAACTGAACCTTATTATATTCTCATGACTGAGTGATTTGTGCTCATGTAATCACAGCCTCAGAGCCCAATTCAAATTGAGTGTGTGGGAAAGAAAAAAAAAAAAGAGAGAGGAAGGCTGCTATTAAATTAATCTCTCCTGCCAGGCAGTCAAAACCGCTAATCATCCCCAAAGGAAAGAAGGAGGAAAAAACCAGAGAAACATGCTGAACACGGCAGCTAGCAACCGGTCATGGCAGCAGAAGTGGAAGGGGTCCTATGATTAGGGCGAAGCGGAGGGAGGAGGGGGGAAGAATGGAGAAATGAACATACATCGTTGAGTTTTACTGAGAACTCCTTGTTTTCTGCAACATGCTTGGTCACCTTTGACCCCTGTGGCGAGGCAGAGGGGTCCTCGCACAGGCTGTTGGCATTGTCCAGCAGCTTGGTGGTGTAGAAGGAAGCCACCGCGCCTCCGGGCTCGTAGACCCGACGTGTTCCGGGCCACTTGCCCTTTAGCACCGCCTGGCAGATGCTGTCCAGGCGGTTGATGATCACACGGTCCTAAATTAACATCAGCACAGAGGATTAGCAAACTCAGTATTGTTTCGCTTCTAATTACAACTATGCTGCAGGTTTTCACATTTAGATTTACAAATTCTATCATCACGAGACAAAAACGTGTCAACACCTACAGGGAAAAAGATGGAAGTTATAAAATGGCTTTCAGTGAGTGGATTTGCGCAGTAGTTCACCTTTGGCCAGTAGGATGCAGCGAGCATGTACCCTCCTCCCTGGAAAGGATGCGAGGAGTTGTTGGTGATGCCGTTTTCGGCCACGTGGGTGTCCTGCGTTTCATCCTGCGTTGTGCTCAGAGACGCCACACTGTCCTCGTCGAAGGCCTTGACACTCGCCACCGCAGGCACTGAGAAAACAAAGGACAGGAGACAAACATTAGAGACACACCCAAACCTTTTTAATGAGCACATTATTAATCAGTATATAACACGGTCCTCCGTGGCAAAGGGTTGAAAGAGCAGCAGAAAAACAATCAAATTATTCAGATATTTTACTTAATTTTAACTAGCTGGTTAGTAATTTGATGAAGTATGTCCAGACTTTTTTGTTTGATTCTGTTCGTTGTGTTACTCACCTTTCTTCTTCCCTTCCTCTCCCTCGCTTTCGCTGTCATCTGAAGAGGAGGAGGAGGACGACGATGACGAAGAGCCAGAGGAGCAAGATGAGGACGAGGAGGAGGAGCTGGATCCGGAATGTGACGAGGAAGAAGAGGATGAAGAAGAAGAAGAAGAGGAGCGCGATGAAGAGCTCGAGGAGGAGCCGTCTGAGTCGGACTCTGAGCCACGCCGGGCCTCCCTGCGGCTCCTCTTGCTCGCCTTCTTGGGTTTCCTCTCAGAGGAGTTGGGTGTGAGAGGTTTGGTTCGTGCTGCCACCATCTGCTTCTCGCTCTCCTTGACCTCAGTAACAGGCTTCTCCTCCAGACCTGTGGGAGTAGCTGGTGCTTGAGGAGGGCTCCATGTCTCCCCAGGCTTCTCCTTGCCCTCCTCCCCCTCTGAGGCTGGTTCCACCTTGGGTACAACCACACTGGGCTCCGAGTCTCTCTGGACAGGCGGAGGCAGTGGAGAGCCTGTCAATACTGAGCTGCTGGGCTGGCACTGAGGGTGTAGAAGCGGGGTGGATGTGTGTGACTGCTGCTGTGCAGCTTTAGTTTGGCTGTAGTTGCGCTGGGCAGCCATGAAGCTGAGCTCGGGGTCTCTGAGAATGTGGTAGTCTGTGCGGCTGACGCCGTGCTTAGCAGCTCCGATTAGCAGGTCGCGGTCATGGGTACCGGCTTCCCACCAGACGGGCAAGTCAGAGCTCATCTGGCACAGCGGCAGGCGCTCGTAGAGCAACGAATGGCGAAGGACTTGCTCTCTCACTTGGCGAAGCAACTCTACTCTGTACAGTGTACGAGACGCTCGCTCCTCAGTGATGGGCTGGATGTTCAGAGACGGGTCCACCGCAGAGTCTGCAACAAAGACCAAGAAGCAGGTGTGAGGGAAAGTGCAGAAGGGAGAGGAAATAAAGACAGGCACAACCCAAAGACCTGTTTGTGCCCGAGTTTAAACATCACGCTGTTTGTCTTTCCACAAATGATTAACCTTATCAGCCCCTCTGCCTCAGTCCTGCAGAGCCAGCTTGTTTACTAAGGTGCCACCGACCTCCCTCCAGAATAAAACCACTCACTGCCAAGAATGTGTGTAGTACATACTGCTGCACCTGAAGCTGCGTTAATAACATCATATTGAAAGAAGTGTCACCAGAGAGTACAAAACAGTGTGATGAGACTCACGCAAGTATAAATAGACAATATATCAAAAGATCCATCTCAGACACCAGTGCTGGACACACACATGACACAACATCCTCACTTATCTCACAAGCATCGATTCTTGTTGCGACCTCAGGATCTAACCGGGGAGCAGAGTGTGTGTGGGGGTGACCGCTCAAAGTCAAAAACAAAATGTCAATGTGGTTCAGACCTCCTCAGTTCAGGTGTATACAGATAAAGAGTGACTTCGTCTGTGTGTGTTCATGTGTTAAAGATGTCTGACCTCCCTCTTTGGGTGGCAGGCGACACACCCTTCGGCACATGGCGGTAAATGCACACAGGTACTTCTGCAGGCTCTCGTCGGTCTTCTTGTGCAGCCGAGCCATGGCCCTGAACTTGGTCCAGTCGAAGCGGCCGAGGTTCGGGTCAAACACGACACCAAAGGTGGAGACCACGCGGTAAAAGTCAGCCTCTTCTCGCCGGGTCCATCTGAGGAAGAGAGAGAGACTTGCACTGTAGAAACAATCATCATTTTCAATAATTTCTGCTGCATTATATTCTCACTAAATGTTCTTCCAGACTGCTCAAAACCTCCGAGGGCCAATTTATTCTGCGACCGAACATCAATCTGCTCTGTGTTCTGACCTTTGCTGGCGTTCAATCTTAGCAGCCATCTTGGGGTTGAGGGTGTCGTTGAGCGTGGCGGGCAGCGGGCAGAGTGGAGCAGACAGCACCATGGTCTGCTGGGACTGAGACTGAGTCTGGTGGATCTGGAGGATCTGCCGGCTCTTAGTGAAGCGCTGGGAGGCCGTGATGAGACGCCTCAGCCGGGCTGTCAGCACCGAGGACGAGGGCCAGTAGATGGTTTCACCTTCTGTCAGTGGTACTGCGTCTGGATCGGAGTAACAGACAACACGAAGAATATTCAAGTTCCAAAAATCACTGGAACATTTACATACAGTGATCCAGATTTCTCCCACCTGCAGGAAGCCTGCATTTAATGATAATCGGCTGAGGATTACAAGCGTCTAATACTCACCTCCGGCGTTGTCAGTGACAACCAAGTCTCCAGGGGAAGAGGCGTCATCCTGCGTGAGAAGAGACTGTATGTTTATGGCAGGGTTAATACATAATATGCTTCATCATAAACACTAACATGTGCCTTAGATTCATGTGTCCTGACCTCCATGTCGTCCTTCAGCAGGGCCGGAGCGGGCTTGTACTCTGGATCGTCCACATCCCTACGCACAGAGTTAAAGTTCTGGTCATGTTCCAGTTGCCGACACAATTTCAAAAACAAATCTAAACTTGAGAACATAAAAAAAGGGGCACATCATGTTTTTCAGGCTCGGCAGTGGTGTGATGAACCCACCCGTCCATGAAATCATTGCCTCTCTGTTCAGCGGCGATGGCCTTCTCATCGGGTCGTCCCACGCGCTCTATGAAGCACAAGGTCGGGTCGGCACGAATCGTGTTGTACTTCTCATAACCTGAGAGTGCACGGGAGGGAAACCAAACACCGGAGTTAGTTCAGGATAATGCATGGAAACTTTTAGATTAGGGACCAGGCAACATACACAAGCTGGAGGATTTCCCACAATCACCTGGTGTCAATGGAAAACACACACACAAAACATGCAACGTGGTGACGTCAAAACGATCAGCTATCACAATGTTTTCCAGACTGGAGGTAATCAATGTTTCATGTCTGGTACTGACTGTTCTCCCCTCTGTGTAGCGATCACAGACACTTCAGATGTACTAGTTGAGTTAAACTTTAGCTCCGTCGCACACGTTTCTCCTTTTGGATTATCGAGCTGAGGTTCTTCCTCACCGTGCTTATAGATGCCCAGCAGCAGACACTTGTCAGCGATGGCATCCCACCACAAGGCTGGCAGCTCCGAGTGGTCAGGATCTGGCACCCAGATCTTTATCTCACTGAAGAGAAAGGAAGGAGGGGGGCGCAGGTTTGGAAACAAAACATGTCAGTGAAGCTTTGTCACTTCACAGATATCCAACACTGTGACTGCTGTTTGAGTCTAGACACAGTTCCTCTATTGCAACATTGCGTGAGAACCAAGAAAACCTGTGAAAATGTACCGCAGCAAGAAGCCCTGGAACTCAAGACCCCGAGACTTTTATTATTTCATCTGACACAGGGTCATCTGTCGGGTCCTCTGTATATCATAATATACTGTAGAGTCATAATGTTAATCAGGAGTCTCCATGTTTTATTAACTAATTCACAGATTATAATCACAATTAACTGATTTATCATTTAGTCATTCAAATGTAAATAAAAATGAAAATGCTCATCAAAGTGATGTTTTTAAATGGTTTCTTTGTGTCCAACCAACAGTCGACAACACAGAGACTCTTCATCCGCTACCATAAAAGACAGAGACCAATGAATCATCACATTTACTTAAACTGTATTATTATCAAAATCGATTCTCTCCTCCGACTGCTCGATTAATTGACTGATCTCAGCAGAATTTACCGTTAGCGCTAAAGACTTCAAACTGCTCCTGCATTAAAAGCTTTTATTGTGATACAACATAATGAGACTGAATAAAAGCCTCTTTAAAGTTTAGATGGTGATTTCCATGTCAACCTCTTTCGACAGCGCTGTATGATCAAAAAGACAGAAAAAAAAAACAAACTTCCCATCTTCACCAGCGGGTGGAGCTCTACCACCTTCTAATACGTTGAGCTGAGCGGTTAGTTCTTGCTTCAACAGGTTGATACAATATGCTAATGACTCTGCTCAAAGCCCAAGGAGGAAATAAACATCTAAGGCGGGAATTTCACGTTGATATGGATACTAGGATGTTGCCAGTACTGTTGTATTAAAGCTGCTAAATCCACCTCACCCTCCGTGTGCACCATAAATCCAGCTATTTCATTATCTGAGCAGGACAGGAGTAGAACTACACTTAGGCACCGTCTGCTGCGTCATGGGAAATATTTTATATTCGTCGAAACTCAGGGTTTAAAGAGACTCGAGCAGCAGACAATGTAGCGTACGTGAGGTAAGGTTAACGTCCGAGTAGCTCACCTGGAGTCCGCGCCGTCCAGCACCTTCTGGGCCTGGCTTCCTATCACCTCTTGTTTCAGGTAGTAGAGCATTCTGACCCTGAGCAGCACCCTGCGCAGAGAAAACCCACTGGTCACAAAAAAGCCCTGACCACGCACAAACGCTAGAGCGAGCAGAACCAACACACACACACACACACACACACACACACACACACACACACACACACACACACACACACACACACACACACACACACACACACACACACACACACACACACACACACAAACACACAGACAGCAACCTGTTGAACACAATGCAAATGAGGGAAATCACCCACAATTCAGCTGTAAACCTGAAAGTTGACTGCTGTACACTCCAGCAATGAAAAAAATTAATTTATCTATAACATGTGCTTATATTCTAAGACGTGTGTGTGTGTGTGTGTGTGTGTGTGTGTTCAGCTAAACATGCAACATACACACTACACCCGATGGACAGATTAGGTGAATGTCTGTTACACCAAAGTCCATGTCACGGTATTGATCTGGCAGGGAGGAGTCGTGAGCGGCTCGACTCGGCGAACAGTCCCTCTCGAGCCGTCATGTGGTCGTGCTCTGGCACCAGATGAAGGCTGGGAAGCCGAGGCTGACAAGGTAGAGAGAGGCTGACTCACAGGGGAGACATTAGCTCTGTGATGCATGATCACACATCGCAGCCAGCAGGCTTTTTGAGCGACAGTGAAGTGCTGGGAACTGTGGTGTGCCAGGCGCTAACGTCTGGTACGCCTTGAGATCTTTTTTTTTTTTTTTTTTTTTTGCTTAATGTAGAAAAAGCTGTTCTGTGTAATCATTTTCTGTCTGAACACAGAATTATTTTCTTGTTGCAAAACATGCAGCACGGAAAGTTTCAGGGACTGCTTTGCATGAGAGGGGAAATTTTCTGAGGGGGATTTTTACCTTTTTTGCTCTGGAGTTATTATCTGTCTTACAGTTATTATTTACAGAATGGTTACAGCCACTACACTACACCGACAGTGTCAACTGAGTGCAGACATACAGAAAAGCTTGATGTGTAAATCTGAATGACGTCATTTAACCCTTGCAATTAAAACAACCGACTATTAGCAGCATTATCAAGCAACCTGTTGCTAAATTACTCATGTTTTCAACACTATTTGTCTCCTGGTTCTTCTTCTTATTCTGTTTCGAAGCTTTCAAACGAAGTAGACCGTATCACAGTTTTTCCTAGCAAGGTCTTTATCTTTCAGCCAGTTTTTAAAACAAATTACCACTAAAGACTTCAATATTAATCTCTCACTATCTATCACTTTCAGTGGCCTCTTCTCCTGCCAAAAGCTCCTCCACAGTGCTGCTCTTCCTTCAAGAGCGCTGAGAGTTGTGAGCCGCCACTATGAAGTACAACACGCTGGGCTATCCATCTTTATCACCATGTAATTTAGCTAAATACGGTTATAAATGAGCCCAAAATCCTTCCCCGATGCACCGCGCTTCGAGATCTGTCCGTCTGTCTGAGTGATGGATATCTGTGCTGACCAGAGTGGACTTGTAGCTCTGATAAATCAAAGTCTTGAACTTCCTCCCCACCTCCTCGCCTCCACCCTCCATCCTCCTGTGTGACTGGACCCGCCCAGGAGCAGCTGCCGCTTCCTCTGCCTGTCAGCACAACCCTTCATCACTCTCCTCCCAAGCCTTTGTTAGTCTGTGTGTGTGTGAGTGTGTGTGTGTGTGTGTGCGTGCGATGCCGGTTCGCTGGCAGAGAGGCGCTGCAGAGGATCTCGGCACAAGTCGCACACAGTCTTTTTTTTTTTTTTTCCCTCCCCGAAAGCAAATAAGCCAAGTATGCATGACATGAGTGGCATGCAAAGAATCCCTCATGGGCTGTTCACACAAAACAATCCATCAGAAAAAAGAAAAAAAATGGCGAAACAGGGAGATTCTGACTCACTGATGTAATTCTGATTCAAAACACACAAAAACACTATGAAATTTTTATGCACTCTCTCAAAAACTGCATCCCACACGCCAAAGCAGATTTATTGATGACAGTTTCACGTCTTTACTACAGCGTGTGCTGTAAAGGAATATGTGTTATTTATAAAGCGGAGAGAGCGGAGGCAGACTGCCAGAGGAGCGAGGAATTCACAAAATGATCATCCACGGCGATCAGATTTTTTTCTCCGACCTGAAGGTCTTTCACACTTTTGGTAACAGAATCTTTTCCGACTGCTTCATGTTAAGTTTCCGTTTCCCGTGCAGGAGCTCTGTCCTACATGTACAGCCACTGTGGTTCCCAACCGTACTCAAGAAGACACGCAAGCCGAGGCCAAGTCTGATGAACTCAAGCACCCCTTCATCAACAACAACAACAGCAGCAGTTATGTTCCAGACGTGTTCATTTGAGTTTAATTTCAAGTTGAATGTTTCGTGTCAACAGTCGACGTTTAGCTCAGTTTGCGTCAGTGCTACAACTACAAAGCAGAAAAAAGCTGGACTTTCTGACCATTCATCCATTTTTTTCAACACTTTCAACACAACACTTTATTAATTTAATCATGGAGCCATTACTTTGTCTCATCCTTTAGTAAATGAGCAGAGGAGATGAAATTGTCATGGGTAAAAAAAAATGGAAGAAATAAATTGTAATAACGTCTAAATTAATTGTTATAGCGGACTCAATGTGTGTAATTTTCAATAAAATCTTTAATTACATTTTTAAAAAGTAGTTGAACGGCTCTAAAATCTCTGTACATGACCCCCCCGGCAATGCCGGAAGTGCCCCCTGGGGAACAAGTACCTCTGGCTGGGAGAATTACTGCTGCTAAGGAAGCCACCCCACCCCCACCCACCACCACCACCCAACACCCCGCCCCGACCCAGCAGTCACATTCCAGGTCCTCAGACTCAAAATGCACGAGTCAGCAAACCGCGCTGACTGTGTGTCCCCGTTTGCCCGGCGTGTCACACATCAGACAATCCCTGGATTCAGCACAACTGGACCGGGGAGACAATGGAGAACTTTCTATGGAAGCTTCAGCGATCTGCGTCCAAAGCCCCACGCACACAAGCCCCCCTTTTAAAAAGAGAGGCAGCCATCTATTTGGCTTTATATCTCAGCTGCGTGTGTTTTGATAGCAGCCATCTTTTTTCACCCCCCGCTGTCTGTAAATAAGAGAGATCTATGACGACCATTAGCCGGGCTGAAAGTCTCGTTAAGAATCACATCGGCGGGCCGGTCGCGATGTGACGCGTGTCCGTTAATGAATCAGTCGACTGTCTGCTCCAATAGATGTTTTAGTGCCTCCTAATTACTGTGGCTCTGAGGTGCCACAGTTAAAATTTGAGTCAAGTGCAAATTGTATTTTCATGCACTCGGGCTTCATTCTATTAAAAATAAACTGATACAATCTGTGCTGGAAGAGAATAACGACCACCTGCCAGTCGCTATAATAGCACGAGAGGTTTTAAAACACAGAACACACACATTCTCTCACCCACAAGAGATACAACAGCCCAACAATAGACTATTAGTCACCACGTGCACAGCGAGCAAGTTAAATGCTGGTCATTACAACTGTCATGTTCATCTAATGATGCCATTTAAGACGGTCAAAAATATTCATCTGTTGCATTATGGTTATTACTACTACAGACAGCTGCTTATAACGTTAGAAATGCCTGGTTGTGTCACGCTGTAAGCAGAAGTGGATCACGAGTGCGATGAGGAAACACCTACTTGTTGCAGTGGTGTTTGAGGTGTTTCTTGTAGCCGTCGTCCTGAAGCATGTGCTCTGGGTTGTGTTTCCGGAGCCATTCGGCTTTGTGGATGTCGAAAGAGCTCGACTGGGTTTTCATCTTCTTACCCTTTCTGCCCCGAGGGACTGGGGCGGACAGCCCTATTGGAACAAGGGGGAGATAGAGCGTTAAAGGTGCAGTAGAGGAAATTTAACGATTCCCTAAATCCCACTTTGTAAAACCTCCTTACGTTCCATAAACTTAACACAATGAGTTGCAGTTAAATGTAGGCTGGCAGTCCTGAGACTCACCCAGGTGATTCTGCAGCTCCTTGGTCTGTCCGTCCTCCGTAGGGGCGATCAGGTCCCACATGAAGCTCTTGATTTTGTCATCTCCACGGTAATGGACCAGGCAGTAAGACAGCAGGGCCCTGCAGATGGACTCCACATCCCACTCCGTCAGCTGCTTCTTAAAACGCCCATGTTTGAGAATATCGTTCCAACGACCCCATCTGGACAAGAACACGGAAGATGTAAGAAAAGCGGGCTCGGATGTAAAAGCATCTCTCGTCAAGGTGTGCAGAAAATACACATGACTCTACGATTACAGCCTCGTTCATGGGATTAGTTCTACACAGAAGGGTATAAGAGGCAACTTCAACACATTTTGTTCTGGTTTAACAGCTTAAACTATCTGAATAATGAATCACCCGTAAACGAGCAGGTTCTTCTCCACTCTGAAGCACTCCGTGCGTCCGTAGCTGTTGAGGCGGTCGTGGTTTCGCCTCAGCTTCGGTTTGGTCTCGTCATTCTCGCTTTCGCCCTCCGACAGCTCGGCTAGCTCATCCTTAGTGGCGCTGAACGGCCTCGTCTGCTTTCGGACACGAGGTGTGTCGATCACCAAGCTGTTCTGTAAAGAGGGAATTGTGGACGTACAACACGTCAGCGAAGGGCTTCCCACATTTCCATTGATTTATTCTTCGCTTGGTACTCTGTATTAAGTGTGGTGGAGAACTTACTCTGCCATTGACCATTTCCATGTCAATGTCTGCTTTTTTGGCCCACTTGTCCCAGAAGTTGGGGTCATCCAGAGAGATGTCTGTGCGGTTTCCAGATGCCACAAAACTAGCCTGAAAGCAAACATCAGAGTCACATCAGACATTCATCACCAACTGCTCCAGGTTGAAACTTAAGATCAGCCAGTTGACCTGTATCGCTTGTGTCACTCACCTTTGCAAAGGTGGATCCTCGTCCCTCAGACTCAATGGTGATGGTCTTCGTCCTGCGCTGGAGGATCTGGTCGATGTCCTCCTCGCAGAATTTGGCCCCTTCGTCCTCCTCGTCCATTATGGCCCCATACGCACCGCGTCGCAGCAGATCCTCGATCTCCTTCTTCGACAGCTGCTGCTGCACAGCCTGAGAGGTGCGGGGAATGAAAGGGTCAAGAAGGACATTGGCAAAACAGATTTTAAAATAGGCCAGAGGTGTTAAAACTACATAATGCATGACAAAATCATAACTTTACACTTTTCTAGAAGACAACAAGTCCTTGCCAAATGCACAAAATGAGAGACAGACATGTTGCATTTTTAAAATCACAACATCAGCAGCCCTGCGTCTAACCCCGGCAGCTGTTTGTTATGCAAAACCGTTCAGTCAGACCAGATGTGGAAACCTGCTAATCGCTCAACCACCTTATACTTTGGATAATTCTCAGAGGACACCAACCACCGACAAACATCCACCTACACACTTCACATGCTGTTGACACACTCCCTCACAGTGAGATTAGACTCTAATAGGATCGGTTACACTTCAAGTGGAAATTTTGAGAGCGAGCTCCAAGTTTGTCAGGTTTGTGAACAGTTCCTTTTTCTTTTGCTTGGCATCTTCTTGTTGTCTGCCATCTGCTACAGTTTTCCTCTGATGTCATTTAGGCCTGATTATATTGGAAACTGTTGACTTTTGTTATTGTTAGAAAGACACTTGGAGAGAAAAATCTTCTGCGCTTTATTTTTAAAACTTCAACTCGTTCTCGCAGGATGACATCAGGAGGGTTTTCAGCGAGTGAGTGTAAGAAAGCAGGTTCATTATCTTGTCTGATTTTCACAGAAACTGTGTCATGAATGCCAAGTGTGATTGTTCCTTAAACTATATTCAAGTTTCTACCTGGGATTTTAAGATTTAAATCTACTTAATGCAATGCCAAACTGAGAAGGAGAATAGGGGTTTTTGTAAAATAATCAAAAAATAAATGGGAATCAAGAAAAAGAAGAAAACATGGAGACGACAACGAGTGTTAATAAAAACTGTGTGCACACTGCTTCATAATTATCCCAGCGCCGCACCAGGCTTTTGCCGTTTCCTGCTTGTTTGTGTGATGATTTGATGATGAGATGGTTCAACTGAAATATTTCATGTCCCCGCCAAGGTCAGCCTGTGAATTCATCACAAGCGCTGTCTGCAAACAAACAGCCCCCCTTTGAAAAATTAACTGAACATAATTTACACGACTAAATGGTTTAATTCCCCGTTTCTATTCCAGACAAATTGGACAATTCTCAAACTCACCCCTCCCCCGGCGCCTCCTCCCAGGCTGTTATCTCGGCCACTCATGCTCTGCAGCACGGCTTTGTCCAGGCCCAGCTTGAGGCTGGCGCGATCAAACATCTCCCGCTCGTATGAGTTCCTGGTGATCAGGCGGTACACCTTCACTGCCTTGTTCTGACCGATCCGATGGCAGCGAGCCTGGGCCTGCGTAGGGAGGAAAAAATGGATTGAAGTGCACTGTATATATAGCTTATGTGTTCATTTCTTTAGTTTGACACAAATGTCACCTGATACTAAATGACTGCATCTTTAAAAATCCTTGGAATCTGCAGGTGTTGTTGATTGGACGGAGTGTAAGCACGATCGATGGTGAGGAGACTTGTTGGCTGGTGCTCACAAGAGCAGATGTCACACAAGAGACAACGATCAGAGTGCCAGAACCGTCTAATGCCAAAACACTAATGCTACAAATCTACAGTAGTACTGTGCATCTGCTGCTAAGACAGCGTGTGTGTGTGTGTGGTTGTGTGTGTGTGTGTGTGTGTGTGGTTTTGGCGTACCTGCAGGTCATTCTGCGGGTTCCAGTCAGAGTCAAAGATGATGCAGGTGTCTGCGGCTGTGAGGTTGATCCCCAGGCCACCAGCTCTCGTACACAGGAGGAAAACGAATCGTTCCGATTCGGGCTTACTGAAGCGGTCGATGGCCGCCTGCCGCAGGTTCCCACGAACACGTCCATCTATCCGCTCATACAAGTACCTGCAAGATAAAAATAAATAAATGAATACCCATGATGCATGCAGAAAGCAATAACTTGGCTTTAGGTTATGCCACATTTTGGTGAATCGAGCTTTTAAGAACGTGTTTTAACCGAGCCATAATTCATGGACTGCTCCTTTAAATTCACACACAAAATGCTACTTTCTCCCCCCTCCCTTCTATACCTGTGCACCAGTACCTTCAAAAATAAAACTGTTTTCTTAAAAGGAGCGGTTACTCTCTTTCATCCTTGTGTCCGTTCTCATCCCCTCCCACAGTCCGACCCCCTGCCCTCCCCAGGGTAATCCACTTCCAGTCAGGAGAAGCCTCACAGAAATTCCTGCTTGTCTAATGCGGTGGAGCCCTGAGGGCTTCTATAACCCGCCGCTGAACTCTGAGGTCTGCGCTGTGCAGCATCTCACATGTTTACAATGGTTTAGGGTTCGCTCCGGCTGCTAGTGGGAAGCCAGAGGAACGAGAGTGAGGAGGGGAGAGAGAGAGCGAGGCACAAACAGAGACATAAGAGAAGCAGCGTGATGTAGGAAGACAAAGAGCTGTAACACAAAGTCAGGAAAATGAAATGGAAAAGGCTGAGGGGGAAGACTTTGGAGATTTGTGGATAAAGAGAAAAGATGAGAGTCAGAAACACAAACTCTTGTATTCTGTAATAACCATTAATTCCTAAATGATGATCAATCTTAAACCTAATGGCCAGCTGTGAAGATTGAACACCGCTCAATGTAAAGCCATTTAAACTTTTTTTTTTTTTTTTTTTTTATGGGGCCCAAGACACAGCTGACAAACAGAACCAGACAAGGGAAATGAGGTGAGAGCTCGTAATTTGGCAGAGCCTCAGACGGTGTAAAGTAGATTTAAGGAGAGAGTTTAATGTCCATCATCTCCATCAGCTGCTTTCTTCTCATTAAGTCACTGAAACAAGATTCTGCATCGTAAATAACTTCTTTAACAGTCAAAGAGAGAAGGTGAAGTGGACATTTCAACTTACTGATCAGTGTGTGGTTAACATTAATGTATTTATATGTTTGTTGCTTTTGTGTTCACTAAGGCTGCAATCTGAAACCATGACACTACATGCCACCAACTCCTCGAAGTCTGAGCTGTGAATAACAGATTCTGTCACTGTTACCTTCTCTGAATGAGGTAGTCTTCCAAGATGTCCAGGCAGCGCACCATTTGGGAGAAGATGAGCACCTTGTGCCCTCCGGCCTTCATCTTAGGCAGCAGCTTGTCGATAAGGACGAGCTTCCCGGCAGACTGTACCATAGCCTGCAGGTGAAAGTCCATGGCAGTGGGGCTGTACACCTCCCTGAAGTCCTCGAGGATCTTCTCTTCTGCTCCTGATAAACAAAGACATGGATACATCAGGAAGAGTTCAGCGTCCGTTCATGAAGATCAGGGCTTTTCATGAAAGCCGGTTAACAATAACTTCTGAAACACATCTGTAAAAAATGCTTTGTTAACTTTTTAGATGCCTCTGTAACATATGAAGTATAATTTCAGGAGTTAAAAGGTAAAACATGGGAGTCTGAAGACTTGTGACTTTGTTGCTGTGATCTAATTAAAAAGGGAGGAAAACAAAACACCACTCAGATTCGGTGCGTATGCAATTTACACTAAATCTGTTGAGATTTATATGGTTCTCTCGGGGCAACAGTGCTCGTGTGCAGAGTCTCATGTAACAATCACTTAAGGTATCAAATTATAGAGAGCACCTTAATCTTCTAAAATGAGCCCACAACACTCCCGAAGACTAAACAGGAAACTGTGGAATTGCAGACCTTCTGCTGCTCCGCCTTTCAAGATTTTCAACTATACATTTCAGCTGTATTTACTTAAATTAACCTATGTTTAGGCTTTAAGGAGGGGACAATCCCACCTTTGATGAGGTAGGGATGGTTGCAGCACTTTCGCAGCTCCATCATGGTGTTGACCAGGTTGGGCATGTTGGCCTGGCCGGCTCCTTTAGCCAGGAAAGAGAAGTTCTTCTCGAGGATGGCCCGGTAGTATTTCTTCTGAATGTTGGTGAGCTCCACCTCGATGATGGTTTCCTCTTTCGGAGCCAACTTCTTCTCCACGTCCTCCTTCAACCGACGTAGCATCATCGGCTTCAGGATACCTTGAAGCTTTTGTACCTGTGGGCGCCGAACACGCAGAGACATTTACGCATGCCGTGTTTGTACTGGTTCGGATTAAAAATGAAACAGCAGCGTCGTACATAATGCTGCACATTTTCTGTGCGCTCCAGTGAGTTTTCCCATTCCCGGGTCAAGAACAATTTACTGTATTCAATCAGAACAAACACTCTGTTTCTTCATCACATGTGGAAATGCATTTGATGCAGAACCACATTTATGAAAGCCAGGAGTTTGTGCTTACAGTACAGAATCACAGCATAGCTTCTTCTAGACCAGCTTCCCTCAAACAGCGTTCAATTTCTATTACACATACAGGCCCCTCGTCTAACATCAGTTGTTGGAAAAAAGTAGCTCTCAACAGCACCGACAACCTTTATTAAGTAAAGGGTTTCACATTTCCCACTGGCACAAAGAGCTTCTAGATTTAGTACCGCATGTTGAGTACTAGCTGTTCCAAATGTTTTAACTTTCAGCACGAGTGCCGCACTTCAAACATGTAGTAATGGTCTTTCCTCGAGCATCTCTTTAGCGCCTGCCTAAAAAATGAAATGCCGAGCTGCAATATGCAGAAGGGAAGGTAAAAAAAAAAAAAAAGCCTTTTCTCTGTGAGCAAGTGTGACAATACATAGCTTAACAATGAGTAGCATAATACCCCATTATCTGTTATCATCATCCACCATATGTTGGGTGTGTGAGAGTGTGAGAGTGTGTGTACAAAATGTCACTGTGGCCTAGTTAGAAAAAGCCCTACTTTAAGTGTTCCATCTGTAGCAAGAGGATCTGGTATCGATGTGTTTTGTGGAGCTCTAGAAAACATTTTGTCCTGTTATATGAATCTCAAACCCTAAAACGATGTTTCCTGTTAACAGTTTTACACATTAAAAAGGTCACAAAAGCGCAACAGAAGCTTAAAACATCATCGTCTGACCTGATTGTATGGTGAGTCTTAACAAACATAGTATATCCGCTGCTTTACCTGCTCCTCAGTCTTGAGGTCTCCAAACTCCTGCATGAAGGTGTGTTCTGAGGGGAAGCGTGCCGGCTCCAGGAAGTGGAGCAGGCTGAAGAGCTCTTCGACTGTGTTCTGGAGAGGAGTACCTGTCAGCAGGACCTTGTGTTCCTGAGGGATGGAGGGATGAGAATTTACATCGAGTCTCATTTGTCAAAACTACAAAAAATGCTCCCTCCCTCTCTAAGCTGGTGGTTCACGTACCAGGTTCATGAGCTTGAAGCCCTCTAGCAGCTTGCAGTTCTTGTTCTTGAGGCGGTGGGCCTCGTCGATGATGACACAGCGCCACTCGATGGCGTTGAGTTCGGGGCAGCCTCCCAGGATCATCTCGAACGTTGTGATGACGGCCCTGAACTTGTAGGCGCCTCGTATCACGCGGCCCTAGAGACAAAAATAAAAAGGGACAGACTTTGTTGAACTGGTTTATTAAGCATTTTTATATATAACACATCGAGTGCTGAACCCTTTTGTAGTTGCTCTTTGTACCTGTTCACATTAGCAAGACATTAAAACAGCAGCTCACACCACTGACAGCAGACACATGGCTTACTTTAACTTCACCGACAATCTGAAAACACGCCTCCTGGCTGGAGAGCTGCGTACAGTACAACCAGGACACCCTCTTGTGAGTCTTTACGCCGTTTTGTTTATTTGTTTGTCTGTCTGTCATGGGAGGCTCCGCTTCAACACGCCTCTCCATTTGTATCTATCGCCTTGACAACGGTCCTCGAGGGATACTCAGTTATCCAGTAACTCCCCTCCCACAGCCGGCCCCAGCCGACAGACTGCTGTAGAAGAGCCTCGTTCTCTGCGATACGCCTGAGCGGCGCTGACAGCGATGCTCCTCTCGAGGGCTGCCGTGACATCACAGGCTGCCTGGGAGACAGCCTGGTGGCGGCTCCGCTCTGTTCTGTTCTGCTCGACGCTCGCTTTAATTCCTCCTACGGTTCGTCTGAACACCAAGAGCTTCTCACTGCCTGTTGTGACACATCACATGGCCTGCCAACCACAGAAAGCCTCTGCCCAAGGCTCACTAACTACCTAGCAGCCCACTTACTGTCGAGCACGTGCCCCGCTTTGAATCTCGTTACACGCCATGTTAGTACTACGAACCAGTTATTCACAAAAATGCTCTCATTCCCAGCACGACGAACTCATGAACAGCTCAATTTGATTTCAGATACATCATATTTCCCTTCAGCTTTTTGATATTTCTGAAACAAGACCCTAAAATCTTCGGTGCCCTGTAGCGTACGGATGTTTCTGACCTTGACGTGACTGAACGACACCAAAGTCACAAAGAAACAAGACATTTTCCACAGAGTTCCTTTTGAGAGAAAACTTGCCTGAGATATTCACAATCCTTCAGCTGCTGCCTGCTTCCTTCTTTTCACAGGTGTCTCTGACATTGTGGTGTGTGAGTTTCCTGCATTACGTCCACAGTTCCAGTGTATTTGTGTTACTTTTCAATAACCTACACCTATTGTTCCATCCTCTTTTCAAAACATATCATCAGACCACTCACAGGCCTTCGTATTGCTGCCGTTTTAAAAGAAAAAAAAAAAGCACTGTGATTATTGTAATCGAAGTGAATCACTGCTTTACAGTCTGAAAGTGAGTGTAGCGAAGTTGCTTTCCACCTGTCTGTCTTTAAAAGAGGAAGATTATGTATGTCAGCGTGAACTCAAAGGACGGCGTCTCTCGTCTGAGAAAAGCTGGATGCCCGACTGAGTCTCGCCCCGACCTCGCAAAAGGAACGAAAGCATTGTTGTTTTATAAAATCCACAACCTGCAACAGCTGCACTGCTACTGCACAACTGCATCTGAGGGCCTGAAATATTAGATAAAAACGCGTAGAGAAAGATTTTCAGATATGACAAGAAATGCATTATGTATATTAATTCCCAATGCATTCACTACAGGCCACCAGCAGGGGCTGTAGGCTTCCACTTACTGGAAAATCATATAATAAGCTTTTAATTGTAGTAAATTGCCTAAAAACAAGAATTTTGTTTGACTGCATTTTTTTTAAAAAGAGAAGATACTGCATGTGCTGATTTTGTTGTGGGACTATAATGGAGGCATTAATCCTATTAATCTAAAAAGGGCCACTGTGTAACATGTCTTAGTACGAATTTACACTAGTCAGACATACGATATTATACAACTGCAGGACTCCACACACTCTCTTTGTTCTTGACCCACCATAACTCAAAAAAACAAGCCTGATTTGCTTTACTGCTCATAAATACAAATCTAAACTAATGGCTTAAAACTACATCAAAAACTCAACTGCAATTCCTCATGTCAAGAGCTCCGTCTCTGTTCCACAGTGCACCTTTAACACCGATTAAAACCAAAGGCAGTGCGATCTCTGTGCCTCTCGTCCATTTACCTGCGAATCCTTGAAATACATCTCGTACTGCTGCAGCATCTGCCTGCTGACCATGCTCCCGTGGTAGACGATCACGTTGAGGTGGGTCCAGGTGCGGAACTCGCGCTCCCAGTTGGCGATGGTGGAGAGGGGGGCGATGATGAGGAACGGCCCTTTAATGCCCGCACGGTGGATCTCCTCTAAGAACGTGATGGACTGGATGGTCTTCCCCAGGCCCATCTCGTCTGCCAGGATGCAGTTTCGTCTGACGGGTGCAGATAACGAGGGTTAGAAGAGGAGGAGTGACAACGTAATCGGTGTAGAGTTGAAGGAAAAAAAAAAACACACACAACTGCAAAGGAAAGGAAAGGCAAGGGTGATAGAGCATTTATAAATCGATGGCACCTGAATGAAAATGCAAATACCACAGCTCTGGTGTGTACAGCATGCTGTATGATTGTGTAGCTGCATGAGTTATTATGTCTCCACATCACCAAGATGAAGCGTGTGTGTATACGTTCACTGTTCTGTTAGATGTTACAATAGAGGATGAGGGGAAAAAAAAAAGGAAAATGAAGAAAAAAAAAATCCCATGATACTTAAAGAATAAACTGTGAACAATGGAGGAGAAAGCGACATCATCAGCAGTAATAACAGACCGAAAGAGATGAGATACAACATAATGGCAAATGCAACTGCCTCTGCTGCGTGGTGTACTCTCGGCAAACCATTTATCCAGCTGTCCAGTGGGTGGGGGTATTATGTCTTGATACTAATTGCAACGTGCAGATATTCCCACTGGCCTCTTAAGCAGCTCTCTACTTTTGATGAATCTCTCTGCGTAGGCATACACAAAAAAACTCCTGCGTGCTCACACATAAAGCCAATTCCCAGGGTTAATGCAGGCGCACTGACACCGTGTACTCCGGATGTACTGCGCCGTGTTTCTTTTTTTTTGCGTTCGTGGGCGAAGAAAAAGCAATTGTTGCTGCAGCAGCGTGCACCTTGACAGGAAATTTCACTCTCCTCGCAAGCCCACCCCCCACCCCGACCAAATAAACGTGAACGCAGCCAAAATCATGGCGCGGTTTCGTGCGCGCACAACAGGAAAAAGTGATTCATTATTCATTATCTGCAGCCTGAATGCACCCAGAGGATTCATCTTGAAATACAAAATGCCTACTTAAAACCGCTGAATCAATAAATATAGAGTAGTATTCTATCGGCATGGGACTGCTGGAGCTTTACAAGCATGCAACGCAGCATGAGGTGAGGAGACGGCATTTTGCTTTGGGTGTAGGATATATGCTAAATCTGTCTTTCCATGAGAGAAGCGTGCTGGAGCTATTGAGGCCATCGTGCCACAGCGGCAGCGTGTCCCTGTCCCACAGCGTTTAGTCGAAAGTCATAACAATCTGTGACACTGTGATTGAAGCGGTTTTTTCCATTATTTTATTGTATTATATTGTTATTTTGTATCGACTCCTGCCTGAACTGGATAGCAATCTATTATGTCGGGTCAATATGTGTTTAATACTGTTCCGTTCAGTTATGGAAGGTGACATGTACAGAATACTGGTATCGAATTCGACCACGTGGTTCAGATTTACGATCATCTGCAGCCACGCAGAGCTCCGTATATGGTGCTTCAACCTTTAGCTCGAGATTTCACTTCATCGCACCCACAAAATAAACCCCGGTCAAGATTAGAGCTGCAGATTTTAGTCAGGTGAAACCTCACACCAGTGGGTGAACAGGTTGCGGGTGTGTGCATGTGCAGTATTTCAAACTGACCTGTTGTACCAGTTGAAGAGGAGCCAGTTGACCCCCTCGAGCTGGTAGTCCCTGAGGCTGTTGCCGTTCCTGTATTCCCTCGACTGATCCCTCTTCTTCCACAGATTGGCCGGGGGCCGATCCTAAGGGACACATTTTTTTTTTTTTTTTAAATTATTTTGCATTTTGAAATGAATAATACATCAACATTTTACATGAAAACATGCAATGAGAGACGGGGGACAAGCTTAGGAAAAGGATAAAGCAAGCTGTCGAGTGGTGACGTTTTTAAAACGGTGAGGCATGAAGAGAAATCACTGTTGTGGTTGTTCTGAGAACGTGTCTCCATCTACTCCTGGTGTTTGACTGAGTCATGTGCAAATTACATGACATAACTGTGTAGTCTCAGTTACTATACGATGCTATAAATACAACCACGCTTTGGGCTTCATGGAGCAGAAGTTATAGGTTTCAGTCTCTAAGGTTTAGCTCCAACAGCCTTTTGCCAGTTGGGTCTTTTTACTAGGACATCTCTTCTGATACAGCAAAGTAACATTTTTTTTTTTTTTAACTTTTTACAGAACAAACATCATTCACTGCTCCTGGAGTGACTGGCAGCAGGTGTCTGAGTTTGTTCACGCTGTTGTGGGAGTGTGGTTTTATTTACACAGGTTTAATGTTTGGCTAATGACGGCCATTAATCCAGCGTACTGCATGTTTTTTGGTGGGTGCAGCATACAAACACATTCTCACCACGTTTTCCAGTGCAACAAATCTGCATCATTATACAAAACAAATGGAATTTTTAGGGAAAGGGGGGGGGAGGGGGCTCCCTTATTAGCACTTCAAAATACCAGCAACAAAAGAAAAAAGAAACACCAAATATATAAAATCTGAGAGCGATAAGAGGAAAATGGAAACAGTGGTGAGCGAGGAATGTCGAAGCATGGCTCACCATCCTGCGCGAGTCTGGCTTCACTGCCTGCAGCTGCTCAAACTCTTCAATCTTGCTCTGATCCACGTCGTCCTTCAGCTCCCAGGTGCTATCCTCGTAAGGCAGAGAGCACCACTTGACCAGGTAGTACACCACCTCCTGCAGCAGGCACAGAGGAATTAGTGCTGAGAAAAGACTAGAGCGAGGCCAGGCTCTGCTTTTATAATATTAACAAAGGCTGCGAGGGAGCCCATTAGGATGGCCTTGGGCACTTCTGAGATACAAAGACATCACTGGAGTGGTGAATATACTGAAAAGGGATCGAAAGCCACAAAAAAAAAAAAAAAATTGAAAAATTGAAAAAGAGTAAAACGTGTTCAGGCACGCAGGCACAAATAAAACACACACAGACGCTTGCTCACGGATATGATTTACGAATCAAAGAAGGTTCACTTTACCTCTCCCGTGTCTTTGTCCTCACAATACGACACCTCCAGCACTCGGTCTACCTCTACATAGTCGGGGTTAAAGGGCTCCTCTTCCATCTGAGAGCCGGGAAGGGAAAAGAAAGGGAGAGAAAAAAAGAAAGAACAAACCCTTAGTGCCCACTCACCATCTGGAATCCAACATAAGCGTCGCTGCTGTATCGACTGAGCAAGTTAAAAAAATTCATAAAAATTCAATTCAAATCTATGCACACAGATGTGCCTGCCCACACAAACAAAACACAGAGAGTCAATTAAACATCCACGCACACAACATCGAGGTAAATGCACGAAACACACACACACACACACACAAACGTTTCCTGTTAAACACGCACACCTGCTCATACCAAATAGGCAAATATGTCTCGTGTACACATAATGACGGCACACGGCGCGTCCACAGACAAAGACGCAGCCACACAGCCTTACATCTGCAAAGAGGAGCGCCCTCTGTGCTTGTTTCATCTTGAAACGTTTGATCTTCTGCTGAATCCTCTTGTCCTTCACCAGCTGCTGCTCCGTGGCCCACTCACAGTGTAGGTACGAGCTGACACGCACAAACAGACACACAAACAGACACACAAGAGGCTTAAGGTGAGAAACCCTGAGCAACACCTTCGACACAACATCTCGGGTAACCGCTGAGGCCACCAGGTGTGATCACAGATTGCAGATGTGGTCTCGGAGTCGTTTTACGTACAGAAAAGTCGCTGATCTGGTTTATAAAAAGAAAAAAAAAGCACAACATTCACTTCTTCGTCCTCTTGCGACCTGGCTGATGACAGATTATCTGTCGAGTGAGAATAAATTATTCCTCTGTAAAAAATGTTTTAATAACGCCCCTGAGTTCATTGAAGAGGAAAATGTGATGATAACATATGTGGTAATACTGAAAAGCTGTCCCATAGAGATGCTTCTCCGCTTGTGTAATGACATACTTCTTACGCAACATCCTTTCAGAAAAGTCTTCAGGACATTTTGGTTTCTATTTTTATCTAATTTCTTTCTTGCCTATTTGTTTTTTTTTTTTTTTTTTTTAAATAATTGAGGAAGCGCAGCGGTAATGTCTGGAACATCGTCTATAAACAGATCACACGCTCATCCCTCGAACTGGGATGATTAAAAGGCACAAAATGTCACACAAATAGTGATTTCTAATCATTTCTGCTGCACTTTAAATCATAAAAACACAGACGCCATCTCAAAGTTACCATGGTAAGACCGCAAATAAATAAACAATGAACTTACTAGTTTTTGTATTTTACGAAAAACTCCTCCACTTCAATCACCACTCCTGGAGAGACCTGTGACAGAAGGATAAACAGTTGAGTTCTCCTCAAAAATGTTTTGTGTTGACTTATAATTCAGATCTCACTATGTAGATTCTTCTGGAGCTTTTACAATCACTAAAAAGCAGAAAGAAAACCCATCAAGCAAATCATTACCTCCTTCTTGACGACATGAGAGGACATGATTTTGTCAACAACAGCAGCGTCCTCTTCACTGGGATTCTCCTGCAAAACGCAGCGGACACGAAACATTTAATGTCAAGTGTTACTTCATATTCTCCCACAACAGAAATCTTTACAAGCATCAGGACACACACACACACTCAAAACTGCAGAGTCTGTACACAGATGTTTTTCCCGATCCTTATAATATAAATAAAATAAAAAAGGTTAGGTCAGGTTAGGTGAGTCTGTTGTATGGATTGGAAAAACCTGGCAAATTTGCGATTTGTATAACCAGGACCAAAATAAATCTGGCTGGAGGGAAGAGAATCTGCTACTCGACCACTTCAGCTGAAAAAAAACCAGGGTGGAACCTGCATAAAAAACATTTGTAGAAACATTTTTTTTTTGAGCAGAGCTGTCGCCGTTATACTCTTTAATTTCTTTGCTGGTGCATCTAATTTATTAAAAGTGGGCACCGAATATGCATCTTCCCACTATGTACAGGCATACTGCAGGGGTCCTGGCTTGCACGTCACAGCGCGGTGGTGAACAGAACAAGCTGTGCTGTTCTTCACTTCACATGTAGTGCTGTTGTTCCTCTCCAAAATGTGCTTTTTGTTTTTCCCAGTGCATAAATGAGCTCTCGACGATAATTTATGTGCATGATGGCCAGAAAAAAAAACAAAAAAAAAACAAAACACAATCCTTTGCACAGTCTGTTGTTCATGAGCTGCCAAATACTTTATAGAATTGCAATTTAAACGTAATGTAATGAACACGATTTGGCTTTAATCTTTTCGCTCTCTGGTTTTCCCAACAAAAAAACAAGAATATATGCAAACTGGCCTTCTGAGCTACGACGGAGCTGTTGGCAGAGCTACTTACTACAAAGAGTTGAAGCGCAGGCTGCTTGGATGCTGCAGTGTTGGTTTTCTTGGTTTTGACGATAACCTTGACTTCATCATCCGACAACCTGGCCTCCAGCTCTTCAGCGTACTTCTTCCTTTTCACCTGGCGATTTGATCGCCTCTTCTGCGGAAAAAAAAAAACAAAAAACAAGAAGCCAGCACATTTATAAAAAAAATATTCAACAGACACAATCACCTCATACATCAACCTCAGAGCTGAAAATAAAAAACTATGGTTTAGGATAAAGAATGTGTGATAAATCCCAAAACTACAGTTTCTTATATGTTTCCTAACCTGACAATGCCTCAACTTTGTGTGTGAAAGCAACCTCAGCTTAGCAATAAACCACAAGAATAAGATGAGCTCAAAACCAAGTATATGGCTGTATCATATATGGTCTACATGCTTATTTTCACATGGACAGTCGATGGTAATGTCTATAATCTGTGCCTCGCTGTAAAAAAGCCTCCTGAGGATATAATTGAGGACAGTGAGCGCTGTTTTGAAAGAGCAACAACCAGTTTTGAAATCTCCAACCCCTCGACCGACTGATAGAGTAACTTCATCACTCCTTGGTTACAGGGCCCGGCTTTGCTGTGGTCCGGCCAAAAACCACACAGTACACACTGTGTATACACTGTAAATCAAGGCTCTGAGTGTGAAAACCTCTGCTGCCAGCTCAGCTAAATTGCCGTTTCACATTTGCAGCTTGTGTAAATCAGAGCAGCAGCTATGCACACAGACAGTCGTTATTATAATCGAACACACTTCTAGAACCTCTGACTGACCTCGTGACAACTTTGGACTGAAAGGGTAAAATGTCGTCTAAATTCTGGTTTATTTTCCCGTATTGAAAAAGGATGAACTCGACTGTCCACCCTCCTGAAAAGCCATTAAAAAAACATCACCCATAAACGACCGAGATTTCATCGAACCAAGGACGAAATCCAGAAAAACATTTTGCTCCATCAAGTCAGAACGCCTCCCCTCCACAGCCCACAGCCCTCACCACTTCCACACACACCCAGCACAAGTGCTTTAAAATCCAGCCTCTTTTTTTTCCTATTCCTTCCTGTCAAGCCTGTATAATTATCATATGCGTGGGCTTCTGTATCCTGCATCAATACACGAGCCCCTCCTAATGATAATATGTAGTTAATTAGGAATAAATGCCACTGAGCCAGAGTTAATTAGGTGTGGAGGACACAGTCCCCGTGGAGATACACCCTCACATTCCCACGCCCGAGCTGACCGAGAGCTGCCGAGTCAAACCTGCCACACGCCGCGACAATGGGGACGAAACCCCCGAGGCGGCCGTGCTTCTTTCTCTAGCCGTCGGCCATGCTCCCCTGACTTCTTCTGCAGGATCATCTTAAGTGAGTCATCAACAGACTGTTTTAATTAAGGCCAGGGGCGGCATTTAACGAGCGCAATTATATCATAGGCAATAGTCCGGATAGGACGCAGAAGACGAGGGGAAAGAGAGGTGGTGGGGCGAAGGAGGAGACGGAGTCGCTTGTCATCCCGACTCATTCAGACATGTCGCTCCTCACACAGCAGACATCCGTCATGATTGCGGCGAGCGAACACAGGATGAAGGAAAAACTCACGTGTCACTCACTTCAACCTGTTAATTACAGATCAGATCACGCAGATCTCACAGACAGAGACCCTGATGTTGCTGCGTAAAAACAAAACAAAAAATGTGATAATTTGCTACTACAAGGCGATATATTTAATGCTTTCGCTCATCAGCCTCATAGATTTTTGTAAATATACGCTTATTCGGAATTTAATGCCAGCAACACGTTTCAAACCAGCTGGCTGACATGTCGATTGGTACGGTTACAGAAGGGGCATCCTCGAAAGAGGCTCAGTCGTTGGGGCGCGGTTCACCATTCCAGGAAACACATGATTGTATAAAAAGGATATTACTACACGACAGGGGAACACTTTGTTAAACTGCTGTCAGTTAACGCAGTCGGTTCTGCTAAACGATTGCATTCACATGTCTCTCACACACACAGCGTCCCCCTTTGTCGTTCTCTGCTCGGATCTGACCAAGTTTGACCCTTGAACTAAAGCGGTCAACTTTCTGGGCCGTCAAATTAGATTTACGTTAACACTGACATAATTCAATCTACAGTGAAGTATTTCCAAATTCAGTGGTAAATGAAATTACTGGATTACGGATCATTTATCATAAAAAGCTGAAATATTTCAGTCAGAGCTAAAATGCTTTATGAAAATAAATGATGTGTAACTTCACACTGCCAGATATTTCACCTGTAAGCTTAAATAAACAAAAATGTTGAATACTATTTTTCCAGGTGCTCTTATTTGCTTTAAAGTAAAATCAACTAAAATTCAGCTCATGTCTTTTATACGCCTGCTTTTCATTTTGTAAGACTCGAAGTGAGTGATAATCAATTTTCCTTTCGTTCCGAGGGATGATTCAACGTTTGAAAAAAACTACTCTAACTGAAAAAACCTGGAGCATATTGTCTTCACCGGCTGCTGTGGCAACAACTTTCCTTCTGAAATGAAAACCTGTTGCATGAAGGTGTGCGCATGTGCACGTAAAGGTGCTACTATTGTTTTACGTCTCCATCATCCACACAGATAAGAAAATGTGCACTTGAGATAGCCAAACCCGCTGTATGACCTCCACCTGAACCGCACACTCAATCCTGCCAGGCTCAAAAACTAAAGCCGGGAGCCTTCCTCCGGGGCTCAGCAGCAGCGCCAACAGTCAGACCAAAGACACTCCTCCAGGTTTCTTTAGGCAGAGATGTGACTCCACCACAAATGAAAAAAAAAAACAGTCAAATGAAAGCATTGTCTCAGTTTTTGGATGAAGATTTCAAACCCCAGTTAAATACTCTGATGTATATCATATGTCTGTTTGTGTTGATCTGTTGAGTGTCTGTGTACACGCCGGGTCTTACAGAGTCCACGTCTTTAGAAGAGTGTCGAGGGGGAGGGTCATCATCCGACTCCTCCGAAGACTCCGGCTTTCGCTTCTTCTTCTTCCCGATCTTGATGACAATTTTCCTGTGGGGAGGGGAAAAAAAAAAACCACACACACACCATGAATACAATGCGACAAAAAGGCCAGAGTAATAAAAAAAAAACAACAAAAAAAAAACACACTGAGTGCAGGCAGGCGTGTTTACTGCAGTGTTGACAAATGCCTGTAGAGATACGGCCCGGAGCGAGAGAGAAGACTTGGAATCAATTCACGTGTTATCAAAATCTCGGTAGATTTAATCCCAATGTTTATGATGAAGCTGCATGTGTATGAAGGCCTGCAAAACACAAATACGGACCTGTGTTTACAGACTCAGTATCAACTTACTGGATGAGCTATAATGCCAACGCTTCTGCGGGTAAAGATCAGTTCAGGACTTTGCAGCACATCGCTTATAAAGAAATCACTTGAGACAGAGATCTCTTTGTGACAAGAATGGACAGGGATGGGAGGAACAAATGCAGCCACCAGTAAACCTTCTGATGTGCAGATAGACATGTGAGTACTGCTTCAGGATGGAATTTAAAAAAAAAAAGTGAATCTGTCCTGTAAGAGCAAGAGAGAAGTGAGACAACAACTCGTTCCATTTAAGCCAACAGAACTGGGTATTATTTCTAAATAAACACAGAAAGTGTTCAGTTAATTTTGCTCTCAATCCACATTCAGACGTTACGAGTGCTTTTTTTTTTAGCGGATGGATACGGAGCTGCTCGGCTGAGGGGGGGCTGCCTTAACTGGATTATAAGAAAAAGGATGAGCGTGTGTTGTCATACAGACGTTAAAAAAGAGGCTTAGGCTCAGAGATCACGGCAGACAAACGCGCCGTCAAGGTCGGACATGTCTCGCAGAGAGAACAAAGAAATCTATACCATCTTCTCGACCCGTGCAGGTTTGCACCCGTGCGCAAGACGGAATGAAACGAGAGAGATCGTAGATTTGCACACTGCAGCCCGTAAAACAGTATATATGCATTTGCAGCAATAAAAAAATAAATAAATCTCTCTTCACACAGATGTCAGCAGGCAGTATTTGACCCCAGCAAACACACACCAGCTGCACGGGGGGGAATTTCTGAAAGTATGGTGAGGAAATGCTTCCATGTATTATCACGCTCACAACGGGAGCCGCCAGAGTTTTTACGGACAAAGGAATTCAGCGCTTTGCTAAAGCTCCCACCTAGACTGCGAATTCATTATAATTTAGCAAACATTTTTTTTTTCCCTATGAGCCACCATGGCTGCTTTGTAAGTGCTGAAATTCTCACCATGGTCTGATATACAACTGCAGTAGCAACACAGACTGCCGGGGATGTGATCATAAGCAGCAGATTGCACGCTGAATAGACGTAAGCTTATACTTTCCTCGCCTGCGCTTCATCCTGCAACTCACTCCTCTCTCTTTCACACGCAGTCACATATTATTTCTCTGACCTTTCCCCATATATTCTCTCACCACATATGCAGACACTTCCTATCTTGCGCCTCTCCACACGTATTATCTCTTGGAAGCCACAGGCGCCAAAGCTCCGGCTTGGTGTGATGTTAATGGGAAAAAAAAATAAAATAAAAAACACTGCTATCATACCGATACGAGACGGCATCTTCCCTCTCCCAGCCTCTAATGTGTTTGCGTACACACAGCACAGCCTTTTCTCCACGAAGGCAAACATGCTCCGTACTACACACACCATCACACACGAGCGTGCGCACACACACACACACACACACACACACACAATCACACAGCTACTCAGACAGACTGTTGCAGGAGCAGGTATGTCTCTAGTGAGAAGCACGTCCCTGTGGGGGGATATTCATCTGAGATTACATTACAGACTCATATGGAGTACGAACAAAGATTCCCACGCTCGCCAATATCCTCTCCCGTTAGCCGACAGGGCGACATGTTCAGCGCCGACACGGGAGGTCGACCGGAAAGAACGCGTAATTCACATCAAGACGGCGAGATGACTTGTTGAGACAGAATTCTAGTCAACCATTTTAAAAGACCGGTGACCATCATTCATCGAGTGCCACGTTTTTGTTTATAAGCCTCCTGAGCTAGTTTGTATAAATGCTTTTAGCTGTAGAATCCAATTTATTCCCATCACGGACAGAGACACTCAGATGTCAACACATGGTGCAGACAGAGACATTTGACTGACATATAATACTTTTTAAATCCAGCTTAAATCCAAATTTGTCCTAACTACATTTATTGTGGTGTTGATTGGCTTCCCATTTAATCAATTCAATATAATAAACTAAAGAAACCGAACAGAAAAAGCTGCAAAAGACTTTCTGCAGGTTTCTGAGATTGAACACCAGTTACTTGAATTCCCTGAACAAAGTCAGACATATTTCATTCTTTTTTAACTCGTCAGACTAGACCTAAATTTGACTGGTCACAATATAAGCAGCAGCACTTGCGGGACAGAGGTTTCACCATATCACAGGTGTGAAAAGCCTATCCAGGAAAGAAAACCACAGCAAGCTAAAACAGAGTGGAAATGTGTTGAGCAAGTGTGTTCAATGAAATGTCACACACCGATTGTAATATGTGACAGTGGGCAGTAACAGCAGACTCTTTCTCTCCGGCGTCCCTGCCTCCCCCCCCCGGATGATATTACATTTCACAAATCCTCTCGACAATGACACTTTACGGTTGCCACGCAACGTGCCCTTGGGGAGTGCATTTAGCAATGTGGGCGGGCGATGTTCATGGTGACATCACTTCCTGTGAAAAACAACACCATTACCATGTCCGCCAACACTATGAATGGTGGAGAAAAAAAGAAAAATGTGCCAAGTCAGAATGACACAATGACGAGAAGAAAAAAAAAAAAAAAAAAAAATTAACCAGCTGTGACATCCAGAAGAATAGGAAAAAAAAAACAGAAAAGCACAAAGCAGCTGAATGGTACGAAACACAATGTTCTTCCTCTACCAAATAAACGCTGGCTCGGATACGGGCCTTGCTGAATAACAGTGTCACATTACCGGGCAGCAGCTCAGCAGCTAACAGCATGTAACAGGGCTAAAGCATCTCTCTGATCCCCATATGGGAAAACCTGAACTGTGAAACGAGATACTTGAGGCCTGTGAAATCATCAGTCGAGCCACTACAGAGAACACTGATGATACTGCCACGGCGCAGCGTGTAGGCACGGCGTTTACGAGAGCAAAACGGCATAGTTAGAGGTCAATATGACGAAAAGTATACATTGTGCACACGCACAGAACCACACAAAGCGTAAGCCACATCTGAGTGATGGTTACAGTCCTGCTGCGGCTGATACACAAGACCACCCAGGGGTTTACTAATGCTAGAGCCAGCACACACGCTCCCTTCAGCTGGACGGCCTCCCTCATGAGCTGATACCATTTATGTATTAACTCAAATGACAGGGAGGAAATACAGACTTTCAAATCAAGCTCTCACTGAGGGAAAAAAAGAGGACTTCCTGATGTGAAGAGCTGGACAAACACTATAGAAAGCATAACTGCTCACCATGTATAATAAAGAGAAGGAGCGGCTCAGGGTTGTAAATACAAGAGTCAACATCCCAGCAAGCTCAGGGAGGAAAAAGTAGAGGAATTGACACACTAACCACACAGGTTTCCTACACGGTATTTTTGTCTGACAATGAAGTCAAACAGGCTGAAGCCCTGACAACTGGAAGTCTGATTACAGTAACTCCAACACTAAACGGAAGTTGTCTCCTCTTTCAATCCTTTCCTCTGGCAGCATAATAAAAAAAAAAACCTATCTTAGAGATTGTGCAGTTAAAACTATGTTGACTTGCTGATCGTGAGATGACAGCAACACACTCGGGAACCTAAAAGTTTTGTAACACACTCTGACCCAGACTATGCTAGGTTTAATGTTACTCAACAGGTCAGATATTTTTAATGCTTTAAGAAGGAGCTCCAGGTACACCGAGGCACACTGGTAAATACCAAAGAGTTTGGCAGGGAGCTTCGCAACAATTGCCAGTGAATTTGTTTATATGCAAATCAGCCGATCTTTCATCATCACAGTAAGCGATGCAGAGACGCTTAGAACATATATAAGAATAAAATATGCAGTTAAGATAAGCAAATGTAATCCAATCTGTGTGCTGGTGATGTAATCTGTGGACTATTCCTAATATTCCACTAATAATTGTGAAACAGCAGCTCTTCTTTTCAGTCCCAACCATGATGATGCTATATGAAAGGTGTTATCTAGATATTTCTTCGGGCTGACGGGGACGTTTTGTTGACGCTTTACTGACAGATGACGAACCTTTTTATCTCAAATTAAAAACACACCTTGTTGTAGATGACTCACCACATATCAAATCATCATCTATAGCTGCGATAACACATTTTTATTCTCCTTTCAGTGAAATGCATTCATTTCTTGTAATTAAAACAGTAAATGACACCAGGAGATCTGAGCATTGACAGCACTTGCGTACGAGTGCTACGCAGCGCTCGATTTCTATTCAATTATTTTGACAACAGAAATAAAAAAAAAAAAAAACATTTCATTTCACTATAATCAAAATAGATTCCATTTGATTGTCAGTTAAATATTTCACAAGCCGCCACTTGAATTATTTGCTCAGTCACGATGCAGACGCGACATTAATACCTTATTGTTTTTTTTCCCTGTTGTAATAGGCACCACAATAGATATCGTATTTAAGCTCTGAGTCGTCCCCGGTGGTCTTCTGTATGATTATCTCCTCTCGGCTTCACGTTTGAGGCTACATTTAGATGCACTTCCACCTGGCTGCTGCTGGCTGCACTTAATGTTTATTATTATGGAGAAGGAAGTGATTTATTTGCCTCCCCACCAGGAATTAAAGAGGCCATCCTCCAGACGTAATCTTGCATCTCTAATTAGACTACAGCTGCCCCCGATCTGACATTACGGAGTGATCCCCGATGATAGGCTACCACCAGCTTTTCTTTCCTCAGAGTGATAGCCTAGTTGCTGTTCGAGGCTTGCTTGGCTCCCATCCTCCTATTGTGCCAAATAACCTCCATCCCTTGTCCCCCCAGTGTTGTCCTGCCCTACTTGGCACGCTGCCACTGGGTGTGAATGTGTGTGTGTGTGTGAGCTAGTGTGTGTTTGAGGGGCTTTGATTTTAATAGAATCAAGATATGATGGTGCTTTGCAGGGCCAAGACTGCAATGTGGCGCTTCGGCATCTCAGAGAGAGAGAGAGAGAGAGACCTTCATCGCCTTTAAGTGCGCCTACCTCAGAAATTCTGATTGTGCGTGAGTCATCTTCAAAACTGCTGCAGTGTGTGTATGTGTATGTGTGTGTGTGTGAGTGCGTTTCTCATCCTGAGGGGCTTATTGAGACAGTAGTACTGGTTTCTTGTCGGGAAATCCCCCGTTCTTGTGAATGGAAGGGCTATAATCTCGGTGCCACACAGCACACAACTGGAAACAGTAGTAGCAGAGCCATCAAGCCCCCTCTCAAAGACAAATACTGTATCAACACGGAGCACATGGCCACGCAGGGAATTTCTGCATTATTCAGCACACACACACACGCGAATGTGTTGGTCTGCATGACTTTCAGCGCAAAGACGTGCAACATCGACCCACAAACATGCTTACGTATCGCACAGCAGCACACACAGGAACAGGCGCACACACCCATCCTGCGAGGGATTAGCAAGGAAAACACTCAATTAAAAAAACAGCTTTAGCTCTTCCTAATGAAAAAGTGAGGGAGGGAAAAAAAAAAAAAAAAAGCTTGGACAGCTAGGCAGGCAGGCACTGAAATATGAACGGCTATACGCTTGCTGCATATACACCAGACTTAAACCTCCATTTTCTATCATGTAATTGATCTCACGAGCACCATTTTGTTTGATATTTCCCTGCTACCCCTGCTGCTTTTGTAGCATCAGCATTAGAGCACGCCTGCAAACAGGAAACATTGGATGCACGGGCTTTGAGCGTGCCGGTAGAAACCAAATTTATTTTAGGAAGAAAAATGTAAAGAAGGAGGGGGAGGGTGAAACAACAACAACAACAAAAAAAAAAGGGAGTGAGTGGCGCAGTCGCTTTCATCTGGTGATTATATGAGGTTATTTTTTTAGCAGGTGGGCTGCCTAGAAAAGCAAATTCCGGCCTGCAGGGAGCTGTGATCATTCAGGCCTGACCTGCTAAATATCCTGTGTGCAACCGAAGGGTAGATGATGTTGTTGGTAAATATTTTGATGAGAGCAGGTTTCAGATCAAACCTAAAAACCTACCAGCACCTTTTGTTTGATTTTAAAAAAAAAACATTTACTGGTTTCTCCCTGTGTAGATATCGGCTTATAAAAAACAGGGAAAATCAAAGTCAGTGGTCACCATCCACAATAACTCAGGTGACATTTCTAACACCCCTGTTTATGACACCTGCTTAATACAATGAGCTTCAGTCTCTCTCCCACTGAAAACATGCCCTTAAATCTTTAAATGCTGGGACTAAAATCAAGATGACTCTTAATCTTAAAGTCGTTAGATTGGAGCTGCCGCTAACGTTATTAGTAACACCTGTGCTTTTCCTGCTCTGTCAAAGCAAAATGTCTGCTGTGAAAAAAAAAAAGGCGCCTGTGGTTTAGCCTTTGAAACCGCCAACACCATAATCTACCCGGTAACACGTTTCACACCTAACTCATCTTTTTTCTTTTTTTTTTTTATATATGCATGATGGAATATATGCAGCCACTTTCTGAAACGAAATGCTGTCAATGAACGAATTACAAGTTGCAGGAGAGACACCTGCATTATTTTCTTAACAGCTGTTGAGATATTCCCCCGGGTTGTTTCCCCTTCTGGCAGCAATGCGCAGGAGCCTCCTCATCGGAGGCAATTGGATCTTACGGTTTAAGCTTTGATGAAGATTCAGTTATAGAAAAAAAGTTGTTTTAACGATGAAGAATGTCAGTGCTCAAATTTCATATTTAGAGCAGTTTGCACAATTTCTGACTTTAATGTACAACTAACTCTTTTGGGACTCATTTGGTGCGATATTAAAGCACTTAAACAGCCTGACAAATACATCATATGTTTTTCTTGTATACGCGCCTTGTTGCTCGTCCACCTGTCACAGCGGCTGGTTCGTCCATATTTTAAAACCGGCTGCTTTCATTCATGTCTCTCATCAGTCGGACAGATTTTCCATATGATGATATACGACCCCCAACATGCTTGCCGAGCGGCTGGCGGAGTAAACTAGCAAAGTAATCCAGAAGGCGCCTACAAGCAATTATATGGAACTGATGATTCGCACAGAAACCCAGGTAGTAACGGCAGCGCAGTGGTCTCACAGAGACGGACCCTTAAGTACGCAGGCAATTAGTATAATGGTCTTATCTCAGGCCCCATTCCCTGCTTAAAAAGGAGGGTCAGATGCAATGGAAGAGCGAGCATTACACTGGACGTGCACACGGACAACTTCGATGCTTTTCTGAACACAGGACTGCACACACCCCTCGACAGAGCGGAGGCTCGAGTAATGACTTCAGTGGAAGGTTAGTACCTCTGCAGCCGAGATCCATTAATATTTTATGGGGAGATCCTGGGTGGTGCATACATATGAACAGGACTCTCCACCGGTATGAATCTCTCCCCGGAGCTTCTCGTCATCATGTACATGGGCTGTCTCCATCACTCCACATTAGCGACAGAGCAGCGATCGCTGTAAGCTGTACAGACGCTACAGTTCGACAAGATGCGCTGTGTGCAGACGAGGGAACATAGCATGTTTCTGGTTTGGGGTCAGTTCAGTTAGTATTGAACTTAAAGGGGAGAGGGCCTCGACAGGTGAGAGAAACATGGTGGTGCAGCCCAGGAAGAGTTGTGGATGTAAAGAGAGCACAATTTTTGGGATTTCTTTTATTCTTTTTGTTTTTTGGGTCTGTGGCGCTGATTCTTTCCTAATTACTTTGGCTGATGCTGACGCCAATATATGGAACAACATCAAGTCCCTCTTGTAGTGGAATTAGAATATTATTATGCCTTCTCTTTTCATGACTGCCCACTGCCAGATGAGGACATGTAATGCTTTATTTCAAATGTACACATTCAAAATAAGAGAAATACTCACAGTCACAGTTTGCGTCGCATTTGCTTAATTTAAGCATCATTTTACAGGCGTATCACATCGGTAGACATGTTTATTTCGGGCCGATGTGGATATTTCCATTTTAAAAACATTGTGATATCATCTAAAGTACATTGGCTCAAATCTTTATGGGCCCAGCAGCAGATGCTCCCTTCTGACTGGAGAGAGCTGCAGCGGCACTGTTACTCGTTAGACCTGTTATAACTATACAACCAAGTCAGTGTTATATTACAGCTCGACTGTTTGTTCCGCCCAGGCTAGCGAGCTTCTTCCCGTCTGTCTTGTGTCCACATGCAGCCACTGCCAGACTAAGATGCCATAATATGCGCAGCGTACGTGCCCTGAAGTCTAGTTATTTAATGCATTTACTCTCCTTAACGAAACAATAACGATACATTTCAAATGTTCTTAAACATCTACTTTTAGTTTCATTTAGGATTTATTATTTGTGCCATAAATACGTCCGAAGGGAAGTGTTGAGAAGGAGGGAGTTTAATCAGGTCATCTGCTGTTCGAGCCAATAAGGTTGTATTTATGTTTGAGTCCTCATGTTTACATTACAGTGTCATGAGCCTGTGACTGATCATGTTCTGACTCAGGATTCAAGGCCTAGACTTGCCTGCCTCACTGGAACTGTATGTACAAAAGTAAGTTTGTTATCTTTTTGTTTTTGAAACGGATAATTCACAATTTAAAAAAAAAGAAAAGAAGTGGACTCCTGGTAGGATATTATATATGTGACTAAATACAAATAAGTCACATAAACTAAACCTAAAGCTTCATAACTGAGTGCAGCTCTTTGGAAAAACTCTGCTCCACATTGTCTCTTCTTTATTGTGCTATTTCCAATTAGTACAGAAGTGGAAGCTCTATTAGCACGAGCATTTGCCAGCTATGAATCTTCACACCTTAGATGAAATATTCACACACTCCCACAAGCCTTTCTTTCCCCCCACATATACAGACAGAGCTATATATCACTGCCACATTTGCACTAAGGGCCTGTACATCTGAACTTCTTTTTCTCAAGTAAAACAAAAGAAGAGGGACGGAGAGAGGAGGCACCATGACGACGCTGAACTGGCGATCGGTACGAGCGCATCCACGAGGGCGGCGGACAGATTCTCCATCACACGTGTGTCAGCAGTGAAGATCAAGACGCAGCATCACAGGCTGCAGGGTCACATTCAGATTAGTCCCGATTCATTTTGTCAGAACTCTGGCTGGTCCCACATTTCTATTGAAATATTAGTGACCTGGCAAAAGGGATTAGGGATTGGAAAGGGGCGCTCACCAGTTTCACTACATGCAAGAAGACCTATTTAATGACTTCCACCACACCAGAAACTGAAAAATTATGAATTTCCACTATCACCATCTCCACTAATAGTTTCCCACTTGCTCTTTAGAAACACTCGGTTATACTCGATAATGGTAACAGGAATCACAAAGACCCTGTTTAGATACACCAGCTGGTTCACTGACATGGATTGTAGGCAGCCAAACCTTTTATTGAATTATTTACACTCTTCTGTGTACTGTAAAGAAATAGAATGTAATGTATATTTCTAAATGTGACGCTGTGTATCGAGCTGTGCTTTATCACTGTGTTTCTTTTGTCAAAAGCAGAATAAAAACAGCGTTATCTGCAATTGTGAATATGTATGTAGAACAATACACTAAATGGGTTACAATACTTTAAATAGGTTAATAAAATGCAGCATTGTAGCACTGACACCGCCTTTAACAGAAAGGACGCGTCGGGTGGAGCTGAAAAACTTAACTATGAATGATTGAGAAAAAAAGGAAACAGAAACAAAGCTAACAAACAAGCAGAAGAAGGTCACGGCCTCTGTAAAAAAAAAAAATGTGTGTAAGACTGTGCCAGCCCGTCATCTGACCACACTGAATGACGTTTCAAAACGGCAGGAATGCATGATGTAATGAATGCCCCAAAAAAAGGTTGACTGAGACGATTCAGGCTCCATAAGCGGCTGCGTTCCAAGCAGTCTTAATCTGATGCTTTTTCTGCATGTAGGCCAAGTATGGTTACACTAAATAAAAATGGGTTACACAGCTCATTAACTTGTACCAACAAGGATCAGCGTGATCAGTAACACATTTGAACGGCCATGCCAATACAGACCCCATTATATACTGCCCCTCCAAGACTAACAAGTCTTTGCACAGGTCTTTGCATTTCATTAAATGCTGATGGTTTAATCAGCTGCGTCTCCACGACCGCAAAGTGGTTAATGAAGGGAAAAGATCTGAGTGTGCACTGACTAACCAAGGTAGAGTTAAGCTTCCTGATCTCACGGGTGTTTTAATCTCAAAGTGAAATCAAACTGAGCTTTTATTCAAGGATCAAAAACCTGAGCGTGTTCAGTGATGCCATCGGATCAACAATCTTTTAGTTAACCAAACAGCTACGAGTCCCGAGCTGCCGTCCGCATCGCCGAGCGAGCACATCTGACTCCAGCTGGGAAGCTACTGGAGGGAGGGAGGGGGGGGGACTGTATCACAGTGACGGATTTGCTCCATCATCTCACTATTCTCCCGAATATCAGCACTGCCACAACTTCCTCATTATCACACACACAAACTGCGAGCGAAATCCATTATCTCCTACAGCTTTTCTCCCTCTGCCGAGCTCATCTAGTTATTAATCAACACAGCTGCCAGCCAGATATCATTGTTGACCGTTGTCAGTCACTCTCACGCAAAGTCTAAAAAAAAAAATTTAAAAAAAAACAACACAGGCCTTCTCAATCATGCCTAAAACCAAAAACGTATTTTTACAGCAGCACAATCTGACATTAGTGAATCTCAACATTTTCCCCCTTTTTTTTCCCCTCAGCTTCCTGCCTCAGTCCCTCCGTCTGCACCAGCTGATATTTCAATAGCTTGTGTTGGGTGTGGCTTATAGCTCCAACACACTGCTTATAGCAGTTTAACAGGGGGATGGGAGGCGGACCGCGGTATCTATACATCAGCACTACTTGCCTGAATATACTCGGCAGCACTGTCTCACATGTAAATGCAGCCTTTGTTTTGCTCCTCCCATGTCTATGCTGATGACTGAGCCTGCTTTATTGTTTTGGTGTGCAGTAAATTCTGTTGAACTTTGAGCTTCCATCTTGGCAACGGCAGGCACAAAATGTACGCGAGTGGAACAATGTACCAGCAAAATAAATAAATAAATAATAATAAAAATAAAATCACCCAGCACACAAGCATGTTCATCACTTAAATACACTGCAACAGTGCAGGACCAGGGTGTTAGTAATCAACCCAAACATACTGAAATGTATGCATTGTTTTAAATGAGCATCGTCCTAAACGGCACTGGTTTAATAATTAACAAGAAATGGGGCTTTGATTCTCAGCTCAGACCCAGTGGACTCCAACTTAGACTCTTTGCCACAGAGCTTTTATTTATAGTGCTATCAATAGATCACGTGGAGAGAGATGATGTGCAGCAACATCAAGCCATATTATGTGGAGGGAAAAAAAAAAAAAAAACACCTTTCCCTTTCACAAACCCTGATCAGCTTATGTTCTATCTGGTAGTTTTTTCCCCTCAATCAGCGCAAGTGAAACAAACCATTGTGTGAATGTGGCACATATGCATATCTGGTTCTGCCGGCACTTTGCATAAAACAGGGCAAACTGATAAACGGACGGGGACGTGAAGTATTCGCTTTGTCCTTACAGAAGGAGGAAATGAGCCGTGTCAAAAACACAAGTGAAACGATGGTGATTATTTGGTATTCTAAAAACATAAATAAATCAACCGTTTTTTTTTTTCTTCCATTCACACCGATATAAATATCACTGTAAATTGAATAGTTGATCCATCTGCTCATTGCATGATGTGCATTTGTCATTGTTAGTGCCAAACTAATGACTAAAATGTAATAAAATAACATTTTCGCAGGATTTCTTCTGAAATCTGTATCAGCATCGTCTCTGGTAGACTGTGCAGGAATCTCTTAAGTATGATGGTGCAGTGACATGACATGAAGTTTGACTGTTGTGGCTTATGACACTTTTTCACTGGGCTCATTAAATGCTTGAATTGGGTTTTGTTAAAGAATATACTATACTGCTTCGGGTAAGGTGGGACGTAATCACAGCTCTACCTCCTGGATCATTTCAGTGGTTTACACAGCAGTGTTAATGGCTGCGGCTACGTACCCAATCTTGGCCTTCTGCTTGGGCTTGGAGGAGGGTACGATGCAGGCCTTCCTACAAGCCTTCTCTTTGAATCGCGCTTTGCCATTTCCTTTGTGCTCGCGGTCGCGGTGGCTCTTGTGCTGCGAGGAGGAGCTGGGGAAACTCTCAGGGCTCATAACTCTGGGGATGTTCTTCTCCCCACGCTGTCGGGCTTTAGCGATAGCCTCTGATATTATCCTGTTGGCCTTCTCCTGCTTGTCCTGTATGTTTGACTCCATCTGATGGTGCGTCCTCCGCGGCGTTCTCTTCTCTGACGAGGAGCTGGATGAGGATGACGACGATGAGGAAGAGGAGGAGGACGACGAGCTGCTCTTCATTGCGGGACTGAGGACCCGTACCTGGCTACCGGGACCATTAGCGTTCTTTCGAGGCTGAGGAAAGTAAAGAGAATGATAATTAGTATTTATCAATCATGAGGTAAAAATCTCATAAATATTACAGACATGATGTCATCTATTTCAGATGACACAAACCCAAAATCAGATGCTGGGCTGTATGTGCTATAGAAAAACTGAGAACTATAGGGCTGACAGCAGAGTTGAGTGACTGAAGCTGATGGTCTCACAGACAAAGAAGTTCAGACTGAACTCAGTTCATGTAAGCAAGGTGTGCAGCCAATAAGATGCTACACTCAAGTCTCCAAACACTCTATCATCATGCATTACTCCACATACAGAAAGTACCATAAACAAAATCAGCAATTTTCTACCCGGCCTCGCAATCAAATGCATCCGGTCTCTAAGGCTGGCCTTCTTCTGTACAGTTTAAAACATCTGCTTACACGTTCTGTAACATAAGTGGTTATACTAAAATAGAAATAAATAAAAAGGAGATTATAATAAGAGTCATACAGCTCAGCTAACAGGTGAGTAATACACTCCAACCTCAGTTTCCTTTACGGGAAATGGTGTCAGCACACAGAGATGCAGTTTCACTGTGCAATAAGCAGAAAGTCAATGCGATATGGTGACCAAACATGAAACAAGAGGCTCAGAAAGCCACTACAACCCCTTCATGGAGTTACAACAAGCTCTGATGCTGCGATGTGACCACTGCAACTATCACTCATTCAGAAAAACACAACCCTCCTGGAGGCTGCGTGAACCTCTCGCACAGCAGAGCTCGCTGCTGTCCCCGTCTCTCCGACGGTGGGGGTGGGGGGAGGACCTGTCTCACTATGCGTGATGCTCACTTCCACTATCAGCATCCTGTGCAACTCTACTGGCAGACCTTCAGCACGAGAAAGGGCAGGTGTTCCCCCCCACCTAGGATTTCATTTAGATCCGGTGGTGGGAAACCATGTCACGAGAAAACTCTCCAAGCCCTGATACAACTGAAATTCTTTTAGATGGCGTGAGATATTGCGAAAGGTGGGGTAAACACTCCAGTCAATGAAGCAGGTTACAGTGAGCCTTGGCAGACATAAATAATCCAGCTTGGCTGATACATGATGATACGTGAATAATAGATGGTGTGACGGAGGTGGTTATGCCCACACGAGTGCCTTGTGGTGGGCCCCGAGTCCAGCGGAGAGAGGGAACCCATAAATGGATGACCCGATCTAAAAATGTGTTGCGTATGCCTATATGGCCCAGGCGCGGTTGCATTTTTTTCCCCCCCTCGCTGGTGGCTAAATAAAGAGAATTAGCTTGAACCTCGCCAACAAAGTATTGGTGGTGGGGGGGTTGGAGGGAGTTGAATAACCCAGCAATTCATTTGGAAAAGGAAGCGGGGGGGGACACGCACACACACACACACGAACACACACAAGAGCTGCATTATGATTTTCACGTGTGCAACGCCGCTGAGGCTATTAGGAAGAAATTTACTGGATCATGCTGGAATGTTCTCATTCAAGTTAATGGCAGAAAAAAAAGAGAGAGAGAGAGAAAGAGAGAGAGAGAGAGAGGGGGGAGGGGTTGAAAGTAATGTTGAAGAGCGGAAGAACATGAAAGAAGCAGCAAGAGGAAGAAGAGAGAAAAATATGAAAACAGGCTTCTATCAGAAAGACAGAGAGAGAGAGAGGGGAGAGAGGAGAGAGAGAGAGAGAGAGAGAGAGAGAGAGAGGGGGGGTGAGGAAAGATAAAATGCACCAAAACTGAGAGCACTGCAGCTGTGTAATACATCTATAAATAACTGAAATTACAGCCTGCCAGCACTGCAGTGATTTCAATCTCTCTAACAGCACGTAGTCCCACAAAAACGCCGAGGACCATTACAGCCCATGAAAAGGTAGAGTAAGCCTCCAAAAATCGGGCCGGCCTGCTTCACCCCCCCCACACACACCTTTCGCTCTCAACCCCTCCTTTCGTTTCCACATGTAGTGAAGCTCTCTGGTGACTGACAGGTTCAACACTTGGAGGACACACACACACACACACACACAACGTACAGTATAGAAACTACAGCAGCCTGGAGGGGGGAATTAAAAAGCTGAGAATAGCGATGTATGGAATGAACAGGCAGCGAAGGGAAGGAGGGAGGCAGGGAGGTGGGGGGGGGGGGGGGGGGGGGGGGAACAGAAACGCTGTTAAAAAAAAAAAAAAAAGCCTTGATAAGGTCTAGCACAGCAAAGCAAATGAGTATGGAAGGGGAGGAAAATAAAGCAGCAATGAGTTCAAGATGGCGGCAGTGCAGCATGAGCCAGTAGCAGAGGAGGTTGTTCAGTTCCTGCCGGCCCCTCCTCCTCCTCCCCCTCGTCCCTCCTCCCAGCTCTCAGAGCAGCTCACTTACCCTTCCTCTTGGCCTCTTCACTGTAGACATGGTGTTTCTTTTTTTTTTTTCTGTGTGTTTTTTTTCTTCCTCTTTCCTCCCCCTCTCCAACCGGCTAACAAAAGCCTTGCCCTTTCGCCGGGTTTTTTTTTTCTTTTTCTTTTTTCTCTTTTGCTCTCTCCCTCCTCCGCCGCTTGCTCGCCGCTTTTCTTTTTACAAAACACACTTCTTTTTCCCTCTCAACAGTCGGTTTTCTCTCACTCTTCCTAGAGCCGTGCGTTCCCCCCCTCCCCTCCCTCGCTTCCTCGTTTTTGCCTCCCCTCCTCCTCCTCCCCGGTCAGCTCTTCTCCTCAGGCAGTGGCGAAGAGCGCTGGAGCCGCTTCGTCTCCTCCTCCCCCAGCGGGCAGGGCTCAAGAGGAGCGCATGGGAGCCCTCTCTCTCTCTCTCTCTCTCCCTCTCTCTCCCTCGCTCCCTCACCCTCGTTTGTCTCTTCACAGGGTGATGAGGGAGCAGCGCTGTGGGCGGTAGAGGAGGTGCGTGGCAGTCCAGGAAGCTCTCATTCTGCCGCTGCGTGCCTCTTTGCCGTCGTCCGGCTTCGCCAAAGTCTCCCTCTCACTCTCTCTCTCTCTGTGCGTGCGTGTGTCAGAGTTGCCTTCCCCCCTGCCTCCCCTCTCCTCCCCTCTCATTGATTCCTCTTTCCGCCTGCCTCTCGTGCGCCTGTGCCTCTCTGAGCCGTTTCTCCTCTTATTTCTCGCTCTTTCCGCTCTGCCGTTTTCCCCACTCTCGCAGCCCTCGCTCCTCGTCTTCCTCGCCGGCCAGGATGATTTAAAAAAAAAAAAAATTTAAAAAAAAGAAAAATAAAAAAGGTAGGTTACTCCTTTTTATTACTCACAAAAAAGGCTTTTGTGGTAGCTTGCTCGCTTGTTTGGCCGGTTGTTTTTTTTTTTCCTCCTCTTTTCCCCCCCACTTGTCTGTTTCCTCGTTCTCCCTCGCTGCCCTCCCCTCTCCCTGGCTGGGGCGTGTGTGGCGAGCTCGAGACTCTGGCAGGCAGAGCGGCGGAAAATGAAAGCACAAAGCAGCAAAATGCATCAGCATGAATATTAGAGATGTCGTTAAAACCCAGACTCGTTTTTCTCTCTCCCTCTCTCTCTCCCTTGCTTGCTCGCTCACTCACTCACTCTCACTCTCTCTCTCTTTGTAAGGAAGTAGGCCAGCAGATGGTGCTAGCAGTTATTACATTAACTTTCACAACTTAACCCCCAAAGTACTGGATTTCGCCTACACACACACACACACACACACACCACAGACCGTCAACATGGGAGCTTTTTTGTCCCCATGTAGGTTAGTGCCGGTGACGTGTCGCGTTATTTATGGAACGGCATCTTACAGACAGGGCCAGAAATTATCAAACGCATTCATTAATTTCCCACAGGATAAAAAAAAAAAAAAAATGTTTTGCCTGACTCAAACGGTACACAAACACCGCAATCGACATCAACACGTGACTACAGCGGCGTAAAAAAAAAAAAAAAAAAAAAAAGCTTTCTTCCACTTCCTACTGCCCCTCGTACCAGACGGAAGGGACATCCAGAAGTCTCTGGTGGGGTGAGACTTCGAGCACTTGTGAGGTCAAGGCCTCGTCACCCTGTGATGACTCTTGGAAAGAAAAACAATTCCAAGAGGGGGAAACTGGACTGTGTCCAAGACATGCAGCTCTTCCTGCGCACCAGAACAGATTCTTGGGAGGAACGAGCTGGCCTTTCAGGGGACTGACAGCGTGATGCAGGGGCCATGTGCACCGGCTGGCACATGGTATCGGGAATTATGCAGAGACACAGGGCTGGCCTGAGGCCAGGTACAGTGCACAGCACTACTGGTCTGAGTTACTGACAGATATCCAATCAGCTCTGAAATCTTTATTTACTGTGCAAAATGTGCTGAGCCTGCTTCTTTCCCCGCCAACACCCTGTTCACCTTTTCATGCAGCTGCACACACATGAATATCTGAGTGGATTTGGGATGAGTCTGATTCAAATTACTACACAAAACACACACTCAATACATATCTCCTGACAGGTGGAGCTGATTTAAAGAGATGACTAAACACAACACAACACACAGTGAGACAACACCTAGAATCCTTCACAATGTCTTAAAAAAGCAAATGTCCCTGAGGAATGCTTTTATTTTGGTAGATATTACATGTTCTCTGTGTGCTTCTCTGTGTCTTTTTAGTGTTTCTAGACCAATAAAAATGTCATTTTGTTTTACGTTTGTATAATTCATCGTATCGTTCCACTCTGATCTGATCCCTCCTCAGCTCAGAGACTTCTTACTGTGAGTTGTGTTTTTTTGTTGTTTTTTTTTTTCCCAAAGTGTGGTGTGAAATATGTGGGTGTGTGTCCGTGTAGGCTACAACACAATATGGCTTTACATAGCATGTTGTACAGATAACCTCAATAAAGTCATGTGCAACTGACCAACTGGTACGGTGTGGACAGCCTCATTCAAAATGTGTGTGTGTGTAAAGCAGCTAAGGCAGAGCTTTTAAGATAAGTGGGATGACTTTTTTTTTTTTTTTATATCTCTCTGGTGTGTGTAGTTTTACATTTTTTACAGCGTTGTATCTTCTACACAGAGATGACACTCCAGTGTGTGAATAACAATGGCTGTCATGTCCAAAAACTGTGTGCAGGGAGCAGACACGAGATCCAACCTGTCAGGCCAGGCCTTGGAGTTTGGACTTTAAAGTAGACCACATGCTTACTGAGAGCTGAGCAACAGTGTCCTCCCCGAGCTAAACAAATCCACTGTCAGATAAATGCCCACTGGGGAACAGAGCCTGGGGGTGAGCACACACACACACACACCAACAGTGCAGTGGGTGTTAAAACTCATGTAGGCCCTTGGCTCTCTCTGCATAAACCAACACAAACAGAGAAAAATAAAAAAAACAAAGGCCGTCCTTCATTACCGCATCGGCAATATGTGTACATAATAAAAACAAAACTCTTAACAATCGAAACACCGTGTTCAAAGAAACATCTTGCAACAGCCTCCGTCTAAAATCCAAATAATCAAATCACTGCAACAGCGAACAGTGTTTGATGGGTAAAACAGACGACATGTGACATTTCAGAGAGCCTCAATAAACACCCAGAGAGACTTAGTTACCATACATGGTTGTTAGTAAAGATACAACATTTTTTTCTCCACTGGAAAGGTTTGTCTTGTGCGTGTCAAAAACGAGAAAATAAAGAATGAAAGAAGGGAAAAAAAAAGCTCAACAACATACAAAATGCTTCAACGGTCACATGGCATGAAGCCACAGCTCCTTGGTGACGAAGCGGTTAATATGCAAACAAGCCTGGCAGCTCTGTGCGAGGGGAGGGGGGGGGGGGAGTGGCTTCCTTTAAAGACAGAAGAGGGAGGGAGGAGGAAGAGGAGGGGAGGGGAGTAGAGAGGAAGGGGAGGGGAGTAGCGGAGCTGTTGAAAGGTAGTGTGTGTGTGTGTGTGTGTGTGTGTGTGTGTGTGTGTGTGTGGAGAGAGGGAGGGAGGCTGGCTGCAGAGGCACAGGTGTCTGTCTCTGAACACTCCATTACTTCCTCATCAAAGGGACTGTATTAGTGTGCCACTGCTCTCATTTCTTGCCTGAACCACCGTGAGAGTCTCCACTAACTCACCATTAGGGAAATGAGAGGCAGCACCAGGCTGAGTAGATGGACTAGCACCCGCCGGTGCTTCGGGGTCTACCAGCTAGCTGCTACGCTCGTACACGGAGATTATAGGCATATCCAACTGGGATAAAGTGTCACCCAGTGTTAATGGAAACGTTAGCCGCGGTGCGACGAATGACAGAACGACCGTATGATCTCTTGTGCGCTGGCACAGCTTCAGGCAGTGCACATGTGAGTTTTGAACTTCCTCAACTCACTGTTTGTTTTCATAATGCTAAACTGTGATATGGAAGGGATGCATTCAAATCCTCAAAACTGATATCAGAAAATCAATTATTTGTCATTCAACTAAAAATGCATCAACTATAATCCCCTAGAATAATTCCATTTCCTCTGGGGGGGGGGGGAGTGGTTAATAATGGGAGCATTAAAAACATCTGTCGTCGACATAATAATGCAGCACTATTGGATTCTTTCATTCAACATGCGTGAACGTCAATCAGACAGCGACGAGCGTTTCCCCCACAGGTCCAGGGCTGATTTGTAGCGAGAGCCGTCTGCAAGGGAACGCAGCACTCACAAATTAACAGCTGATTAGCAAAGTCATTTCTCTTTATCTGTAAGACTGCAAATAAAAGGCTGCAGTCTGGGAGCCGTTTTCATCAGTCTTCATGTCAAAACGCTGCTCCCTGCAGACTCCTGGAAAGTGGAAATGCTAAGTAGAACATTTCGAGGGATTCAACACGAGAAGTTGACCTCTCCTTAAAAATCTGCCACCAAAGACCACCAGAGATGAGATAAATAAGAAAAAAAATCAGTGCCAGATAAACTTATCACCTCCAGTGGCAAATCTTGTTGAACTCTCCCTTCACTTTTCACACCTTGAAAACACTTCTCAGTGCCGCTCACTAAGAATAGCCTTGGCCTTTCAGATTTCTCACAGCAACAAAGACTTCACGGCTAACCTCGTCACTGACTCTTGATCTCGTACCTACGGCTTTGTTAATGAAACATAGATCTCAGTGTTAAATCAAGGTGTGAAGAAGAAGAGAAGTCAAATGATTATACTCCGCTAATTAGGCCTACAGCTACAGGCCAGTCTGAAACCGAACAAAAGGTGGGAGGGGAATGGCGGCGCTGATAAATGAAAGGAGACACCATGCACTGCAATGCTTCCTCAACCAATTAAATACAGCACCGTGCATTAATGGTCCTTTATTCAGGGCCAAGAGTAGCGTTAGCTGGGTCGGAGCGTGGTGGCCTCTAGAGAAGCTGCTGAAAGTCTAACAAAGCATTAGAACTTCAGTCGGGCCGGACCAAAACACCAAAACACCAAACAGCCTGACTGCACAGATGAAAACACACACACAGCACAAAATGAGCGCACGTCTGCTGCAATGGGCTTAATTACTCGATTAACTGATGAATAACCAACTGTTTTGATAATTGTTATAGTTTGTCATTTTTCCAGCCAAAGGTTTGTTGGTTCTAGCTTCTTGACCGTGAAGATTTAATGCCTTAATTTGTTTTTGATGATAGTAAATGAGGAGTCTTGGACATTTTATTGACTTAAATTGTGAAAATATTATTAGTCATCGTTGCGTGAGGGTTTGAATGCCCTGGTGCAATGCTCAAAGGCACCTGGTCAGCAGTCTGGAGGACCTTCCCACATTAACTTTCCACCTGAGCAGGCAGCACACACCAGCTATACTGTCATGTGGTTTCTGGGCTACAATTCACAATACTTTCATTTCAAACTAGACAACTTAAACTTCTGATTTCAATCCTGATTAGAAAATAAGATAATTAAAGACATTTTGTATCTATGATGCGGCTCCTCATAGTGACTATTGGTTGTATAGGAACAATCGGCTTATTTCAACTTACTGTTATCTCAAAACATACAGTATTATACAAGCCACTGACACCGCTGCATACTCAGGGTTAACCAAGCAATACGCCCAACATGAAAAAGAAGAAGCATAAACATAGCTAGTGTTTGTGTGTTTGTGTGTGTGTGTGCACGCATGCATGTCAGTGAGTCTGAAGTATTTATAGTAAATAAAAACATAGCACAAAAGGATCATGATCACAAAGACATGACACACAACACGAACACACAAACAACCTGTTCTCTTACCCTCATACTGCTCTAACACACACACACTTATTCAACATACGCAATAATCTTTACACCTGGTTTATTGTTTACAGTGGATTCAATTAACAATTAAACTGCTCCAGCTGTAACAGGGACGTATCCCAGCACTGCTGCACTCCCAAACAACCTCCAATCCAACAGGCATTAATAAAGACGGCCTATTTGCTCACTATTATGCCGTCAGCTAATTGTTCAGCGCAGACAGCCACTCCTAGTGCTGACAAAGAGGGTTCGTAAGCACAGACAGACCCATGTGAAGTGTAACAAGTACAGCATGTTGCATCCAGTCATGTGGCTAGGACGTTACCGAACACCAGGGGGTGACTGTGAGGAGAGGGAGCAGCAGCGCATGTTACAGAGAGAAGACGTCTGCCATCACCTCCATGTGAGTTAGCCGTCTGATCGGTCGTGTGATAATACCAGAATGTTATCATGCATTTGACTGACATCAACAACAACAACACAAAAAAAGGAAGTTGTAAAAGTCCTCAACAGTTTATGACCAGTTGTGATATAATTCTGTCCTCGTCCTGCTCGTGTCTGGGTTTAGTGTGGCTTCCTCATGATGCTCACGTTCTCGTTAACCCCTGCACCAAACAGCTGTGACTCCGGTTTGACTCTAGTGCAGAATACAGAGTACTGAGCCTGAGCCTGGCTCCGTGTCAGTCAGGCCCGATGACTGAGGAAACGCCAGCAGTGATTCTAACTAGGGCATCTGGCCTTCTTGCATCTTTAAGCGGCGGCTCAGAGGGCAGTCGCTCAGCAAGATCTCAGATGATATTTTAAGGGCTAGCACTGTGTATAAGCTCTAGTGGAGCATGAGCCAAAGTGAAAGCAAGAGGCCATCCATCCACAGAGGGACACCCTTCATAATTAGCAGCTGACTCGCACATTTTACAGAGCAGCAGTGGGGCTCTTTTCCTACTTAAAACACAGTCCACCATTAGAAATGCAGCTCTTTAATGAATTAAATATTAGTGCGTGTGAATTTGTTTAGAGGTCGTCAAGGTAGTGGCGAGGCAACCTTTGTAGCTACAACAAACTGACTGTCCTGTCGTTGCACCTCAGCAACACTTGTTGAATTGCTACAGCAACAAAAATCAGCAGTTGTGTGTTATTTTCTGACAGAAGAGTGAGGGATCACTGTCTGGGCCTTCTGGAAAAGATCTTGGGGGGGGAAAAAAAAAAATCCTTGTGTTTCAATTTGGATTTTATTTTTGGTTCCTATTAGCAATGGAAATACTGTAGTAACCCGAGGAATTTGCTGAAAAATGGAAACACAGCGACGAGGAAGTCGAGCAGCGGTCCAGGTTCGATTTCATCCAGGGGGTGTCATGATATTGCAAGAATCACAACAACCGGGATTTAAAAATTGTTAATGCTGAATATGGTGTGAGCAATTAAATGACTTCATGTGGTTGTCTTCTGTCTAATAATTGAGTTTAACTGTTTGTTTTGTGCATTTTCAGTCTAAACTTGCAACAAAAATCAAAGATAGAGTTCAGAAGAAGTATTTTCTTCATTTCTATACTGAATTTGTTTGGCCATGTACAGAAATCTGACATTGTGACAGCTCTTATATTCCAACCCAGGGCCCTTTGCTGTGTCACATCTGTCCACTTAAGGTTAAAAAAGCCCACAAAAAATAATTTTAAAAGAAGCCAGAAGTTTAGTCATATCATCCAAACCACCTAATTTGGAGGTAAAACCAAAGTGACCGCACCAGCCGTGGTGCCTCAGGGTGACTGCAACTGAACTGAGAACCGAGCACAGAAATACAGCCCGTACAGTGGGTCAAGAGTTGAACCAGGGCTCAGACCTTTTTAATAAAAGCCTCATTCTCAGATGTCCGCGGTTACTTTGTTTGGACCAAAGTAATTATAGAAACAACAGCCAAACTGAAGCAAAAAGGAGGATCGATGCTGTAAAAAACCAGAAGCATGCTTTAAACTACATGTGGGGAAAATCTAAACTAATCAAAGGATAACTTATTAAAACCGTATTAATCGTTCCACTGAAATGAGAATCCTGTCCCAGTAATGTGGACTTGAAGCAGCACAGGTGGCCTCCACAGAAGTGACAATTTTGCAGATGCTGTATGATTCATCTACCCCAGAGGAATTGAGTGTTTTGCATACTGAACAGCTCAAGGATTTCTTGTGCACTTCATATTCGCTGTCAGAAAACAAATTCATTGCACCTCTCTTCTATAAGGCTGTTTTTTTTTTTTTTAACTTAGCCGTGGTAGTTCTGAGTAAATGACGCAGTGCTCTCCACGTCAGAGACGGCACAGCAGGTCAGACACCAGCCAGTAAAGTGAAGCTGAACCCTGCAAAACAAGCAAGCCGGATGATGCCATTCATTAATGGGAACATCGGTGCAAACTGAAGAGCGGAGCTGAGAGGAGGTCCCTCAGGATGTGAAAGAGAGAGCCAGACAGAGAGCGAGGGGAGGAAAGAGAGGAGGGATGAGGTAGAGGGAAATTCAGCGAGGGGGGCTTACTGCCAGACCTTTACAACTCCTTCATTATTGAAGCGGTGCAAAGTGAGAGCGAGGCCAAAGCCTGTGTAAAAAAAATAAATAAATAAATAAAAAAAAGGAACACACACAGAGGCGACTATGTACATCTGCACACAAGCAAGACAGACCGGGTGCGTAGTCAACCTGCAGCCTTCAGGATATGATGAAGTAAGGATTTTTTTTACTCCCCCCCCCCTCCTCTTATTTCCACCTCCTGCTCAGTGTGAGGCAGGTGTCTGTGGAGAGTCTCTGCTGGAAATCATAGAAGCCAGGCACACGACATAATGAGCAGGATCACCTCTACCACAATCACTGTGGTATCATTTTATAAAAGAATGAGAGAGAGCTCAAACTGTTCAGAATATAGTGTATATGGGAAAAAGAAGATGAATAAATCATACCAAGATGTGAAAAAACATATATCCCTGAACACCACAAAGCAGAGACTAGAGTGTAGCATTGCACACACACAGTACACATGTGCAATAAAGTATATGCACAGAATCCAAAGGGGATTGTGTTGTACAACTCACACATGTTGCAGGGATAAAAACAAAAAAAAAAATGGCTGTTTGAATTTACTGTCTGTTCTGTCAGATTACTGTCAATCATCGACTTCGCTGGTGGCCACCAAATAATCAGATATAGACACTATAGTCTACTGCAGTTTGATTTGAGAGGACAAGCTGTCAGAGATGAGCTGGATCGTTTCATTGTCATTCAGCCGCTGCACTTCGTCCAATTGCGGCCGCCGACATTCATAATTCAACTCGGCTCAGTGCGACAATCATCGTGACCATCAGTGTGACTGCCGGGCTGTGAGACAGAGCAGGACAAGAGTGGCAGCAAGTGATGACAAAGAAAGATCTCGATGAAAAACAAAGAAAAGTTCATGCTGTTCATGTCGATGGATGGAAGAAATCAATCGACGAAGACAGAAAGATCAGAGGCTGCGTGCAAGACCTAAAAAAAAAAACAAAAACAAAACATCCCTGGCACTGAAGGAACTTTAAACTGAGATGTTCTTTTTCTTCAGACTGCAGCTGCACTTTTGGAGACACAATCATTAATAAAAACTACATCTTATCTTAACTGTTCTGCTTCACTAAGCCACATTTAAGCTCTTAGCAGTGTAAATCTAATCCTTTTAAATGAGTTGATAAAAATCCATATAAAAACAAAATACTTCAACTCAGACTTAAATTCAAAGCTGGTTTGATTTAATCGAGATTAACTAAACTGAGATATGATCCAGTAAATATGTCGTATTTTCAGTTAATGTGTTATTTTCACTGACATTTAATTTAAAAAGGCACTCAAAACATAATTAAAAAAAAAAAAAAGGATGACAAAAACAAATCTGAAGAGAGTGTACTCTCTCACTGAGGGAAACCGCCATTACAAACAATGATCCTAATCTTTAATTTTTCTCTTTGTCTCTCAAAGACAAAAAAATAAAATCATGATAACAGGAACTACACTGTTCTTGGTTAAGGTGTCTAGACACAATTCACCCCAGCAAGCCAAAGTAACCACATTAACAGAAACACCAAGATGGAGTCAGGATTTCAAATATGAAACATATCTTTTTAAAATGCAATCCAAGAAACGCACGTCTATTTCGACCAGGTGCTTTGAACCTTATTCACGTTCAGTTGTTTCTAAAAATCCAGCCTTTTGCGAGCCTGAGCGACGTTACTTTAGCTTGACTCACTTCACAGTAAAACGATGACAGATTAATGACACACCGGTTTAGACAGCAAACTTTCTTCTTCAAAAGTTAACAGACAATTGAGTCAATGGCCCCTACGCAACAGAAACGAAGTGTAAAAGACTCAACTTACAACACAGGCGTCCATAGCAACTAGCTAACGACTTCCTACTGACACGAACCTGTTTGCTGAGCTCACAAATCAGTAACTAGTTAAGAGCCAACCGCCGTCTCTTTGGACAATGTGACCACCATAAAGTTCTGTCAAAGTCAAACAAAGATTACGAAGTGTCAAGTGAAAAGGAAGGAAAGAGCCTATCATTTTCACTTGCTTTACGCTAGCTGGCTCGCAATCTTTACTTCATTTTTAGATGTTTTATTCCAAGATTTTTTCCTCAGACAATCCCTCCCTCCAACCGCAAGACGACAATCATTGTGTCAGCTGTAAACGCAAGGACAAAAGGGTCACAACCTCTTCGTGCCTTTTCTAAATTTCCTCACTTGCACCCAACACTAAGGCTAATCTAGTGATTTCTATGCTGTCTTCAGTCTTTCTATGCCCAGGGACACTGTGACACTGTCTAGCCACCCAGCTTTCCTTCCCCTCTCAAACCAGTCAAAGGTTAACACGAGTTCAAGGAGGTTTGCCTCACGTCACGACCAAAAACTGCATTCCAGTCACATACACAGAGACACAGACACACACAAAAACCCTCCACATTTGACCGCTGAGCAAACATTCACCCCGCCATCACAACTGAAAAATATTCAAAAGCCATTTAATCCCTGGAGAAAGAGGCTCGAGAGAAAAGGAAGGACGGAAAAAGCGGAGTAAAAAAGAGCATACTTTAAATTCAGACCTACTGTGCACTTTGGGCTGGCAGCGTTCCCACATGTTCCTGACACACTCAGTCCAAGTACAACTCCCTCCTCCCTCTTCTCCCACAGCTCCTCCTCCACCCCCCATCCCCCGCCTCCTCTCCCGTGCCCTCCCCTTCCGCCAACAGCAAGGACCACCTGACTTCCTGTTTACCTCTGACCCTTAGCTATCCCCCGCCCCCGCCTTTATCTGGCAGGCCTCCAAACAGACAGGCTGATGGGGCCGGATGCAAACACTCAGAGCGCTTGACAGAGCGAGCGAGCGAGCGAGCCGGAGGGAGGGAGAGAGAGCGAGAGAGCGAGAGAGCGAGAGAGCGAGAGAGCGAGAGAGCGAGAAAGAGGGTGGGCTGTGTATGGATGTTGGGGGAGGTGATTCGGAGAACGTGTGTGAATGAGACAGCCTATTACCATGTGGCCACTGAAGCAGCAGGTTTCCCAGGGGTGTGTGTGAGTGTGCAAAGTGTGCGCGCGTGGTGCACGTGGGTGGTGGGGCGAGGGCTGGGGTGATGCATGGTGTCAAGTTTCAGGGCTGATTATGGCACTGCCTGCCCAGTCTGGACGGCTGGTTGGCTGGGAGTTATATAAACCTCAGAAGAGAGGTCAGGAAGCAACAAAGCTGCACACACGCGCCAACCCTGCTTTCGCGCGCGCACACGCCCTAAGTTGCTTGCTCGCGACACGGCTCGGAGGCCAAGGAGAGGGTATGGACTAGAGGACTGAGCTGCGATACCCTGTCAGATAATAAATCTAAACCAGCAACGCAGGCAGGCGGGAAGGAGGCACCTGCTCAGTGTCAGTGCCGGGGGGTGGCTACAGTAGGCCAGGCCATCAGTATCCATCAGCACACACTTCCATCTCTGTTTTTATTCTATTCAACGAGGGAGCCTTTTGCACCCTTATATTTGAAGCCTCAGGTCTGATAAAAATAACAAACTGAGTGCAAAAAATAATCATAAGGAATACATGTGTCATGTCAAGAAAGCTGGCAAATGACTAATTTACCAGAGCAGATGAAGGCTGGTGTGATATCACAAAAAGGAAAAACCATACTGAGGCTAAATAAGATCATAGATAAACTCAGAAGTACTCTAATTCAAGGATTTTTTTTTGTCCCTGAGATGTCACCGTGGCAGGTCACATTTCTACCAACCACTCAATTTTATTTGTCTCCTACTTGAGAATTATAAACCCTGAGTCGGTGGTTTCTCTCAAAAGAAATATGGAATATATCGTGCCACATCAAGTCCCAACTACTTCAGTGTAAAAAGAACTGACCTGCATGTCGCCTGAAAATACCTGCCATTACAAAACACCCACCTTGTGTTTGACAGGTGCCAATTTAACTCCCTGCTGATATCAGTTTTTTTTTTTTCCAGGTCTAGTCCATGTTGTGATGTTTATTATTCTGCAGCATCGGATCACCAATACACAATATGTCAATCTAACACCAAAAATATGGCAGGAAGCTTGGCTGTGAGGTTTCAAAGAGGAGGGAAAACGTCTTACTTGAGCTATGAAATATTAAATCATCTTTGCTCATTACATCTGAGCCTCTCTTATAGTCAGTTGTGAAAAAACTACAGGTTATGAAAACGTGAAATCATTGATTATCATGATTATCGTTAAAATCAGCCATGCAGCAGCAGTTACTTATTGGTTATTGTATTAGCTGATACCAGTAAGAGATCGGCTGTGGTGTGTGTACAGGGGGGAAACTACAGGTCAGGAGGAGGAGAAGCTGGAAAATACTAAGCTACCAGAGTGAGACTTTAAACATACCATAAAAAAGGGGCGTAATCACAGTCAGACATGAGGTTACTTGACCACTGCTCACTGAAATCTGCTAGTAAGGCAACTAGATGGAGGTGCAACGTCAGCACACAGTCGTGGAAGTGTGGGAGGACTTAAAACGAGGGTTTTCCACAAGGAGCTTCCACAGCTAGCCAGAGAAAAAAGCCAGCTTAGGGGTGTCAAGCCCAAATTCAGTGGCACCTCGCAAATTCTAATGCCCCTATCATATACATCAAGGCTGTCAAAGGCATCAACATCTCAATTTCAATTAATCATACATTTGATGGTCTTAAAAGTGCCAAAGCTGTAAGGCTACACAGATATTAAACATTTGACAAAATGTATTGGCATGTGTTCAGTGAACTGTGTGCAGATTGTTTAAAAATAAAGAAATTATCCTATTTTGTGTGCCGAGGACTATTTTTCTTTTAGCCGTGCATATGGAAATAGAAAGCATGTTGTTTGGAGTACTAGTATTGTGTCAAAGTTCAGAATTCTGGGATTGTGACAACTATAAACCCTGATCTCAATGTCGTGTTTGTTTTAAAAAATCTGTTAAGAATGATCATTCACTACACACATGTAGGCCAGAATATTTTCACATCCAACACTGAATTTAGGGTTTATATCAACTAAACTAGAGTTGGTGATATTTAATGTAGTGAAAAGATAAACCAAGATGGTTTTGGTGAGTTTGACTTGTGTGAAGATTGTTTTACAATGATACTGATTCTGTTTCTGGTTTAACAAAGCAGATTTCTCTCTGCAGGGATCCTTTTTTATGTTTTCAAACAGTAACTTATTTTTTGTGGACTTACCTCGATGGTCAAAGTTGTCAACACGGGCTATATTAGAGCCACTGCAGTCCGTGTTGCAACTGCTGGCTTGGATGAACTACTGGACTGATTACAAAACTTTGTGTACCTGTTAGTCATTTATACACCTCGACATATAAACATAGTGCCAGGTTTAAACATAGAGGAACTGATGTTTAAGTAATGGTGTCAGTACAGACATGTAAAAATAAGTAACAAGTATAATCCTAAAATTTTAAATCAGACCAGAAACTGCTAAAAGGAGCTTTCATTTTTTGGTTGATTCTGGCGGCCCCTGTAGATAAAGGCCTTATGAGCACCACTGCCACATCTGCTCAAAGATAACAGATATTTGTACTCATATAAAGCGCTATCAAATCCAATTAAAAAGACATAACACAAGTGATCGAGAAAAGAAAAAAAAAAGGAAAAAAAACAGATCTCTAATTGAAAATCAACCACAAAAAACCATTTACTGTACAGATCGTATCAATATTGAATTAGACTATTAGACCGTCAGTAAACAGACAAACCAAGACCCTTGCTGTAAATCCAGTAATGCCACAATGGAGTCCATCTTATTGATTGGCAACGCTGCCCATAACAGCCCATTAAAGTCTTCACAAATTCCATCTCACACTTCTTTTGCTGCCATTTTAAAATGCACAAATTATTCATGATTCTCGCCTGAACACGTTAAAGTTCACACGCATGTTTGTTTGAATTTTGATTCATGGCATAATTGCTGAAGACATAATGTTCTACAGAATTTAACCTCTGAATATGGCAACCTGAGACAAATGTTCAGCTGTGAACCGTGGGTGCTCATCAGAGCTGACCACTGCCACCATTGGAAGCCCTAATTAGCCACATTCACTGCGGGGGAGAGAAGAGTGGACAGCTATCCCCTGATGCCTTGCCTGTTCAGCAAACACACCATCAGCAGGCTCTTCACACATCAGTGCACATGAACAGCACAGTCAGCCTGTAAGCATCAACACAGGGCTGGGTGTTGACACAGACAGGGAGAGGCTCGTTCAAATGGCTGTGGTTCATGGCCCCATTTCAATCAAGGACCTTTGCAGATGGCCGAATGGTCTGTGTGGATGGGCTCTGGTCAGGCAGACAACCAGTTCCGCTGTCACCTGCTGCCTGTTGGGGGATAGTCAACGCAGTACTCAACACAGGTGGTGTTTTGGCTCACGGGCATAGGTTTGGTTTCAGTGGTGGTGAGGCATAATGGGTCTGCTGCCAGTAAGAGGACACTGATTAGAGTGATTTAAATGAGTCACTCGAACGGTTACTGTAAAATTTCAAATCATTTGAAAAACAACCTTGTCAGTATGCGGACCATGAAAAAAAAAAAAAAAAAAAAAAACCCACAAGTGCTCTCATGAAAAAATCTCTTTCTGCAGCCCTTCAGCAAAATGTGTTTGTCAATCCAACAACTATTTTCAAAAGAGGAGCACATGGATGTGTTGAAATTTACATGTCCTCTTCCACGTGTGCACATGAAACATCTGTTGCTTTTGCTGCTGGTCATGTGTCACTTGTGGGCCAGGAGGCAGTGTGGATGCTGCTAAGTTACTAGCCAACTGAGGTCCAGGAACCGCCTGAAGCCTGTTACAGCCAGCTAATGCATTCTCTCAACCTCCCCCTCCGCTTCTCGTCTGCCTCTCATGCTCTTCCTCTCTGTCTCTTTGCCTCCCTTTCTTTCCTAGGCTCTTTTTTTTTTTCCATGAGCTACTGCTCTCTCCATCTCCCAACCCCCCTCCCCCCTCTCAAGTGCTAACCACTCTCCTCCACCACGCTCTTTTCTTCCCGCCTGCTCTCACATTCGCATACACACACCCATAGACACACACACACACACACACACACACACCCATAGACACACACACACACCAATAGACACACACACACAGAAACTGTGGCAGCAACCACAACAGCGTGCAACCTCCCCCACACTCCAGCGGGGCAGTGTGCAAGTGCCTCTGGCTTGCCCTGACCCACATCTTGATATAGCCCTAAGTATGCTTACAGCTAAGTCCAGAAGACACTCCTGCCACTCTTAGCCTAATCAGACCTGACCTGCTGTCAGCACACTGGGCAGATCTGCACAGACCATTATCATTTTCAGAAGGCTTTCAAAAAGGGCCCTAGGTACTGCCTCTCCACCACTGATTGCAGGTTCCCTAGTAGACAAAACATGTTCTATCTGGGATAGTTAGTTAAACATTACATGACTGTCTGGATTTTGGGCCATGCTTCACTATCGAGAACACACCTACTAGTAAAGCAGTCTATTCAAATATTACATCTAATTTCTGCTAATTTTAATGTATCAATCTTCATCCTCCCAATTCCCCTCATTAATCCATAGTGAGAAGAAATAGGGGTAAAGGAGAGAGTGTCCAGGCTGTAAGGACATAAATTAAACTTGGGCAAAGAGAATTTCACATTTTGAAGTTGGTTCTGCCACATAACAGTTAAATTGAAAATAACTTAAGTTTGTAATACCTTCTCCTCCTTGAATTCAACAGGTGGTGATTTCCTGGGCTCATGTCCCCTCTCCTGACTGGACTCGCCCCAGGAACAGTTGGAGTTATCCTCTTGGCTGAGAGCAGCCTCCAGCTGGGGCAGTAGGTCAGGCAAGAGGTCCGGAGGCTCCAGGCCTTCCAAGTCTCCGTCCTGAGCATCTGATGGAAGGAGATCGTCTCCCAATGCCTCGAATCCATTAGTGTTGATGGCCCCGCAGTTTTGAGGCTGCTCAGAGGGCAACTGGCTGGCCATGTTGGGGAAGCACCTCATAGATTCCCCAAATATCTCAGATGACTTGCAGTTTCCCTGGGCTTCTCCTGAACAACGCAAGGCCCGGAAAGGACACTCATCTGCCTGGCTGACTGGGGCCCTGGTGTGCTTTTGACTCATAACAGCTGCTGATGGAAACTGACATACTGTCCCTGGGAGCTCAGGCACTGTGGGAGTGAGGGGTGCAGCAGTGGTGGTTGGCCTAGACACTGAGGCTGATGACAAAGGCTGCTGACTGAGAGTAGGTATTTCTGGCTCTCCGGGGTAGGCAGGGTACTGAGCCGGTTGGTAAGCAGCGGCAGAGCATGTGGGCAGGGAGTGAACCATAGATGACGGATGCATGGGGAAGGGCAGGTTAGGGTCTTCAGGTCCCGATCCAGAAAAGGCTTGACCACTCCTGGTCAACTGATAGCTACCCTGCTGCTGCTGCGGTTGCAAGCAAGTACCACTCAGAGAAGCATTTTGACTATCCAAATAAGACTTACTTGGAAGAGCCCTTGAATGGAACCTTTGCCCTCCGACAGCAAGTTGGTGCTGGACCTGCTGCTGCGTATGGTGAATCTGCTGTTGGCTCTGAGATTGACCACCCTGGTGAAAGGAGAAATTGTGATGGTGCTGTTGCTGCAGGGACATTGTCTGTGTGTTAATTTGTTGGTGCTGTCGCTGGTTTAACAGCTGCTGCTGATGACTTTGCTGTTGTTGCAGCTGCTGCTGCTGCTGCCGCATTCTGTGCTGCTGTTCCTGTTGTTGATGACACGGGTGGTGTTGTTGCTGCTGTGTTGGTTGTTGTCTGACATGAATTTGCTGGTTGTGCAGTTGCTGCTGATGACAGAGCTGCTGTTGCTGATGTTGCTGCTGTTGAGATAAGGGGTGGTACATATTCCCATTCTGGTCTTCGTTGCCCCACATTGGACTGCTACTGTTACAGAACAGCCCATTGGATTGAGGTACTTGGCTCATGGCAGCATTGTGGTACTGGCCATGTTGATCTGCAATCAAGCCACTGCCTCCACCACCTGTGCCCCCAGGACCAGGAAATGCCTGTGCCATAGGATTCTGTGCCTTCATGCCAATGTAGTGACCCATCTGCTCACTGTAAGTAGGCATGGTTTGTTGTGAAGAAACTGGCGGCATCATGTCTTGGTGCTTCCCTGAGCCAAGAGGCTCCACTTGGAGCGGCTCAAAGTCGGCACTGAGGTTTAGCTCATCCACAAGTGATGGTGCTGAAGCGAAGCCATCCTCATCCAGCCCTTCCAAACCCCCAACAAAGAGGTTGGGATCATTAAAGAAGTCCATGGCCGAGGCTGGAGGGTAACTGGAACCTTTGAAACTCCACTGGATCCAAAATGGTCCCAATGAGCCTCGCTGTCTACAGAGCTACAGCATGTCCATTATATTGTGTCCCTGTCCCAAAAACAAAAAAAGGAGAAAGAATTAACAACATTAATAATAAGATGAAAATGTGTGGGCTAGATGAACATCAGATAACAGTTTGCACAACAAACAAGCTAATTAATAATTTTCAGGGACAATAAATGACAACTCAAGTGTATTTTTTGCTATATCCTACATTTATCTATACAATATAATATAATGTTTATCTTCCATTTCCCCATCAGTATGCTACTAGAATGATATGAACGGCCAGGCAGAATCAAATATAAAGCTGTCAAATGGCAGGTAACGGCAAGGTCAGAAGGCTCTGGGAGAAACTTGGTACTGTCAATTAGCTTGCCTTTCATGTGTATAGCAAAGCAGCTGGTGCAAACCAACCGCCAGTCATCAGCAGGTGCCTCTTCCTGTACCCCCCTCCCTTTCCACACAGACACACAAATGCACCTCCAACCCCCACCCCCACAACCATTGAAGCTGCCTGCCCTGCTACTGCAGAATGTGTGGGAGGTGCAGACAGCTGATAGAATTTCAACAGCGAGGGACACAAGCAGATGAGGTCTTTTGAGAGAGCGTGTGTGCGTATGTGTGTGTGTATGAGTGCTGCAACCACAGACCAGCGGAAGATGACAGAAGCATACCCAGGTCAGTCATTACATGCTGACTTGCTATGCACACAGTCACACAAAAAGGCCCAAAGACACTTACGTAGTATCTTATCTAACATATACATTACATTTTTTGCATATGACATAGTTGTATTTTTTGGCATTCACTACATTCAATGTAATACACTCTGCATAAGCCACAGTTTGTTTGTTTTTTTATATCTCCAACTATGACAGCCTCAAATTCTCCACGTGTGATCTGTAATCATGTGCTAAATTAGTCACCAAAAAATGATGATGGCAATGATGGACAGAGTGCTCAGAGTACACTCACAATGAGGTCAAAAAGGCTGTGTTTTTTTTTTTTTTTTTATATCAACACATGTAACTAGATATTCTTAAATCCCAATACACATCAGGCACACCGTTAATGTTCTTCCACGGTCTGTGAGCAAACATGGTGAACATGGTCATGCCTGAGCTGTACCTGAGCACTAAAAATGAGGTTCTAATTGGGAATATTTCAAAATTAAGGGTATGTGTTTAGACGTTTATTTGCCCAAGTTGCATGCTTGGTCCATATTTTACTAAAGCACACACATACTATCTGTACTTATCTGTATCACTATTGGTCTTGGTGCTGGAGCCTTTCCCAGTTCACACTGAGTGAGAGGCATGTGTAAACCCTGAACAGGTCCCTGCTAACCACTCATGCTCGCATCGACGCCTACTTGCAATTCTTGAGTCACCAATAAACCTGACCTGCATGTGTTTGTGTTTGGACTATGAGAGGAAACTCAAGTACCTTGAGAACACCCACGCAGGTCCAGTGAGAACATTTAAACTGCGCACGGAAGAGGCCCCTGTCGTTCAGTAGGTCAGGACCCAGATCCTTCTGCTAATCACTGCATCACCGCTCCGTCCTATTTTCATACCAGCCATTCTGTGACTGATTTGTGTCGTTTGTTAGTAGGCTTCTAGAATTCATATGAAAAAATTCTTGTTTTTTGAAGTCACTAATCATAATTTGTCACTCCTGTGGTTGTTCAAATGTCATATAAATCGTGTAGTTTATAAAAACATGAGCCTGTCTGGGTTAAAATAAACATCTATAGCTTAATCATTTACAGTATAACTCATCACCTCTGCCAAAGAGATGTTTTCACCCGTCTCTCTTTGTTAGTTGGTTGGCAGGATTACGCAAAAGCTACTGAACTGATTTCCACAAAACTCATGGAGCATGGATCTCAGCCCAGAACAGCACCAGTGACCTTTGGCGTAGATCCGGATAAAGTGGACGATCCAGGAATGTTTTCCCACTTTCTTTAACATTGCAAGACAGTGTTTTTTGACATGTTTGTTTATTCCTCAGGGTGTGTGGACCTTGCAGATAAAAAAAAAATTCAGTGTATTTTGGCTGCTGGAATATCTGAGTGAATACAATTTGGATCGTAGATCTGGTTAGCTTAAAATATGGTTAAGCAGTTACAGGTGGTTGAACTGAATTTGATATTGCAGGCTTGACTGATTTAAGGCATGTGTTGGGCATTGGCAGAGACATGTGCTTTACTGAGTGCCATTCTAATTTGTAGTGTTGCACAGACAGAATATGTAACCAGAACAGATTATATATCTTGTTTTGAACAGAAATTCTGTTGAGGACCATGGCCAGACTATACACCAAGTGGTGTGTTTGGTACTTAATTCGCACTTGACATTAAATCAATATAAATGTGCAGCACCAGGTTTTATTAACGTTGTTCACATGAACTCAAATAATACACTGAACAATTATAGGTAGAAAAAATCACCAGCAACCATCATCAACAGGTCCCAACAGTAAACTTTTTCTGTTTGCAGTTTGGGCTGAGCTACCAACTCACTCCAGGGTTTTGTTTATGATCCTTTTTATTGGGGAATCACGTGACTGTCTTGAAAAGTGACATTCCTTGTTGCTAATTGTTTTACGCTTCCTTGTCTCACACTCAACAAGCAAAACAAGAGGCCGAACATACTGCTTGCATTAAATGCCCTTGTGCGTGGTTGAACGTCTTGCTTTCCATTTCGGCATTCACGTTAACAGGTTGGAACAGACAACCTCAAGAATTAAGTAACGCGGCTCATGCATGTGTGAAGCAAGGCTGCGGCGAGGCGTCGTCTAAAGATTCAGAGTCTTGTCAAAAAAGAAAAAGACCTGTAGGAAGTCCTCTGGACATCACACCAGCTCTTTACTACAGATTTAATGTGTGTATCTGTAGAATCAGTCACAGCCATGGAGAGGACAGGCCAAGGGCAGTTTATTTTTCCTGTGCACGCTTTTTCTTGTCTACCCGTCTCACTCGCTCTTCTGACGGGGTTAAAGGAAAATTGCATTGTCATATTTATTGATAATTATCAAAAAGGTACACTCCACGTAAAAGCTGCTTGTGGAGGGACACGCGCGAGTGAGGAACAGCTCAGAAACATATCCATCAAGCATGATGCAAGAAGGAACTGTAGACCACAGGTAAAAGAGGGAGGAGACCACACTGCATGAGGAGCAAAATGTGCAAGAAAACTGTGTCTTTTCCGAGTCGTACTGACAAGTTAATTAGACTTTCTCCTACCACAAAAAAAGAAATTTTAAAGTATCTAACAGAGCCGAAACAATTACTCGCAAAATAATCTTTTTAAGAGGTAAAATGTGTCACAATAAGTGTTTTCATGAAATGTTTTAGCTCTGCAGAAATACTCTAATTTTCCACATGTAATAAAACATGCTTGTTTGGCAGAGAACAGGAGAAGTGCCACAACATCATGCATCACATCAACATCAGTCCCCCATGCACTCTACTAGCACTTTCTTATGATAGTGATACTCAGGCAAGATGGGAACTAATCATTTCAGATGACACTACTGGGTTCGTGCCAAACAAAAGACGATATATGAGGTGCTAGTGGTACTTCGGTTAACGAACACAGAAAAAAAAAAGTGGGTGTTGAAAATCCTGCTGATTTGTATGAGCTGAAATCATTTCCAGCTGATATCCTTTTGTCTATAGAATTCAAAGTAAGCTTGAGATACAGTTGGACACAAGCTGAAAGCTGAGACGAGTTAAGGAGTCCATTCAAGACAAATGGACTTCCATTTCTATAGTGTATTTTTCAGTCTACAGACCGCTCACAGCGCTTTGCAACACGTGTCACATTCACCCATTCATACTCTGATGGCAGAGGCTGCCATGCAAGGTGCCAACTGCTCATCAGGAACGGTTTGTGGGTTCAGTATCTTGCTCAAGGATGCTTCGATATGCATCCGGTGGAGTCATGGATTCGAACCAGACCTGACCCGCTCTATCTCCTGAGCTACAGCCACCTCCCTAAGAAAAAAAAAAAAAAACATCAAATATGACAACTGAAGTGTATCATGAAGCATCTTTGAAAGAAATTAGATCTTCTTCCCAGTGTGCCATGGATCCCTGCAGCATATTCCAGATCCTGCTAGCCAAGGCGCTGCTAGCCTTTGAACAACACCTCTAATCTGGCCCTGAGGCACAAAGACCGGTCCCCCCCCTTCCAACACAACCCTGAAACCTCCGTCGCCTGCCAGCTGTTTCCTTCATAACCATGACGCTGTGAGCACCGTCCAGACACGTGCAACTTCATGCCTAAATGTCAACAAGAAGCTCGTGCGTAACTGAGGTCCCGAGGTCGCCATTGAATCCCGGGACTGATGTCATGCAAATGGCCACTTCTGGCGAGGCTCGGTCGAAACGCCGTTCAGATCAGACCGCAACAACTTGTAGCTGGAGGAGCGTCAGAACTGCGGCCGGGTGGCGTGAAGACGGCAACGCGTCAAAGTTTGTCAAAGTAACTGTTGCGACTGAAGACGCGTTTAATGTTGTTTTTTTTTCACGCGTGAGCCTTACAGTGTTTTTAGATGTTACATGAGCGCGGTGCGTTCAAGGCTTTGATTGAAGACAAACAAAAGAGACGCCGGGCTCACCTCTGAAGTCGGCAGCATCCTCTTCATCTCCACCGCAGCAATGGCTCCAGCGCCTAACCCTGAGCGCGGCGGCTGATAAAAGCCGGCGAGGCGGCAATGTGTTGCGCTACTTTTAAGCGCAACCGCTCGCCAAGTGGAAACCAAATGAGCACACGTGGGACATCTGATATTCGGGGGGTTAAAATTGCTAACCCGGCGGGTGTCGAGACGGGGTAGACACGTGCTCCGAGCCGAGCCGAGCCTCCACTTTGGAAGCCACAGGATTCAAGAGGTGTCGTGACGCGAGGAAGAAGAAGAGGAGGAGGGGGAGGGGGAGGAGGAGGTGGAGGTGGTGGTGGTGGAGGGGGGGGAGGTGGCCGGAGATGGATGGAGAGATGTCGACAGCGATGGTGTCCGCGATAGTGCAACTTGTTTGTTATCTCCAGGCGAGTTTCGTTTTCTTTTCCCCAATAAAAGCCGCCGGCGTTTTGGCACCGCTCGCAAGGTGCCGCGTCCACATTAATAAAGAAGTGCGCTTGCGAGCTGAGCCCCGGCCCAGGTTGTCGCTGTCAGTTCAGGACCATCGAGACCAAGAAAAAAAAAAAAAACCCTAACGGAAAGCGAGGGGTACTTTGGAGACACGCGTATTTTCGTATTTTTCATTCAACCCGGCAAACTCTGAGAAAAGTACGACGGATTTATTGTTTTCATATTACGCTAACTTACTGGGGAAAAAGTAAATAAAAATAAATAAATAAATAAAAAACAGCGAGCAAGTTTGGCAAGTGAACAGCGTTCTGTCTGCCGGGAAGATACACACTCAGCAAGGCGGTGTGTCATCAGACAGCTGAGGCGAGCCCCACTGACCGACTGTCACCAATTTGACAGCTCCTCGCCTGAATTAAACCCAACCCGACCGCTCCAAAATTCACGAAAAACATCTACAGAAGAAGGTGTTATTTCTTACCTGAAATGAACCCAAAAGCGCAACTCCGGTGCGTCAACGTAAGGAGAGTGTTATCGGCGAAGTTGGGACTGTGTTGTTTAGTTGTACTCCTGCTGGCGACCACGGCACAGCGGCTCCTACCCGCTGCTGCTGACGTGACTGTGATAACACCGCATTTGCATATTAGTGACCTCCTCTCTGATTGGACCGCCGACAATTTGGCACAATTTCACCCCTGCGTGTGAAAATTAAAATCCGGTCCCCCGGCGCGCGTGCCTTTGGTGCGGTGGCGCCCCCGCACAGCACCGGAGAGCGGCTGATTAAGTGACGGATTCGCGTCTAAAGTCCCCGTGTTGACAGAGTGCATAAGATGGCCGCGTCCGAGCCAGAGCCAATCCGGAGAGGTTTCACTTTCGCACACGCACCGGAGTCGCTCCTCAATGCAAACGTGACAGGAGCGCGGAGAGAGCGGCTCTCCACGCGCGGGTACACGTCGACCTCTGGTGGCTGTCTCCGATACTGTGCTCATATCGATTTTTACACAATTTGTGGCATTTCTGATCTCATTGGGTAGAAGAGCACGATAAGACCACTGTAATGTTTCACAGTGACCCCAGTATATTCGGATTAGGAGACAAGGGGCCCCCTGGGCGCAAACATAAAAGGCCCCTTCATCCGTCCTTTGTAGGTCACCAAGATCAAAAGAGGCCCTGGTATCTCTTCATTGTCTCTTTGTGATAGTTTTGAGTGCCTTTGTAGTTCTGTAGCTTTTCTTTGTGAAAGGTGTGAGTCCCTTTGTAGTTGTTCTCTTTCTCTTTTAGGTCTCCTGGTAGTGATTTGGAGGCTCCGTAGTTTTTTTTTTTTGTGCCACTTTTCTGTCTTAAGTAATCGTTTTGTGTCACTGTAAACATTTTCATTCTCTCTGTGGTCATTTTGTTAAGTCACTTCAGACACTTTGGAACCCCCGGCGCCTGTAGAAAAGTCCATTCATGGACCCCAAAAGCCTCCTAAAGTATCCCAGTAATAAAAAACAATTATAAATAAATGTAACCAAGAGGACTTGTACAAGAATACCATTCTGTTAATGTATTACAGAGTATGTACAGTAGTCTTCACAATAGGAACATGTGGAACATGGATGTGTGCAGTAAAAACCCAAACCATTAGTAGCTGGTGCAATTGTTTAAGAGCAAACACTCCACCCATGCAGAACTTCAACACTATTTACCTTGAGAATAATCATTTCCCCCCCCAGCTATATGACAGCAAGCCAAAGCCATTTATAGAGAACCATGGGAGAGAAAAGATCTGTAAGACTAGACGTGCAATTAAAATCAACTAAAATCAATTTGACTTCAGCCACAATTCACTGAAACGATCATCCCCAAGGTGCGAAAACAAAAACATACACACACACACACAAAAAAAAACTCCAAATCATGACTCAAGTTTTTGGGATCATTTTATTTATTTCAGAGAAAAAGCCATTTAAATCTTAGTGTCATCTATGCAGTAGTGTTCTTTCACAAACCGGAGCAGGAATGGGTTCCTCACAGAACACATAAGAACTCACACGTTTGAAGATGCCGGCAGCCCGAATGGCAGCGTGTCAAGTACACTGAGATTTTCTTTACGCCCTAGTCTTTCACAAGAGCTATAAATAGATCTAACATGTTTTTTCAGCATCGTGTATGATATTCTAATACAGTAATTTAATTCTGGGATTTTCAGACACACATCCTTTGATGATATTTGCAGATTGAAAGCTGCGAGGCAATATTATTTTTTCAATTAATCCAGAGCCCTCTGCAGATGAAGACATCACAGAGGTCACAACGTTACATTTGTCTGACACAACATGAATGTGTTTCTTCGTGTCGTGGAATTTAACTCCGTTCTGTGCTGCTCTGAAACTACTTAATAACTAAATCTTATCAAAATAAATTTCTGAGTTTCCTTCAGATCTATGTAGGATTCCTGCATTTCTTTATGAAGAAAAAAAAAAAAAAACACTTGTAAAAAGGGAGCTTAAGTAACATTTGTAAAGAAAGCTAAGAAAACCAAAAACAATCAGAAAATCCAAGCACTGATGTGGAAACCTCTCTCAAAGTCAAAGCTTAGCACGGCATCCAATATTTACACATCAAACCTTTAATAAACCGAACGGTACATAAGACATTCAAAATGATTTAAAATCAGACAACATAAAATACGAGCTTACTTATTTAGCTTCTCGTTTAAAACCGTACTTGCTCTGCTTTATATTTATATATACTTATATATTAGGAACTATGTAAGACAATAGTTTACACAGTGGAATTAAAAAGAAATCATTTTCCAACGGAACAAAAATAAAAACATGTCAATCAAATTAGGTGATGAAAGGGGGGGATAGGATGTGTCGCTCACACAGCGGCGACTGACAACATTCCAATTGTGACAAATGAACAGTCCTGAGCCAATTTCAACAAGTGGTATAGTTTGTGTATTCCACTATACTTACCGTATGAACACAAATTGCTTTGCTCATACTTCTCAGCTCCTTTTGGGACAGTATGTTCTATCACCTAGCCCAAACATGTGCATGGATCCGAAAAATCTAAATGAGAAAGCTCTTTGATTGCAACACAGCCTAGATGATGTTGCCGAGACATCCAGTTGTCATCGTCGATTTACATATGATACACACTTTTTCCTTATTCTAAAGCTGTTTGAGGAGATGCCTACGAAGCTTTTAAAGCTGAGCGATAACATGGAGATTTAATATATATAGTTCTCCCAAATGTTTCAAGGATCCAGTTCACGTCAACAGCTGAGGTAAGCCAGCGGCGTGGCATCTGAAGCGTGTGCCTCCCTCTAGTGGCTGCTGTGGCGACACTGCAGGTTCAGCTTTGGGGAGAGCCGTCGTCTTTACTGAAGGGCTGCGTCGACCCGGGCTTCACCCAAGACAACCCTGACACCTGCGTTCCCTTGTGGTGATCCTCAGGCCGTCTCTACGGCAACAAAAGGCAAATTAGCAGTTGCGTAACAGGAACAGCTCGACCAATGGTAATGCACACAGCTATCATTCTGGCTCAACCAAAATCTTTGGGCTTTAATTCTGGCAGGAGAAGTGCAATAGTCTGCACTCTCCTGCTCATAAACAATCAGAGATGAAAAACTTGTATGTTTTTTACATTTTTTTTAAAAAAACTTACTTTGTATGTGAACATCCGCTCTTTTGCTTCGTCATGAACAGCTGGGTTCCATGGAGAAAAGCTATCAAATGGATAACAGAGGCAATGCGAGTGTGAGACAAGACAGCAGCTTTCGTCACACTTGCAGGATTATAGGGTGTATTTTTTTTTTTGTGTTCAAGAATGTTAAAAGCAGGGACCGTTCACCAACCTTATTGCGTAGGGATCATCTATCTTGGGCTGGTCAAAAAGATGACTGTTGCATAGTTTGACACTATCCACCACTTTGCTTTTGAACAAATGGACGTCCTTATCATATCTGAAAGGGAAAAAAAAAAAAGAACGGTTTTCTTTACGGCACAAGTGAGACGTGGGTTACAACACAAGCTTAAAACAAACCCAAATCTTTTTGGTATGAAGGTGCTTAAAAGACGAGCATATGGCTGTTCAATGTAAAGTGCTGAGAGAAAAATAGAGCTCCATGATATAAAGCAGCAGGCAGCCAGGATGAATCTTCCTGATCACTTTTTTTTTTTTTTTTTTTTTAAAGATTATAAGTACAACATTTCATTTTGTGCACAAGATTCATCATAATTCTGATTCATTTTCTGATAAATTGTGATGTGATGCATTTTGCCTGCCTAATTTATCATTTATGCCATTAACAATATGCCTCCTTCACAGCAGACATTTCATATTTCATAGCCAGAAAAAAACACATGTATAATTAATGACAAATAATGGTTGGTGCATGTTGGCTTTCAGACACAATTGATACAATAGTGCAGTCATTATAATCAGTTAATATTAAAATTAATTGTTTGAATTTATTAAAGGCTTTTTAATACATATGTTCAGGCAAACACACAGAAAGGCTGCAAATATGTATGTACTATAGGAAAATGTGTGGTAATATTCTTGTTAGTTGGTAATAGCATTTTGTGGTAAAAACAACCGAGAGGAGGCTCAGGCACTCACAGTACAGCAGCCTCTGGATTGAGTGGTTCCACGGTATTGATCTTGTAGAAAATTGTGCGTGCGTACATCAGGACTTGCCAGATGTGGTTGTGATTCCGTCTATCAAAAGCACAACAAAAAGGAAAACGGAGTGGAGAACATCATTCATTCTTTTTGTCTGGAATATAGGTACATGAAATCACTACAGAAAACTAAGAAGACCCAGAAGAATATTCTTTATTTCCTTGACTGCCACTAAACGTGAACAACCTTCCATCACAGGATTTGAGTTACATGTATAACTCTATTTTGTGTAATGACGTTTGCTAGAAATTAAATTAGGTGGACATGTTGTCCCTACGATTTCAACAGCATATTTAAAAGTGCACTTTGTAGTTTTGGGAAGAAATTGTTATCAGAAGAGAAAGACAGTTGACAGATTTTTATTTTATGCCTTCACCAACTACATAAAACAAACTTTCTTAAAATTTCCATGACTGAATAAACTCAATAAACTAACTGACCTTAAAAAAGGGACAAAACAATTTCATACCTTCTAACCATGTTTATATGTGGCAGACCCTGCCAACTTTCGAGCTTTATACAGTGTTCTGGGGACTTTATTTTCCTCTGAGAACAGCTTGTTTATTAAGTTATTGAAAAAAAATGTACTTGTATTTTGTACTTTGTATTATTACCTCATTAATATTGTAAATACCAAAATTCAGAGTTCGAGTTTCTTCTCCAAAACTACAAAGTGCTCCTTTAATGTGTTTTTACAATTTTCTTCTTAAAGTGTTTTCCTTTCAGACTCATGCCATTTATTCCAAAAGACTTTCCAGACCAGATTTTAATTTTAACTTAAATATTCACTCTTGAAAAAGGTGAACAGGACAACACAGTGCATAAGCTTTAAAGCCAACTGCATACCTCCATTTGGTAAAAGCTCTTCTGACATCAAGCTCTCCAGACACAGGGTCAACAAGAGGATGGAAGACTGGGATGTCAAACACTAGTTTCTGAAACAAAGCACAAGAAAGAGAGGAGGAGAATGTTTTGTGACTTTTTAATGGACCTTTTTCCCCAAACTGTTACAGGCCTGGAAAATCATGACAAAATGTTTTTTTATTGCCTATGACCTTACAAAACTTGACGATAAGCATAAATACTGAGAGTTAAAGCACACTCCAAGCTTTTTGTTTTTATGTGAAGGGTCGAAAAGGGGAAAAATATAACTTGTCAAACAGGGACATTGTACTTACTGGACACTCTCCATCTGGATAGTTATCTGGAATATACACAGTGAATTTGAAGACTCCATCTTGGTACAAGCCATGTCTGATGAATATGACTCCAAACCACACTAAACAGAGGGAGACATATGACACTTTAGAACCTTTACTTCTATCAACACAAGTATGAACCATGCTGCACCAGGCAGTGTAAATGCACAGTTAACAGTAACAGTTCAGAAACTGAAACCTTTAGAATAATAACCAAAACATTACACCTTTATTTGCATCTGTTTTTCGCAAGTAGATGTTGAGGATTCAAAAAGGAATCAATGAGTAGCCACATTTTATTATTGTATAGATGAAATATGCATCTTCAAAAAGAGGGTCCTTACTTAGTGCAGACTTGTAGGATGGCTGGACATAAATTCCAGGGAGTTTCTGCTTAATCACTAGTGTGCTGCAGGTCACATGGTAAGAAGAAGATCAGTTGAAAATGGAGAAAACATGCATGAAACTTATTTTCTTATAAAAAGGTACCAAATTAAAGGAATAATTCAAACCTAATTAAATAAAGAATAAATATGTGCATATATAAAAGCAGGTGCTACAAACATTTTTAAAAGTAACCTCAAGTTTAAACTTGAAAGAAGACAATGTGCCAGGGGATTCAAAATGAAACTTTTAAATCGGATACTGGAGTAATACTTACAACTCAGCCAGCAGAGAGTACTCCAAATAAAAGGGGCCATAAGAGGCGTGTGTGCCATTGGCCGACTGGGCTGGCGTGCCCGTTGTCACAGGCTTGGTAATGGGGGCTGCATTCTTCGGAATGGGTGGAAGCTGCTTTTTGCCAAAAGGCAGACGAGCTGGGCTAGCTCTCTGCTCCCCATGCCCGCTCTGTTCTTCGTTGTCAGATCTCTGCTGTTAAGTGTGAGAAATAACAGGAATCTCAACACACATCAACTGTAAAAACAATAAAATTGGCTATGTGAAAGAACAGGCTGTTGTAGAGTGTTGGGAGAGCCAGATAAGAGAAGGCTACTCTTTATGAGCCATTTTGCCCAGTCAAGAGTAGACCCAATGGCCCAGGGCAGTGACCATATGCTTTGACCAATCTCTCAAGTTACACTGCCCATCTGGTTTGCAGTTTATCAGGAAGCAGTGTCTAGACAAGAGCAAGTGCCCTAAAGTACAGCTATACTGTTGCTTATCAGAATGATAAATGTAGATACAGTAGGAATGCATCAAGAAGCCACACAAATGCTGCCGATGACGCATTCAAGTATGCTAGGAATACCGACGTGAATAGTGCACTAAAGATCTAGATTTCTCATTGTTTGAACTCAGACTTGACTACAGAATGTTTCTCTGACTAGGCAGGAAAACAATCACACCCATGCTCAAGGTACATTGCTTGTCCCCTCCCTACCTCACCAAAGTTGCATCAGCATGCTGAAATGTACTTCCCCTACCCCTTGGCTGGTGAATATTCAATCAATGTCCTAAACCACCGACACCAGTAACACTTTACAGTATCCACACTGAGATTCTAGTCATACAAATTTGAACAAACTGGCCAATTTCATATGGGAATTCCATATCCAAAAACAAGCAGGGGACTACACCCTGGAGTACTGGAGTATTAACAATTCCAGTATAACGAGATTCCTAGAAAACCGAATACAAGTGGGAACAGGTGTAGGACTTTAGACCCAACTTATACAAGCTAGCGGCACAATATCAGAACCAAGTATTAAACTGAAAAAAAAAAAAAAGGTAGCAAGGTCTCAAAGATAGTTGTGTACAACCTTTACATTCAAGCCAACTTAAGATCAATGTATATGGTTATCTGTGAAAGATAACGTGGGTTTAATTTTGATGGATATGTACATCATGGTTTCATAAATAAAACAATTTGAATGTGTTGGCTCTCATTTGCATGTTTGGCACCATAACTGGGCTGTAAAGTCGTTGAATGAGTCTAATGTCCAGCTCTCTAAAGTACATACCAGGACTACCATGCCCAGCAGATTTCACATACTTGCACAGTGCGATCTACCAGCTAACACTCCACGTTGATGCCTCTTTACATCCTTCAGTTGTATTACTGAGCATGTTATCAATGTGTTTACCTTACGACTTGTATTGGCAGACATGCTCCAGAAGGGGTTAAGGTTCATTACTCATCCAGAGGTTCGGATTGGTGTCCCTCTTTTCTTATGTAGGTCCCACGACAAGTGCTGTCGGGGCCATCCGCTGCTGCGATGGAAAGAAAACACATGAAACAAACGACTGGTGCTGTAGTTCAGCTCAGACACGCACACAAACAACTTGAAACCTACACGCAATCTAACGTGTAATGCTGATCTTATATTGTCTGGCTAACACTACAGCTGTATATCGTCGAAACTTGACAGTTGTCTTTAAATATCGCGCAGACAAAGTAAGATACAAAAGAGACAGCCGAAACTCCGGGGTGATTTAAAATAAGGGATTGTTTGGGTTAAGTTAGCACAACGTTAGCTTCGTACTAACTCGGCTGTTAAAGGGAGTGTGCTAGCTTTAACTGCCAGTAGTACCGAAGACCTCGAATAAGTCTTTGTCTAACAACTGATGGTAGTAACGTTAACTGATCAACTCAGCTATTTAACTTTACTATTAATATCGTGGCATGTCAAGTTAAAGTGTCATTCACAGCAACCTGAGGATACCGTGCTAACGTTGCGTTAGCAAACGTTATGCACCCACAATAGGTGGACAGTGATTTAACCTTAGCTTGCAGTTGGAAATCTGACTAAACACTCTTCCGATGTCTGAGATTATTAATGTTATTGTCTGCAAGCTGTCGTTGTCTCACTTGCTTTCCTGGACACACTTAATGTTGTTTTGCTATAGCATTAGCTTACAATGCTACCTTTTTGTGTTGTACAGAACTTGACTATTTCTCAAACGTTAGCCGTTAGTGTAGGTAAGCGCTGTGATTTAACTCACCGTATTGGCTAGAGAGCTGTGAAATTCGCTGTAACAGAGATGTTAGCGTGTCTCCGGGTTCAATTTTCGCACAAGCTGCTCAGCTGTTCGCCTTTCCTTTTGGAGTCATCTCGGCTAACGGGCTACCGCTGGCTAGCTAAATAATTTGACAGAAACCGGAGTTCAATCTAACCCTAATTGAGGGGCGTTTCGTTGTGCAAAGCGCGGGTTCTCATTGGTCCAAGGGATAAACGTTCTCGCAGTCGATTTGCTGGCGGCTCCGTCACGTGACAAGGAAAAGAGCATTTCAGTGAGAAAAAAGTGCTGATGTAAACATGGCTTGCTGTCAATCAAACGTATGTACAGCTGCTCTGTTGGTGTTCTCCACAGTTTTTTATCGTCGCCACAGCCTAAAAGGTAAAAAGAGGAAGCTGTTTTTCACAGCAGACATTTTGCCTTGAAAGAGCACAGGTGGCGCTAATAACATGCATAATGGCTCCATTAAAGGGTAACTGCACATTAAAGTTACAGGTCTAGTTTAGTACTACTGCATGAGCCACTGTGAACAAAATATTAGACATTATTTTGTGGTTGCAGAGGAAGCTGCATGTAATCTGATAAGATGGCTCAGAAGATGAAGCCTTGATCGTTTCCTTCTATCTGTGCCCAAAAAAACAAAAAAACAAATTGCAGCTTCAGATTGGTGAACACAGCGACATCTGGTGGCATGTACAACTCAAAGCAGCCCTTCAAAACGTGCCGAAGCACTACAGTCACTCCTCGCTGTTAATAACATACATGTGAGCAAACCAAGTTCTACAAAATCTGTATAGTTTTGTTTGGAAGTCCCACATTAAATACAGATGTTGTTGTGCAATATGTTACAGAAAAATAATGATGTGTTGTCCTTAAAAGCTGAGATATAAAATATTTTGCTATAACACAAAACATTAATGTAACATGTGGTGTGGGTTAGTGTGAGCGCCACTGTAGGCTCATGTTTTATAAACTGATATGTGACATTTCATTTGAGAGGCACGCGACTTGTCACTTTTGATTTTCAAGCATTCTCAAGGTGCATTTTCAAGCTTTTCCAGCAATTTACAGCTGTTTTGAATAATGAATTTAACACACAGGTCTGCAGACTTAGAATTTCACTTCATTGCATTAAATTACATCTTATTGTTCTATAAAAATCCCAAATTATGTTTAAATTTCAAGATTAATGTAATTGTTCTTACGTGATACGAGACTGCTTAACAACATTTTTGTTCTATTCTGCAAGTGTCATTGTAGCAGTGATGTTACGGACAGGTTTAGTCACTCTGCAGAGCTGTTAGTATGATAGGACAGATTTATGTGAAACCCAGGGCCAGACAGCATTCTGCAAAAGGGTGACAAAGACAACCCATATATTTGTTAATACCTGTTTTTATTGTAATGTAATAATAATGTATTCATTAAATGCATTATTACTATTTCTGTGACAGCTGTGGTCCTCCATATGAGACTCAATGAGTTGCCAGCCATAGATATCAGACTGACTCCTTTGTAGAACTTAGTCGAATTCATTTACTACAGAATACTTACTCAGTAAAACAAAGATGGAGAACATTAATATTTTAAAGGATCTTATGGCTTTATTAATATAAAAATAAAAAAACAGTCAGAGCGACAGGAGTTGCTGAATGCATTGATGTAGATCGAGACTGATGAGGGAACGACAGCGAGTTAGAAAAACTGTTACTTTCCGCTTTCCTTCTAGACATTCAGGCTTGAAGTCAACATGGGCGCTTCTGTGGGTTATTCCCACTTGAAAGTCTTCTTGTAGATGGACCGATCACCAGCTGCAGAGACTTCCTGTCCTGGGACATGCACCAACCATACGATTATGTTTCAATTCCAGGTGCTTTCTGTTGCTCCTCTGTAAAATCTGTCAAGAAGTCTTCCTCTGGAGAAACAAACAGTGACCATCAGGACACTGCAGATGTATCAGCCAAATGTGTAAATTACAGGTGACACTTCAGGCTCCCTACAAGCTCTGGGGCTGTGCTACTAATTTTGAAGGCTGCACACCTGAACAATTGACTCCATGGACTCACCTTTCTCTGCCGGTCAGCTGTTAGGCCAGCAACGCTAACTTTCAAACTGATGTACTCAATAATCTGATGTGTCCATCACTGCTCTGTTGGTCTTCCCTTCACCACAACCTCGAGGTTATTCACCGCCTGGCTCCTTTGTCACTCTCCTCTGCTGCTGTGGTCTCCCCCGGCTCACGGCGATGTTGGATGGTCACTGCTCTGCCGTTGCTGTGTGCACGGGGCCTCCGGACGCCAGTTAGTTCATAATTCTTGGGTACCCTGAATGGTGCTATATGAATTGAATTTATTATTATTACTCAGTGCAATGTTGTTTTTTCTGTCTCCCTAATTGCCTTGTTCCCTTTCCGTCCTAGAAGCTGAGAGCCTAAGGTGGAGGTGTTGGTGTCTCCCGGTGGTGGTGGTGTCCCCTTCCTGTATGCTGTGTTGTCGACCCCTGGTGTGATCCTCCACATGTGTGCACGTGTGATTGTGGTGACTCTCTCCTGGATACCTCACTCCCGGTGATCCACCTCTCCACTGGTAATCCTCAGCTTCGGCTTTTTCCTTTGCCACCCTCCATAATTTTCTATATTGTGTTACCTGGCCAGACCAACCTTTTTAACTTACAGAAACAATGGCGTCCTCGCACTGATGGTGCTCAGGTCCTAATAATAAAATGTTTAATGTTTCAGAATGTGTCACCTTTCAGAGTAGGCAACTTTTGTGACCAAACAAGTAACTTACATTTTTATCAAATTTATACTAAAAATGTGAAAACAAGAGAACAAAAACATTGTGCAATCAAAAGTGATGAATGTGTGCTGACGTAGTTCAGTTAGTTACAATCCTCCTCTGTCCTCTGCCTTCTTGTTGAGCAGCCCTCTAACACTCAGCGTGAATCATTGAGCAGTGAATGGCTGTCATTGAATATCAACACAATACAAATAACTCAGGTTGACGTCAAACTCTTTAGCTGTTTTTTTAAACCCTTGTCTGAAAAACTGACAGTACACTTACCTTGTCAGTGTCTTTGCGATGAATAACACACAATGTTGCAAAAATTATAACAGGCTAATCCAAGGTTTGAACAAGTAGGTGTTTTAAGGTCAAGTCCTGCAGTTGTTTTCTCCAAGCAGGATGTGAGAGCGACAACCAAATGCTTAAACTCTCCTTGACAGTTATCATTGAGTCATGTCTTTATACATACTTTCTGCCTATGTTAAATGTTGGCTGGTTATAATTATTTAGTGATTTGTGTTTTTTTTCATAATGGCCTAAAGCAGAAAAGGAGTTGGCAGCTTCTTCTGTAAATAATTGTTAAATGGGCAGTGATATCTAAAATCAATCACAGGCCCTTGAAATGAATCAAAATCTCATTGGACCTAATATCCACATTTATCACACTGTTGTCCAAATAATTGACATAATATTGTGTTGTGATGAAACTGGTGATTGTTGGTAATAATCTCGACATGATGAAACTGTTCATAACTCATAACTTTTCGATTATGTGGTCAGTTATTGGTTAACATGTTTACCACCATCAGGAACATGAACAAAGGTCACATAACCTTTTCCGAAAGAAGCATTCAGCTTGCACATATGGATAGAGCACTTCATGTCAAACAATATATGAAATGTCAACTTTCTTCTATAATACAAGGGCCTAGGCATGTAAGTGTCTTGAAAATAATACTGAACAAATCAATGAATATTTAGATGTTAATGTTATCATGGTTGTCAACAAATATTAATATAGCTGGATCCTTTCTGTGTGTTCCAAAGGTTAAAACAAGCTTTCCCATAGTGAGAGAAGTCAGTCTTCTGTATTTGTTCAATATATATATTGCGTCTTCTCACCCGATCTGTTCAATTTTTACAGAAGTTAACAGACAGTCCCATGAAAGCACTTCAGCACACTTTGATAAACATGAAAAATAATACACACTTAAAACGCACACTTCCTCCATTGCCTTAATTTGAATGTTTCAGTGTACTGCACAGCAAAAGTCCCTCGAGGGTTAAGACGCATCCAAGCCATCTGTGTCCCACGTTTCCTTTAGTTTGGACCATGCTTCATTGGCAGTTCACTCTGCTGATTGATTGATTTCCTAACAATTACCCCTAATTATTTTTCTGGGTGAGGGGGGGAAAAAAAACTAATTTAATGCATGGGTGGCTGCATTAATTGGGAGAAATGACATTGTCCAAGTTTCAGAGTAAATACAAATTATTGACTCCATTATTGTTATCTGATTGTATATTGTCCCAAGTACACTCCACTGACAAAGGTAATTAGTGTCCCGCCTCTTTATTGGGGCAGCCGGCAATGCAAGGTCACCATGGCTCCTCTGACATGTACAAATCAAAGACCACCTGAGAACAAATAAGTTTATGCCTGCTTTGCCTTCATCGACATTGAGATAAACTGTCTGACACAAACAAGGGTGCAAATATCCACACCACTGCTTTCGTAATGAGTTTTTTGTCTTTGCTATGGATTCTTGATCTAATCAACTATTGTGACCTTGTTTGGTCAAACAAATATACTAATGAATGTAATTAAAGTGTGGAGATTGGATTAACTAATTGAATATGTGACCTCCTTGGAGCTGGATTTTCTTTTATTGAGGAAAATAATTTGCAACTGTTCAAACTTTATTTCCCAGCCTTTCTTTAGCATATGTTTTCTTTTAAGATGAAAATATGCGTCGTAAAGATTTCTGCGACCTCACATTGACCGATGCTACAGAAATTCTGACACACATATTCCAATAGAAAAGCATCAGATCCTTATATATATATATATATATATATATATATATATATATATATATATATATATATATATATATATATATATATATATATATATATATATATTTCTCATGTATATCTGCAATGTAAAGGGATATTTTATTGTCTTATTGTTCCTGTCTGAAGCATATATATTGTGGTTTCAGCAGCGTTTTCCAGCTACACGCCTTCAGCCTGGCATCAGAATTCAAATTTAAGATGAAATATGTTCCCCTCCGCCGGCCCATTTCTTCAGAGAGTTTTAGGCCCCGCTGATTCAGATCCACAATTTGGTTTAAATGACAGTAAAGAATTACAATTGGCAGTCCCCGGTGAAACCTGTCTTGACAGCGGCGACATAAAAAAGTGAAAAAAGATGACTCCGTGTCCAGATAATATGTAATAACAATGTTAGTTTGAATAAAGAAAGCCAAATCTAGATTCAAATGTAATATTCATTTTAGAAATATGAACAACTGGGGAGTAAAGGTTAAAAAAAAAACACCAGCCAGATCCTTCATATAGCAATAGTATTTCCTTATCCCTGAGGCTACGGCCCGGCTAAAACCTCAATGCGGCAATTATTTGCTGTAATGACTGCAGTTCAAATAAGCCCGGAGATTTTATTAAACCAAATGAGAGAATCATCTGTGTATTATCACCTTGTGATTGACAGTGACAAGTGTTGGGCAGACTCGGATGTGAGCATGATGAAGAAGCTCTCGGCAAAGCTCTCGATAATGTTACCCCTGATAAAGTTGCTTGGAAAACCTCAGCCAACAAATGGAGAGGGAAAGCTCCACGCATATTAATTCCAATTGTCAGATCCCTCCGGTGGGGGAGGCTTGAGGGAGGAGGTGGGGTAATCTGGCTGGCAGCCCCGGCTGCCCCCTCCATTCACTGAGTGGCATTTTACACAACTAATGAAAAAGAAATCCAATGTGCTGATCATATGCATAGATTTCACTCTATAATAACGATGAAATAGAAATATTCATAATAAAAGTAAAGGTCACTCGCTCCTGCAGCTAAGCTTCCTAAGCTGCAATCTTTGCAAGAGCAGTTGTCAGGTTACAGCGATAAAATAGGAAAAGGGAGAGGCGTCAAGTTTTAACCCGGCGGAGGGCAAGAGGTGAGACACTGCAACCGAGCTACTGACACGTACTGCAGCTCCTCGGTCATTTGTTTGTCCTCCTCCTTCACCAAACAGTACAGATGTCAGTTCAGAGATGGCGCCGACGGGTCAGCCTCGTCCGGCGTCCGACAGAGAGGTCAAAGGTCAGCCTAGTTGGGATTTTTACATACTCTACTCCTCTCTCTGACTCACGGTTTCAAAGCCAGTGTCTACATTCTGCGGGGATTTGTCTCGTCTAGTTAATAAAATACATTGAAATATGAACAGCCGCCTCTCCTCTCCACAGCGCTCCCATCCTGCCTATCTCTGTATGTAGGTCACCTGGGCTTCTTGAGGCATATGAGCGGCGGAGCAGAGGGGCGCAGAGAGGCATGTCTCACCTCTGAAGGACACTCGCAGCATTATTATTGCCCGCCGCGAACTGCCACGCTGAGCCCCGTCTTCATATGCATCACACATTGGCATTTATTAGTGCCATGCACTAAGTACAGGCCATGTTATTGAATTTGAATATCAGCTCCTAGCCACATTCGCAGGCCCTGGAAGTATATTATAATAAGATGAAGCAATCTCATTTAATAACACCCAAACTAATAAAAGGAGAGCAGATTGGAAATTAAATTTATGAATATTGCTTGGCAGCAGGAGTGATCCAAAAAAGCCCAGTCTGGTCTGTCATATGCAGATATTTCTCCGGCTGTAAGCCCAGGTGTTGGAGAATTTTCCGACTGTCTCCCCACGAGAGAGAGCGGTAGGTATGTTTCAGTCCTTTTTCTGTTTGTCATCGTTCAGAAGTAAGAGGCCAACGCTGCAGGTCACTTCAGCCGAACCGGACAGAAGCGTGTCGATAAAACAGCAATGATGTGAATATCATTTATATGACGACACATGATAAGAGTAACAGGCCAAACGCAGGTGAGGGCGGCGATAATTAACACTAGACACATTTTGACGCACTTATTTCAGCTGTTGCTGTGAGCGCAGCCTCCGTTTAAAGGAGCACTACGCAGTTTTGGAAAATAAATTGGGAACATATTTACAGTATTATGATACTGATGAGGTAATAATACAAACTGAGAATAAACAAGCTGTTCTCAGAAGAAAACACTGTTAAAGCTAGAAAATGTGGCAGGGTTGGCAGGGTCCGCCACCTATAAACAAAGCAAAACATTATGAAACGCTGTTGTCCTTTAAACGTGCAGTACATAGTTTTATAAACAAACTATATAAACAAACTCTTTGACTGAGTAAACAAACTGTCTTTAAAGGACAACACAACTTAATTCTATTTTACTTTGTTCATACGTGGCGGACCCTGCCACCTTCCCAGCTTCAAGCAGTGTCCTGGGGACCATATAGAACAGCTTGTTTACAAGGACAGTTACTCTGTATGGTACGTTTGTCTTTATTCTGATAGTTTTTCATTATTATTTATTTCATTCTTTCCAATATCTCTCTGTACTGTTGTGTTACCTGCAAATTTCTCCCGAGGGGGATCAATAAAGGACCATCTTAATATTAATCTTATGGGGGGGAAAAAAATATGTCTAAGTGTTCTTTTTATTATCTCGTTACCTCATGAGTTTAAATTTCCTCTAAAAAACTACATAGTGCCCCTTTAACGGTCAGTTTGTATATTCAGTTTAACCATGCTGCTGTTCAGTTCTGGTATTCATCTTTTCCCCCCTTGTTAAACTGACGTCGTTCATCCTGTGGATATGTAGTGAAATCCTCACTGCACCAAAAGGTTCTCAGTCAAAATATTTAAAAAAAAAAATATATGTATCTGGCCGGCTACTTGAAAAGCCCTCTTTCCCTAGTTTTCCCTCCTAAAATCTTGAAACACTGACTTTCTGAAGTGGCGTCCATCCAACAGCAGTCATATCAGTCTGTGCCAGAGCTCAGCAGCTCAAATTATGGAACACCACTTCTTCACTTTACTGACTCCGCTTCACGCGAGCCCGTAATTTTCCCTGTTGTGTCCTTGATGGACAACATTCTGTTGGTCAGTGTTTAACGGCGTGTGTGTGTATATGTGTTTGTGTGTGTGTGTGTACACAGCAGCCTTTTGCCAAGACATCCAATGGGCCCGTCCATCTGTGTGTAAATGTTGACTCCCGGTGGAGCTGTGACTGTCACTCATCGCCCGGCCGGTGTAGTGCCAGGCATTGATCGCTACATATATCTTGCTCTGTACTTCAGAAACCTTCATCAACAGATGCGGCTGCGGAATTGATTAGCGGCAAGTCAATGACCAAATCTCTTTGGAAACATTTTTATTTATGTGTGTGTTTATGTGGATAGCTTAGAGGGCCATTAGCGGGATTACCTTTGAGGCTTGGCTGAACAACAGATGTTCAAGGACGACTCAATCAATTTGACTTACAAGAGGCTGCAGTTGCCGGAAACAAGTGATAAGTCTGCAAGGTGGGGGGGTGGTGGTGGTGGGCGGAGAGGGGTTAAGTAAAAACAGTTCACTGTGGTAAAACACGAGTACAGCAGAGGAGGAGCAGATCCAGAGTTCCAGTTAGGCCCAGTGTTCAGAGTGAGATCACTGGTGAGGTCACGCAGTTAATGAATTGAAATCCTTCTGACGTTTACAAAATGATCAAAAGTTCCGGCGCTGTTCTAACTATTGGCATCTTTGAGCCCATTTAAGTTATTACTTCGACTCAGGTTCCATTTGTTATGAACCAACACAGGTAATCATTTTTTTAAAATTATTATTATTAAAGTAAACACACACTGAGGAACTGTTTATCATATTTATGTGCCTCTGCTGAGAAATCCTCAATCATTTCAGCTGAGTCATGCACAAACAAAGTTAGTCCGGCCATTTAATATATTAGATACATATGGCAGAAAACATGTTTATGAAATGGATTTCAGCCCGAGCAAAACCGCACAAGTAAAACATTTTCAATATAAGCAGCAGCGGCAGCCTCCGGAAAGGCCCCTTTTTTTAATTTGTGCAAAGTATTGCATTCAATTATACAAGCATCTATATTGAATTCAAATTAATGTTCGATATGGATATTTTTATTATATTTAAATAATCTCAATTCAGCACAAAATTTATTATTTCTTCTGAGAAGATCATGTTCTTTCATTCTTTTCAATTTTCCCCCTTTCCTCTCATGAATCAAAGCGGTGAATGAATGTGTTGCAGAGACTCACGATCTGCCTTTCAAGTCCCTGCTTATGCTTCCTTATCTGCAAACTTATTAAAATTAAGTCGGAACACAAAATGGTATTTAAAAAGTTTAAGTGAAACAATTTGCATTGGGAGTGTGCGAAAATGCTAATGCATTCTTTCACTAAGCCCCCACAATCACTGTCATCCATTTCGAGCTCTGATTGTTTTCCACATGGATGCCCTCATTCATTATTGCAAAATTATAAACATAAAGAAGATCTCTGTATTAATATTTCTGCTTTTTGTAAAAGCTCAATCAACCATAATGTTCTAATTTTTTCTCTGTGAACCTCATTTTATATTATCTCACTACTCAAGGAATGGATGTCCCAAAAGGGATTTATTTCATTTATCAGGATTATTGAATTAAATTAAACTAGACACTTACCGCAAGCTGAACAGAGGTACCTTATCCACTTAAAAGGTAGGCCTGCTCTTCACTGCTATTTAGGCAAACACATTAGGCAGCAAATGCCTTTTGTTGGCTGAGCCTAGGTTACTGCATAATTCATTTGTTCATTAAGGAAAAGCGTTGAAAGTGCTTGAGGTAAGTGGAAAAGGTCATGTATTGAATGGATCTTTAATTAAGCTACTTTACAACCACAGTTACACGACCGGTGACATATGCGTCATGTTTGTTTACATGCAGAATTAGTGTGTAGAGAGACGGTATGTTGGGGAAGATGATGGACAAGAGGTAGGCAAAGTTGATTTGACCTAATTATTTGAAATTGAATATAAAAACCTAAAAAAAGAATTTAAAAGAAGCTGTTCCTGTGTGTGATTATTATCGTTTTCAGGATAATTTTGCACCCACTCATTTAAGGGTTTCACGAGTAATTCTTTCATCTGCAGAAATTACACATGCCAGTCATAAAACATTTTGTTTCAGAGGAGCAAACCTCTGAAAAACTCAAGTCTGGAGAGATGTGCTGTTATCCTGGTGTCCGCCAGCAGATGGCAGGCTGTTTCCACTGATGAGCCGTCTCCTCGCCACACGGCCACATGCTAAACTCCTGTGCCCCCGCCGCTGTGATGTTGGCTTCCCAGACCTCGCTGCTCTTGCCTGTGAAATGCATTCCCATTAAAAAGGCATTTTTAAAGCCAACACCAGTGCTATAACAATCATCTCCCCAAAGCCAAGCCTCCACACCCGGGAGCCCGGCACTGCCACACAGGCAGACATGTGGCGGCTGCCACAAACAAAGGCCCCGTACTCTCCTCCCCATTCCTCTTGCCTAAGTCTCCACATGGTTACAGGCCGGCCTGCCAGGGGCAATTACACCCACAGCCCAGTGTGTGAGGTCTCACAGAGACCCCAATCACCACTAACAAGATCAAGGCTAACTCCCTATCACATGCTCAGTGTACAAACACACCTGCATGTGCATGCAAACAGTCTGTCCCCTCTCTCTTCGTCCAACCTCCCTCTCCCTCCCTCCCTCCCTCCCCCTCGCTCTCTCACTTTGGCACGCTCTGAAATCATAACACATTTTGAGTGGCTGTGGAAAGTATATAGCTTTTTTAAGAGCAACAAAAATAACAGGGTGACAATCATGCTGTCAGACGTGGCTGTCTCATTTCACTGTAAGTCACCAAGTTCACGACTTTGTCTCGGTGACACCGCGACACAAATGCATCCACATGTTTCATTGCTGTACATGAAACATATACGTAACGGTGACGAGACACGCTGAAACTTACAAAGACATGGTCTCCCTGCTTTCCTTTACATATAGAGCGTTCTGATCTACACAAAAGTTACACTGTCAGCCATCAGGTACTTGTTGTCCTGTAACCAGCACTAACATTGATTTGAACCCTGTGCAGCCGGTTGTTCAGAAGGAGTCGGTGTCACTTTCAAACATGGCAGGTATCTGATTGTGGAAGGACACTCTAAATTTGTTGCTTCTGAATCATTCACGGCCGGTAACAACGGCGTACGTTTTACCCTCCTTATCAGCCCTGACCGATGCGTGCAGACTGGATGGTTGACTGGTGAGAGAAACCGTACCCCTGTGCCCTGATACAGCCATCAATACCCACAAGGCCGTGTGTCATGTGGCAGGCATTCTGAGCCGAGGTTCACATGCCTCCTATGATACCTCGGTGAGAGCCCGCGCTTCATGTCCTCACACCAAGCGTTGATGTGGCAGCTTGCTAAATAATTTGTGCTTCTTTACCGGGGTCATTGGATAGAGAATCTGGCCGCTGAATTATTAATCGAGACACAATCTAAGCAGCCGACTTCTGTTTCCTCCTCGCTTCAGCCAGATTGTCTGCCGCTCTCCCCCCCCGCATTCATACCCACTTGCCGTCTTATTCATCTGGATTGGAACCTCCATCACAATATTGCTGCAGGCAGACTGGTGTCGGGACGAGCGTGTCCTGAGCGTGACCCAAAGGATCTCGAAAAAGAAAACCACACACAGCCACAGAATCTATTTTCATTTGCTGGATAAAAATAAAACAAAAGCCTATTACCGCCATGGCTTTGTTTAGCTACATAATTGCTTTTCATTATTCAGTGCACAGTTGATACCCACAGTGTAGGTTGAAAGAGGCGCAGTTGTTCGAGTGCGGCTGGAAATGAGATCTTTTATTGATACTGCTGTGTCTCAGATCTGATTCTTACAAATGCTGAGTGATAAAACTGGAGCCTGATTGTCTGTCTGTCTCTGTGAATACTAATGCCACTCTTCAGCCTGCTACACGGGCTTCGTGGGTAGCCTAGAGGTTGGAGAAGCAGACTTTCCTATTCAGCACGCCAAAACTGCCTGCGAAATCTGGGGCAGGCAACATGAACAAGTTATGCAAATGATGGCTCTCCTTTCAAGAAATTGTTTAACATTTTGAGAAATAAGCTTATTTGCTCTCTGGCGGAGAGATAAAGGAGAAGATCAAGGCCGCTGTCGTATCTGTAGATATAGGGCCAACATGAGCAGCAGGTTAGCTTAACTTAGCACAAATACTGGGAACTGAGGGAAAGGCCTAGCCTGGTTCTGTCTCAATGTAGCTCTGATGCGCCCCAGTTAAAGCAAAAAAAAAAAGTAACTTCCTGGAGAATTTTTTTGGATCATGTGTCTCATTCCTAAGTCATCAAATGTCGCTAAACCGATGCTTTGGGTTAACATTTTCGGGTCGAATATCGACTAGAGAGACTCAACAATTCAACAACCTTCTCCACCTTTGACACGTCATATTTCATTTGTTTAATCTGTACTGACACCAAAGGGTTAAACTTGTGATTTGCTCAGAGCAGTAACTTCCTTGAGTCTTCAGTGGATGCCTGGGAACTGCTCTCAGCCAAGAAACAATCCAGGGTTGTTGAGTCACACGCCCAGATCATCAAATACGGACGCTTTTGGTTGGCAGTTCGGGTCCAACGCCAACCCAAAGCGTCAGTATTTGATGATCTGGGGACAACAATCAACTATCTGTTGACTATCTGCCATTTTGGAGACAGAGAGATGATTGTTGAGTTTTGTTCCTAGTCATCAAATACCAAAGCTTTGGGTCAGTATTTGGCCCGAAGTTTTAGCCCAAAGCACCGGTGATTGACAGACTAGTAATGAGACTCAACAACATCCCTAATATTACCCAGATTGCTTGAGTGCTGAGTATGACTGGCCCCAGTGGGACTCGCACCTCTAAATCTGGCAGTTTTAGTGGCATGCTAACGGTATCGTCATTGGGAAATCACACAGTGACAGCACAGACCAATGTCATCGAAGCTTAGCTACATTATTTTGGCCCCTGGAACCAAGACTCTGATTCTTGTGTGCGCATTCCCCAAATACTTTCCCATCTCTGCAAATCCCGCTCACACTTAGCTGTCCCTGTGCTTATCACAGATAGCTCTCCACATGAATGTAAATCCTCACTCTCATATTTTCTCCATCTTCGGTTGTTTCTCGGTGTATGACCAGGGCCAGAACCTCCGGATAAAGCTCCAACATGGTTGTCAGGGTCTGTGTCCCTTCAGAGCAGGCATGAGGGATTGGGCTGTGAGTCTGAGGCGCACGGTAAAAAGGACAGTAAGAGATAGATCTCTTTAAAAAAATATACCAAGACAGGAAGAATGACACTCAGCCCTTAATCATCTCTGTGTCTGCAGGGATCCCCTGTACTTTTGTGTCTATTGCAGATAATGGTCTTTCCTTACTTGACAGCATGTCTTTGCCGAGCCAGAGCTCTGTAACCAATGCTTAAGTGTATCAGGGTGACAAAGCGTTGCTAGATTCGGTGGTGTCACGGCTCATCATGTAGTGACATTGCTGACAGCTGTGGTGTTAAGACAGGGAGGCTGTTGAATGGAGTCAGAATGGATTCTTGTGCAGTAGACCCAACTTCCATAACAATGCCTTCCCTGAGGATCATGCTGCAATATGCAATCCAACAACACCAGCTGTAACCACTGGAAGACAGGGAGGGGAAGTAATGGAAATCTTGGAGCACAAACCAAAATGCTGCTTCAATTTTGGAACGCATGGACGCTTGTGTTTCGGGAGAAAAACCAGAGGCAAAGGGAGTACAAGAATGACAGTGTTTCTTGTGGGATAGATCTCTCACGCGCTATCCTGGCTGGAAGGCCGTCCAAGCGTACTGGCTCCTTCCTCAGAAAAAAAAAAGTGGGAGGGAAAAAGTCCCAGCTATCAGATACAACCACACCATCTTGAGTCTGTCAACAACAATCCCATCAGTCGTCCTCTATGAGCCTGTCGGAGGAGACACGTCCTTGCCAGGTCCTCCGCTGGTTTTTGGGACTTCCTGTTTGTAGAAAACAGTACAGACAAATTGTATAATGACAAATGGTGGCCCCAACATCGAGGGAGCATGCTGTCTCGGGACCTCAGACTCAGTTGCAACTAATTTTGCCTCAACCCCAAAACAAGCAGAACAACATGACAATGACCAGGCTTTGTCTGTTTCCACGCGAAACTGGTCTCTGAGGTTTGGCGAGATATGAAGAGAACTGTACTCGCATTTATCCACTTTCTCCTGGGAGGTGAGCAGTTTTCAGAACAATTGCATTCAGTGTGACCGAGAAATGCCCCGTTTATTCGACCTCTTTTCAATCAGGTCATTTGTAAAAAAAACAAAAAACAAAAAAAAAACTGCAGCTCGAGGACAGTGCACTCAATTTGGTGCCATGGTGTGTTTTAGAGACCTCACTGCTAACTGGATTCCAGTGTTTATGCTGCTGATCAGGCCCCTGGATTAGATTACTGTCAGCCTCTATTAGGGGTTAGAATGGGAAGAAATACTAATATTTAGAAGCCAGTCATCTTTCCATCCAGCTGTATCAAATGATACAGTCGTGCCTGTGTGCTCTGCTTGTGATATCTTGAAATGCATCCTGAATCTCGAAGCTGTGGCTTTTCCATCGCCTTTCACCTACTTATGTGCTACTGTATAAGAGGTCAGTGGCAACATGAAGGATGTCCGTCCAAAATGTTAATCATGTAGCATAATATTGAGTTTTTATGTTGCTGCTGGTCAAATGCTCGGATATCATCCAACAATTAAACTCTTCTCAAATGGAATTTACCAGCTAATGTAAGAAATTACAGCAGTTTGCAGAATACGATTATTCCCATTCTTGCAGAACATAACAGGAGAATCCTGTTCTCTGCACGCTCACGAGCAGACAGGACCGCCTTTTTATGGGGTTCTCTGTCGTGATTGGATAAAGTGGGCAGGGATACCAGAAAGGTTTTTTTTTGTCTTCCTACATTAGCGGTGGGGAGAAAACTTCTACTGAGTTACTGATAGTGATAACTGTTGGGATATAGACCTATTTAACACTTGTTTTTATTTTTTATAAATCTCACTTACAGCAGCTTTAAGTGAGACACTAAAGCCAGGAGACAGTTAGCCTAGCATAGCATAACAACTGGAAGCAGGGCGAAACAGCTAGCCTAGCTTACGTCAACATCAAAGCTTTGGAGTTGATGGTAAGTGTATATATATATATATATATTTTTTTTTCCCATGAACCTCTACCTCCAAGTTTTATGCTAGCTTATTATCTCCTGGCTCATGCTCACACTGAACCAGTGTCTTTGGTTCATTAAGCTGTGTGTGTCAAACTATTCTTTAAACTGAACATCAAGGCTCTTACTTAAAAATGCTGAATGTGATAATAAATCACCATAGATTTTGTCAGTCTCTCTGGATGACAGCTGAGCTAAATGCCTGAAATTCAAAAGCTCTTTAATGTTTAATGATTTTTTTTTAAAAAAAATATTCCTGATTGGAAGGAATTGAATTAAACTCTGGCTTCTTGTCTTCATTTAGCTGTACAGCAGAACAAACCTCTCCTTCACCCGCCACACCGGGACCTCCAAACCACAAATTGTCCACCCTCGGACGCCTCGTGTGTGTTTAAACAGGCCTCTGCGATGACGGCGCTGACCGTGCGCTTATGTGTGGCTGCTCAACTTTGTCGCTGAACTGTAATGAGTGTTGTGGTAATCTATTTCATCCCCCGACCATTAGCAGGCTGTGAACACTCTCTAATACCAGTCCGGGCCTCATTTTCCAGGCCTCTGATCGCACCAAGCAGTGGGCACCTAATTCGCTCAATGAAATGGGGCTTGTGATTACTGAGGCGGTGATTTGATATATCACGGAAAATTAGGTCGATTTTAATAAATTACCCATCCCACTGAATAGTCCACATATGCTTACGGTGGAGGAGGGGTTGTTTTGCCAGCGGGAGGACTACTAGTTTTAATACGTCTATTAGAAGATGGGCACGAGTGGCAGAGGAGGCGGAGGATGATTTGGCTTTGGATGGGGGGTGCTCTCGACCGAAATCAGGGATGGCGGGACTTCCCAGCTGCTTAGTGGATTTGGAGTCCTTGTAAACAGGAGCAATTAAGGCTTCAGTCATCTTAAAGGACTGCATGTCTATAATCTATATTCATAGCTTCCTGGACCTCCCAGAAAGCCGGTGGACCTTCCGCTGGCAAACAGCAACTTGTCACACAATACACGAGTAAATAAAATATGAGTTAGTACATTTTCACCATGTAGCACGGGGTGTATTTTACTTTTACGGCAGCATATTTTGCTCATGATGGAGGGCGAGCACGGCAGAAGTCGAAATGCCTCCATAAATCATTCCTTGCGTTCTACCTCAAAAATAGTGCTCACATGATAAATGTGAGTTTACTGGAAGCATTTTCACTCCGAACAATGAGGTCTTGTGTGTGTGTGTGTACGTGTGTGTCTATGTGTGACAAATCTGGAAGCATTTTATGGTCAGCCGCAGAGGCATCTGTGATTGGACAAGCTATGTCACTCCTGGTCTTAAAAGGCTTTGCACAAGAGCGAGGGCATCGGCGAGTCATCCCGCCATTTGTGGGATGAGAAATTCCACAGGATTCACCACACAGTTCGTTTTCTATCCAAACTGCTTATTCTATCTGCAGGCTCTTGCAGACACATGATTCAGCTCGGTAATTTGTGATTGTTCATAATGAATGCTTACGGCTCTTCTGGAGCTTCACACCAACTAATCTGGAAATGGTTTTGTCAGTGTTACAGGACCATAGCTCTGAATCACATCATAAATCCTCTGATGCGTTTATACTGTTGTGAGTCAGGCACTCGGGGAGCTACAGCTTGTGAACTGTGAACTTCATCATTTCGCTGTCTGAATGACTTGGACGGGGTACAGTGTACTCCCGTGGCACTAGCTGCACATTCATTAGCTTTACCTGAGCGCTAACGAGATTCAAACTCCCATTATCTGTCATAGCCAGAACAGATTTTTGAATTTACCTCTACTAGCCAGTTACACACAGGCCACAATGTGGGCCTGCGCAGTCTGTGTGTATCGTGGAATTGCTTGGTTTTCATTTCAGCGCCCATGTAAAAAAGTTTAGAGCCCATCACAGCCTGCATGAGCAGCTCACGCACAGCAACAGCAGTTCAAAGCAAAAAAAGTCCTGAAAATGATGTGTGGATGGTCGTATGAACGTTAAAACAGCCATCATGTGTCAGACCGTTACCTTATAAAGTTGATATGTGTTTTCATTGTGTTCTCAAAAAGTTGCACATGTAGAAGACAAAGGAGAAACATTAAGATGAATTTGTATCTGTGTTTCTTGCCACCTCACAAATATAAGGCCTGTAATATAATAATAGCTCTGTTTTGGTCTCCACCAGCTCCTGAAGTTAATCTCTCACTCTTTAGCAGGTAAGAGCACCATTATGTTGATTAGCAAGTTGCTAACTTTGTGATTTCATCTCAGATATTTCGCTAAAAACAGCTGCCAGCATTTGTTGATGTGGTAACAAGAATGATGAGAGTAGTGAGACTGGTTCAAACCATTCTGATATCTACAAGTGTTTGCTTGTGCTTGTGTTTATTTCGAAATTACAGTCAAGTGTATTTAGCATTATTCTGTATTTTGCACTGGGTGAAAGCATGTGGAAACTAGAATGGCACTCAGTGGAGCCTATGCCTCCGCCAAAGGCCCAACAGTCCCCTTTAATTCAATCAAGCCTAATCCAATATCAAACTATCGAGCCCTGCATCACTCTTAAGATTTAAACCACACGTAACTTTTTAACAATAATTTAATCTCAACAGAATCTGCATCAAATCGTACTCGGTCAGAGAGACTGGCCACCTAAATACACCTTTTTTAAATCAAGATCCATCTTGAAAAATGTGGAAAAACTTGCAATGTTAATGAAAGTGATCAAATTCCTGGATCCGTCCCTTTGTTCTTATCCACACCCATAGTTAATGGGGTCTATTCTTGGCCGAGACCCATCCTCCATCAGAGTTTCATGGGAATCAGATCTGTTGTTTTTATGTAATCGCGCTGACAAACCAACAGACAGACGAAGGGCAGCGGCAAGACCATGTCGTAGTGCTAAAAAGGGGAAGAGTTAATCATCAATCGCTGTAAAAAAGCGGCGCATGTGAAATCATGCAAAGGATTATGGGGCAGCATGGAGGGGACGTCCTACAAAATAATTTATTTTACTGTAAACAGGATAATAGTCAGATTTACTCCACCTCAACGGTCAGCAATGTATATGAAATGTGTAATTATGTAAGATCAGGTAAGAGAAAAGGGTTTGGAAATGTAGCCATTTTTTTTTTTTATAGATGCAGTTTTGAAGTGAAACATCACATCAGTAATATGTTTACATATTCCATGTTGCTGGTGGATGTTTGAGGGTTTGTTTTAAGCTCTGTGAAAGGCAACGCCGAGCTCCCAGAATCCTTCATATCACCACACTGCTCCTTCTGTATTTCACAAACCCATTCCAAGCACACACACACACACACACACACACACACACACACACACACCATTCCCCATTCAAGATAAATATGAAACCAAAAGGAGAAATTCATGCTTGAAGCAAGGGAACTAATCTCCCTCCTGCCTGTTTCACTCCTCTGTGTTTAATTGATAGAAATTGCACGCATCAAAGAAAACGCACACTGAGATTTAATGGGCATAAAATGGACATTAGCATTTTAAAGAGGTGGATTAACACATTAATCCGGGCAATTTTCATCCAGCACTTCCAATGAGATCGTCACAGCGCTCGGGCTCCTAATGGGGCTTAACTGGCTTTCTGCTTTAGTGCTGCTCTCAGGGATAACAGCAAAACTTTTAGTTTTTTGGAGAGGGGGAAAAAAACGAAGGGGCTTATTTCCGATGGCTCTTTCAGAAGTGAGCTTTTTTTTTTTTTACTTTTTTTTTTTTTTTTACTTCCAAGAGAACAGACGTCTACATGACACATTACACAAGATGCAGCAGTGCCATGGGTGTGCTCGGAGTTTGTGCCGAGCCGAGACACTGAGGTTTCAGATGGTGAAATGGCCCTGTGCTTGAAAACCAGTAATCAAAGGGGGCTGTTTGTTGGATGAACATCACGGAGTTGACTTTTCATCCATGCTGAACATGTGCGGTTTTGCTGGAAGAGGCACTTTGGGATGTTGAGCACAATCACTGTACATACAATAGAAGTGATTTCGCCATGATGTGGAGCGCTGGGTCTTGCGTTACGATCAAAGCCGCCATCCAGCCAGATGAAACTCATTTTGGCTGCTTCCCTTTCGTATCGGATATTTAAGACGCTCATTGGTTTGAGACTCCCCCACGCCCAGCCCCGGAGGAAGAAGATGCACCGTGCTGCTGCGGATTGTTTTTTCTTTTTACATACAACTTGTCAAAGCCGAGGCAGGAAGCGACTCCCGGTTGGTCCCAGAGGAGCGTTAGCTGTGTTTCATGTGTGAGGGACAAACTGGTGATGAGCACACACGTCCTGTATGTATATATTCACACACATGCACATGAAGCATGTTCACACACACGCACACACACACGTCGCACCCGGTGCAAACCCATCATCAGTGACACGAACCCTCAGCGGTGCCGGTGTTTAGACTACACTGAGCTCTCTTGATGCGACGTGTCCCCTACAATGGTACGCACTTTCATATTTCCATCCCCGTACGGCTGCTCCTCCCTTTTGTTCGAGTCATTTGCACCGCAGTTTATGCACACACAACATGTAAGCCCGCTGTACCTCCATTGCAAAGGGAATGTAATGTAGGTCATCAAACACAGAGCCCGACTGGGAGAGCGCTGTTGTTTGTGAGCGGCGAGGCAGCCTCCAGAGTAAAGGACTGATGTGGAAGGAGGGGTGCAAAAAAAAAAACAACAGAAGGATAAAAAAAACAAAAAACACAATGGAACAAACAAAAGCTTCTTCGACAAACCGTTAAAACGTAGAGTGCGCCTGTTTTGGGTGTTGTCACCGGTGGGTTGATGTGCAGGAATACAGAAACACTGCTTCCTCTCACTCCCTCTCCTCCCATCTCATGTGCCCTGGTGAATAGTTTATGCTACGTACCTTCTTCTTCACCTCTGCTGTACTTTCCGTCCCATTATCGCTCCAACATGAGATTGCACTCAAGACTATGTTGGAATTTTTGATAACACGGATTGTGAAACTGAAACACTGTTTTGAATTAATAAACAACGCCGTCTGGAGCTTTTAGAGCAGAATCCACGCTTTTTTTCCCCCACCGCCACTCGCTGTATTATTAGTAATATGACTTTTCATCCTCGGCCTGCCGTCCGGTGACATCTGAGTATTATCAGAGAAAGCTCTCAGCGTCCTGGATGGGGATCGGGGATGGGTGTCTGCTGAAACATGCTCTGGCAGGGCGCTGTGATTTGAGTATCCCCTTGAATGTGCAACACAAATGACATCTGAAAAGACAGGCTACACTCAAAGCACGGTTCCCCCATTCTCTCAGCTGCCTCCGCCTGAAAGCCTGCGACATATCCATATACAGGTGCTACACTGTAAGTGTCTTCAGTCGCACTCTGGCCTAGATTTGGAGCCGAGTGGATGCACGGCATTCTCATCATCCGGCGAGAGAGCTTTCACTGCAGTGGACACAGACAGACTGGATTTTTTTTGTGTTTTTTTGCCAGCCACAAGTTTGAGCAGTTTTATAAAGCTCTTCTGTCGCTCTGCCACAACATCACACTTTCCCAACGAATACAGTAACTTGATCAGTTTTTTCATTTCTAACACATGTTTACCAGATTAAGAGAAAAGGCACCCCCTCGCCCTCCTCTGTGAAAGATAATGTTCACATTCCAATCGCAACCACGATGTCATGGTCAGCGCGTTCTTGCCAGACAATAAAACAAAATGTTGGTAACAACAAATCCACAACAGATCTTGTGCTCAAACCTTGCTGTTATAGATCCACTTTTGTTACCACCTTTTCCATGAAGGCCTCATCAACGACTCCCATTATGTAAACACAACTCATGTTTAAACCTCAAACAGAAATGATTCAGACGTAATACAAGGTCTGGTATGGATTTGATCAGAGAGAGAAGGAAAACAACTACATATCCAGGAAGATGTTCACCCAGAAGCTGACCACGGTCAGTAATGGAAGCCGGTGGTGTAGTCATGACTAAGACAAGAGTGTGTCAGCAATGAGACCAGGACCAAGAGTCAAGATTAAGAACAAGACAGGGCAAGACTGAGTCAAGACCAAGACCAGAACAGTGCAAGTCCTGTTCCAACAAACCATCGGCTCGCCTCGGAATGAACCGAAAGATCTGCATTCCCATAAAAAACGCCCGCAGAAATGAAATACGTTTGAATTAGTTTTCTATGGGCAATACCAACATAAACTAATGAGCCCGATAAATTGATTACTGAACGCTCCTCAGCCATGCTTTGACAAGTATCAAACAGTTATTCCATACAATGAGATCCCTGCAGTTGTTTTCTCGACTGGCCTCAAAATGAAATCAAAAGTCCTCTTTATCTCAAACCGAGACAAGACCCAGTAAAAATGTGGTGGATTCTAAGACGAGGCCTTCATGAAGTGGTCTCAGGACCTCAGCCGATCTCGAGTACTACAACGCTATTGGAAGCACCACCAAAGATCTTGTCTTCTCTGCATCCTTTGAGAATAATTACACTTACTGTATCTGCTGCTCAGTCTGATTCGCGTTAGCAAGCTTGAAAGACAGCCAAGGCACTTGGACGAAAAAAAGGACAGAAATCTACAGCGCGACGCTTGTCTTCTCGTTTGCCTTGGCCCGGCTTTTTCCGACAGCCTCAAGAAGCTCGTAAGCTCCGATACTTTGAACCGTGCGATAAGGATCAGCTCGAGTCAGACAGACGCTGTGCTAAGAAGAATCCAATTTTACATAAGGGCTTTCAAAGAAGTGCCACATCCGTAATTGAATGTAGTACCACGATAAAGTGATCAAAGCCCGGAGGTTGCAAAGTTAATGAAAATAAATAAAGCTAAAAAGTGCATTTCTCTTTGGTGACAGAAGGGTTTGAAAGGATGCTGTTTTATCCCTAGTGCGGGGACCTGTCTTTTAATAAGGATCATAATGAGGGGGTTCCTTTTCTTAAAAAAAATTAATAAATAAATAAAATCACAAGCCTGCGAACAGGACGGCATTTGATTAGGACAGCCAGCGCTCTTCCATGTGTATGTGTGCATGTGTATGGATGTGAGCGTGTGGAATAGATCCATCCATTCCTGATGTGGCTCTCAGCAGTCGACAGCTCTGCCAACCGTTGTCATTTTCTGGCAGCCAGATTACTCTTGGGGTGGCATTTTCACAGTTGTCAAGTGAGGATTTAATGGCCAATTATCCTCAGATAAATATATCTCTGCCGAGGAGAGGGAGCCATCGTAGGAGTGGGAGACTATCGCTTCTAATTGTGGGCTAAAGAAAGAGGAAAACATGTCTGGTCAAAGCCTCCAGAGACTGTCCGACTTCCTATATCCCCGCGCTGGTACTTCATCATCGCCCAAGAAGGCAGTCGGATCCCTCAAAATAAAAATCCACTCTACTGTAAATCACGTGTTACACTCACAGCACAAAGTGCACGCAGTCGTTAAACAGGGTGTCGCCATCCCCACTTTAACCAGAGCCGTGCTGTCGATTGCTTTTTTTTTTTTTTTCCTTTTTTTTTTTCCCTTCCCCTCACTGGTGTTCATGACAGGGAAGGAAATCGCTTACTGTGGCGACTGTTTGGGCCAGCAGGATGACAGAAGGGATGATGGGATTATGGAAGGAAAACACTGAAAACCCAAATTTAGCACCTCGCTGCTGAGCGACAGAGGTGACGTGAAGGAAAACACTTTAAGATGTAGGCCTAAAAGTAGGAAGGCAAGATTTCTCTCAACATTGCGGTGAGATTCATCGGTTTAGATGCAAAATATCAAATCATGCGTATATTAACTTCCTTAACTTTGGAGCACCGTTGACAACAGTTTTACAGTCATTCCATGGAGCAGATGTCAAACACCAAAAAAGTAGTAAACCTGATCGCTCTAGATGCTACATGCAACTTCCTTCTCCTCTCTGAGGTCTTCAGCAGTAACTCTATACGGTCTGACAAACACTGGAACTGAGCAAAGTTTGCTCCAGTGGCAGCGGTGAGACAGAAACAGGCTGGTTTTGGCGCAGGAGCATTATACAGACATGCGTCTCTGTTGCTGGCAGGTTAGCGGTGTGTAGATGTCAGCTGGGGATGGCGGCTAACAGGCTGAGTGGCCCGCGCCGCAGTCACCTCGGGTTAATGACAGTGACAGTCTCAATCGCCGGGGTGGTGGAGAGGATTTAATGCTTTCCCCTTTGGCACCAGGAAGTGCTGATAATGATGCCGGGTGGCACGGAGCGTGTCCCTTCTGACATCGCCAATGATTTAAACTCCTGCAGTGGTGAGCAAGTTCATATACACACACACACACAACGAGGCAGACGCACACACATGCAGTAATTCCGTTGAAACGATGCCTCGCATAACCTGCGACGTGATCAACAGATCAAGCTAACATATGAGTGTTTCATTAAAATCTATTGAAGAAAAACTACTTGAAGCTTTATGTGGAAACCGTGTGTTGACAAAGTTAAGTCCTCATAATGAAATGCATGCTACAATTGATAAGAATTGAAAAATATATGAATGGCCTGCACAACATGGAGACACTTACACAGACAACCTACTGTTTCTGTATCGAATGAAGGGGGAGCTCAACAAAAGATTTCCTTTTGACTCGTCAAAGGTAAAAGCGCAGGTGAATTTTCTAACAATAACGATGGCTGCATTCCATTTAGGTGAGCTGGATCCAGGGCTCTTTGGGGCGCCACTGTTAACGTCACTGTTGGCACAAAATGTCTGCCATGAGGGGCGTATTTTATCCCCAAAGCCTACAGCAGAGACGTCTTATTTCCTGATTCATAATAGTACACAAACTAGAATAATGTCCAAACCAAAAAAAACTAAATGTGTCATACACACTTATGCAACACAACTTCACTGTAGCTACCGTCAGCGCTTTTGGCTAGCGCTAGCAAGCAAGCTCTGACATAATGTAGCATACCAACATATTGAAGAATGTGGGATACATTTCAATGGGAGTAATTGGCTAAGTGACAGGAGTCGTCAGTTTTTAGGCACAGCGGTTTTTTTTCTTTTCTTCTTAAAGCTAACAAGCTACTTTGCTAACTAGCTATCAGATACAACCATGTGCAGCGACCTGTGCTACACGTGTCACAGTCTGAGCATGTCAAGCTATGAGCCAGACATATTTTATGCACATGGCTCATTATTTCACATTGTAACATACAAGTCAGCGGTCCAATTACAACTCAGTGCTGGTCTGTCACAATGCACATCAATAAGCGGAGGATGAGTTTGACTTATTAAGCTAGTATTTCTGCCAATTATCGAGCATTGCGTCTGACATGCAGTGCAGTTGGTTATATGATCTTAACGATGCTACTGAGAACGTTATACATTGATTTATTAAATAAGATATTTTTAACACTCGAAGCTGTGCTGGCATCACCAAAACAGAGTGTGGAGGAAGCACCTGCGAGAAAATGAACTATACATCTGACTGCAGCAATTATCTGATGTCGATATGTTTGTTAAAAGTTACCCCTAAAAGTTACTCCCAACCTAAAGTCCTCGATGTGATCTTCAGCGTGGCACAGAGGCGATGTGACTCTTCCAACCAGCTGCTCGGCGTAACTGATCGAAATTAAACTGAACATTTTTCCCTCCCCATTGCGACAAATGCTCGGGCTCCCAATCGCTCGTTTCTCACTCTCTTGAGTCGCGGCTTTGCTCGTCATTTCCCCGCCACCCTCCTCTTCCTCTTCTTCCCTGCCTCCACTCTTTATATTTACATTATCATCATTGACACTGTAATGATCGGTGTGATTATGCATGCGGACGGGGCTGTGAACGGGTGTGTTGACACGGTGTTGACAGGCTGGCGCGGTCACATCTCTCCCACTGTCTCAGGTGGGAGCTCTGGTTCTGCACAGCCTTCATTTAGATTCGATTACAGTGATGCACGCCTTATGGGTGTCACTTCTCTTCCGCTTCACAATTTAGGGGAGAGAGGATGGGCAGTAATTGTGCTACCTGGGTTCGGAAGCCCTGGTGGCAAATCAAGCAGCGGGTGCGCGGTGGCATATCGTCTGGCTGCCGTTCCCCCGGCTCATTTATTCACCTCCAGTTGTCAACGCGGGAATATCACTGTGTGCAAATTAGCTATAGCCGGGGCCCTTCAAGGAGCCACGCTGCCTCTTCCCGCCCACCCCGCCCGAGTGACGCCTGTTATGTCCAATTACACACCCGGTAGCTGTGATTAGCATGTATAACTAGGGAGCTCCAGCATGAGCACCGGTGCGCACGTATACACACTCGCGTACGGGCACAAACAAACACAGACGCACGCACACAGACGCTTCTGCATCTACTTCGTTACACCTCCGATCCCCCGGTCGACGCAGATGCAGGAGCCGCGTCTCCTCTGGGTTTTCATCTCCTTCTTTAAGCTCGCTGGGGGGCCTTCATTGTTCTCCACCACAGCATATATACGCTACATATACATGCATATATATATATATACACTTCACATAGCATCTAAGACATCTTAAAGGCAATGCAGGTGAGCATAGATATCACACGCACAAACAACACTATTATGTGACACATGCCACTACGACTAATATTCCCTCAGTAGGAGAATCTGCGGGGAACAGCGAGATCACAGTTTCTTCTCTAGTCAACAGAGTGAATTCTCATCCTACCAGCTCCCAAAGCCTTTGGGTATTGCATATTGCAAATAGCCTACAGCAGTGCAGTTATGTGGAACGGAGTAGAAAAAGCACGCCGGTTTTGGTTGGTTAAAAATGAAATGTTAGATCTGCGGCGTTTACTGTCGTACAGTTGTTGTTATTTCAGTCCGCGGATATTTGCGGCGCGTCTCTCGACATGGCCCGGACCAAAGAAAGCGGCATTACTCAGGCTCTGGCCACATGTGAGCCGCACATTACGACGAGCTGCGCCAGCCCCTGACCACCCCTGCTCTTAAACTGCAGCGAAAACAAAAGGAGACACGAGTTCAAAGTGGTGTCTGTTTTGTGTGTAGTCATGGTGGCCTGCCTTTGGATGCTTTCATCATATCTCTCAGTGATGCCACAGTGCCCCGAGGGGGTTATGTCACAGCGAGGTCAATGTCAAGTATGAAAGAGGGGAGAAGTGGCTGCCAAGGACTTGCGGGGAGAGACAAATTTAACTAAGTGTCCTGCGATGGGAAGCAAGAAGGCACCATGTGGCACGCTCGCCTCCGCGGCCGCACATCAGGCCCGTGCGCTGTCAGCCAGCCGAGGCCTGGAGGTCTGGGGGGGACGCAGATAGTAGACCACATGCTTCCGTTTATGTCTCTGTCACTCTTTGTCTCCGCTCTCTCTCTCAGTCGTTCTGGAGCGCAGTCAAAAAGTGGACTAAGTGCTCGGCGAAACAAAAGGGAGCGGCGGTATCCTATCCTCAGTGCGACGCTTACCGCTCGGAGCAGCTGTGGAAATGTCAAACAGGGCTGAGATGAGAGAAGTGTCGCGGGTGGAATGAAACTGCTGACACCTCATTTCCTTTCATTCCCAGTTCTGAAGCTACTTTTTGTCACCGAGTGCTTCAGATACGAGCAGGTCCTATCTCTCGTCACTTGTGCTTTTCACCCGACATCAACCGGAGGAACGCAACACATGCTATCACGCAAACTGCTCCTTGTGAGCCATTTGTTCTGTGGCAGCGGCGGCGGCGTCGTGCTCTTTGTTTGAACCTATAGCGTCTGTTTTTCCCCCTAAATCTACTTTTTTTTTGGGAGGGAGTACAGAGAGGCTGTTATTCAGTCTGGCTGAAGGTTGTTCTGCGCGAGTGTGTTGTGATTGCTGTCTCTACTATCACTATTCTTTTCTTCCCCAAACGTAAATCTCATGTTTTAAAGATTCCTTTAATGGGAATCAAAGTCTAAATATTTCAATACAGCTATTTTATTATTCAGGAGACTCTCAGGCATTTCCAGCCATCTGACTGCGAGAAATCCATGTGCCTCGCGTCTTAGCGGTGCAGGTACATGGCTTCAGCTGGCAATATTACAAGGATTAGCATGGCATATGAAATATTTAGTGGATTTCCTCTTCCCTCCCTCTAAAACCTAATAAATCAAATGACTGCCAAATGTCATTAAAGTGATGGTCTTTGACTGGGTAAGAGAGGGTCCCTTTTCATATTCAAATTTGGTGTGGAAGAAAATGAAAGAGCGGAAAGGTTACTTGGTTTAGCCGACAACCCCCAGTGCCCTGACGCTTGGTGGGTGAGGCCGCGAGGAAGGGGCAGATGGAAGGAGGAAGAAGGAGTAGTGGGGCGCTCGTGACAGAGAAGGTATTGTCTGACATGCCAGCCGGGCGTCCTCGTGGCACTGGTCTCCTGTTGGCGCAGGCAGGGCGTCTGGCCTGCTGTTTTGATTAGTCAAAGATGCCTTTTTCCCCCACTTTCCCTTTCTTTTTTTCTTTTTTGGCCGAGGTGTCACCTCGCAGTGGATCACAGGCAGGGGCTAGTGGGACAACCAGCTGTCTCTGTCACCAACTGTCACCAGCATTGTCTCCCCTCCCTCACTGGCTGAACAGATGACGGACACTTGAATGGCAGGCACCGCTCGGCCCAAACCGCCTCCTCCCCTCCCTCCCCCCGGACGAACCCGGCATACGGGGGGGGGCGAACCATCGATATTCATCCCCTCGCCCACCTCCAGCCTCTCCTTTCTGTGTTTTGAGTCATTCATATGTAAAAGCAGAGATAAAACATATGGTGCTAATTTGCAACAAATCAACAGTGACCCAGGCTGACTTTCCACTCCGGATATTCATAGTGAGAGTTACTAGACGCCCAGCACCTGTCTGTGTTTGAAGCCTTGCCTTATTCATTACCAAAGTGTGTTGGCAAAGAGTGTCAACAAAGGCACAGCAGGCCTATAATTTGCATTCTTCCTACAAGGTGACATAATGATGTAAATTATCAAAGAAAGCTGATTTTGTGTAAGACGCCGAGGTTGTCGTAATGTCATTGGCGTTGGTCTCCCGAGACTGTTTGAAAAGGAAATTATAATAGATACACGCAGCACTGTTTGTTACCTTAACTCCAAAGGGAAATCAGGCCCCGCCATCATCTGCATGTGAACTCATTGAATGGCAGCTGTCCTCGTGTCGACACCTCATCAGGAGTGACAACATTGATCTGAGAAGGGGGAGGGGGGGGTGGATACAACGAGCCAAACAAACTTTGATTTCTGTGCGCTTACATCATTAGAGCCACTCATGAGGTCACAGCAGAAGGAAATCAGATTGGGGAACATCATGAAAAACATCGCCGGATAAAAAGGAAACAGCGTTGACAAAGTTAATATCCATTATACATCAAATTGATAATGTTAATTTTGAATAAGTCAGAGGTGTGAAATATTCATGTGGAGCTGTCCAAAGTTTTTTTTTTCCTCACTCCTTTTCTCTCCTCCTTCTTCTTCTCCTCCCGTTGACTTGACTTTCTTCTCCATTAATTATCATGCCCAGGAGGTTTTTCAGGGAGAGGAGCAGCCATCAGGCTGAATCATCTTGACAAGGCGGCATGGCCCAATTACACCAGAGCTCCGCCGGGCTTTGATGTGGCGGAAAAGCAGAGAGATAGGGGCAAATTGCACAGCCATATTATGGTAATGATCTGATTTAATCCTGCCACTAAACTTTATGTAGCTTGTTTAAAGAAGATGCTAACGCTAATTACAGAGGTGCGCAGAGGTGCTGGGTGGGATCGGGTGGAAGAGGGCTGAGCCGAGGGGGCTCGTGGCGGCGGCGCTGCCACCGCGGCTGGTGGGAGTTTCGAGTCCACAAAGTGCAGCTCATAAATGTTGTAAATGAAAATGAGACAAAGTGGACTCATTTCCGTTTAATTATACATCCAGCGCAGGTGGAAAGGTCAGGGGTATAGGAGGGCAGCGTGCGCAAGCTCAAAACCTGTTGGGCTACCGTCGTTAATTAACACATCTGAGGATGGGAGGTAGAGCAGGTTCGAGGGGGAACGGGAAGGAGACCGAGACAGGAGGGAAGGGAGACGCGGGGAGGGGGTTAGGAGAGGGGTGTTACAAGGAACGTACGATAATATCTGCCTGTAATTAACTTGTCACTTCAATTACAGCCCCTCAGATTGGAATTGTCTTGGGTTATGGCGCTGGGCCCTGTCTGTATGGTTAATTAGTCTGACGAGTAGCCACCGTGCTCCTCTCTCTCCGCTCTCCACGCCGTCACGCCCGCAGCGACTTGGTTTATTGTTCCTGGTGATTGACTAGCATGCAGCGGAGAGCGGATCAAACTCGAGAGAAGGAGCGCGACTGATCGGCTGTCTCCACTCTGTCTTCTTCTACCGACGGCTGTTACGACTTTAACCTCTTTGCTTGTTTTTCTTTATCAATTATTAATGTCTGTGTGTAAAAAAAATGTGCTTGAAATAAGCCCACGTTGATTTTATCTTCAAACGGGAGGAGACAGACGGAGTGGCGGCAACGCCGAGGGTCGAGTACCGCTGAGAGCTCTGAACGGATCAGGTGTTCACAGGTTTGAGTTCAATAAGGGACGACGGGCTTTCTAACCTTGACTTGAACCCACCTGCAGACCAACTGTTCATTAGCTATCCTTCATTATATGAGCTGAAAAGAACGGACAACAATATAAATGGTTATAAGATGGATTCATATAAGCGATTTCTCTGTTTGGTTTCTTGTTTATGGGACACAAGCCTTTAATGTGCCGATATGAAAGCGAATATAAATATCACACTGACAAATTGCCGACTAGAGAGCCGTCACAAAGCGTCCTTGTAGGAACCGACTTATCTTTGATACGATCTGCTCGGCTCACACGGAAAACAGTGTATGTATCAATAGGCAGACAAAAGTAAACATAATTATCTGTTTGCATTATGCTCAGAAGGCGATCAAAGCTATTTAGCACCCTTAGATGGGTTTTTAAACTTTTTAAACGCAAGTGAAATTCGCTATAAATACACTTTAGAGAGATGGCTGCTGCAGCACCCGCGGTCGGTGTGTCCTCTGCATTACCTCTCCTCTCCGAGAAGACGAGGACATCTCCTGGGACGCCGAGGGGCCTCTTTGTAAGGCTCCGTCACTTACACAGTCAGTTGTGTGTACTATCACAGCTCATGGTGTAACTCTTTGAAATCCCACTGTTATGCAGAGCTCGCACTCGGGAAGCGCTTGTGAAGATGCGTCGAGCATTTTGACACAGGTATAATCCGCACTGGGCCGGAGTGGATCGGTGAGGAGTCTCGGAGGAAACTTTGACAGTTCTGGCTGCGTTTAATACTTTTCTGCCCGTGCGTTTATTTCAAGACGCAAACGTGTAAAAGAAAAGATTAAAAATGGCCAGTTGCTAAAGTATTCAAATGTAGTTTTTGTCAGAGTAAATGTCACTTTTTTCAGCTTTCTTTTTCATCACACTCATCCCAGTAAATGCTCAACTTGTCGCCGTCAATTTGTGCGCACATATACTTCAGAGTGAGTATTTAACAGATGGACTCGGTGCTCCTCACTTGATAGTCTATCCCAGGGTTTTATCACACTCTTCTACATGAGGGAGGCACTGTTGGCTGCCTCCTTTCTCTCTTGTTTGCATTACAGTCTTGATTCTGAAGACATGGCGACGAGATTTAAACTTACTGCAGTAGCTCTTGCACGTGCAGATGCGATGCAACGACACCAACGCTTAAAACCACCTCGTCGTCAACAGGTGTTTTCAATTTTGCCACTTTTATTTGATACGTTTTAAACGTCTATTAACAAAATCCGTAATTGTGAATGAAAGAAAGCAGACAGCAGCATTTGGAACGGTACATCATAATGTATAATCAGTATCACTAATGACAATAGCTTTATTAGAATGTGGAAAAAGAAGAGAAAAAGATGGGCCGGCTTTCCTCTTCTGCTCAACAAGATAACTGAAGAAAACCAAGGCCTCATTCAGACAGAATCAGGCCATGTCTGGTCTGTTTGACCGAAAACATAATGGAGTGTAAGTTAAAGGTGCAATATATAAAAAAATTGGCCAAACATAGCTGCTAACTGTAGCTGCTGTTAGCTAGTGAGCTCTGTTAACCATGCAGCTGGTGGCCATTTTAGCTGACTCGGCTTAAATTTGGAGAGTGTTGGTGTTGTTGCTATCATCATGTTTAGCGTGCTAACTTCAACACATACACAAACATGGCCGACAGATCTGGGGCAGGGCAGTTGTGGGTGCCGTAGGTTTTGGGGACCATGAATGTCTATTTATAAAATGTCCTGCCAATCAATTAAATCTTTGAAGTAGTTCAGTCTGGACCAAAACTGTCAAAGTGGTTATCGATAGACGTTCAGAACTAGCTCGGCTAAAAAACAAGGGAATGAGATAAAACTTAAATCAGACTGGATCAATGACCATTTAAGGAGAACAGTAACCCTTAAATCCAACTAAAACAGCAGACACGTGGCCGAGAGTCTCATCAAACTTCATCAGTTTGAACTTGCAGCACAGTTTTAGAGATTGATGGATTGTAGTCACAGTGGAATTGCTGGTGACAATAAATAGGAGTTACACCCCTGAACAAAAACAGAGTTTTTCTGTGAGCGTGTGCCATCAGAATATGTCATCCACTTGAGGTTATGCTATCCCTGTCACTGAAGAAGTCTTGGCTATGAGGGGCAGGGGTGGTGGTTGCACAAAGTCCTGATGAGGCTTCCTCCCCGCCTTGTTCTCTGACATGTATCTGTCAGCCTGTGGCCTTCAGAACTCGAGCCCAGAAATCCCTCCGGGGCTCGTTCTGTCTGACATTGTCATTACTGGACAACATACAAATGTTGTGGTTTTACAAGACTGACAACAAAAAGAAATCGTGTTTCTTTTTCGTATTGTAGAGAGGCAGCGTGGTTGTGCACATATTTACTGGAAGTGAAATGATCCATGAAAACATGGCTGACCTATCAATCAAATCTGGCAACAGCAAGTAAATGAAATAAGGCTTGTTGATTAGACGCAAACCGAAGAGGGGATTTATGATTCTTCCGCCTTCCATCGCCCGCGCTCAGTTTCTGGGTTCGTTGGTCTTTGTCTTTTTATGATTTTCATTTTCCAGATCGTGTCCTTTTTTTTTTCCTTCTTTTTTTTTTTTTTTTATTCGGTGCTTCACGGTTGAAAAACGGCATAAGCCATCGGTTTTAAGAAAGTGATAATTGTCGGACCGGTCTGGTTCTGATAGAGTGGCAGTCATCCATGTGAAATCTGCCTCACCAGCGAATGACAGCAGCAGCGGGGAATGCGCACCTCATGAATAAGCTGGCATGCCGAACCTCCGTAGCAAGAACATTCAAATGAGCTCTGTTATCAAGCTCCTCCATGGTGGCTTGCCAATGGCTGGACTGCGAGCGTGGCCGTCATCCAACTGCGAGAACCCTTTGATCAGTAATAACCAATACTGCAGCAGCGTCGCGGGGCTAACTGAGGCTCGTACTATTCTTTTTTTCCATTTTGCAACTTGTTTACAAGTTATTAAGAGGCCTCCTCCCTCTCTGCAGCTGTCAGTCTGCGTAATTGTCACTGACAGCGCAGCTTGGCCCCGCGACACTCGGGACATGCCGACAAAAACGCGATGAAGACGAGGCTTTGGAAAAATCCTGAATCTGCAAAGGGAATTGGGTTAAAAGGCGAAATTAGTCTGACAATTACCGCATGACGGTGCTGTTAAGTCCATGCACAAAAACAAAAAGGTATTGAACTGATTAAAGTGTTGCCCTCTTTTTTTTCCTGCTCCCTGGGAGGATCAAACATGGAAGTTCAGCCAGCTTCTTTTACTGCTGCCATAAAAGTGTCCCTTCCCTCGCAGACATGATGTGAGAGCTGGAGAAGTTCAATCCGCTCGTATTGTTTGAAGATTACAGTATCTTTATGCGCTTGTTCCAAGTGTGCATGTGCGCTAACAGAGCTGTAGGCTGCAGATTGAAATAGCCAGTGGCTTTTGAACCGGCCTTGGTCCAACACATGCTGGTCCTGTTTAAATTAGGGCTTTTATGCATTGTTTTTTTCAAAGCAGAACATTGTAATACGCGAGGAGAGTATATGCATACATACATATATACAATGCACGAGCAGTTAAAGAACAAAGGCTTGTCTCGACCAGAGTCCAGTCTATTCTCGGTTCATTCTCATGCGCCTGGCATAATGTGCTCATATTGAAAAGTAATCCTTAAGAGAGTAAAATACAATCATAAAGTTGTCACAGTTCACAAACTGTGCAGAGCTTCTTTATGAGATGACGCCACAAATACCAAATCTGTCTGTTATTGCAAGTGACATTGTCATTATGCACTGACACAGCATCCCTGCTCTAGTGGGGCATAAAAATGTCCTACTAAACCGGCAACATAAACACGCTGATAAATTACATTTATATGCCATCAAGCTGCGACATTTGCTGACACCAAAAATGTTTCTCCAGATCTGCCGAGGCGATGGTTCTCATTATCCTGCTGAGGAGTGAACGGCGCTGGGTTGTTAATGAAAAATACACAGACAGTGACCTTTGTAAAGTCTCCCTGCAAATGACAGAGTTAACAAACTCCAGTCGGGGTGCAGTCGAGGCTGGAAACAGGAGGGAGAGGGCCTCGCTGCTCGGGATACAGCGAGAGAACCCAATGTTTTATCCGTCCTCGTCCTCAGGTTGTCCTGTCGGACGGACGCTGGCGGGGTCGGAAAGGTCACGGCGGTCGCTAACACCCCGTCTCTGCTCCAGAAATCGCAGCTGCAGAAAGGGGAGAAAAACCTCAGGTCTGAGCTCTGCCCAGGCAGCGGGGGAGTTGGAACGAGTCGAAAGCGTACGGTTAAACTCCACAAAGAGTGTGGAGGAATTTCTATAATGGCTAATGTCTTAATTAGCCCATAAGAAATAATAGAGCCCAGGACCGAAACGCAGCCCGCCAAATCATGACAAAATGGCAGAAACGGTTCACTTGGATTCCTAAAAAACATGCAACTCATTAAGCATCGAGGGCTACGGGCTAATTTCCTATTGCAGACAAGGTTTATAGAGCAAAAATCAAATGCAACGTTTTATTAAACATAGGTGTGTCCAGCAGACAGCACATAAAAATGATATTTTGTTTCCTTTTATGCATCCAGATATGCAAGCTAGTACTCTTGTGGTATTATTGTACAACTGTAGAGGCGCACTGAGAAACAATTAGAGGATTTACTGCCAAGTATCAAATTAAACCGCCTGTGACCTCTGGGTTCACGCAGTCATTTTCATAAATCCCCCGCTCGGACTGATTTATTGGGAGACCTTAAGACGGGTTACCAGACGAACTGTGAATCTGCTGAGTTGATGATGGCACCGTGTTTTTTTCTACCACGGCCTATTTGGCTCCTTTGGAGCTTAGCTGATCACTGCCGATGAAAGGGTCAACACAATGACAGTTGCTATATGAGACGCAATCAGCCCCCGGGGGCCATTAATGCCGGGGTAATCATCCCTTATAGTGGTACCGGTTTGTAAAAAGATTGTACACAGCAAAAGTAGCAGACCGTGTTTCAGGATTATTGTGACTGCAATCAAACTTAAACCGGCCCGCGGGTGGAGCTTGCTACATCAGGATCACTTAGAGTCAGGTTCGTCATCGATCCGAGCCTTAAAATTCCCCCTCGAAATTGTCTTTGTTTGATCAATTCGATCCATCTGGAGCGAAAAAAAAAAAACAAAACCCCAAAAAGCCCAAAAAAAACCCTCTAAAAATGATTTTGTGATTCGAGCTGACCAGGTCTGTGCGCCTCTGAAGTTTTTTGGGAAATGTTTCAGCACTTTGTTGAGTTGTTCTTTGCTCCATGGCAGGTGCCCTTTCTCACGCTCTCACCGAGACCAGATGGGCCCGTCCAGCCTCGCAGCCTCGCAGCCCTCAGCCTGCGCCGGGCTCGCCGTCTGCCAAAGCCCTGTCACACCTGAGTACAGAAGATCAAAGAGCCCCGTGGTGCCTACAACCACACAGCTGCTGCACGTGCCAAACTTCCTTCTCTGCTCCACTTCCTTTACTTTTCTGCACATGTGTTTCCAAGGTTGACCACTAATCCTCCATTTATGTGCATTATCGGGTCTCTGAGACTCGCCGGAGTGACAGCTCTGGAAACTCTCGGCCGTGTCTTGTGCCGCTGTGAGCTCGACTCCTCGTGTCGTTCAAACGTTTGGTCTCTTTTTCTCTGTTTGTTTGTGTTTGTTTGTTTGTTCCTCCTTAACTGTGAAAAGCCACATTCGGGCGAAGAGAACGAGCGCGCGAGGAGGGAGAGGAGGCTTCTGCGATCGCGCTCGGGGCCAAACCGTAAACCAGCGGAGGGATAATTGTCGTTGGGGTTTCCACTTGTAAAACAATGGCTTTGGCCGGCTATGGAGGCAGCTTCTCTCATGCCAACCAGCTGAGGAGAACGAGTATTTTCTGTTGAGAGGTGAATTAAAGCTCCAAATTGGGACTGTCATTAGAGAATTCCACTGGGACTGCTAACGACGCAAAAAAAAAACGCTGACTCCAAAGCGAGAGAGGGAGAGAGAGAGAGAGAGAGAGAGAAAACCTCCCGGGCAAATAAATATTCCAGATACGGCCGTGTGCATACAAACAAACAAACAAACAAACAAACTAGTGGTCTAAAAATATCGCCGTCTGATTAAACAGGAGAGGAGAAAGCTATTGATTATCACTTGGCTCATGGAGATTTTTTAAATTGTGTCTCCCACTTAACAGAGCCGACGGCGGGCCGCGGAGGGACAACCTGAGATTAAGTTCATGTCTTGCGCAGCTCGGTCCTCATCAGGCGAGCGCTGTTTAAGTGATCGTATTGACTCCTGCAGATGCACTCAATCTAAGTTAACTTTTTTTTGTAGCCAGGATTGATCTGGGGGAGAAAAAAAAAAGAGCGGGGGCTCCTTTTAATGCTCTAAGCCACATTAATTTCCACCGGGAAATCCATCTTTGTCCTCTTACATCAAGCGAAATGGAGATTTATTTGTACTCTGCTGTCCCCTTTAATGAAACCAACCCAACAGAACATCACCAAGAGTGAACGCGGTGATACTGAATTTGAGAATATAGACCGCTTCCTGTCGTCAGCTTTTTCTGTCGCGGCAGGTCGTAAAATATACAAAATTTCGCATGTGCAGTCTTGAGTGAGCGAGCTAACTGAACATTCAAAGCGATACAAACTTAAAGGGCGACTCCACACATTTGGTATTATAAAATTGGAGTCCAAGAGCATCAAACTTAAAGCTCAAATCAACACATGATGCCACATTTCCAGCATGTTCTCATACGACGTCGTTGAGTACAGGCGCCGCTTTTGTCGTTGAATGCATCAACAATGTTTTTTTTGTTTTTTTTTGGCACGCGACACAAAGCGCCACACACGATACTTTCCTGAAACTTGTGTTCAGGACAGGAGGGGCGACATCAGCCACCGTCTCTTCCATCCCCGCCTCCAGACTCTCAGAAAGTCATCTCGATGGGCGGGCAAGCTGTCCTGCGGGGAGGGTTGAGCTGGCACCACGTAAGAATGTTTTTCCGGTCGCTCATACTGTTCTTTGTGTGCATATGCCCCGTTTATGTGTGCTCGAGTTTGAGACTAATTAAACGCGTAGAGGAGCAGCTCCATTTCTCGCCCTTTTTATCAGTGTTTTGCATCTCTTTTGTCATCAAAACACACACATAAACTAAAACAAAGCATTTTAAGTATTGATGTGGAAGCTGTGACACTTCCGAGCAGTCGGGGTCAGCCATTTTTATGTTAGACAGTTATATCCTATTGTTAAACAAATGTTCTCAACCCCGATCAGAAATAGCCCTGATCACATCATCGGGGTAATTATATCAAATTTTAGAAAGCTTCCTCCTGAACCACAGAAGATGTTCCACAACAGGGAAGCTTCTACTCGTGATAACTGAACTTGAACTGGACGCTCAGATGCTCCTACGGTAGATGAAGCATGATGACGTGCCCTCTCTCTGTGTAGCTCCACCCTGTACAGCTGGTGCCCCTTTGTTTTTCCGCCCCTGCCCCTCAAACATCCTGAATCCGCCACTGTGGCCGAGTGTGTAAGGTGTACAGATTACACACGACTCTCAGACTTCCACACACACGACATGCATGAACACTGTCCACAGTCCGTCCGCTGACTAAGGACAGATGCTGCTCTGCTCTGTGACAACAACTTATTTATTTTTGTGGGGCAGAAACGTTGCCCAGATGTTTGGAAGAAATGAAGTATATCGTAAAATCCAAACATATTAATTGCTATTATAGACAATGGCAGCAGTGTTTATGGAGCTGCGTAACAGAGAAAAACTGTAATTATGCTGATAATTTACTAATCATCCCGTTTAAAACATGGAAACCATGACAGAGCTCGCTCGGGTCTGTGCCCAATATTGTGTATCAGATGCAGCTGTACGCTTTGAATAAACCATAATTCGGTGAAAAAGAATTGCTCGCTCGCATAGCTGATATTCACTGTACCATTACCGAGACGCGAAAGCAAGGCCACGATTTTTATTTTATGATGCAGATGTTTATCAGGAATGAGTCACTGCTCCTTGGCACAGAGGAGCAGCGCTGTGATGTACCGGCGTTATTGTCTGACTGCCAGATGCAGCGGTCTCAATTTTAATGTTTTCATGACAACTGTTAAATCTCTGTGAAGCCACAGCGTTAGCATATCCACCCCCTCCTCCCCCTCCACCCCCAAGGTCAGATATGGACCACCGCTCCGGAGTTTTCCGCGAAGAGTCGCTTTCAAGATGTTACAGTTTCATCCTGAAATGAGATATCTGGATGTTTGGATGAGACGACGCCTCACACTGAACCGCTATGCCTGCGTCTCTGACAATAGGATGGATGGATGTGAGGAGAGGATAGAAAGAAAAAACATCAACGTGATGCAGTTTGATAGCAGTTGACCCGGATTAGAAGAATAACACCACATTTTTTTTCTTCTTTTTTTTATTGCAGGACTTATTTTTTTTGAAGATCAGGCATGATAGAATGATAGAATGTTGAAAAAATATGTAATATTCAGTGTTCGTGACCTCGCTTTCAAATGTAATAGATCCCAGGTTGGGGGGGGGGGTGTATTTCTCACAGATTTACAACTTATCACTACGAGACTTCAAAAGGCATTTCTTCAGCACTTTTTGAAGAATAACTGAAAAGCAGCATGGTCACTTCTCCAGGCCATTATTTGGCAAAAAAAAATGTACCAGCCCCGCTGATTCAAATGATGTACGATAAATCTGCCGGGCGGAGGGATTCCAGGGAGCGTATCAATTCAAATACCACAAACCTGGCTGACAGAGAGGATTTATAAAAACTGTTGTTACATCAATTTCTAGCGAGTTCGACGCCGCCTGAGAGGAGAGGAGAAGACGGCATACATATTTATGTACCGTGAAACATTCTTAACCCCGAACTTAAAGCTCACTACGTAGTTTTGAACACAAAGTTCAAATACAATATTAATTAGGTAACAATACAAATTCAGGAATATATATATATATATTTTTCCCCATAACTCAATAAGCATAAACTGTTCTCAGAGGATAACAAAAGTCCCCAGATCACTGTTTGAAGTTAGAAAGGTGGCAGGGTCCGCCACATATACACAACGGAAAACAATAAAAAAGAGCTAAAGTTTTTTTAAGCATAAAAAATTAAGTCACTGAACACGATAAATAAATCAACTCTCCCAAAACTGCATAATGCACCTTTAAAGAAAAGTACCAAAAGTAGATTAAATGGCTCCTCCTCTGTCAGGTTACATGATCCAGTATTCTGATTATGTATTTTTAAATGCCATAAAAATGAAAAACGCAAGAACTTTTGGCGCCAGTTTTTACGAGGCATTACTATATTATTTTTTTTTTAAATATATAAACGTTTACATACATTGCAAAATTCAAACCGCAAACAGCTCTTGGAAGGGCTCGATGCATGTCGCCATAGGAAAGACTGTTTCCAAAAACACTTATGTAGTTCAGAGTGAATTACAACTTCAGAAAAAAATAAAAGAATCACCAAGGCCTGTTCTGCTGGGAATATTGATCGGTAGGAACTTTATCTGCTCGGTCAAAGAACATGTTTCTTAAGTTACTAGAATGTGAGGGCTGTCAGCTAATCTGTGACAGGGCGGGATGTGATGTACCAATAGGATCCAGAGGGTTTAGGGGTCATTTGGGGGAGTAGTGACAACATGCCACTCAGCAAATCATCTCTAGTCGCTCTAATGTAAAAATTAACCATCCCCTTTTGTGCCGACCACAGCGGATTTGAGAGTGGCCGGGCTTACACGGTTGTGCAATGCTTCCTTCATAATTCAATAAGGATCGGTTTCACTACAGAGAGCGCCGGAGTCGGGGAAGGGGAAATCTTTACAGCAACACATGAAGTGCAAATGCTGAAGCCCGCCGAAAGGTTTCGATTTTGGTTGTCATGCGCTCCGTGTTAGACTCGGGTTTGAGAGCATTTGGGCCGTCGCCTAATGTTTTCGTGTTGGCACTCGCCTTCTCACCCGAATGGGCGCCAGATGTCTTTCTTTTCTTTTTTTTCCCTGTTTTCTCTTTGAGCTGCGAGACCTGAAGCACGGTGACTCGGAGGGCCCTCGCGCTGCTCCCAAGGAAAAACCACCAGCAATGAACACGCAAACTGGCACCATTTAATGAGTCACACAATTGCTTCAAAGTGAAATTACATCCATTTAAACCTGTCTTACACATCACCCGAAGAGACGCAGGGGGAAAAAAAAAGTGTCTACCTTCAATTTATAGCCGAATGAAAACCGCAAAGACAAAAGTGGGACATGTGCAAGTTATTATGGATACACTCCGTTCTCGGTGATGAGAGCAGCATGTATAAGATGGGGAGCGAGAGGGAGGGGTGGCATAATCTCTGCCCGGCATATTTGTATGATACCAGACTTTGAAATGGAAAAATCAAAGGAAAGCTTTTTAGAACAAAATGTGAACTTTCTTGCCGTCTCCTCGTGACCGGGCACGGTATGTAATCATGATTTCACCTGTTGTTTCAGGCCATCAAAGGCTCTGCGCCCGATTACTATATCACAGGTGATCACAGAGAAGTCAGGAGACGTGCTCGGCGAATAAAAGCAGCCGAGGAAAAGTACAGTCTGAGCTGCTGACAGAGTACAAAGAGGGCAGATTGTTTTGGCATGTAAAGCCCTGTGCTCACATGTATGTGAATATGGGGCTATAAAGCCTTAATACAACACTTGGGAGTCATGGAAAAAGCTGGTGCACGGCCCTGTAGTTAGAGGCAGAAGGCCACCATGTCCTAACAGCTGTCCACAGCTGTGTGGGTGGCTGGAACAGTGGCAACAGCACCCACACTGATATTGGATTTATCCGACATGCTGATGAGAGCCAAAACACAGAAATATACAGCCACGGTGCTGTCCATGGCCAGCGTGGTTGGGTGTGTGTGCAGTGGCGGGCGTTGTAACCAGTGTCAGAGACATTTGCCAGAGGCGGACAACATGCAAAGTGGATTTCTATTATTACCAACAGCAGAGCTCGCATGTGAGAACACCGAGGTTGGTTGGTTCAATGGGCCCAATAAAATGATTAATTAAAGACTAAAACAAGCCAAAATTAAACGGGCAAATGACTCAGTTGGAGGCGTTCTTTAGCCACGGTGTAACTGTAGTATAATTGCTGTCCTCCACAGTGACGTACAGTAACCTTAAAGGTGTAATATGTTGGAGTTCATCACTGCTAACTATAGTTGCTGTTTGCTACGTTAGCCGTGCAGCTAGCAGTCCGGAGTGTTGGTGTTTGCACCTCTAGCACAGGAACTTTGGACCACTTGGAGAAAGAGGTTTTGGGGCACTGGGCTAGCTTGTTAGCATGCTAACTTCAATAGATATCTCTGAAACACATTAAGTCATAATTATTTTTTTCCTTACATTCTGTTTTAAACACTTTTATGCCCTCCAACAAGTCTTTTTCAGTAGGAAACTGACTATGTGGCTCTGCTCTGACAAAGGAAATCGTCCAATAAATCTGCTGCTATGCTTTTGATTTGACCCCTGACTCCCTGATTCTCGCGGCGCTCTCATGTCGAGCAGCTGGGCGAACGAGTTGACTCGCAGGCTGTAGCTGGCCCTTAATACCTTCCATCCCGATCAGCCAGCAGCTCAGCCCTCTGTTGTCCCGGAGAAGAAGGAGAAAGAGCTGGAGGAAGCAACACCTGGTTCCCCGGAGCCTCATTGTGGTCCCTGGATGTGGATAGCCCATGCAGTGGCGCTCTGAGTGGCCCGGGGCGGCGCTCAGCTGCTGCAGGATGAAAGATGCTGAAGTACGTTAACAGAACAACCAGCTGAGCAGATGATCTGAGGCGAGAGGCACTTAGCAGTGACATCGAAGCATCTAGGTGAGAGGTGGGGCAGCGCTGGGGAAGCGCGTCCAAATCTGTGAGTGAAAGAATGTGTTTTAATTGTGTGTCAGGACAAGCAGGGTGAAGTCAGGTAACCCGTCGCCAATAAATCTCTGTGTCCCCGGCATATGTTGTACAGACAGACCGTCTTTCCTCTGGCTGTTGCTGTAAAACCATCAGCCGCAAAAAGACAAAAAGTCCAGCCAACACGTTCTCTCAAACACATACACATGACATGCGAGTTGAAATATTGACGGTGTACCATCACGCATACTGTACAGACACACACACACATACACATGTGAGCCCACGCTGGACTTGGCGCATCAACTTCACAGGCCGTGTTCCTCTCCCACTGCGTTTAAAGTGGAACCACACAGGGCCGCGGCCCCCGTCTGCACATCTGGAGACGCTGCTGCAGAAGGCCGCAGTCGCCTCCTCCTCCTCCTCCTCCTCCTCATCCTCAGCCCCCCATTATAAATCCCATCTCACTGTGTCCGTAATTATTCCGCACATGCTTATGCAACAAAGCAGTAGCCAAGCCAAATGACAAACAGACCAGAGCTATAAATTAAGACTTATTTCTTACTTTAATGGCTTGCACTCTCATAATGTTTGCCACTAATTCGGTGCTGCAAAAAAAGTGGCAACAGTGCACTTTTTCTTCCCCGTGCATCACTCTTATTAACACCACGTAGCCAAGCAACAGAGCAAAATATATTTGTTGAGATCGTGGACACGAAAGAAGAAAAAACAACAACATTAGTTTCCCCTTTTGTTAATTATATTCATCACGCGGTTTAAATGATCCAGTGGCTTTAAAGACACAGTTACCCGTGCAAGCGCTGTTCCGATTAGCGTCTCGGATCTTCGTACGCAAATAACCAAAATCAGTCATCTCGCTTGCATTCAGAAAAAAAAAATATATCTCTGGGTAAGTGGCACTATAAATCCATATCAAGTGTCGAGCACTTTCTCAATTATGTTCAATTACAGAGCGCCGCATAAATCCTCCAAATCTCTCTATTATACGGGCTCCGTTCCTGCCATTACGTATGCACGCTGTGAGGGAAGAGTTTTCCCCCTGTCAAAGCGAGACTCCTCTGACCCTCATCGCATTTCCTCTCAAGAAGAAGAAGAAGAAGAAGAAAAAAAAGAAAAATCAAAACCGCTCGACAATCTGCGCCAGTTTACCTCTTCATTACGAGAACCATCTGAGAGAGCAGGGGAAAAAAAAAAAAAAAAAGGAACGGGATATTGAGAGCAGAGCGGCTCTTCCTCGGGCCCCGGCGGCACGTCACTCAGCCGTACCCAGCGCTCACTTAATCAAGCAGGCATGTGGCATGATGTGGCAACTGCCTGGGCGCAATAAGTACATGTCTTGTGGTTTACGCTGGTTTAAGACAGGACGGATGTGGCACCAGTGGCAGCCTGTCTCAACTTGTTCCTGGTATGTTTGTTTTGACAGTCAGCTACGACCCCGTGGCCAGACCCCTCCGCGCCTCCACACAAAAACATAATATGTTTGGTTTTTTCGGTGTGGGGGGAGACAGAAATAGAAGCCACATTATCCTTCAAATATGGAAAGCTGTTGCCCAGAGAAATGTATGAAAACATCATTTAATTTGGGTTCTTATTTTTTTTTTTGTTGTTGTTGGTTTTTTTTTTTTAATATCCTCCCGCCTTCTGGCTTCCTTTAGAGGAGAGCAGACATACTCGCACACTTCCAGCCCAGCCCAGTGCACCATATGTATATAAGCATTAATCAAATGTTCCTGGGGCCTTTTTTTTTTTTTTTTTTTTTTTTTTTTTGCCTTTGGTACCCAATTCACAATATAACAAATGTTCCTCGGAGCAGCACATCTGTAGAGGATGTCAGAAAAGGACTTTGAAATGTACACCGACGCCAACACTCTGTAGACAAGAAAAGGGGGCTTTGAAACAGCTCCCATTGGAGGTGCTCGCTGAAAGGGAAGACCAGCGGGGCATTGAAAAGATGTCCGTTTCCCCCTCCACTTCCAACTTTTTTTCTATATGTAAATCCACGTTCCCCGCGGGTTCCAGTTTTCTCAGCGAGGTATCTATATGTGGAGCCACTTTATTACGGACAAATCCTCTTTAATGTTCTTGTCGGTGGAAGAACAGCTGGAGCGGAGATAAAAATGAGGAAGCAATCTGCACCAGCTGTTGAAGTATTAATACAAAAATTAACTACTGTGTGTTGGTTAATTGCTTTCTGCTTAATGTGCTTTCAAAAGCCTTGATTCCTCTTTTCTGTTACACAATCGCAACTGCGGCGGGATATCAAGAGGCCTGTGAAATTAAAGATTCCATTTAAAGGAGCAGCCCTTCCTCCTCCTTCCTCCTCCACCACCACCGCCACCGATTCTTCTCACGGCTCAGCGGTCATAATGGACTCATGTGTTGAATAACCAAAATGGTCACATTAGACACCTGCTACTGTGGTCTTGCTATACACAGATAGGGAACTCTTTTTTTTTTTTTTTTTTAGGCTGTGGCGAACACAAGTGGCGCTCATCCGTCAAGAGCCCATGCAAACATTTCCATAAGTGAGAGCGTAAGTTTATCACGCTCCGCTCTCCGGGGCCATTCGGGCAATCACACGCCTACACAGCCGGCTGAGTGACGACGAGCCGCTTTCAAACGGCACAGCTGGTATATTTGGCTTTAACTGCCATGCGTTTTATTTGCGTTATTATCTGTTGCCACCTCACCCCTCAGATCTGCGCTGACTGAGGCCACATGGAAGCAGTTAAGAACGACGTGTCCCTTTACAGAAAACAAAGAGGATTTTTTTTTTTTTTTTTTTTTTTTCCCCCCTCTCACACTCTTAAGGAGTCACAGCTCTCCTCCTCTTGGGGCCCCATACATGCACGGGGTCGTGTCTCCAGCACATTTAATTCCAGTGCTGTAAAAAGATTAATCAGAGCCAGATGAAGTGGGAAGAATTCTAAGACATTATGTTTTTATGGATAATTTGAGGTTATTTATGCAGGATAAATAAGAAAATAACGAGGCCCAGACAAGCAGCGCGGAGGACACTGGTTGCTGTTTGGACATTTTAACCCTGCTGCAATTACTCTAACAGAGCACTAATCTTTATAAACCCAATAAACCCAATAAAATCTGGAACGATAGAACGACAGATAGATCATTAAATAGATAGATAGATAGATAGATAGATAGATAGATAGATAGATAGATAGATAGATAGATAGATAGATAGATAGATAGATAGATAGATAGATAGATAGACGGTAAAAATAAGCTTGACACCAAAATTGTTTCCATCGTCGTCCATTAGATGGCTTACTTGTACTACAAACTCGCACCATATTGGTGTGGTCGGGGTCCCATAGTTCACGATCGGGCCACGGTCGACATCTTCCAGGAAAACAATGCTGGATAGGAGCGCCGTGTGACATATGAGAGGTCAGGGAGAGGGCTGCCACCGCAGAGCGAGAGCCAAAAAACGACGAGGAAGGGGGCAAGCCAATTTGACACACATTATTGCTCCCTTGCTCTGACACACACACACACACACACACTAGCACTAGTATGTTGAGCATCGCACAGTTTGCACGCACAAGCGTTACAATCGGATGATGATATCGATGAACTGCTGTAGACGTTTTTTGCAGTGTGATATGATGCATAATCTGCAGCAATTATCAGAAAATCTAAAAGGAAGCAAATTCAATCCTTTAAACTTTTTCCAAAGATGGACCAAACACCATGAGAATGGTATTTTATTATAAAGTTGCATTAAGAAAAAGAAACTTTGTGATTTTTTTTCTCTCCGGTCGACTCTGTACCTGCAGGACAGACAGAGCAGAGTAGAAGGCCAGGCTGGTTAGGTGGGAAATATTCAGAAAGAAAAAAAAAGAAAAAATCAATTTTGTATGTTCATCCCAGAATGATGATTAAAAAATGGGATAAGGTGGAGAGGCATCATAACCTTATCGTACAGCATAAGTTTTATATACGGGGAGCTGCCCTCCTCCCCCCTCCTGCTTTGATATTGCATGTGTTGTGAACATGGAGTCTGTATCTCTGTTCCAGCGGCAGCACCTCAAACTGTCATTAAAGCGCATGTCCTCAGGTGGAAAATGACTTCTGTGTGTTGGTGGTGGTGGTGGGGGAGCTTCTCCAATGATAACATGGATTTGCTCTAAAATACGTTGCTTTTTCTCAGCGCGCCATGAATAAGTAAACGTCGATGAAAACCCCCTTTTGCATTTTTTTCGCTATCGTTCCTAATGCTTTTGCTTTTAAGATGCATATTGAGGCATGCATAAAACATCCTCTCTCTCCCCACCACCACCACACCACACCACACCGTCACTGCAGACGCGTTGAGTGATGGAGGGAACGCGTGCACACAAAAACCCAGGGCGAAAAAAAAAAGAAAACAGATGAACAAACAAAACAAGTACATCTAAATGTGTCCTAGGCGCAACGCCGAGGCCTAAAATTACACGTCTCTCCCCCCGTTCCATTTAGCCGAGTGTGTCTGTATGAATTGAGCTGGCGTCGCTGGAGTTTACTTTGCTTGAATGAACTTCATGTGATCTTTTTAATTCCTCCAATTGTCGCTGTTGCCCTGGAAAACAGAGCTGTAATTTTGGCCCCGGCATTGATAAGTTTTTCACTTAGCATTGAGAGGATTAAATCAATTATGTTGATTCTGTATTTACTGCTTGCATGCCCACAGTCGTTTGTAATTAGCTTATTGCTTTTGATCTGATGTAATGTGATGAAATGGCTGGAAGCGGCTCTGGGAGTCTGCTTGGCTGGAGCAACCGGGGTGGGCGCCATATCCAGGGCCCCCACTGAAGCCCATCCGATTGTCCGAGCACGGTCGGGGGAGGAGGAGGAGGAGGGAGACCGGGGGCGACTCGCGTGAGCAGCCGCAGACAGAGAGGCAGGGAGATCGGTGTCAGAGTGGAGGGAGGGACCACCCGCTGAGATGGCAGCATCCTCCAAACCTCATTACCCTCAGAGGCCTTTCCTTCACATGCATGTGTAATTACACCCCACCCTGCCCCACCCTACTCCCCCCCCACCACCACCACCACCCCACGAAAGCTCCCGCAACACCTGATACCTGCAGGTAGAGCGCCACAGGGGGGCCTTTTGCAATGATAGGACTCCGGGGCCCGAGGGCCCGCTTAGAGTAACTAGCATTCAACTCTGACCACCCACATCAATCAAAGAGCCCGTAACACAGAGAGTGATCATCTGTTTTGCAGAGAAAGAGCTGTTTATTCATGGGAAAGCTAATTGTTCTACCTAGCCACTGTTCTGCATCCAAGCCTGCACTACAAAGCACAAAGGATGCAGGATTGGATTTGAAATAGTCCCAATATAGTTGGACTCGCCTGAAGGATTGGATGTTGCCTGACAGTTTAAGGACAGGGGATCCTTCACAAGAATATCCTGTGAACCTTCTGGTGAACAGACGGATGAAGTCTTTGGCTTAACTGATACAAGAATGAGCTGGACCCCAGTTAAACGCATAGATTCAAGTGTTGCCCATCTTTCCTCAAAGGGGAACGGCGCCAACGTGACGTCCGTTCAAACCCCCCCCCACCGTCCATCCCAAAGCGCCCCTTTCACCACCCCTTTTTGTTCCTCCACCAAACTGGTGAAACAGACCCGCGGTGCGCTGCAGACTGTTCTGTTTATGAAAGAGGTCAGGGTGCCACATATGGCCGGCGCGTTAAAATACACACGGCTCCTGCCGCGGCTGCTAAAAATGTACTGCGGCTGTCTGTACATGCAGGAATAAAATAAACTCTGAATGTTTCAGCGAGCAGTGCTGAGAATTTAATGATTGAGTATTTGAAACGACGGTCAGATTTGTACATGAAAAAGGCAGGAAGAAAAGAAAAAAAAAAAAAGAAAAGCGCCCGTCTTTAAAAGTCCAAAGATATTGGGTTGGACGTCAGCAATATACGGAGAGATGTTTGACTTGGCAGGAGGGGACGCGCAGATTTGCCCGGGATAAGTGTGTGTCACACGCCATCTGAGAGGATCGCAGGGCCACAGTAAGCCGTAAGGAAACCAGCGGTGAAACTAAACACATGCAATGACAGCCACAGGCGGTTGATGCGAGCCAAGGAGTGTTAGCTCCCAAAAGACTGGCCCGAGGGGAGAGAGAGCAGGGCTACTGATAAGTGGAATAAAGAGCAGAACGTATGAATACCTTCCCCTTCAAAGCAAAACCATTATGTGCCACTGAATTCTGATTATTTTCAGTGCATTTCGGCTGCTTATTTCTCTTGGCTGCGCGGCGCTCCTCCCTGGCTCTGTAGCAGATTTGTGGCTCTGTGTTTCACCTCTCCGGCGAATAGACTCTTGACATAATAAGACGGGGGTTGGAGATCACGCTGTAGATTGTGTGGGCATTGAGAGCGCCGCTTCTCGCCTCCTCTGACACCAGAATTTCCAGCACCGCGCTTCTGCAGGCGCCAGTAAGTGTGAAGAGAAGGTCAGGGAAGGGATCGCGGCCTGTCGCTGGGTGTTGTTCGTGTGTTTTGTGTTTTTTTTATGGCAATTTTTTTCCCCTGAAGGTTGCAAGTCGGATTCCACCGGCAGCCAATTCATCCATCACTGCGGAGATTCAGTGAACACCTACCTGCTCCAGCTGGCCGCCGCTTCCATCCGCTGTGGTGAAAAACACACAATTCATATTCCTAATTGCGTTCTGTGATTAAAGTGCTCTACATTTCAGAGAAATATTAAATCAGTGAAACTCCCCCGACAGCAGAAAAATAAGGGCCCTGATAGTATACGAGGCGCCAGCGAGTGTGAACGTAAGTTCAAGAGGGCATCTCTGGGCGCAGCGCTGGGTGTTGCTCTCCAACGCCCTGTCTTTACGAGATCAGGCCTGCTTCTGGGTAATCTGCTGTGACCTGTGGCAGGAAGACCGCGTCCACCTCTCGGCTCTGTGATCCGTCCTTACACCTAGCAGTTGTGGGTAATAACCAACCATAATTCCATCTCCTGCTGGGCAATGAAAAAAAAAAAAACCCTCCCCCGCTGCTCTTTGGCTTTTTCCAGTTGCAGGGTCATGCACTAGCAAAGCATTGTGGGAAGGGGACGGGTGACTGAGGTGGTGGTGGTGGTGGTGGTGGTGGAGGAAGCGGAGGAGGAGGAGGAGGAGGAGGGGGAGGAGGAAAAAAAAAGTTTAGGGGTGTGGGTTGCTCCCCCCCCAAAAAAAAAAAGAAAGAAAGAATAAAAACATGTGTAATGAGAAAACATGTGGTGTGTAACTATTGGAAGTCATCAACAACAGAAAATAATAATTAAAGTGCAGGATGGAGGGGGAAAAAAAGTGAAGCTGTCTTTTCGTGGCTGGGAGACCACTGTCATCATGTCTCAGGAATTAGGCAAACATATGCTGGTCTGCTGCTGTTGAAACCGAGGCGCCTCGCTCAGGCTGCGGTTTGGGAACATGAAAGGCTTTGTGGGATGAGCAGGAGGACTGGCCCTAATTCAGGGCCTCATTGCCAGGGAAGCTGGCAGCAAACTCCGATTGTGGGACAGGGAAAGGAATTTGGTTACATATTCCAGAGAGGACCGCAGCTCCAAACAAACCCAAGCAACAGGCTGCTGAGCAAACCATTCTGTCCGCATTCGAGCCCCCTCTGTTGCTGCTGCTGCTGCTGCTGCTGCTGCTGCTGCTGTCAGGGGTGAGGGACTCGCTCTCCCACCTGACCGAACCCCGAGAGGAGGCTGAACATGGAGAACAGGAATGCACAAGGTCAGGCGCAAAGTTGAACTTGTAGCCCCGTTTCCCTGCCGAGATCCAGTCCCATGCAGGGCTCAGGATGCTGGCAGCACACTCCCTTATTTGGATGGAGTGTTTGGAAAACAAAGCAGGCTTTGTGTTGTTTTATTGCAGCCAATTAAACCCTTAAACTCAATATCTATCTTCGAGGAGGATGCACAGAGGTCAACCTGGGATGTGCAAGGCGAACAGAGATGGGGGGGGCGACAGCTAACAGGTCTCAATAATCCCCAGATTGCAGAGTTAAACAAAGCATGCCTCCGCTGTAACCCGATCAACTTAGCAAATTGGATCAAACTCTTTCGCTTCTATCTTTGCACAGCCGTCGCGATGTATACCCACAGGGCGAGCCCACAATGATCGCTCTCCAGCAGTTTTTCTGCAGGGATTAGATTAATCATGTCTCCGTTCAGGCTACATATGATTATGGTTGACTGTTTACAAGTTTTCTCAGATGTGCTCGCCGTGCCAGGACATGGTGGTATCGAGCTCAGAGCCTGAAAGTCACTCACGCATGTGGTGGTCTTGTTTTAGAGCGAGCTGCAGTGAAAAATCATTCACTTTTCTGACAGTGGAAAATACAGATGTGAGGCAACATTGGATTTGCACCTCCTTGTTAGCATTTATTTAACTTCTCGGTGTTCCAGCCGGTTGAGGCCGGAGCATGCGAGAGTGATTTATTGCAGTTCGGCGACTTCTGGATTCTTGTGGACGGCAGCGAACTCCAGCCAGGTTAACGCGAGTGCAAAAAAAACCGACTGCTTGCGTTGTTATTTTAAGGTCTCTCCGGAGAGGATGCAAGTGTGAGGAAGTGCCACTGTCAGTATGGTGCCCTGCCAGTGGGAGGCAGCACAGACTGGAGGATAAAAAAAAAAGAAAGACATCACACACACACAGAGAGACACACTCACATGCACATTTACACAAAGGGTGAGTCACTTGAACGGTTGAAGGTGACCGTATCACACATCTGGGGTGCAGACCCAAATGGCCGGTGGCAGAGGAGAGGACCGGGATCAGCGGCCAGAGGAGCGGTGACATGTGGCACGCAGAGGACGGGGGAGAGCCGACCGCATCCAGTTTCTGTCTGTAATCCTCCGCCCGAGAGAAATGTTTGGGTTATGGTTAAAGGCGCTGTTGTCCCACATTTTCATCCACTTCTAATTACAACATAGCTGAGGCTCGGCGGCAGCCAGCGTAACTGTTGTTGTTGTTGTTGCTGTTTGTTGACATTACACAGTCCTCCCCCGCAACACACTTGTCACGCGCTCTCGATCGGGAGAGAAGGCGATCGAGAGGCCTGCTTCTTCACACCCGCGTGCGACACGTGCACAGGAGCATATGCGCCATGTTTTTTTTTTTTGGGGGGGGCCCTTCGAACACACACTTGCTAACACACACACACACAAATAAAAACACACATCCTTCCACAGGGCGATCAACATAGCTGAGCGGTAACCATTGCGGAGCCCAATATAGAGACACAAATCTGTTCGGTGCCACTGGGAGATTAGCAGAACCACAGTGAAAACCAGAAAACACTATGTAGACATTTGGGTGGACCAGATATCACAACTCGTACATATGTGAAGGAAATTCAGTGCGGTGAGGAGCACGAGTGAGTCAGTTATCCGTGCCACATACTCACTGTACAATACAAATGAGCTACCGCTAACTAATAGGTGCCAGATACGGCGTGACCCAAATGGTTGAGCGCGATAATTTAACACCGTTACAGCTGACGAATGTAGAAGCGAGGACTTTATTATTCCAGGGAATATAGGACAGTACCTTAGAATCGGACCAGACTCATGTAAAACACGTCGTTTTGCACAAACGAAGATTCAGATGAAACACAGAAATTATATTTAATTCAAGGTATTATGGAATTTAACATCCAACAAGCATACTTTTACCTGTTGTCTTCTTAAAACATTCTTTAGAAATAATTGTCATCTGAAATAATTATTTTTATTCATGCAGTGTATATTTGTGTTGTTTAAAACAAACAAAAAGAAATACTTTTCTTTAATAGGAACCGCAGCTTTTTATCTGAAGAACAATCCACATTAACACACAAAGTCTCTGTAACCGTCCTTTAAATTCTGGTATCATTCAGTCTGCAGCCATTTTTAAGTGAACATCAGTTGTGTTACATTTACATGGGGAAACTTACCTCGACTCTAAAATGAAATAATGTAAATAAAGACAGAGTTATTCAAACTTCAGCACTTTTATGTTCCTGTCTCCTTCAGCATGACTGGCTGAATACAACAGGAACACAATAAAAAGTTCCATGTATCAAAGCGAACAGAAACAATGAGAACTGTGTCATGCAAAAGTGTTAGAGTAGGATAAATCACCTGTGAGATAGATCAAAAGTAGCCTGAAGCTGAAATGAATTCTGTTTTATCTGTTGCAACAGGGCCTGGTAATCGTCTGAGTCTACTCGCACACACACATCCAGATAACTCACAGCATGAACAACAAGTAGATGTCTTGATGACGCTGACACTTATCGGGACCAAAGCTACAGCTGCACGTCTGTCTAAATACATACTGTACCGTACACGCCACAGTTTCTCAGTCTGTAATTTAATGTTTGCAATTAAAAACTCCTGTGCTGCCTCTCCGAGCGCGTAATTTACTGAATCAACGCCTTTAAATCAAGCATTTCCTTCTGTGACAGACTTGTGTCTCCCGGAGGAATTTGCCATTCCAAACCGCAGTCTGCGATCCCCACGTTGTTTTCACTCCCAATCACACGCTTTATCTCCAATTGCTGACTAATTACCAAGAGCTAAGGGTTATGGGAAAGGCCCCAAAATGGCAGTCTGATGTTTTTGTGGTTCAGCATTTGGATTGCTGCTCTTTCTTTTTTTCTTTTTTAATTGTCTGCTGATTTACAGTGTGTGAAACTGGGGTCAGATGTGAGGAGGGTCAAAAACGGGTCAGACTTTTTGATCGTTCGTTAAACAGAACACAGTTTGAGAACATTTTTCAAAACGCACATGTATTAAATACATACTATCAAAGCATAGTCATAGGAGGCTACTTTTATATTATATACCAGAAGTAAAGTGTACAGGAGGCCCATATCAGAGTAATGTGTATTATGTTTTTGGATCATGATTACTGATGCATTAATGTGTCAGTTTAATTTTGAATCCCATCGCGGTCAGTAAAGTTTTATCTTAATCTATGATACCACACCATAATTCACATGTTGATGATATTTTGATATTTTTACTAAAACTAAATCTGCAAAGTTACTACAGTAACTGAAGTTGTTAGTGGAGTGAAAAGTGCAAAATTTTGCCCCTGGATTGTTGTAGAGTCGGCATAAAAGGCAGCAGATAATATTTAAGCGTAGTTACTTTCCGCTTCAACTAACTGTGAAAAAAAAATAAAAAATAAAAAACTACCACTCTGACATGGAGCTTGTCAGCAAAGTTCATTCCCATTCAGCAGTTTGTCATCAGTACGAGCAGCCATATAATTTAATGTTTTAGATGGAATGACAAAAACTTTACAATCAATTCACCACCAGTCTTCAAACGTTTGGTTCTGGGTTGTGAGTTTTTGAGCAGCGGGGGGGGGTCAGACTGTACATTCAGCACGGCTCTTAAATGGTGAAGAATGTAGTAAGAATGAAAGTGAGAATGTATAGAATTTTTTCCCATGAGTGTGTTTTTTTCCTGGCACATTGGGAAATCCTCTGTTTCATCACCGAGACAAAGAAACACTAAAAAAAAACAACTTTCCATTGAAATCTTAAATTGTCAGTTGGAAGATCCTCAAGGCACCGTAACTTACCCACTTTTTTTTTTTTTTTCTGGTGGTGAGGGGAAACTCCGAGACGAAGTGAAGCATCATTGCTTGGAATTATCAATCATAATTTATTTCTTTTCTCCCCTCTCTGTGATCTCAGATGCTGTGGATGAAGTAATCTGACGACATGCCACGCCGCCGCTGATGTGCGTGCGAAACACCTGAGGTGACTGACTCATATAGAGGCACTGTGCGCTGTGACATGTACGATTCTCCGGAGAGAGAGAAAGGGGGGCGCTTAATGCCTCTGTTCATGATGAAGCAGCGAATTATGGAGACAGGGTGTGTCATCTCATTCTCTGCTCCTTTCATCATAATCTCCCCCACCACGTTCAGAGGAAAACTCACTAGAGGCCATCAGCCCCCTGAACCACAGCCGGGAACATCACACAGAGATCTACCTATGGCCCATTTCACCGTATTCGCGCTCCTGCCACACTGACAGCTCATGGATTAAGAGCCAACATCTTGAAGTTGGAGGAGTGTTAAGAGAGTCAAATGTACAGTAAAAGAAGCGCCTCTGTGTGTGTACACGTGTGTGTGTGTGTGTGTTTTTGAGAGTGTCAGGTGCCGTGCAGCTGTTTCTGTTTTGTGCGTCGATCGACGACCGACTGAAGTTTCATGCAGGAACACACACAATCTCGACTGTTGAGAGCACAGAAAACACAATGTTGCACTTTTACTTCTTGCAAATGAAACTGGTTAAACATAATCAAACAGGAAGTCTGACTGAAACTGACATTTGGACACTAATTAGTCTATTATTTTTAGAGACAATGAATTAAAAAAAAAAAACATGTTGGTGCCAATATGAGTTTTTTTGCTTATACTTCAGCAGTGTAGAAGTACTCAGATCCTTAACTTAAAGGAGAAGTTCACCTAAAAATCAAAAAATGCCAGTAGAAAGTCAGATGAAGTATTGTAGTCCATAAAAAAAACAAACATTTTTGGAGCTTCACAGCAAAACAGTGCTGAACCATTTTCCTAAGCAACTGAGGCAGATTGGGACTTTAAAATGAACTAAAACATAAAGTAAATAACATGCTCGATGCAGATTGTCCATCATAATCCAAATTTCATTATGTTGCTTAAACCCGCGGTCACGCTCGGACGCCCACTTCACATGCATGTGCGCGCTAACGCTCCTATCCGAGCAGCTCCAGTGAAGATATGATCCTAAAAATGTGAGATGTGAGGTGTGAATGACGTCTTTTCATATTGATTTGGGATCACGGGTCTTCTGAAGACTTTGATAACACTGGAAGAGCAGTATGGAGCCGTTTTATGTTCCCCATCTACTTCAGAGTAGCTGCAGAAATGTTTTGTGGATTGTGAAACTTCTTCTGACATGGAGGCTGAGTAGAAGTGAACTGAAGTGTAAAGAAACACTCCACTACAAGTGCAGGTCCTACATTCAAAGTTTTACTCAACAAATAGTACAGAGGTGAGCAAGATGTACTCGTTATGCAGCAGGATGGCTTCTATCAGTGCTGTAGTATAGAACATTATATTACTGGATTATTTATTCTGATGCTTTTTAATGTGTGAACAGCTTTTAACCATGTTGTTGTCAATGTGGAGTTGATTTTGATTTCCTACTGTAGTTTTTGGTATGACAATCAGGAAAACTCAACTTTTGTGTGTAAAATCGAGATGTGTAATGTAACTAGTAACTATGAGTGTGCAATATTTACGACTTGGCATGATGGAAATACTCACATATTGTACCAGAACCACAGACTTGTTTACTTGAGTAAATGTACTTTGTCAAGTTACCGCTGCCGTACTGTGTGTGGCGGCACCCTTATCAGTGAGTTCAGCCAGAGACTTGGCCGCCGTCCATTACAACCAAATTGTTGCCTGCTTTTAACATAATTACATTTCTGTTGCTTTGATTCCAGTCCGAAGTAATAAAACACTTCTAACCCAAACCCCCAAAATCTATCCACAACTACAATTAAAGTTAAAAGTGCAGTTGTTTTATGATAAGAGCTGCAGGGTCTGTAGCCACCAAGCCCTACCACCTGCTTCTGATTGGCTAGTGGCATGTTATTTTCCTCTCGCACATACCCCAGCATGCACTGGGGTTTATTTATTAGGAATAAAAAAAAGGAGTCACTAATCTGTGCTCGGTTCAGACAGCGGGCTCCCCCTACACACTCGCGCACGCACAGACACACACACACACACACACACACACACACACATCTGCGTACCAGCTGAGCAGGGAGCAGTCCCACTGTTAGGCTTTCACATATCAAAGAGCCTGGGGTGCTCTGGCACTGCCGGGGTAGTTGTCCTTTTTTACAAAAGACAAACAAGCAATGAGCTCGGGATGCGGTCCAGAGGCGCCTTTGACACGGTGTTGAAACGGGGACTTGGCTGTGCGACACGTATGTATCTACATGTGTAAAAAAGCTGTGCTGTTTGTTTGTTTTGTAAGACATCGTCAGTCGCTTGTCCTCAGCCCATCGCAGGACACATTCTTTATTAATCGGCCTTAAATGTAAACCACAAAACAACAATTTGTAAAGCTTTCGGCTCGAGGGCTGCTCTGGTGTCGGAGGTGCATGGAAAGAATTAGCTCTAGGTGTGTGGCGCGTCTGTGATGTATGGTGCGCAGATTATCAGAGGTCAGGATGTTAGTCTGACGCCATGACATCATCAAAACACGAGCAATTAGCGCAGAGTGTTGTGGATCCGCCGCCAGCGACATGATCAATCGACAGGCATTACAAATGATCCCGCAATCCTCAGAAACTCCCCGAGAGCCTAATGTAATCGTTATTTATCATATTTCAGCGGCGGGATCGGTTATTGATGATGGTAATGACGAGAACATGGAGGAGGGTGACGGAGATGAAGGCAATCCTATGTGCCTTTAAATGATCATGCAAGACATCATATTTAACACGTAGCAACAAATCACAGAAGTCCACTTCATGTACCGCAGCACAAATACAGAACGCTTCATTTTTTTTTTTTTTTCCTTTTTCTCCCAGCTAATGGAAACAAGGCCCATTTTTGGGATCAAAGCATCTAATGGGTTCTGGAAAACCAGGAGCTGCTGTCAGTTTCTGGCCAAGCCAAACAGACATGCAAACACATGTGGCACTGCGTCCAAAAAAATTGTTCAATACAGCTCGGAGAATAATAGCTATATTATAGCTAATCAGAGTCTTCCCCCCCGTTCACAGGCCTATAGGAACATCTCAGCCGGGATGTTGACCAAATGGAAACTAAAAGGATTCTACGTTCAGCTTTGGACCTTCAGGAATGAAAGGAAGAGGAGCCGCTGACTGCAAATATGGAGGCAAAGCAAAAAAGTACAGAATATATGTTGCACACTCTTTACCAAAGCTCACAATTTGAACTTTTTGGGGGGCTGAGAGAGGAGTGTAACGTCCTGGTGTCCCGCTGTAAACCAACCTGCCACTCAGCTGAATGCACAGTAATAAGAGGCGAAGGCGGCCTCCGACAGAGAGCACGCAGCAAGAGGAGCCCTGTGTGCGGGGAAAGTCGGGCCGTGATTTAAACTTTTCAGCCAGTGTTAAGTGTACCTGTCACCATCAGCACGCTCCACAATGTCAGCTAATTTGGAAGATGTGGAGAAATGTGCGCGGATAAATAAACACATCTCAGCGTTCATGTCCGTGGTCGGAGGCTGCTGGGTTCGGGTACAGTTTGGGGCCGTCAGATGAAATTCCTGATCGCTCGCCAGAATCTTGAATCGGTTTCGCGTTCATCAGCGCATACTTTTAACATTTATTAGTAACAAATGGGCGGATTAATTCAATAAACGTGTGTATGCGGCAGTAAAAAAAAAAAAAAAAGAAAAAAAAAAAAGCGTACAATGGAATGGATCTTTATGAACCCAGAGGGGGGATTTCATCTGCACATCAAAGGATTCCTGACTGTTGTTTTCTAGTAGTACCAATATATGTCCCGACTGTGTACCGAAAACCACTGTCGTATGTGCGCCGTATGTGCGTCTTCTACTGGATTCGGCGACTGGTCCACACAACGTGAACCTAAACCTGGTAACACTGACTCAAAGGGGAAAACATGCACATTAAAGACCAGAAAAGCCCTAATAAAAAAAAAAAAAAAGAAAAAGAAAGCCTCTAATGTAAAACAGTCCCCATCAAAGAGATCCCTCCCAATATTTGTTGAACTCTTACATATCATATTAATGCCGTTTCAGCCATCGTTCACTTGGGGCTGCGTTTGATCTGCGGCGCCGCTATAACTCTGGGGGTAATGGGAGCGCTAATGAGAGGAGTTGGCACTTTATAAACACTGTCAAGAGCAGGTGGAGTGAAGGGGGTCACACTGGGCCATTGTGTCCACCTCAGCTGGTCCCATTCAGAGGGACTTATTTTTCTTAGATTGGTGGGGTATTTTGACAAATCAGCATATTCCAGGCAGACGTCTTTGTTGGAAGTTAAGTCCAGTCCCAGGCGATTGTATCATGCCGAACAAATGTGCGATTAATCTGCGGCATGGTGCTGAGTGATAGGGCGCAGGCTCCTCCAGGAAACAGGTCATCGCTGCCTCTACAAAAGATATTCCATCCTGATGGCGCGCGAGGCCGTGGGACACACACGAGGGATGTATGCTTCTGTATAGAGTTTTATAACGTCTCTCAGCCTGACATTGTGCGTGAGACTTAAAAAGGGGCTCTTTTGTATGTCAAAACCTCACTTTTTAATGGGTTTCTTATAAAAGTGCTCCGTGATCATGGTATTCAAATCACAGCAATAGCAAAGCGCTTCCTCATTCTGGTGTCTGGAAGTGATCCCGGGCGAGGAGGTGCACCACATCTTAGACTACGGCTGCACGCTCCTTCTGTTCGCTAACCAAAGGGGCTCTTTCCTGTGGTGCTATACAATCATTAATCGAGGCTTAATCAACATGTATCGAACGCTGTATGTACTTTTTGAACCGTTTTAAAAGGGGGCCCTCCCTGCACTTCAAACCTCGGCCTTTGAGTTTGGAAGGTTTTTAACAATATTCTGACTAAAAGCTGGAGCCAACAAATGACTTCTGTCCCTGCAGAGGTTTCATTGTGGGTTTATGAAAGAATCTTATTCACCGGGAATTAAAGAAAGGTGCTTATGTTAGCCGGACAGCAGGTGCTGCTCAGGTCTGGCTGTCTCTGTGGGATTGCAAACTGAAGTTTGACCTTATTTGCACTGATCCAGTCTGAGGCCTGTCTGTTACCAATCCTGATTAGTCAGTACGTGAGCATGAAAAATGTAAAATAAACTGGTTAGAGCGGCATTTATTTTGCACATGGACCACAACAGCCATCATCCTTTTATCATTCTGCATTGCACTGGCAGAAGACACATGATTTGAATCTGGCATAAACAACATACACATACCGCAATTGTCCAGATCTTGATGAGAGATGAAATACACAAGAAAATCCAGCGTAGGACTCGGAAATCAAACAGGCTCTGAAATAACATTCAACACACACACAAAAAAGTTCAGCACTAAACTGAAGCGTGACACTGTTATAATTATCGTATGTTCTTTCAGTAATAATCTGAACCTGAGTAAAAGTTGTGACATCATATTTGATTTTTGTAGGTGTTACCCATAATAATAATTATCTCTCTCTATAGCCTTTCATGCAAAACCTCCACCTGCCCCCCACACACTGAGAGGATTTACTGCCAATAGAAACTTATCTTTGACTGTTGACTGAATTTTGACCACCCCTACTGCTCAAATACCTCTAAAATAATCTGATGCCTTTAATCTGGGCCTTTAGTCATTTAAACACATGGCCTGCTGTTAAAAACGTAACCCTGTTAACAATCTTAAAGCATTTTAATGATTCAAAATGTCCGATACTGAGATGGGCTCCTCACTGGAACCATCCACATGACGTATTGTCATATTTTACACAGTCTGCAAGCAGGACAGATCTCTGGCTGAAGTTAAAGTAGCCGTACCACAGTGTAGAAATTCTCTGTTCACGCATTCAGAAATTTGGAGTAACTCCACCATTTTTACACATTGGAGAGCTGCATGTAATCTGACAAATTGCCTGCAGTGACGTCGCTGAGTGGCTGGCTACATTGCATTGTGGGTATTATAGGCAACAGGTTTTGAAAAAGAGGAAGAATGCATGGAATAAAAAAGGTGATATCTCTGGTTCTGTTGTATTGATTTTGACTGTCAATAATGAGTCCAACAGCATAATTGCAGTGCAATGTTAGACAAGTGAACTGCTTTTCAAAATCTGTGATGTCACTGAGTGGCTATGGTGCATCGTGGGTAATGTAGGCATCAGAATTTGTAAAGCAGTTCACTTATCTAGTATTGGACTCATTATTTACAGTCTGAATCAATGGGAGATGGAGTATAATTGTACTCTGAATTGTAAAGCAGAAGGAAGTATAAAGTTGTAAAAATGGAACTAGACCCACTCAAGTACAAGTACCTTCAAACAGAAGAACAGTACTTGAGTAAATGTATTACGTTACTTTCCTCCACTGAGATGAAAGACTACAACACTCAGATCGTCCATTCTCAACTTTGCACCTTTTAAACATATCGCACTTTTTAATATAACACATGTACCAGGACTTTAGAGCATGCATTATATGAGGCTCCAGTGAGACATGAATAGCAAAAAAAAAAAAAAAAAACCTGGGAGAATTTCCAGAAAAACTCTACCCACTTAGCTACACGGGACTTTTAATCTTCTCCATCACCATTGTACTGCCACTTTTTATGCCCTGTAACTAATAGGCCACCGGGTGTGAGCCACACAGGTACCCCGGTGCTACAAAGAGACCGTACAGGAGTGATGTGGGGGCTGCTTCAAAGGGACGAGCTGAAGGGCGGCGGAGTGCGTGGAATGGAAAAAGTCAGCAGAAAAAGAAAACCCTCCCTCTGAACGAGGACATAATCGCTTGGAAGACTCCAGCACATAACCTAAATAATACATTTCAGGTTTTTGATATAACTATTACTGCCTGCGAAGAGCGCTTTGATGTTAATTGAAACCACTGGGCAGCAATCTGCTTTATAGCACTGACAAATAACAGTTTCCTAGGGCGAAGCATTGAAGGTTAGCGAGCAGAGAAGGCACATACTTGCTCCATATGCTCATTCGATATAAATAAAAATCAGAAAAAGCGCTTGTCTTCGCCGAGGCAGCACAATATGCCGAGGATAGTCCCTGGCCGGAGTTGTGGTGAGTGAAAAATGCTGTTTACAATTCTAACGGTACCTTCACCAGAGGTCCCGTGTGGTGCAGGACAAAGCTTGGCTGTATTTGTTTTCCAGTTTTCCCAGTAGTTCGCTTCCTCTCTTTCATACACAAAAACCACAGCTTAATTTGATAACGTAATAATAAAATCTAGGTGGCCCCCGACAGAAACTCCTGCATTGGAAAAGGTATCAGTACTCACAAAGAGGGCCTGTCTCTTGCATCTTCTGATTTCTCAGGCCATACAATAGTTCGAAGCATGGGGGGGGGCGCGGGATGATTGCAGGGCTGTGGGCTCTGGTTTTAATACAGACCGACACAATGGTCTCTGTCTTCCTTTACTGCGCTTTAGTTTCTGGCACCGCGCTCCTCTCATCTTTTTCTTCTTCCCCGGCTATTTTAAACGCTCATTATATCACCAAAAAAAAAAGGGAGCCTTGTCAGAGGGTCATCCGGATCTGATGCAATGCACAATAACAGAAAACATACCCCCAGCATGAACGCAAACACATTGGCCAGACCGGCAGAGAGGGCTACGTGATGATAGAAGAGGTTCAAAGTGTTTTTTTTGTTTTTTTTCCCCTTCTCCATCCCATATGATACCACATCAGAGTGTGTACAGGGATGACCTTGCCTCACGCTGAACCCCACAGGTCGGACATGAGAGGAGAGGTGCCTGCTTTAGAGCCTGATTCACTGTAGGACAAATGACAGGCATTGTTGAGGAAGGTAATCATCTCCATATAAAGAGCATGAACAGTATATGATTGTTAACAGAGCCTCGGATCTGACCATCGAGCATAAAACAGCCACAGATCTTTCTCCTCTTGGACATGTTCCCCATCACAGCGACCGACAGCGACAACATACCAACGATAGCTTGACACATTCCCAAAGGGAACGTCCTGTAATGATGGATCGGATTTATAGTTTGAATTGATTGGTGGATTTTGACAACTTGTTTATAACATTATGATGGTAATCTGCAAATCAGTAAAAGTAAGAACTTGAAGTTTGGGGGAATTTGTGTTACAGTAGATTGATTTACATCAGTACAGTGAAGATGAAGCTACTCGTACGGCTAGCATAATGTTAGCTAGAGCGGCGCCGTGCAATAGTAACACATTTTGTCTATTATTACTTGAGAGTGAGTTATAGTTTGCACCTTTGCACTTCTGGTTCCCTGAAATAATGTCTTTGGTTGGCACAAGCTTACTATATATTCACATGTTGTTTTATAACATGAAATGTGTCATTATAGCCCACATTTGAATTACAGATTGTTTACATGCCTTAAAAATGCATGTGGGAACCTCAATCTCACCAGTCTGTCTTTACACGGCTTTTAGTCATGAATAATCTAACTTTACAACTCACACCTTGATCTATATACAGTAAAGTGTGCATAATAGGCTTTGAGATACTTACAGTGTTGGTTTTAACTTCGGTTTTAAGACATATAAGGCATATAACATATTGATTAGTAAGATATAGAAGTGCATTTTGTGACTTGCGCTAATCAGCTGCTGGTATTTACTGGACAAATGTGAGACTGATAACAGTCATGGCAGGAAAGCAAATCAGTGTAAATCCTGAAACGTCTTACTTTAACGTAATGAGGGTTTTCTCCCTCATGAATTGCATTACACGCATAATAAGGTAACTGCATTAGAATAGCCTACATTTTTTTAAGCAATGTACCTAATTATGATCAAAGCATTCCCCTTTACCCCGGCTCTGAATTGATCCCACAAACCTCCGTTACCACGAACTAAACATGATCTGAATGGTTTATATACTCTGTGAATAATTTAATAGGGCCCACTGTGCACATATCATTCCTCAGCCATGGGGGTTGTGGGGACTCTGACACCGATGGGCCACCAGCACCGGAATTAAAAAAAAAAACAAAAAAAACCACAAGCTTCTGCAGGAATTTTCAGATGAGGTGATTGGCCTGTCTGCCATTAAAAGGTCTTTTACATTATGTTCACTCAGAGAGCCCCGGATCTGACAGACTCAGCCGAAAGATGTCAGTCAGAGAAACCGTCTGTTCCTTGAGAAGTTAACCGTAAAAAAGATGACTGACAGCGTGAATATGTGAATGATGGTTTGACGCATAAAAGGAACACAAAGATAGATCGGGGTGATGGAGGTTGGAAGAAGGCAGATTTTGACATTATAAGATTAAAAAAAAAAAAAAAAAAAAAAGATTATTTACAACATCATAAGATAGCTCTCAGAAGGCTGACATATGTTAAATGTGAAAAAAAAAACTAAAAAAAACCCCAAAAAACATATGCACATGGATCTAGTTTTCACAAAATGATTCCAAGGATATTTCTCAAACCTACTCTCGCCTCAGAAGACCAGGACAGAGGAGAGGAAATGTAGGTTATAAATAGGAATCAAAAGAACCCCCCTCCGTTTATTAGTAAGGGATGCCAGAGACACCGACATCTTTGAAAGTGGGAGAGCTTTTGAGCATTTTACAAGACAGGTGAAAGAAACATGTGTGTTAAATCACTGTACCCGGCTCACTTGGGTCAGCTCTACCATAAAAGAAAAGAGATTACAAAGGAAACTAATGAAGACACTGATCAAAGTCTGTAATGGTAATATGTAACAGGTGTTTTCAGACCCCTGCACCGCCCTCCCACCACCACCACCACCGCCCGCCCGCTCCATCCGTGAAACTCTCTCATGTATTTCACATGTGCTTTGATAGGAACAATGGCCAGAACACATTTCAGCACCATTCAAAACATGTTATGAGTAAATCTGGATGAACTCTCGGAGGTCACTCCGACTGCGGGGCGATACATAAAGGCAGCCACACAGACGCTGCGCTTTCATGATCGGTAGTGGGTTGAAAAGAGGGGCCCCGACGTGGTTTGCGAGCCCACACCGGCAGGAAAAACACCTGGATTTGAGATGCTATGCAAGAGTTGAAAGAAGGTTGGCGGAGACTTGAACTGGAGCGCGTTCAAAGCATGATTGCTATTTTTACACGTAGTCTGAGATGAAAGTCACACTGCTTTTGATTTACGAAAAAAAAAGGAGGAGGGAAGCATATGGAATATCCATGCTGATGCACAACCACGATATTTTGAAGATTAAACCCTTTTTTAAATTTTTTTTTTTTACTAAATATGCACTCAGGATATCACTACTACTTGTGATAGAAATATTAAAATACACACATAAATACATATTAAATTAATTGAACAATTTCTGCTTTCACTTGCTTCTTTTTTTTAACGTCACAGCCATTTTAAATCACTGATTTAAAGCCATGTTGAGCTGCATATCCGCATTGTGTAGAGCTGTACCTGCGCCGCGGCTGCGCAGTGGCGCATCCAGAGCGTGCCCGCAGCTGCTTCCGCCTCGAGCGCGCGCTCAACCTGGGACTTGTAGTTTTCTTCGCAGCGCTTGTGGCGGCTCCTTCAAGTGCCTCTCGCCAAGAAGCCACTTCATAGTGAAAATATTGACCGCCGGTCCCCGACCGAGACACCGCGAACCGCTGCCCGTCGTGTGCTCCGCGCAAAGGTGCGAACAGATGACGGTGCCGTGTGTTCGCGCACTACAACGACCAACGTCGCCCCTAATGAAAGCGAGGCAGTGTAAACACAACTCCAGGAACATGAAAAGATCGGGTGACAGTGAGGGGGAGAAGAGAAGAAAGGTATTGATAGCGTTTTTCTCCGTTAGCTCTGGCATATTTCTAAGCCCTGTCGCTCGTTGAATATCTAATGCTCCTTGTGGGATGCCGCTGGCTGCATTTCGGAGGCTAGCGAGCCGCGAATGTCAGCGCATACCTCACCTTGCCTCTTTCCTTTATTGTGTTTTCCATTTTTTCCCCCCCAACTGCCACAATGAAGACGTACAGTTGCATTATGAAAAAGATAACGGTGCTTTTTTTTTTTTTTGGTTTTGTTTTTTTCTTCCTACCACGTTAAATACACTGCTGAGTCTCGACAACAAATAGAAGAAAAAAAAAACACGTTATGAATGGCAGTCTGTAGGATATAGAAATATATATATATATATATGTGTGTGTGTGTAAGAAAACAGTGAAAAATCTATACGTTAGCTGTTAGTATATGATAGAAAACAAACAAACAAACAACCAAGATGCGAAGTTTTGATTGCTGGTGTGAAGGGATGAGAAAATGAATCAGGTGTTAAATGTGGAGCAGCAACAGGAGGAAGCTCAGTGCAGTAGTTTTTTAAATTTTAATGTAAAGTTAGTGTGTAAGTGTCAGGACTTGGCAAGGTGCCAGGCCAGCAGTCTCACAGCTGCTCCAGGCTTTCAGCTATAGGCACTGCTGGATAACAACTGGAGCTCTAATGCACAGCACAAATGATTACCCAGCGGCTAATTGTCTGTAATGATATAGACGTGAGTGTGACATCTGTAAGAGCCCGCTAAAGGTGTAATGCAATAATCCCTGCGACACATGATCTGACTTTGTGCAGGGATTACTTGTTAGATGGATGCTTTTGTAACCCGCCGTGACCCGTCGTGCCGTGTTTCGTGCTGACCAGGGCTTAAACGGGCTTTCGCATGCTGCATAACCTTAACTTTGTTGTGTGCCGAGGTGCTTAAGCCGAAAGGAAGTCGAGGAGCTCTGCCGTGCCCAAGGCATCCTGTGGCTGTACTTCACCCCACAGTCGTACCCCGCCTGTCTGTCTGTCTGTCTGCCTGCCTGCCTGCCTTCTCTGTCTGTTTCTCTTCTTATCTCCTGACTTGGACGCAGTCTGCCGTGGCACATGTGTTTGGATCATGTTAGACAGCAGTGAAACTATGTAGGACGTGGTTCCTCCTGTTTATGAAAGCAGCCATGGCGGCCAGATGAGCGGCTCAGAGAGAGAACTCATTCCAGCTGGCCCTCAGGCAGTCAGTCAGGCAGCACTGCACAGACCTAATGGCTCAGCTTCCTTTCTCTTTAGATAAATAAAAGGATGAGCGAGAGGAATTGTAATTGCAAAATGACTATATGAGTGTAGAGCAAAGCCAGGCAGGGAGGGAGCTGCACGCTTTTGGCCACTTTTTTTTATAACATCAGTGGTTGTGTAGTGATACAGTTATTACGATAACTAATGTCTTGGATACGACGGTTGTCTTATTCGGTGAGTGAGTATGTTTGCAATGCTGCACAAAGTGAGAGATGTGCTATGATGGCTCCACTGTCATACCGAGTTAGGGAATGCAAGCACGAACAGATTAGTGCCAAATGAATACACAGTCTCCTTCGAAAATCCCACCGCAGCAAGTCAGTAGACACACTGACAGGTGGGATGTCATAGCCTGTCTGTGTTTTTCAAAGTGAAATAGAATAGGACACTGGCCTAACTGTGAGGGAGAATTAATCTCATCACATCCACATCACTTCACATTTGTTTAAGTTCAGAAACTGAGATTATTGCGGTGTTGTTTAGATTAGCGGACGGGTCCGTCAGATGTTCTTTGACACGCTGTTTTGTTTCTCGTTTCAGCAACATTAATTGCAGACTACTTGCACTCTGGTTCTCAACTCGCTGTACTTTCATGAACTTCCACCTCATAGCAACTCATAGCCTCGCACCCTAATCCAAAGAATTGAAAACATTTAGTTCTGTTTTATCAGTAATGTCATCACAAGATGAATTTCCACTCATACCTTGGCGAGTGTGAAAACAGAACTTGCCCTGTCCCTTAACCCGATGTTCTGACGCCGTCTTTGATGCAAGCTCGCCATTTGGACAGCGATGACAAGTATAAAGTGCAGTGTCGAAACAGGAAGTGTGTGTGTGAGCAGCAGGCTAAGTAATGATCACACAGGGTCACCAGATGTTGTGAGGTCTTGGGCTCAGCCCAGCCCATTGCTTAGATCAGCCTCATTGGTTTGCTCTGGTTGCGGCGCCGTAGTGCAAGCTGTTTAGGGTATTTAATTTCTGAACACTCATTAAAATGGTTTGTGTTTCCCTTGGCAATTCTGTTAAATTAACAACTACCGAGGTAAAAGCTGATTATGTGGCCACACATCCAGACATGGTTAATCAATTTCTCCCACACAAAATGTTAGCTGGTGAATTAGTGTAAAAGAAACGATTTATGGCGACTAATGCCGACGTCCTGTCATGTCAGGCCTGGTGTTTTAGCAAGAGGGGGGTGTCAGATTCAGCACATTCAGCAGCTTTGCACTATGCCGGCCATCTTTTTCTCCCTTTTAACCCAAGCTACATGCTGCTTGCTCTATTAATGAGCCAATAATGGAGAAATAGTGTTGGGTGCTGACATAAAACATGGGTATGGATACCTAAGGCAGGGGAGCACATAAGCTCCAACAGAGCTAGATTTACACCTAGGCTCTGTGTAGAATGGTAGAGAAGGGGAACGCTCGGCATGGGGGCCCTCACAGCTTCATCAGACCCCCGCCGGTCGAGCTGTGGAAAAGCCAGAGCTCAGAAAAATACGGCTGTGGCAGATAATGATACCATTACACTAATGGAGCTGGCAAATGAAGGAGAACCCAGATGCCCTGCTTTATTACCGGAGGGGGTCATTTCCTCACTGCATTCCTAATGGCCTGAGCACACAGTATTGATCAGGCTATCATGCTGCTAATCCTCTACAGAATTACTTATCGCTGGCTAGGTGTCGATCTACTGCATGCCCTGCCCTGGCCTTGCCGCTGGGCGGCCACTGTGTGTCCAGCAGGGACCCGACGGGCCGTTTATCCAGTCATGATTTAGGGCCAAGCAGGGATGGTGTCTGGGAGGTCTTCAGCAGTGGGCTGGCCAGTTCAATGTGTTAAAAAAAGGAGGCAAATGAAGCTTACGGGTTTTCATTTAATTAAGGAGTAGGCAATGATGTGGTTCCTCCCACTTTATGGCCCCATTGGCCGCTGTGGAGCAGAGGAAGCTGTGAGGTTGGGTGTTGTTCTCAGTAATTGTGTTGTGCTGTAAATAAGACCAGGCAGCTCTTGCGGCATCAGCAACAGCAGGGTGCAAGATTTCCACCAGGCCGTTGGTCTGGTTTCATTACAAAGTGCTCTACATATTTCACTGGAAGAATTCCACATGCAAATTTGTTTCTTTAGGCCAAATTATTTGGGACTCCCCCCAGTGCCAGGCCTGATTACGACAATTAGAATAGTGGCGTTATGTGAGTAATGATGAAAATGTTTCTAAATTATTCATACATGCATTATGTGAACATGACCGAGAATGGTGTAGCCTGGGCCCCATCATCATTACAAATGAATAGGAGGGTCAGGTAGCGCGGAGCACTTTGCCCAGGGCTTGTGACCTGTCATATTCTTGGCCTCTTTACTGGGCCCCTGTGTGCATTAGCATCCTGAGGCCGTTGGAAGCGTGGCATTGTAGCATCAGCAGACCCCTCTTGTCACCTCTGGCCTCGGCTAATCAAAGAGTTTACCTTAAGGGGGGCATTTAGCCCTGTTCGTTAGGGCCACTCCAGCAGCCATAAAGAAGTATTTATATATTTCCATCTGGAACAACCTGTCGTGGCGAGGGAAACTAGCTATTGATCCAGATATTTAGTCATTTCTTTCTGCTTGCGCCATCAATATTGTGCAAACATCCGTCCACGCGAGGCTTGACCTCAGCCCCTGCCTCTTTTTTTTTTAGCTCCCATTGGAGTTCAATGATATACTATTCTGAAAAGTAAAATCAATGAATGAATATGAAGTTTTGGTGTGTAATATAGTGCAGGCTCAAGGCCTCAGGTCTTTCATTGATCTGCTATGTGTGCATTGGAGGGGGCTGATTAGTCTGCTGCCGAGCTTTTCCTCTACATGTCTTTACCTTGTCTTGCCTATTTGATCTTTGGCTCATATATTTATACTGAGTTGTTTACAGATCAGCATGGCGAGTCCAACCTCTCTTTAAAGTAATTCAGTCACCATACTAGAGATACTGCTCAGCTCGATACAATGAAATATGAGATGAAATACTGAGATATTCACCACATAGATTATATACATTTTATTGTTTTAGCTGAACAGTTGCATGAATTTGTTTTAGTTTAGTGGTATATTTTCCAATTTGACAAAAGGGACAGAAAGCACCAAAAAACAGAAATAAAAAAAAACTAACTCAACATCAATTTCTCTTTCCTGAAACCGTCACCCAATAATCCACAGACCTTGTTGTCAGCCGGTTGTGAACATTAATAATGTCCTCCTCGCCTGAACTGTAACTTTAGCTAGCATAGTTAGCTAGCTTGTCCATGAAGAGATGCACACTTCTTTCTACATGGTACTGTCAATATCTCAGTCATCAACCTATACCAAAACAATGCAGATGGATAAACAGTGGTACAGATAAGAGGAAAAATATGTATTTTCAGTTTTGTGATGATATGCACCTTTATCATAATCATTTTGGAACACTGCAGTAAGTGTAATGGATGGTAGATCCTATTTCTGTGATGACAATGATGGAAGGATTGGTTTGACAGTGGTGGAAAGAGTGAAAATCTGTACTCGAGTACAATTACAGTTGCGTTTCTGAAATATAACTCATATGAGGGTTTTCATCAGCCCGTTTATGATCAGATGGCCTTTTTGGCTACAAAAATGCAGTTGAAAGGTTTTGATATTTTACACAAATTGTACTCAGACCTGAATTATGAATTTAGAAGTAACTAAGCAGATAATATGGTGTGTTGTCTACTTAAGTACAGGTTAAATTACAGATGTACAGTAGATGTAATTAGTTCCCTCCATCCCTTGAGATTGACCCACTTCATCTGTGTTTCTTTGACAACTAGTGGCATTTAAACATGAGCAAGCTGTTTTCCTTAAGATAAAGCGATGCACCAGGATACTGCTTATTACCCATGAGATGGTTCTCTGCTGATGACATTCAGATATCAGCCATATATGGGTTGGGTCGGCTTCTCGTGATCAATGTGAGAAATCCCTCACGTCGTTCCCTCACTTCCTACCACCTTTTTTATGGGAGGCTGTGTTGAACGCGTGACATTTTAAAGGTGCATGATGACTACATTTGGTTTGCATCTGGAAGGATATCAACTTTTACGGCCCCGCCTGCATTGTCTCAGGCTATATGGCTGAGATGGCCTGCCACGGACTCCCATATGTGCTTCGGAGGGCCTGTGATCTTACTAAACATTTAAATGGAAAAACAGAGATAGCCTCATGCAAGGCATTATAGTCTGGCTTGGCTTGGGGATTGAGCGCCATAGTGAGTCATAATGTCACTGAAAGGGTCATCTGCAGAGGTTTCCTCCTTGTACTGGCTGCCATCTACTCCCCTCTGACTGGTTGGCCACTGTTTGACATGAGGCAAGATGAAAAATGTAAAAAAGAAAAAGATTTCAAGGAAAGGCAAAATCCAACTTATTTCCACAGACTTTCCACAGATATGAGGCAACATGAGTCATGCCTTACACCCATGCAACTGTGCTCTTTGTTACCATTTAATAGTAAGTAAACATTCAGAATACAGTACAAAAAATTGGGCTCAATAACACCAAGGCTATGAAGTAAAAGAAATATTCAACACGGTTATAAAATCTTTGTGAAACATGCTTATTTCTTGCAATGAAAATATGATAATCCTAAATTTAACCGAGTGGTATTTCTGTTGCCGATTAGCAAGTTAGCTCGGTTTACAAGTAGCACATCCCTATTAAAATACTGAGAAACATCCTGTACCGATAACAAGGGTATATATGTCTGTGTTTATACCACCCGGACGGTTTTCTCCTATGGAAGCAGTCACCGGGATTGTCCAAACAGCCCTTGACAGCTTACGTGTTTGACAGCCCCTGCCGAGCGCCTCATATTAGTGTTGAGGCATTAGCCACAGATGTCAGCGCGTTCGCAAACAAGGGCCGCGGTGTGGATCATGCAAACCGGCCGACCAGATCAGCCGTCAAATTCAATGAGATTACATCGAATGTGACCTGCCCAAGTAGGGTTCATCTGTCATGCATGTGTCCCGTCACAAGAGAGACATAGAATAATCAGTTCGATCAATAGATGGTGGTGGCTCATTGGACCGCTGCTGAATAAACATGGGAGTGACCCTCTCACCCCATACACAAGGGCTAGATCCTCAAGGGGGTTCATTAGCCACTCGAGGCTATGATCCGGCCACGTCGTTATTTTCCATTTCTGTTTGTTTGGCATTCTGGAGGTGTGTGTGAGTGTGTAGTTGGTCTTCAAATGCATGGTTGTGTGCAAGTGTCAAGGCTGCTGATGCTGTTAATGCTAAAAGATCATTACACAAAAGTGATAAAAAAAAAACAAAAAACATCTGCAACAAGCTTGTTTAGGTCCATGAATGTTGGAAAAATTAACAATTACGAGCGCGACGTTACAGCCTCTGGAGCAAAAATAACAATCGATGTCTTAGCTAACCCGGTTGTTGCTATTTTTAGCCAACTGCAATAAAAAACGGTTTTACCACGCAAAGCCACCTGCATAGGACAGGCGGTCTTCATGCTGTTTATTTGTGAATTTATTTTCCTTTTGTAATGACTCACCTTTCCAATAAAAAGTGTGCCTACTGCCACGGTGCTGCCCAACATCTGGTTTCAATGGAAAGTCCAAAAGCCCTTCATTCACAAAAGCTGCAGGAGGCCAGGTTCACAAGGCGCTGTAAATAGTAACTGTTAATTTGTACATCATAAGTTCTTTTCCATAAACATGAGCAATGAAAGTGTGTTAAAATACCTGGCATTTGGCGTATTGCTTTGTAGGGGCTGAACGTAGGAAGTGCCTCCGTCAGCTGGAGCCAGGTTCCGCTTGGCATCGCTTTTGACTGAGCCAGCTGGAGGTACACTCGGCCTCCTCTGCTAGGCACCACTAACAAAAAATACTGCAGTTTATACTTGTAAAAAAACAAACACAATGCTATTTTTGTGAAATGTTTAGGTGTTGTCAGATAGCAGAAAAGTTCAAATAGCCACTAACCTCATGTCTACATAATTGAACACAAAAATTGTGAAAGGGTCTTGCAAAAGCATTTTTAGTCGGAGGCATCGGATGCTTTTTGTAGCTACTTACATCTAATGACTTTGGTAACTGCACCTACTCCCAGTCTGCAGAACGTTCTCCTGGTTATCCTGCATTTGCTTTCCTGGAGCTTTTTGTATCTCCCGTTCCAGCATTTACTCTGCATCAAGTGTCTGAGAAGTGTCTGCTCACTTCAGGTAGTCTGTTCATGTCTCAGTGATTCTTCCTCTGAGCCCCCACCCCCCCCATGTGTTTTTTCTTCATCAGCCTAACTTTTCCTTGCATATATGCGAAGGAGCCAACGACAGCTTGACTGGCATGCTGTCAGACAGGCGATGCCTCTCCAGCGGTGGAGCATCAGCCTTTTCCTGAGAGCTTGTATGTGTGTGTTGATCTATGTGTGTGTGAAAGAAAAAGCGGGGGGGTATTGTCAGGACGTGACCGGCACACTTTGCATGTTCTCCTCGAGACAGGTGCTCCTGGGCGAGCACTGGTGCATGACAGTTGCCTTTCATCGCTGTCTTCTCTACACTTAACCCCTGACCAGCCCTCCCTCCTTCCTCGTCCTCCTCCTCATCCTCTCCTCCGCTCTCCTCCCACCCTCTTTCCTCCACGTCTGACCTCTTCTCACGGCGCTTCCCCCGGCCGTCCTGAGTGATGGACTGCGAAAGGCTGGTGGGCGGGTTGCGCTTTCTCTATGTGGTGGTGTGGTGCGGCAGGCTTGTCACAATCCTAACACTGTCAGGCCACGGAAACCCAGCTGTCCAGAATGAACAACGCACACACACACACACACGCCCACACACACACTTACACAACTTTTTGTTCAACAGTCCGTAATTCCATCCACCGGCGCTGTCAAGCACTTGATCAAACGTGCATAAAGAAAAGAGCCCCTTGGCTGAATCCCATCTTCTCTCTTCCTATCATAATGTAGGCAGATTTTCCCTCCTCTGCCTGTTTCTTCAGCTCTGTTTATTCAGATGAGCCTGACTGGGGGGCAGCGGGTCACATCCACTCGCCTGGCTAAAACGGTCCTGAATTGAGGGTTGTCTCCAGTGAGATGGAGAGAGAAAAAACACAAGGAGGGGTTAGGAAGGGCTGCCGAGCGGTCATGTCAGGGCTGTTTGCCGGGACTATTTGTGTGTGTGTGTGTGTGTGTGTGTGTGTGTGTGTGCATGTGCCACGGCAGGGGTAGGGGTTAGGGAGTTTGAGGGTTCACTTGTCAACCCCTGTGTCATGCTTGCCCTGGCCCTGTTATGTAGGGGGCATCCACTGTCATTTGTTGCGGGACTGTTTGAAGTGGAGTGAGCCACAGAAGCATAAAAAAGCAGTCTGCACACAGCGAGAGCGCTCAGGTGCCGTCAAGCAGCAGCCGCTCATTTAAAAAAAAAGTACAAACTCGTACTCCGCAGGAAGTAATCCCTTATTAATTTGACACCCAGAAAGTTTGTGTCTTATCTAGTTAGTGTTCTTTTTTGGAGGGGAGATTTGTTTTAGGGTTGACTTTTTAATCTAAAGCATACCTGTGTTAACTCAAGATGGGGGACTGATCCAGATGTTTTGTATAGGATGTACTTAATTTTCTGTTGTTTTCCCTTTTGTTCTCTGAGCCTCGTCGTGTTAAGTGAAGTAGGTGGATTAAAGTCATGCTTGAAGCCAACTTTGGGGAGGACTAGGTAAGCTTCTGGTTTTCATCCAACACTCATTCTGTACTTGCAAGTTTTTTTTTTTTTTTTTTTTGAAGTTTATCCCTATGTGTGTGCGCGTGTGCATCTGTCTTTGTCAGTGTAGGTGTGTTTCATCTGACATACATCTCCCACATTCTCCCCACTATGGGAAAAAAAAAAAATAGCAATGGTTAAGACTCTTTAAACTTGTTGTCGGAGTGTCAGCAGAAGACACGAGCATGGCGGCACACCATGAGCTTAATCCAACAACAGCCCATCTGCCGTACTTGCACGCCCGCTATCTGCGAGCGAGTGGACCCCTTCCTCGCAGCCATTGTCACATATAGGGGGCATTGTCACATGTGAGATGGACTCATGTAAATGCGGTGACAGGCTACTGTCTCGGCTGACTGACAGCACAGAGGGATTGGGCTAATCTGAGTGACTGATTCGAGGCGCGCGGCGGCTCGGCTGTCCCCATAACTCCTGAGAAATAGACAGCTTCAGCAGAGTTATCTGTGTTTGTAAGTCCTTCTGCTGCACTGGGATGACAATAGGGATTAGTGCCAAGGTTCTTTAAACTGTTTTTTTTTTTGTATTTTATTTTTGGGAGGGGGGGGAGTCGGGCCTCTTATCGGCGTCTCGGCAGGATGCTGCCGCAGCCAGTTTTCCTTGACTGTCAATTAAGGAGGGGATCATTAACTTCAAGGGTATAAATGTTCTAACACTGGTATTACGTTGGGAAGCTAAGTCGCTGACAGATGTTCCAACTTTAATTCTCCACTTGTTTTTTTGTCCTTTAATTAATTTATGTATCACTATTCGGGTTTTAAATATTTTCTCCCCCTGTCTGCTCTTTGTTAGCCTGTAATCTCAGTTACCATGGTAGTCGCAAAGACGATTGGGCCTTGTCACTCGGCTGTGTTTCTTATGAGGTTCAATCGGCTAATGTATTCAATATCGCCCAAACTGAAAGGTAAACAGTGTCTAATGGCGCGCGTGTTCCTGCGCTGCCTGAGTGCAGCCTGGAGGCGCTGGGCGGGAGGAGAACATCATGTCTGACTCGAGTTCTCCAGGCTTTTCAGGAGGACCTTACCACTCAGAACGGCTTTTGATAAAAACAAAACGAGCGAAGCTTGTATCTCTGTACATGTGTGGGTTGTTTTTTTTTTGGGGGGGGGGGTAAACAAAAGTATTTTATGACTTTGGGTTTTTTTTTTTCTTTTTGGAAGCTTTGTTGGCGGTTGTGAAGCACGGGCGTGACAGCTGCGGTTGAGATTTTCCTCAGAGTGGAAGTGTAGATGTAGAGCGGCGACTTGATACAGCGAAGTGTGTACTGCAGGTAGCCACGGAGAGAAAGGAAGAAAAACAAGAGGAGGGGAGAGACGTTAAGGGGAGTGGGAGAGAGAGAGAGAGAGAGAGATAGGCGACGGAGACCGCTAATGGGCAAACTCTTCTTCATCCACCACCACTGCCATCAGCACCACCACCCTGTTCTCTCGTGACAGCTCTTTTCCTTTGTTCTCCCCCCTCGGCCCACTCTCTGCCGGGGATTCGTGACAAGTTTTCGCGGGCTGATCAAACGCCGCGGTGACACCTGATTAGGATATAGTGCGTGTTTACAGTCGTGCATGGTGAGGACCCCCCCACCCCCACCCCACCAGACAACAAGGGAGACTTCACCTTGACTAATTAAATTTGCACCTGCAATACCAGCTGTGACAGCCACTGGAGGGCTGCATTTATTTATGTCACTCCATACATACTTCCTGTGACGTTCATGGTTTGCAGTGGCGTCTCTGTTTACACACACGGGTTCTAAATGGCTGTGTGTTATATCATGGCTTTCAAAATTGGTTTTGACTGATAACAAAAAAATGTGATTCGAACAAATATGAAAACTAATTGCATTCCCGGAAACTTGAGCACTGCTCTCCTTTAGAATGACAAAAAACGAATGCAGAGTTCACTTTGGATAGCAGGTGGCACAACTTGATTTGCATATTTGGGGATTTAAATGGAAATGTACAAACTTGTTGCTGAATTTTATGTTGCAGTAATAGTATAAAGTAGTAGGTGGATGTAAGAGCGGCAATGGTTAGTCGATTAATTGATTGGTTTATTTCCAAGCAACTATATTTCTTATTAAATGTCCATCATTTTCAAGCAAATGTCCACATTTTTTTTTGGTTCTAGCTTCTTAAATTAAGAAAATTACTGATTTTCTTTGCCATCTGTATTTGTAAATGAAGAGTCTTCGCGTTTTTGTCTGTTTGTTGGATGAAAGAAGACATCGTTTTCTGTGAAATTGTCATTTTCTTTTTCCACAATTGTTCGACATTTTATCAACTAAATGATTTATTGATTAATCCTAAAGATAATTGGCAGATTAATCGATAAGGAGAATATTCATTAGCCGCAGCCGTAATAGATGATCTAGTTTTACCAGGGTTGGTTCTGCATGCTAACTCCGGCAGATTTAATTCTGTGTGTTCGCTTGTGTGTTTTTTGAGCTCTCTCGCTGAAAGGGTTTTGACCCCTTGTTTAAAATAATGTGATTTGTATCCTCCTCGCCCCAATGTGTGTGCATTTAATCATGGATTAATGTGCGCACATATGTGTGCTTGTATATAATCTGCTGCTCCGAGTGTGAACGTGTGTGTATCTATCTAAATCAGCGATGAGAGTGTGAAAGGCCACAGCTGAAGCGAGCAGGACATCATTCACCCACGAGCAGGAGACAGGGCCTCGTAATTTGTGCCCCCCCCACCACCTTTTTCTCCCTCACTACCTCTCTCTCTCTCGCCCTCCCCCTACCCCACCACCATCCTGCCTCCCCAGCCTCAAATTGACCAGGCTCGACTGCTGGTCATGCTGTATTACATGGGTTAGATGAAGTAATTATTTCTAGGCCACTGACTACAAGCAAGATTAATAGTTTTTGAAACGGCCATAATGGAGGGCTGACCCGCCGTGACATAAGCATTATTTCAAGCTCACCTCCACTCTCATCCCTCTCACCTCTGGGCACCGGCAGAGTGTGATTTATACCTGGGTTAATGAAGGGAGGGGACCTAGGAGGGCCCAGGGCCACCGGCATACCAGTGCAGTGTTCGGGGGCCCGGTCCCCTCAACAGATAGATAGTAGATGGATTCAAATCAACAGCAGTTTCGACTGTTGTTGTTGTACTGTGGGTTGACATTTGACTTGGAATTTGAAATGGTTGGTGCTCACTGAGAAGTCTCTGAGAGGTCGGAACAATATGCGGCTGATATTGAAAACCCTGTACCCTGGTGATCCGTCCACCACCTCCGACCCCGATGCTCTTGAGCCCTGAGGACCAGAGAAGATGGAAAGTTGTCACTAGGTGGCACTTGGACATCATGTTATCAGATGCTCTCTCCCCTTCACCCCACCCCTCCCTCCCTCCCTCCTTTCTTGCCTCCCACGCTTGCTCCCTCCCCTCCGCGCTAAGTACACCTCAGATGTCAGGGTGTTTTATTTTTATTGGATGAGGGCAGTGTGTAATGCATTCACCTCCGTTCCTGCCAGCTGTTAAATGCCCCAGAACATGGTCTGGCCAGGCTCCGCCCCGTTAACCCCTCTGATTGGCTGTAATAATTAGCAGAAGTGAACAGTAACTATGGCGCCTAGTGAGTGTTCGGGACAGCTTGCAACTCCCTGATACGCACGTGACAGAATGGTCCATCCTGCCCGGGCTTAACTGCCTTGGGTCCGGGCCCAAACTGGCCACGTCCACCACCCCCCCACCGTCTTTACTCGAGTGCATGTGTGTGTTTTAAGCTTTAATATTAACCCTCAACTTAAAACACATGCATGCAGTGTGGCACCAGCAATTACATTTTCAAATGGCTGGGTTTGTAAACCTCCAGGATGTTAATCTGTCACCATTCAAGCTACTGGGAAGAGTGAAAAGAGGATTAAGCTATTCAATTCCTGGTAGAATATTTTCCTTTGTTCAGAATGAGTGAAGGAAAAATAAATAAAGAAATGAGGTGGCTTCTCAGGCAAGACAAGTGCCGTCTGCTATACTTCAGGATTTGGCTAATACCATTATGGCAAACTTATCTGCCTCAGGATTCCAGGAAGACAGAGTGACGGTCGTGTAAACAGCTGCAAATGATATTCGGCCCATAATTCAGTATTAATCTCAGGTCACATCATAATGCCAGTTTATCTGGGTCAAAGATGACATGAGGCCTGTCCTAGATGTTCAGTACACATCTGTTTTGAGCCATATGTTTTTCTAGTGGCTTAGGTGATTGTCACCATTTAAATTTAGGCCACTGCTTAAGCTTGTTAATAATACCATATTCGAAAGATCAGTATCAACATATAAGACAATTCAAGTGATTGTCTGTCTAGTTGTCTTTCGAAAACAGCATGATATCGTTGCTTGCAGGGAAGGATAGACAACTCAGGCCCTTGCTTGGAAAAACTGAGCCCGACAGAATCCTCTCTAGTTTTGATATGGTGTATCATCTACAGATTTTTTTTTTTTTTCCCTCCTCCCGATGGCTCATTTCATGTGTGTGAACGTGACATACAGCTGAGTTGATAGTAAAATATCCCTTGAAGTGTTTTGTCAAGCAACATACTGGATGAAATCTTTAAGTTTAGCATAAGGTTATAATATACCACATGATAATTGTCACAGCTGTCAGCCAATCCGGTGCAGTACCCCTGTCTTAGCCCCGCGTTTACCCTTGACTCCCAACCCCTCCGGTCGGATTGCACATCATCTTTATCCCCAGATGAAGTACCAGACTCGGCGGTGTCAGAGGATGATCTAATATGGAGTCGAAGGGACACAGAGCTGGGAAATCATCGTCATTTGAAGAGGTTGCTTGTCACATGATGGGTTTGATCAACCAGTGCCGCGGTACACAGAGCCGGGTCTTTGCACTGTCTAACAGTGGTACTGGATTAGAGACACAAGCCACTTCTACTGTGATCAGTCACTCACGCACAGAGACACGCGGCAGGACTGAAATCCTCCTTGCACACTTCATCCACATCATGTACACGCTTCTTCGTCAAGCCTACTGTATGGAAATGAGGAAGACTGCCATTGACAATGATAGTACATGCCAGTATTTTTCCTTTTTTGTGCCTGTTTTTGATGCTTCGGTCTGTAATAGTACACTACGTGCAGCAGTACAGGTACTGCCTTAAACTGCTTTCCAACTGGACGAGAAACTCACTAACACACACCAACATTTGGCTTTTGTCGAGGGTATTGAATGTCCCTGCAGTAGTCGGGTAATCACTGGCCTCAGCTGTGATCAGCAGTGATGGGAGCAGGGATGTTGATGATTAATTGATTAATAAGACTTTAACCAATGAACATTGTATTAACTGACAATCAGAGATGGCCACAAATACATCCAAGAAGTAGTAGTAGAAGTTACAAATTACAATTACAGGTGTTGATTAGTGAGGTCCACAAACAAGTTCAAGTCATTATTTGTTTGTCAGTCAAGTGATTTTGTGTTCTGTAAAGGAAATGCATCCAACATGTTTTCATGTATTATAACGATTATATCGATTTGCTGTGGATTAATTGGTTAAATAAGCTGATTATCAGTTAAAAAAATTGCCTAAAATTTGCAGCCCCAGATCGAATCATCCACCTGGTAGACATGCAAATTTCGCCCTTCACCCTGTTTTTCTGCCCATTTGTGACGTCAAATGTGACACACCAGAAAAACAAACAAGCAGAAAATCGAACTCGTCCACTGGCGACCGGAAAGGGAGTCGACTGTTTTTGGTGTGTTTGCTGTGTATAACGAAACCCAGATGCAGAAGTGGATTTTGTTGAAAAAATGGCATTAGAGTGAGATACAGTCCACGGTGCGCCGGTCTACAGCTGCCTGACCTGCCTGAGTGCTACTGATCTGTGACATGTTGAGACAATGGCAGTGTGTGTGAAGAGTCTGGCCCTACACCCCTTGGACACTGTGTATGGCTAAGTGCTATTGAATTGTTTATTGTCACAAATCACAAACCTTTCAATGACTAGGTGCGACCACCATACACCCACTCATCCATCCATCCATCCAGCTGCTCTGCCCTGAGCGATGTGTTGGTCTACTGGGCTCTGAGGAGCGTAACGTCAGCCTCTGGAGCTGGGGATTTTAAACGCTCCACCTGCTTATCGATCTCTTCTGCCCCGCTGAGCCAGCCAAACCCGGGCAGAAAGAAAGAGAGAGAGGGAGGGAGTGAGGGAGAAGGCGAGATGCAGAGGGGAAGGGCAATCTGGTGGCCTCAGTCCTTTGGTTCTCAGGTCTGTCCTTGACACTGCCTGTGGGACAGGCCTGGAGGACGCCTCTCGTCCTCCCTTTAAGCTCCGCATCTAGCCCCTACAGCTAGCAGCTACAGCCTGCCCTCCCCCCTGGGCCAAGCTGCACTTTGCACAGCCATATTGATTTTTTTGGAGGGGCAGGAAAAGTGTGGCTGGGTGGTGAGAGCGAATGAGGGGAGGGAGGAGGGGGAAATGGAGAAATCGAGGGAGCTTTCTAAAGCACTGACTTCTCCTTGACTGCACCTAGAGACGCGACAACCCTGTTAGAACAACTCGGTGGCCCTGGTGCCCCGCTGAAAACTGCTAATCACAGTTTTTCAATCAACGCTCCCCCTTCTATCTTCTCTTTCCTCCCTCCATCCCTCTCCCTTCCTCCTTTGCTCACTCTTTCCCCCGACTTTCCCTTCAATGAGCTGGACCCTGTCTGAATACCAAGGGACTGCGTCTGCATTAAAACTGGCCATTCCACATGGAAAACAGCTGACCTCATGAAAGCATGTTGTAATTCGGAGGTGAAAACTAAAAAGCTTTTTTCGATCGACGTAATCTTAATGGAAACATTATGGCCTGGCCGCAAACTAACAATTAAGGCAAAATGGCAAACGGCCCTTGCGTATTGGTGTTGGTAGCAAAGAGTTCAGACCTCGCTTGTAATGACGGAGTCTGCTGGTTTGAATCCGGCTGTGCTCAAGATGCCCTTGAGCAAGTAATTTAAAGGTGCAACAGACAAACCTAGAAAAAGATAGTTGATGGTTGAGTCTCATTCCCAGGTCATCAGGTACCAACACTTTGGGTCAGTGGGTCAGACCCGACACCAACTTGGTATTTGACAACCTGGGACACCGAAAGCTTCGGCAATTGATGACCTGGGAATGCCAAAGCATTGATATTTTACGATCTCATAAAAGCATGTTGTAATTCGAAGGTGAAAACTAAAAAGCTTTTTTTCCATTGTCATACTCTTAATGGAAATATTACGGCCTGGCTGCAAACTAACAATTACAGCAAAATGGCAAACAGCCCTCGCATATTGGTGGTGGTAGCACGGGTCAAAAGGCTCCTGTGAAGAAAAAAAAAGCTGCTAGTTCGAATCCTGCACTAGGTGTTATGCTGTAGTCGCCCTTGAAGAAGTCATGTAAAGGTACAGTTAACAAATCTAGAGAAATTTAGCTTTTAACTTGAGGCGCTATCCCATGTCGCCATGTATTGGTTGGACTGGCCACCAGTTCAAAACACTTTGATGACCTGGGGAACCCAAAGCGTCAATATTTGAAGACTTAACAATCAACTGTCTTATAACTGCCAGCTTCTCTGGCAAAGAACAAAAGAACGTTTTTAGAGTCCTTCAGAAGTCTTTAGATGTCTTGCACAGCTCCTGTGTGTGAAATTTCATAAGAATGTGAGTGCGAAACCATCGGTATGTTTCTGATAAAGAGCATGCTCGGTCAGTCTGTCCCGGATAAATAAAAAGGTTATGTAAGGCATACATCAACAGATCTCTTAAATCGCCCTCTTCCCGTCCTCTTCTTCTCTCCAGACTTGACACCCGCTAAAGGTCACAGAAACATCTTTTTTTCCCCTTTGAGGTGTAGATAAGTGTGAAATAGATGTTGACACCACAGACACATTGAAAAGCACTTAAACAGAGTGGCCATGTGCCAGCCTGTCCGTGTCTGGCTTTGTGCATTTGTAAATACTTTTGAATGATTGATCCGGAAACCTGGGTCTCTCTGTAAGCCTGTCAGGTGCGGTGAGTGAGATGGAGAGTTCAAAAAACAGATGAGGTCCCGCACTTTTTTTTCTTCTTCTTTTTTTTTTTCTTTTAACGTCATTTCTTTCCCTCCCACACGCACGCACACATCCTCTCCACCTGACAGGATTACACATACCCTGGGATGACTGGAAGAGCAGCTCTGAGAAAGTGTGTGTGTGTGTGAGAAAGTGTACACATGGCTCACAAAAGAAAGGATCGGAACAGCACTTTTTGATGTTTGGTTAAAATGGCGCACTGGGGCGAGTGTTAGCGTACCATATCTCGCACGTGTGACATTTGTCAAATGTGACTTGGCGCCAATAAAGGTGGTCACATTGTGTGTGTGTGTGTGTGTGTGTGTGAATCTAATTAATGACTGGCAGTGGTCCCCTGCAGCTCTGGTAATGTGCTTAGATCAGTGTTATAAACAGGGCGTGAAAGGTCTACCCAGCGCCAGCCATTTAAATGACTGGCCTCTTGTTCAGTTGGATGGATGGAAATGTTCTAATATTAATGATCACGTCCCCCGCCGACCTGTCGCGAGGTGAAATGAACAACGCAGCCCTCAGCGTACAGTGACAATTAACGGGCCAGAGCCGGCCTGTCTGCCATTTGTCATCACTTACCCCACCTGTGGACCCCCGCTGAACACATGCTGAACGTGTCGGTCGATAAATACAGAATGTTCACGTCATTGATTTGAAAAAAGAAAATATGCACCGGTTAATGGCATTTTCTGTTTCCAATATTAAATGAGAGAAAAAGTCCTGACTTTGATGAATTGGATGTGACCCGACCCCGGTTGTGTATCTGCAGTATGTGTCTATAGGAGAAACATGTGGAGGATTATGTTCTTAATAACCGACATAAGCATCCGATCCATATTGTTTTGCGTGGGCTCGACCTACATGTCGAACTGAATCTGCAATTACGTCTCGGGATAATACAGATTATCCGGAAGGAGATTGATAACAACAAGAAAGTAGCTGAAGGACATTTTTCTCAACGTTTCTGCACAACATCCTCCCGATTGACCTCTGGTTCTCACAGTCCCAATTCATATTCATGGGCTGATCCTGGCCAGGAGTGTGTGAGACACGGGGTTACACATTACCAACGCCCCCGCTCTGAGGTCAACTCGAACACATTCCAGTTAGCCATTGCCCAGTTAGCCGTCACACTGAGTCACCAAACGTGTAGCTGGTATTCTTAAAATAACTGAACTGGCTGTAAACAAAATGTCAGAAGTCAGAAATGGTTAATTTTTGCCCTGAATGTTTTTTTTTTTTAGCGTGGCATGCATGAAATGAAGGCGCATAATCTGTGAAAAAGGTCAGTTCTGACACAAGAGAGCTGCTGTTTTTCAGTTTGTGGCAGGTAGAATGAACATATGTTTAGAAGCATACCATCAAAAGAAAGGTGGTGCGAGCGGCAAAAGTTCAACCTGTCTTTACATGTGTGCGCCTGTGTGTGGTGGCACCTAGGTGCTGTGTTATCTCACCGTCGTTCAAGTTAGTGGCCAACCCTAAAGATGATGTAGATGTCAAACTATGAAGACTTTTATGGCACAAACTTGACTACCGTTAGCTGATGAGTCTTGGTTTGTGTAAGCTGTGTAAAAACTGAATTCAAAGTTCCTACAGACTTTCTATTTCTTCCCATGAATCACGCACGCAAACACAAATGTTCTGGTTCGGCAGACACTCCCTGCCCTTCTGTACGCCCTGTGTCGCTTCACACGAGCGTCCGACATTCTCCGATCCGGTGCCAAATGGACCGAGGCGGAAGCGCCTTTGATGTACATGGGTAGTCCGTCTGTTTGACTCCGGCGTTTTACAGCCGACTTGTCAAAACTGTTGATTCACCATCACTTTTGCAGAGGAGGACCAGTTCTGAAATAGGTGTCACACAAGTACCAATGGCTTGCTGTTTAAACACGGAGCTCTATTACACAGCTATCTCTCATCACGTCATCCGGGGCTGCTCCAGACCTGAGATCTAAGGTTTTTTCTGTGTAGAGTAGCTCTTGTCTCACATTGCAGTGTATAAGCGTAACAGGAAAATACAGATATCAAATGAAAGGGAAAGAAGAAATTCTGTCTTACTAAACAAGGGTTAAACCAGTACTCAGGTAAAACGGGGATCTGGTATCAGAGTTTCCCACAGGATGGCTGTACACTTCAAGTCTGATTGACAGTGGACGAGAGGGGAACAGCGAGACTCTCAGACTGATTAACAAAAAATAAGTGGCGTATGAAATGCCAAGGTGAGTTGCCAAATTTACTTTGGCGGTCTTTGATATACCTACTCAAGTAAACCACATTTGTGGGAAACACTGCTTGTAAGGATAAAGCACTTACTTACTTACGAGTGCAAGAATCAGACGAGTAAAATGCAGCAGTGTCCATCCTCCTGATGAGGAAAATCCTCAGGGTATCAGACTGAAAGTTAATTAATTCAAGCTTATACAAAATGTTCTGTCGAAAGTTCTCCTACTCTCACGATCAAACATGTTTGAAAGCTCAGATCCGATGCGTTTCTGTAAATATTAATGAAAAAAATATGTTAAAAAAAAAAAAAAATTGTCTTAAAAAAATAATTAAATTGACTTCTGAACAACCCACATGAATTTCAGGCCGACTGTACATTGACGACTTCCTGTGTGCGCAACACTCATTTTGAGTACAAACACAGATGGATAGTTCAGCTGATGTTTACGGATATTACTGTACTTGCTCATTCCCATACTAAACATTACCAACTGAAAAATGTTCAATAGAAAAAAAAAAAGAAGTGCTTCCACACGAGGTGACACTTCTACTTATCAAGCCATCCTCAGGGCTGCCTCTACATCGTAGCTTTTATGATGCATCAGCCAAATCTAGTCAGGTCTAGCGGGACTCGTGTCCTCCTTCAGCCTCCTTCAGGGGCCGACAGAAGTGAGCCTGGAAGGGTTTTTTTTTTTTTTTTTTTTATCCCCACAGCAGCAGAGTTATCTGGCTATTTTTGAGCTATTGATGCTAAGCGCCGGACATTAATCTACTCGGCAAAGAAAACGCTTTGAAGAAAGTGTCCGTCGAAGTGTCACAGATGGGGGAATAAATGAAATTAATAAATATATGGTACACACAGTTTGATATCTCTTATAGGCCAAGATCAAAGCGGACCAATTGAGTTCTATTCTACCTAATATGTTTTTCTGTGATAAACAGTCCGGCTGAGGGAATAATCCCATCAAGGAAGAGAGAGATTAAAGAAAGAGAAGAAAAAAAACCCGCATCAGATATATCACTCAGCGCAGACGGTTGGCAGGGCTACCGTGAAGCATCCGTGTTATTATGGGATTGGTAATCTCGTTTCTTGGGTCTGAGTGGAAACGCAGACCTTTTTTTTTTTTTTTTTTTTTCTGTGCGCCTGGTGGTTTTCTTTCTAGAATCAGGTGCAGACACAGAGACAGGAAGACAGACACAGCCGGTCCTCTGATACTGTGAGACTCCATCTGCTTCAGAGGGCTCCGGTAACTTCTTGTCTTTCTTTTTTTCTGTGGAATTTCTGAGTAGCTTGATGTATTTGACACGTGTGTGACAGCGCTGGTTGTGTGCGATTGGGGTTGAGGCATCATGCTCGCTACCCCAGCTGCGTGATTTTTTTTTAAGGATGGGCATGTACGTGTGTGTGTGTGTGTGTGTGTGTATCTGTTGGAGCCTAACACACACACACACTCATACAGTGTGAAGACTCACTTGTGTTGCTTGTGTACACAGTAGTGGTTTTGCGTGCTGTGACTAAAGCACACCGTAATGATCTTACTTATGTGCACACATGCGCACCTCTACACGCGGTGGATGCCAAGCTATGGATCCGTACAGACTCCCAGCAGCACACGGATAAACACACACACACACACACACACACACACAGACACACACACATACGCGTACAACACTAGCCCAGAGCTTCACCTTGATATCTTGAGCTTCTGTCATGAGTTAGAATTTGACACCGACGAAAAAATGTGTGTCAGGTTGTCAATTTCTTCCAACAGCCTTTGAATGCCGTCTGGCCATGAATAGTGCATGTTGTTTTGTTTTTTTAGATTCCAACTGTCTGCAAGTCTGTTTTTGTTTGTTCCAGAATAACTTGGAAAGGCCTGTACACTCATGTGCATCCTTTAAGAAAACTTTCAGCAGGTGTTGTGTTGTTTAGCCTAAGGTAAAGATTCAGCCCTGAAGGTAAATTCGCCAAACTGCCTCAGATCTGATGATGCCCTCCCATTTTCGTCCTCCTCCGTTATTGGGATGTGTTTTCGCCTCCCTCCTGTCTTTAATGCACATTCTTTCGCCGCTTGCCCTCCTTTTTGATCCAACCTCCGTCCTGCTCGGGACACACATCTTTTTATACCTGCACTTTAATGTTATTAGCCGGACATTTTATTTCACTCTAAAAGTCACGACATATTTTGGCGGTCAGTTCTCGTATTCCCCGTTGAGAGCCACATGGGGTCTTTGGCATTATTAGGCCAGAAGAAATGTGAGACGCTTGTTGTAAATGTCTCGGAAATATACACAGGGTCGATCCTCCTTAAACCACCACAACTGCTTGGCGGTTGATGCACAGGCCATTCATGCAAAACTTTAAAAGATGTAAAAAGACAGTGGCATGTCGGTGACATTTCTCCTTCCCCTGCTGTTGAGACACCATGCAGAGGCGGTGTGTGTGTGTGTGTGTGTGTGTGTGTGTGTGTGTGTGTGTGTGTGTGTGTGTGTGTGTGTGCACCTGTGGGGAATGAATATGAGGCTCTAAACCCACATGTGCACATTTATATGTACCACCTCCACGTACACACACCTAAGCACAAGCGCATACAGGAGGGCAAAGAAGGCGCAGGGCGGGGGAAATAGTTGTGAAATTTATTTGGGCATATAGTTTTTATGCCAGTTGCCGTTGGATTTACAGGTCAGAATGGAATGCGTCCCATGAAAAGTACTTTGATCCCCTCCACCACCAGGTTCACGGTTTTATTGGAGGAGCTCTGTATGGCACAGGGCATCTTTTATAAGGTTGTGAGGAACCCCACGGCAGCTTTCACAAAATCATAAAAATGTGAGACGTCAATGAAAATGACAAGTCACCAGGTTCCTGTGACATCACAGCTAGTCTCAAGAGCATTATTTGCTAAAATGTATTTATTAATTTGATTCCATGATACACGCTGATTCACTTTTTAGGTGGGCTATTGACATATTTATAGTGAAGCAATGCAAGATGGTCGATCGTGTGTTTAGGCAGTCTTGTATTTAAAGACTGATTGTTCTGATTTGATACAAAAATAACCCCAGTCCCCTTTATCTGCATCAAATTAATACCAGTCATCGAAACACGGTTCCCTGATAAATAACTAAACTTCTCTTTTGTGCCTTATGCAACTTGTCAGTCTATTTTGCTGTGTTGTATTCCACAGAGGCGGAGGCTACTGCAGGAGTTGGGAGACCAGAAGATCCCCTTTCTGGGACCTTCAGATCGGGGCTTTCAGCAACTGGTGAGCCAGCCACACATCCAGATAATGCTAACGCTAATCGTTATCGTAATCGTTACCTGCTGCTATAGCCCTGTGTAATTGATTGCTCAAGATCTGACAGGCAGAAGTTGTCTCATTGTTTTTTGTTGTTTTTTTCCGTATTGTCTCGATTTTTGATAAGTTGTCTTTTTGTTTCCCAGTGGGACTCCAGTTACTCCGGCCTGGTCCTCAAGAAATCCTGCTCGCTGCCCACTGAGCTCCATGGCCGGGTGCAGGCAGCTCTGCTCACCCTGAGAAGGAAGGGCTGCCTCCTGAGGGATCTGGTTCGTGTCCGTGACCGAGATGTGTTCACCGCCGTATCCCGGGCTCTCTTGGGTGAGCCGGGCCACACCTATCGCTACCTGGACACTCGGCTCTTTGCCATCCCCTGGCACAGTGAGGACGTGGACGTCAAAGGACAAAACTGTTGTGACCCTGACTTGAGGGCTGCTTGCAAGGCATTGTGGGAGCTTAACACCTTCTTCTGCTCTGATGTGTCTCAGCTGAAGGAGGGAGACAGACTAACACAGTGCGTGAAGGGAGAGGCAGAGGCCAAACAGAGTGAAGAGGGGGACACAGAGTCTAAACACAGTGAAGACTCCAAGAACAGTGAAGGAGGGGACTCTGAGTCCCGACAAAGTGAGGAGGGGGACACAGAGTCCAAGCACAGTGAGGAGTGGGACATTGAGTCGAAACACAGTGAAGAAGGTTGCTCCGGGATGAAACAAGAAGGAGAATGGGAGACTGGGTCCAAACACAGCAGTGAGGAGGGAGAGTCCTCCCAGGTTAAACCAGGGGAGGCCATCGTCGGCACAGAGACTCAAACGTTGGGACTGGGGCCCCAAGAGAAACCTGTGGCCCAACTCAAGCACAGCTTGTCAGATTACCACATTGAGGACAAGGAGGAGCAGGCGAGCGAGCAGGGCTGTTCCCAGCCGAGTCCTCCGCAGGTATGCACCGGTCCGGTCAAGTTCAATGTCACCTTACTCAACTACATGGACCCAGCAGCTATGAGCCAGCTTAAAGAGGAGCCTTACTATGGCATGGGGAAAATGGCGGTAGGGTGGCACCACGATGAGAACCTCATCACTCATTCGCCAGTGGCTGTTTACAGCTATAGCTGTCACGATGATAAAGGTAAGAGTCAAAGCTTGAATAGCTTACCTGCCGTAACTGTGCTGAATGGATGATGTTATAGTAGATGGAACACTTTACAATCTTTTATTTCAAGTATTAAATGCTGTTGCTAATGCTATTAAACGCTCATCGACATGTTGTTCTGAAATTAAGATTCCTTTTTGTCTTCCTTCGCAATATTCCATCAACGTATCTCAGTTGCTTTATGGTGGATCAGACGCAGCCAACCCTTGCGTATTATGGCCCTACAGCCGCGCCGTAACATCTGTAGACAAGGCCCCTGGTGAAGCAACCATCAGATCCATCTATGTGATAGTGTCAGGGCATTATCAAATGTCATCACTGCCTTGCTGCTGACAGCCTTATCGCCGACGTGCGTCGGGAGATCACAGACGTTTGGATCTGAGCTCTTAACACACGCTCAATGGCGCTGTCTAACAAACAGGCCTTATCACACACACCGCATCTCATCTAAATCATTTCCCCAAGAAAATGATCGATGTGCAATTATCTGATAGGGAATAATGAGCCCTGCTTTGATAAGTGCTCGTAGCCTGTACTGTATGGAGAATACGATGTCTCCTAATTATGGAATGTGCACTCTTTCAAGAGCTGATAGTATATCCTGATCCAGCTGATAGAGAAGCTCAGCGAGAGAGGAAATTTGCCTTCAAGAGCATCTGCAAAAGATCCAGGACGACCAAATCAAAATATCTGTTATTTTGAATTTGTCTTCTTGTTTAATATTGGATAGCAATCAAAATAAGTGGATTTTAGATAAAACTCTAATGCATTTCCTCAAGTGCCACTCAACACATCATTCCTCGCACCCTCCAAAGAATCGACAGAGAGCAAAACATAATTCCCCCTTGTGTCTGTCTAAGTCTGTGTCTTGAAATTGTAATTTTACAGTATCATACGACTGCGACGCCCACTGCTCTGACATCCCAACACATTTTATTAACTTGGCTTTCTTCAATGGGGTTCCCTAACCAGGAACACCTGCTCCAGAGGTCTGCTTCAGCAATTTGTTCCAGGCCATTTCAACTTTGACCCTGTGAACACGGGCTTCAAACGCTCCGGCATAACACCTTGCTGTACGAAGCAGCTGTGTCTTTTCTCCTCCTGAGTGACCTCACAACTCCAGACTTAAGAGAGGAAGGTCTGATCAGAGCTTTATCCTCGTTACTGGCTCTGAGGACTCCCAGAACCGGACTAATGAAATTCTTACCTTGAGGAATGTTGCACTTCTACAATAACTCCACATTTCTTACATTTGTGAAGAGAGAGGCCTGCCCCTGAGAGGAAAGAAACACAGCACATTAGAAATGTTAGATATATAGAGACTTGATGTTTTGCATGACACCTGCTTCCTTTGAGAGGCTTTTTTTTTCTCTCTATGAGAAGCCTCAACTTGTTTTTTATGCTTCAGCAAGCGAAGTGTTCTGAGTGTTTTTCCCAGCTGCGCTGATCCAAAGGAATCTGCCACGACTGAGCGTTTTCCGGCACGGAGGATGATCTTCCACCATTCCTGAGGCCTTGGGGAGTTCTGTCATTAGCTGGCTCTCAGAGCACAATGGCTGGAAATTAAGTTACTATTTATCCGTGCTGAGCAAAGGAAAAGGCAGCTGTGGGGCAGAGAGGCCCAGAAAGACTTTAGTATTGATTTTGCTGAAGGGTGTTGGCCAGCCGAGCCAAATCGTGTTTTCTTAGTATTCCATGTAGGAATGGAAGGAGAGAGAGGAGCAGGTTACAGTGAATGGGTTCAGAAAACAGGAATATCACAGGATACCTGCTGTCCAATAACACACTCTCACACACTTACTAAACAACATCAAGGGCTTTTATCCAACTATTTCCTCTTGCACAGCATAATGATGGCATAAAGATCCTGTGCTAACAGCTGATATGATCACAGCAACACGCATCATCTTTGCTCTGCTGTTAAGTGATTCTTACATCCTGGAGACAAAGCCTTACATCTTAAACCATTGTTTGGGTGGTATGGATTTACTCATTGCACTCTTTGTTCTTTAAAGTGGGAACCCTTTATTTAATTTTTTTTTTTTGGGGGGCTACATCTTACCTGCTGATAAATTGGTATTATTTAAAGTTTCTTGCTAGACGTGCAACCATCAGTCGATTAACTATTTTAATAATCAGTTTTAATCATGCTTATCATTTTTTTCTGGTTGTAGCTTCTTGAAGTACTACAAGGTACTTGTAGTTAATACTGATGCCTCCATACTGATGAACTATGAACTTCTCCATAAACACTGTTTGTCCACAGGGTCTGCCAGAGTCCCCCCCCCCCCCATGAACTGTTTATTTTTTTTCTTAAATTTTGTTGACAATTCATAGACTAAAAAAATGGGGAAATAATCAGCCGTTTAATCCCAGTTATGTCTTATAAATGAGTATTTTTTTTTAAAAAAGATGTGATTATTAAGTGATGAAACGCATGTCTTGCCATAAAAATGTGAGGAATTTAAGTTTTGCCACCTTTTACACTCGGTGTAAGTCACGCTGGATGAAACTGTCAAACCAAAAAGCCTAGAATATGAATATAAATGTGAAATGCAAATGTTACAGCGAGTCGGGCTGTGTGTGACTGACAGGTGAGAGCAGTGAGGGGGGCAGCGCTGAGAAGGCGTTTTGGAGGATTGGGCTCAAGGTAGCCTGGGACATCCACACACCTGGCCTGATGCTGCCGCTGGAGTCTGGAGACTGCTACTACATGCGAGGTACCAAATCTCCTCCATACAGACACGCACACATACGCATGTAAACACGCAGCTCACACCAGCTCGGCCGCATTCACCAGCATGTCTGACTTCGGAGGGAGGACCACTTTTATTACCCTGCGTTTTAGTGTTTCTTGTACTTTGTCCCAAATGACCCATACCGGCAGGATGCACTCTCACTCTCATGCTGTGTTCTCCTCTTCCAGCATTCAGTAGAAATGGAGCTGAGGTGTGTGTGTGTGTGTGTGTGTGTGTGTGTGTGTGATGTGTGTGTGATGTGTGTGTGTGTGTGTGTGAGGGGTGACTTGGCCTGAACACAGAGCTTTAAGTTTCCATGAAATTGTGTGCATTAGAGAGGTTAAGAAAACCAAATGTTATTTTTTGAAGTCCTGTGACCCGGCGCTGACTACGTCTCCATGGAGAGGACAGACAGCGAGCCACAGGGGTGTAAATCATAGCTTAATGCTTTTGGCTGCAGCGGCGGACACCTCCACCCTCCACTTTTTTTTTTCCGGCCTCCCTTGGGTCCTTCCGAGCTTTCTCGTATTCTTCTGAGCACGAGGACATTTATCCACATCACAGCTGAACCTTCAGATGTCCAAGAAGTAAGAGGCCACCTGGTTGTATGAATGGGAGATTTATCTTTCTTTAAAGGCGCTCTGCTTATATTACGGTAGCCATATGATATAATTCTGTGTCATTTCACTTTTTATTATTTAGTATTTATTGGCTTTTTTATCAACAATTGATTAAATTTAAATTTTTGGCTAGAGATAAGCGAAAAGATACAACATATTAAGAATATAATACATATTGTAGTACAGACTGAACATTAACAGATATCCATTCATGATATTTAATGTAAAGATATCTGTTATGTGAATCATATATATATATATTTTTTATTGTTTTCTAATTCCTTTAGTTCTTCTAAGTTCTTGATTTTTGCCTAAACCGCTTCTTTTCCCTTACCAGACTTACATTTTGACACAAAACTGTGCCCAGTATTTATCTAAAATGTAATCTAATCTTTTTTTTTTTAATCTTATTTTCTGTATTTTATTATTTAATCTGTCAGCTATCTACATACTGTATGTGATAATCTACTGTGTGTGTTTGACCCACTGATTAGAAAGACTTCCTTGTGCTTAAAAGAGGTCACGGCTTTGATCCCCCGGACAGCAAAAATACGTACAGTATATCCATCAAGTGTGCGAGCACATGTGATGCCAGTGTTTTTTTTTTTTTTTTTATGAAGACACTGGACCCCTACCTGTGCACTCTGCGTAAATGTCAAAAATCATAAATACACGTCGAAGATTTACAGCACCTGTCAGCTCAGAGCGGTCTGGAGTCAGGGGGATGTAACGTGATCTATGGCAGTATATCCAATACATTTTTAAGAGGAGATAGTCTGTGTTTTAAATATTTTTTGTGTATTTCTTTGGGTTTGTTTCCTCACGTGTCGGCCTCTACAAGTTAATTCCCTATCCTTTCTTTAGAGGGTGATATTTGAGTGCATCTGATTTATGTTAAAAAAAAAAAGGCAGAACTTTAAAAGAAAACTGGTTCGCTCTGTTTCTTTTCATTTTTTTTTTTTTTTTTTTTATAGCATGGACATATCAGATGTGCACAAACATCACATGGATTGTCCAGATGCTGTACAGGTACAGTACCTGGTGCATGCCAAAGTGCAGAACATCAAATGCTGCATGTTTTTTTTTTTCTTTTAGCATCAGGAAAAGGTTACGCAGGATACTTGTATGATCTAGTTTTAACTCTATGTTTGTAAGTTTCTTTGAAAAAGAGTTTTTACTAGTTGTTACGAGTGTCAGCAGTGGAAAGTTTCTTAGCAGGTCAAATAAGAATTTGCTTCACTTTTTGCAGTGTCAGAAGGAACATGGGTAAATAAAGCATATATGTTATTTGTTTAAAGGCATATGAAAGGTTAAATTAATTTGTATACAGACTCACTGTTAGATTGTCTATGCATCAACCTTATGTTCAAGAGGCTATTGTAATTTCATATAGGCCACTTATAAGACCACAGTCTTTCAAAAGTAAGAAATAGGAAGGTTTTAATGAATTCCTGAAGTTGACTCTTTGAAGCCGTTCTGTTTTCATCTGAGAGCGGCGATGTCTGTACCTAATATTCAGCCTGACAGGGCTTGAAGCCGACCTCCTTTAGCTGGATAAGATTTACAATAGAACAGTCAGTTTCAGGCCAGCCATGATAATAGAGTGATGGGCTGTTGTGCAGACCATTCTAATGGGACTTGACTGTCGCGGATCAGTGGGGATTTATGCTCCACTTGGTGAGTACGCCCTTGAGAGGCCAACTGCTGCACAACGATAGCAGCTCGCACAGTCCTTGGCTGTCTGTCGCTTTTGTCGGTCTACCTGAATTAAATACTTGGCACGGTGCGCGAACATATGCACGCATCTATAAATTTGCACAGCCCGCATGCACAAAAATACACACACATGCAAAGAACGCCGTCAGGTTGCTTATTCGAGGAAGGGACATGCACCGTCCCTCTGTTCCAAACACCCGCAAATACACACAGATGGCGCTGCCGCTGCTAAACCAAGTGTTAAAAATATATTGTACCAGTGTTTTAGTGACATACACTGTATGATAGATAGTTTTGCGGTATTAAAAGGAAACTACAATGGTGTCTAACCACAGACACCGTAATGTCTTTTCAGCACCATTTGTCGCCGGCTGGCCCTTTTGAACTGCTAATGTCTGAGCTGCTGGAGGCAAATTGAATCACCATCATTTCCACCCAAATGGAATTTCAGTGGTTAAAAAAGAACAATGCAAGTCTTGACACCGGGCCTGTTCAATAATCAGATTTCCAGCTCCCAATGCACAGGGGGACTGGAGAAAAGAGTTGACCCAATATATTTAAAAGCCTGCTTCCTGGAAAAGGAGGACAAGTGGCAGCAGGCGCAGGGGTTGAAAGAAAGATAAATATTTATTACAGTTATCGAGTTTGCCTCGACTCCCCCCTGATCCCACTGACGCATCAGACGCGCCAAGAAAAGAGCAGATTGATGGAGATAATTTGTTATTGGATATAAACAGTTTTAAAGACGCAGAGTAATTCTGCCCGGAGACCTAATCCTTCACAATCTCATCAGGGTGAAGAAAACACCGGCAAGTTGTTTTGTTTGTCACCATCTTTTTTTCCCCCTCCTACCAAACAATAATATCTTGCTCCCAAAGCATTTGGCTGTTTGACTTTCAAATCACAGGCATTAGCCAGTGTACTCTTGCTCAAGGCGGGTGTAAATATGCACATGTGCTGTGAATGACAGCTCTGTCATGGCTAAATTAATTATTGGTATGAGGCAAATAATGGCAGAGCTGCGAAACATCTATACACACAAAGAAACACATGGAGGGATACACAGGAAACAGCAGTAAGGCCTCTTTGTAAAGCTTCTGTGGTATTGGACAAATGTTTGTTGGTATGGCTCTTCCATCTTGACAGATTGAGCGCGATCTGGTTTTGTTTGGTAATTAAAATTATAGTACAATGCTCAGTCTATTTGATTGGGTGCTGGACCGCGCGCAATCTGTCTGAGCGAACACGATGATTTAGTCTTCATGTTCCTTGACGTCCTGCCTTTCATCTGTTTTTTTTCTATTGTAATCAGTTCTTTCTCCTTTTCCTGCTCTGTTTTATTCGTTATTATAATTAATTGAAGACACAAGCTCAAAATAAGAAATCTCAACTCTTATTAGCTATTCTGTTGCATTTTTTTGTGCTTCACAGTGTTTTATTAATCTGTTATTTCCGATAGAGCCATTTTTCATTCTTGATCTGTTCTCTTGTTCGCTCTTCTTTGCTGCTCTGTCGCTGATTGTTGGTGGTGTTGTTACTGTTGTTCTGATAGATTTCTTCCTCCCCCCTCCTTGTATTTACCAGATGACCTGAACTGTACCCACCAACATTGTGTCCTAGCTGGAGAAACGGCACGCTTCAGCTCCACACACAGAGTGGCCGAGGTGAGAAGCCAACAGGCCGAGACAGCATGCCGACAGTCGCCTTTGGTTTCAGGGAGGACTGCTGCGCGTACTTGCGTGATAGTTAAGGGATGGATTAAAAGAAAAACGTCAATGTTGTGTGGAGTGTATGAGGACAAAATTGATAAAAGGCTTGTTTTCAGTAAATTGGTGTGAAAAGAAATGAACAAATGTGTGAAAAGCTTTTCAGAGGCACATTTTAACCTAAACCAGCATTTACAAAGTGAATCAAATAAAACCGGCAGAGTCAGATGAGGGTATGCATGTTCAAAACCCAACAAGACTGCATCTGTTTTTTTATTTGAATGTTTAAAACCTAATCAAACCTAAAAGTTATTGTCTTTTCTGGCTCACATGGTAATTACTATACAACACTGGGTCTGTTCCTTTCCTGCCAGTGTTCCAGTGGGACCCTGACCTACATCCAGTCACAGTGTCAGGAGGCCCTGTCCAACCTGCACACTGACCCAGAGACCGGCTCCCACAGCCTGCTGGCCCTGCTGCCGACAACACTACGGCACTGTGAGGAGATTCACAATGAGGTGGGGTCATTGTGGTGTATCTTGTGTGTTTGTGTACAGCAAGTGTTTGTTTTACATGATGATGATGCACACATTTGTCCGTGTTTTTTTTTTTTTTTGTAAAAACATGTTGTTGCAGTTGCTGCTTCGAGCAACAGATGAGAGCCACATTGGAAAACTGAATAAAGTCCCGATAAAGTTTGCAGAAAAACTTTGAAATATTCAACATACAGAATGTTTCTGTCATCATGGACCTGCACGACACTTTGTGAATTGTTATGAGGCTGTAGTCCTCGCCCATCTGGTGCTCCAAGAAGAACCATCTGCAAATGTGACAGGATTTCATCAGGACAGGATCTCGGAAGATATTAGAAAATTGTTATGGAATATAGAGAATTTGGGAACTTGAATAATATGGATTAATATTTAATTAAGAAGTTACATTTTGTTTGAACAAGCTTGTGTAATTGTGCTGGTGTTGATCAGAAAGGATCCACATTTTCATGCCTATAGTAGAGTGCAGACGCGATCTAGATACTCGAGTTTGATGTCAGCAACGTCCCGTGCTGGTTTGCTTGGTTACCCAGCCAAGTCATGATGAAGACTTGCAGAATAATCTACCTCACAAACTATACTGCATTTTGGTAATTGAAACTGTATAATACAGACTGGCAAAACAATTCATGCTGGTTGGAGATACCCTTTCCATTTCCTCAGCATCATGGGACTTAGAGACACCACTGGCAGTCCTCTGACAGCAGGTTAAAACTCTGTAAGCAGAATGGGCGCCTGCCAGCTTTCTACCTTCTACTTATGTTGTTGTTTAGTGCCTCCAATATGAAATCCAGGTTGTTCTCATTTGTCCTGGCCTGTGATGGATCGTAAGGCAATAGCTTCTCCATATGTTATCTAAAGATGGAGTCATGCCCCGCTCCCCTCCCTAACCCCCTTTCACACACAACGACTGATGTTGGCTTGGGGTATTGAGGGATAGAGCGAGGTCAGAAAAGAGGAACGTGAGGGCCCGTCTGCGGAGCCACAGACCCCCTGTGCTCGCTTGCCGCAGGCCAACAGTTAATATTGCACTTCACCTCTCCCCCTTCACACCCCTGGGCTCGAGGCGCACATCCTAGCTGACGCAAGCACCCAGGCCCCTCAGCAGGACGCCATGACAGATGAGTCTGACGTAAGGTTGTTTAAAGGTTGTAGACAATATTAATTATTCAGCTCTGCCAAACAATAGGGCTGTCTGTGTCAGGAGGAGCGCTGCGCCATTTGAGCTAGCAACACCTGCTAGTTTGCCGCATAGCGCCACAGGATTAGCGAGCGTAGGCCTCCACCAGGACAGTGAGGTAGGCTTATTTAGGAAAACAGGATGCTATTTATAAAAGAGCAGGCATGTGTGTTTGTATGGTTGAATGTTTAAGTAAAAGGGGGGGGGGGGGGGGGGGGGGGGGGTGCTCTCGGGGGCTCAACCCAACCCTACCTGGCACTCACCATGATCGATGTGGCCATTTGTTCGGAGTTGCCCACGAGAGCAGAACACCCACTTAAATGATGTATTGTTGGTGGAGTTATTTATGATGGCGGCCCACTTTGGCGCTTGGCGGGTGCATATTGTGCGGGTTGTGTTTGACATGGACGACCGAGGAGCGAACAAGCCTGAGACGCACAGGCAGCCTGACCTGAGCAGTGCCTTATGGGCCTTTCCATAAAAAGCGCTAAACAGCAAGTTAGCACTGGCTGAGGTGCCACAGATATTGTGCAACGTGGTGCAACGAGGGGCTGAGTGGGGTGGGGGTGGGGGGTGTTGACACTTGTCAGAAGATGTGGGTGGGTCTGACGATGATGAAGCAGAACGTCTGCCATCTGAGTATGAGTGTTCAGGGATGGGGCGGGATGTCGAGTTGAGGAAAGGGTTGATGGGAGACAGAAACAGAAATGAAGAAAACTGAAGTTCCCACCTGTTTGTTAAGCGCGGTCCCTCTCACTGTCTCTTTTTAATCTTACCTCCTGTCTTAGGTGGCGCACGGGGGGGGGAGGGAGGGTAGTCTAACATAGCATCGCCACACGGCCCCCGTGTGCACGTTTGGCTTTGAAATGCAAATCCCAGATGCAAACGTCTTGTCTCATTTAAAGCCACTGTGTCACTTCCCAGGTGGGTGTGTGACAGAGTGCCCTGAGGGACCCCCTCTAATGATGCTCGTCCCCCCCACAGTAAATATTGAAGGGAGGGACAAGGTTTTCCCACATGTTCTGGCAGAAAGTAAACTGCGTGGAAGCAGGTGTGTGTGACCTTCCAATGTCCTGTTTTCAGGCCACAATGTCTCCCCAGGCTCTCAGGTCTTTGCTTGGCTTTGAAACACCTTTCCTGAGGGGCTTATGGTGGCAATATCATTGTAATCTTATAAATCACCTCTCAACCCATAGTTTTGCTGGCAGACCTGTCCGATATGTAGTTTGTGCTTGTTATTCCTGTTGTATGAATCTGTTCTATTCCCCTTTAACAGAGTTTTTTATTCATGTGAGCCCATTTTTATTGTCCATTTAGAGGTTTTATTTAGCTAATTTTATGTAGTCCTTTGTAAGTTTGTTTTGAAAATTAGTCACATTGATATGAGGGAGCTAATCTCCAAAGGAAGGAAGACCATTTTTAGTTACATTTGAGGCCTAATAGGGGAAAAAAAGTATAAACAATATAGATAGAAATGGAAATATATATGGCAATCTGAACCAGCTACCTTGTGTGTGACCACTCTGGCAAGTGTCTGATGGGGGACCAGTTCTCCTGGCTGATGAGTGAGGAGACCGGGTAAGGTAAACAGAGGACGGCAGAGTGGGATCGATCCCACTCTCATCAGTTCCCACCTCAGGGCCCTGGCCCCGGAAATTGATTGGACCCTCTCAGGGAATACCATGAAGGTGTGGAAAAAAAAAACAAAACACACGTGCCTCATTAAATGGGAGAAAAGGGGGCTACTTGGCTTTAACTCCAGAGTTGCCATGGTGGGCGACCTGTCGGCTAATGTGGGGCTAATGTTTAGTTAGTGTGTCCATCACCTGGAGAGATGACAGCGAGTGCCGCAGGGGAGCCACTAGCTCCCCTCTCGCTCCCCCATGCCGTCTCACAGAAAAACTAGCCTCAACAACAACTCTCTCTTTCGCACACACTTTCGATCTGTCTGCCTGGATAGGTGGCATTTAGTCAGAGTTCCCCTCTTGGTAACTCTCAGCTGGGTGGCCAGACTCCAAATGCCACATAGCCGGTGCTCCTCAGTAGCTTCAGATGGCCGGCTTTGTGGCTGCCACTGGCCTGCGCAGTGGGGGACAGGCGGCCATGTCAGCTCAAAGTGGAGACACAGGTTGGCTTCTTCTCACTAAAGGACAGGCAGACAATCAGAGAGATGGAAGGAGGGACTGACAGAGAGAAAAGGACGTCCGATATCGGCGCTCGGCGGCTTTGTTGTGTGTTTGAGCTGTAGTGATCGAAGGGGAGTGGATTTGGAGAGTGCTGAAGGGACCATAAAGGATGACATTTCTTTGAAGGGTGGGTTGTATGGAGTGACTGAGAGGCTGCTGAGCAGTGCCACTGGCTGTGTATTCTCCCTGACATGCCCCAGTCCTTGCATGTCATCCCCGCTGTGATCAGAGCCTTTTGGAAGCAAATGGCAGGATGATTCTGTGCACAGCTTCTGCCCAATGCAGACCTCAGTCAAGTTGTTGGTGTAAATAATCCTTGCCCTTTGTTTTGACTTGCTTTGGGTGCCGGACAGTAGGTGACTTGTTTCATAAAACAGAGCAATGGACGCTTGGAAATTTCACAGTCACAGCATGATATTTTCAGCTCAGTGTGCACACTTTTCCATTAACAAAACTCACTTTATTTATTTCAAAACTTCAGCATATTCTGTTTTTTTTGTTACCTCAACTACCTAAGGATACCTGGGCCCTCCCAAGTTAAGTATATATGTGGGAAACACTGATACACACTTAATAGGTTACATGTATTGCAGACAATCTGGGTTCATGGTGCCCTGCAGGAAACTCACATGCTCATCTCTGATGAATGAGCACCATGTTGGTGTTAAAACCTCGGCTACATTCATAGATCTGCAAAATCGACCAGTCAAAAAAAAGTTTTAGGGAAGATATGAGTGTTGATGTCACACAAAGCACCTTAGTAGAGGCTGAAGTCACAGACAGTATTGACCTTGAAATATCCAACCAAGAAGTGATTTGTCTCCTGGTCTTTCAAAACATGTTCATCAATTTAAATTAGTTGTATATGTGTATAATTTGAGGCAGATTATGACTAAATGTAAGACAAAATTGCAAGTGGATCAGTGGTTTACCGGAAAAATTGGTGCTACTTTAATTGAATTATATGTAAGATCAGTGAAACCAAAAACACAAGCAAATATTTTTCAGAAAAAAAAGAAACTGTATTTTCATTTTCAAGCCATTTCATTTCTTTTTGGGGGACAGAATTCACCCGCTTAAACCTCACTGTGATTATTTGTGAGTTTGCAGCTCTACAAAGGGTCTGTTGTAGACATTGGCTAATGCTCTGTTAGAAGCACAATAAACAAAATAGTTTTCAGAAAAGGAACAATAGCTCTCTCGGTCCCATTTGATATGCGACTCCTTTGCATGCAACCACTTTTTGTGTTGTACAGTTGTCGGCGTCAAAATGAAACGGAGCGTGCATTGTTTTGGGTGGATGATGCTTTGTAGGACGTTTTGGGGGAGGGCAACTCGCAGCGTCTCGCATTTACGTTGGCGGCAATTGGGGCAATCTTTGACATACACGCTCGCATTTTTGGCAATCGCATGCACAAACGTCAACAAAGCCGCTCACACACCTATGGAGACAGCGAGAGAGCGCGAGCACACTGCCGCAGCATACTGGTACAAACACAACAACATGCACACGGAAAGACACACTTAGAAATAGATAGGCTACACCTGGCTACATGAAACATCCTTGCGAGGATTAAATCAGCACTTCAAAAGAGCAGGAAACAAAAACACTCCCAGCGGAGGAGAGGGGAGCGACTCGGCAGCCGAGACTGTCATCTCCAGACGGGGCGAGGGAGTGGGAGAGAAGGGGAAGGCGGGAGGAGAAGGAGGAGAGGAGGAAGAGGGCGGAGTTTTCAGGTGTGCTGACTGGAAGGTGTGTGTGTGAATAGGCATATGCATATTTGTGTGTGAATGCTCTGTGTGTCTGTCTGTCTGTGTGGGTGTTTGTGTTAGTTCAGGGTGCGATTGTCCTCTCGGAGATGACTGACCTGATTGCTATTTCCAGTAGGAGGACATGCAGTTAGAACAATGTGTCTTTACTGCTTTTGTTCCTTCCAGCTTCCTCATAACAATGATTCAGTGTGCTTGTGTAAATAATATGAAAATGAAAATAAGAATACAATGAATTAAAGCACTCAAATTTCCAACGGAAAAATTACATTTTTTCCATTTCCATACTGAGATATCCACAAAGATAATTTTGATTGAAGTACATTCTTAATATGTTTTTTTTCAAAAGCAGTTTTCATGAAATGTTGATAACAACCAGAAATATACTTAAAAAGGTTAGTCCTGTATATTGAAGTATGAAGGTGAACACTATAAAATATGTCAACCAAAAAGGAAATATTTACTAGTTGAAATCTTATAACATAATGCTATTATTTAGAGGAGGGTGTTCTTCTACACATTGCATTCTGAATTTAAACTAGCTGAAATATTTTATTTTTTTAATAGATGAGTATTCAACGTGAGCAAATTTTGGAATAAAATATATCTACAAAAAAAAAAATATATATATATGTATATATATATATATATACACGTACATAATATAATGAAAAACTTAAATAACATTGTCAATGTATTTTTTGAAAGTTCCAGATGTGAATTTTTTGCTTGATGATTTTATAAATGACTAATGTGTAACGTGTGTTTCCTCAGCATTAAATAAAAATCAAGTTTTCTGTAATGTTCTCACAGAGACAGTTTAGAGAAGTAAGTCATGATTTTTCTCTCCTCTTTTAGATTATATAAACCTGCAGGGAAGATGGTTGCCTGTTTTAATCAGCATCTCTATCGTATGTGTGTGTGTGTGTCTGCAGGTGGAGTTTGAGTGGCTGCGGCAGTACTGGTTTCAGGGCCAGCGCTACACCCGCTTCTGCAGCTGGTGGTCCAGTCCGATGGAACAGCTGGAGAAGGACTGGAGGCTCATGGAGACGATGGTAAGGCCCGCTCCAACACACACTTTGTTTCTCGCTGTCTGGTTTCACAGTCCTGTGTAGTAGTTAGCCGAACTTAGTGTCACTCACACTTTATTTTACTAATCCTACAGTAGTTAAAGTATTTCCATTTTAATTCGCAGGTCATTTATTTATTTACTTTTTTAGCAGGAGACAATTTTTTTCCCTGCAAGTTTAGGTTGCAGACACACAGCTCAGTCCTCGGCACTGCGCTGATGCTGTTCCTACTTTATAAAAATGGGCATAAACAAAAAACATTTATCTGAATAATTCTTTTTGATATACAGAACCTTTTTCATAGAATAAACCCACATTAACGTACCCTGACTTTAATTATATATATCGAAGGCAATATGTCATTTTAATAATAATTATAACAATAATAATATGACTGATGCAGACACTCTTTTATTTGATAATTAAAGTCTGTCCTTTCTAAATGCTCAGCGCGCCTCTACTCGTGCCTCTTACACAAACTACATGAGTGATCCACCGTCCAATAATGCTCCTCACAAAGGGAGGGTGTGTTTTGAAAATTACACGATGGATCGTCTAACTTCTCGCCGCGGTGCGTTATTAAGGATGTGTCATGCGTTTAATCGTGGCCTCACTGAAGTTTTACTAGAGAGGAGCGTGGGCACGAAGCTATTAGTTAGACACCGCTGTAAAGGAATCACACTTAGTAATGTCAGACTCATAATTAAGTCACCTTAGTCACCGCTCTGCACTGCACATATGTGCCGCAGACACACACACACACACACACACACACACACACACACACACACACACACACACACACACACACACACACACTTACAGTAACTTACATTCGTGTAGATACGCAGCTCACAAACACATGCACATGTACATGCTAGGTCTCGCTTTCTCTCCCCACAGGTTCCGTACCGTCCCTCTCTCATAGCTAGATTTCAAAGAGCGTGTGTGTGTCTTCATGTATGTTCGTGTGTGTGTTTAACATCCAGACACCAGAAGCAGCAGGGGGCACTCTTGTATCACTGTAGCAGCAGCGCAGGGAGCGAAAGAGCTGTGCTCCTCTGCTGCCTCTCTCCCTCTCTCTCCTCTCTCCCTCCCCGTGTCTCTTTATGTCTCTCACCCGCTCCTGCTGTCTCTGGGAGCTCTCTGTCTCTGTCAGTGTCGAGCGCTGAGCAGTAATCACATCTAATGCTCAGGCGGGGATAAAGACAGGGGCTGGAGGAGAACGGTACTGCTGCTGCTGCTGCTGCTGCTGCTGCTGCTGCCGACACCGCTCAGCTCCACTCATGGTCCCTCTCTCTCTCTCTCTCTCTCTCTCTCTCTCTCTCTCTCTCTTCCTCTCTCTCACTTAGTAGAACAGCCTGGCAGAGGGTAGGTGGGTGGGTGGGTGGGTGTGTGGGGGAGTTAGTAGACAGGGGGCTAAACTCATCTAGAGCTCCACCTCCGGGCCCAGATGAAGTGTGTGATTTGGACCTGTATTTAGAAAAGGGCATCAGTGAAATGTGAGGTCTTTCTCTCTCTCTCTCTCTCTCTCTCTCTGCCGCTGTGTCTCCGTCTCTCTGTAATGGGAAAGCAAACCATATCCACCGTGTGTGTGTGTGTGTGTGATTGTGTGTGTCATTTCTGTCATGCGGTAGAAAACATAGCATCAGACTTTGACGCGATACAGCAAATAAAATGTCAGCCACAGTTTATTAAAAAAAAAAAAAGTTTAATCATTACAACACAATTAAATATATGTCAATATTAATATATTTTTTGAAAATTAAAAAAAGTTGTATTTTATATTTTCCAACACATCAGATTACTCTGATGTGTGCTCATAAAAAAATGTATCTACCAGTTGAAATTTCTTCATTGAAAATTGCTTTAACCACCAGATTGTCAAATCACACAAATCACATATATCCTCTGCAGAAAAACGCTCCGCAAACCTTCACAAAAATAATACACTGGTGAGCGCATAAATGTAATCACTCACTATTGTGATGAAAGACAACATTATTGCTCTCACGAGCAATATTTACATACATGCATCGACCTCTGATATGCTGATGAAAAGCACTTTATAGATGTGACTTATAGATTTTTCCTTTGGAGCTTTTGAGAGCCGTGGCTTTTTCTTGCAGTAAGATTAAAACGCATTCCTCCAAATTACTTTGAGTTATTTAGATTATGTTTGTCCCCCTCCCCACGTTCCTTTATTGCACATATTTTGCATTTTGACAGCGGGAATTGACAGTATAGTGTAATTTAGTGAAATACGAGTGACCTAGTGTGTGCTGATGCTGTTTGCCATTTTTATTTATTTGGGTTTTTTTTCCCCGTTCTTGCTGGCAGAGTGTATTTTAATACAGCATTATTTTTGTCAAATCTGATATCGCCATGGGTATTTTAAAATAACAAATATATGTCTCTTTAAATAGGGTTTATAAATTGACACCGTGTTGTTTTATACGCTGCGCTGTAGCAATAAAACAGCCTATTGTTTTATCCTGCTAAAATAGCAATACAAACAGCCAGCCTTCCTCTCTTTATTGTCATATTTAGCACACAGTGTTGTGGGATGCGCCGGGCTATGTATGCGTTTGTTAGTCCGTATGAAGAATATTGCAATATGTCGGGGGGGGGGAGACTAGCTCCTGTTTATGGATACTGTCTCTCCCTGGGGCTCCCTCCCTGCTCCTCAGCCCCGTTGTCATGCAAATGCTCATCCTTCCATTTGAATGACATTCTGATAAAATACATAAATAAATAAATAAAGAAAGAAAACCGGCACAAAACAAGTCCACTTGCTTGCTCGCCTCTTTTTGGTACCTCGTGAATTCATGTGGTTTTCTTGATAGAAACAAAGAGACGTGGCGCTGAATAAACTTCCAAGTCGAGGCATGTCCATGCGAATGTATGGCGAGAAGTGTAACGTATAAATCTGTGTGTAGACGGGGAGGGGGAGGTAGTGTATGTAAGGTAAAGGTTGAAAAAAGGACATTAACTTAAAGGTTTCGACATTCCCCTGTGATCCAGGGTGCTACAGTCCATTTAGACCTGCCTCTCGCTCGCAGCTCCGTGTTCCCTCAGGACTCTGCTATCATGGCTATCATACAATAGTGACATTTCCTTAAACTAGCAACAATGAATAGCTTCCGTCTGACTGACAATAGGCAGAGAGTCTCTGCTTCATGCAGAATATTATAAATACCGGTGTGGTATTTTTTTTTTATCTTTCCTCTTTTCACTGTGGGGGAGAAGCGACAGCGACGAGCCCACGAGCACATCTCCCCCTTTTTTTCCTCCTGTCCTGCGCGTGTGTGTTTGTGCGAGACTGTGTGTGTGTGTGTGTGTGTGTGTGTGTCTCTGTGTGTGTGTGCCATTGATGTTAATGTATGCGCTTGGCATGACTTTAATTGATTTAGCAGCTCTGCTTGCAAAGTACAGCTTTTCCCCTAATTTGTCACTTTCCTGACTTCTGTGGCTGCTCATCTCACAACTTCAAAAGCCGCCGTGGATGCAAAGAGATTTCAATGCACTCCGTCTCCCTCTCCCTCTCTCCGACTCTCTCCGTCTCCCTCTCTCTCTCTCTCTTTATGTTCTTTCTTTCTCTTGTTCTCTCCCTCTCTCGCTCCCTCTATCTCGCCACATCTCTCTGTGTCTCCTCCTCACACTTTCTCCCTCATTTGACAGCAGAACGAGCCTTGTAGATGGAAATCTTTTCAACACATATCAAGGAAATTAATCTACTTTCATAATAAATGGGATCCACTCAGTTGAATACATTTGTATACTTCAAGATGTACAAAACAGGAAGTGGGATCGGGGCCACGTCTTCCTCTACTCCGTTCACCCAGCCTGTCACTCCCTGTTTTCCCGACGGTTTGGTCACACGCGTACACACACACACACATACTTTGTTTTCTTTTTTTTTTCCTCATTGTGTCACAAAATTTCCCTCGTCTGATTCGTAATAGAGGCAGACTTTTTGCACGCATGTGCGTGTGTACGTGCGGGGATGCGCTTAGTGACCATTTCATCTTCTCCCCTCACTTTAATAACTGTCTTCGGAAACAATCTGGGCAGCTGAGGAGGGCTGCACTGCAATCATACACAGCCTGGCCCCAGTCGCCATCGATAGCTGATTAGGTTATTGACCTAGCGTGTGTGAGGAGTGGCCGCGGAGGGGAGGGATGCGGAGGGTAGTGAACTGTAGGGGAGAGTGTGTAGAGAGAGACACAGAGAGGGTTGGGGGCGGAGGAGGTACAGGAGAAAAAATAGAGAGGGCTCGTGTGTGTTGGGGAGGAGGAGCGGGGGGTCAATGTAAATGTTATTGCTGTGTGAGCTCATTTGATCAAAGTCCTGGAAAGGTTAAGCGAATCCAATCTGGTTTTGTATGGCAGAGTGGAGACACAGGCGCTAGAGAAGAAACCCCCAGGACGGAGAATGGATTATCATATTGGCGCTGGAGTAGCAGGGGCCTCCGACGGACAGTTTACCCTGCCCGTAATGCGTTTAGACAGCAATTGGCCTTAATAACCTTTATTGACTTCAGCGGGTCAGTGCCAAGAATCTAATTATCAAAGTGTATCAATTTCATTGGAGTTTAGAGTTGCACCGCTCACAATAATTATTTTAAGGTCGGGCCGGGGCAATTAATCCCCTCTCCACTTATTTGATGGCTTTGTAAAACATTATAAATGTTATGGTTTCTGTTGTGCGCTTCGCCGTAAATAATTTCAGGGAGCAATTTTTTGTAATGTATTATTTGGAGAGCTCGCCGTGCTGGTCTGCGCTGAGGGGAAGAAGAGGGGAAAAAAAAAAAAAAAAGGCAGCGTATTTCGAAAAAGCTAGAGGCCACAGCTGAATCATGTTGCAGATGTTTACCAGCGGTAATTTTTCTCTTTTTCGCGCGGCCCGTTTTACTCGCACAGTCGGGCAGAGTTTTATACCCACTTTATATGCACACATGGAACCCAGATTAATTATAAGTGTGAACTAAGCAGTAAACTGTTTAAAGACCATTTATATTGCTCATTATGGAGCCATTTATTATCTCTTACATTAAATCGCACTGTGTTTATGCAGCACATTGTTTTGCATTTTAAGCTCTGTACTGTGCAAAATAGGCTTATACATTTATTATATTCCAATTCTTTGTGGTTCTTACGCATAAATACAGTGAGTGTGTGTGTGTATGCGTGTGTACTGGTGTCCGTGTGTGTGCGCAGTGGTGTCCGCACTGTGAGCGAAAGAAGTAAAATGTGCAGCGGCGCAGTAGTTTTATCCTTCATTGACAGTCAATACGTGCTGTTACCTGGATGGTAGCAGCTGTTTTCCCCCTTATCGCACAACTTAGACTAGAGGCCTAATCCACACGTTCATTATTGCGCGGCCTTGTTTACCCGCGGCTCAATATTAGCTCGCTTTGCTTTGCCCTATTTAGACGGCGCCGCGTAAAAAAAGAAATTACTCAAAGATTATTGTTATTATTCATTTAAAGAGGAAATATATGGCTGATAATACATTTTACATCACGCAGCAGCTTGTGTTTGGAAATATAAAATGAAAGGAAGCAGGAAGAGACGGCGAGAGAGACAGAGAGACAGAGAGAGAGAGAGAGAGAGAGAAGGGAGAAAATGTAGCGGTGCAAAGGTATTTGCAATTCTCTTTGAAGTCCCTATTCAACAGGGTAAGCTGAATTTTCGGCACTGCCTGATAGTGTTCTGCGTAAATGCTTAAACCCCTTTAGAGAATTTTCATGGGCAGATACGCGGTGGCTTGAAGGGAGCGTTTATGTTACCTGGAGCCAATGCAGCCCGCAGCTTTGTACCTAAAGATGTACACTAGTAGTGAATGGAATCCCACAGAGGTTTGTCTATGACAGAATCTCGCTGCAACATCGCTGTAAGCCGAAGCGGGGGTGAAAAAAGAAAGAAAAAAAAAGAGAGAGCGAGAGAGAGCTACGGAGAGATTTAACCCTGTCACTTCTCAGTTGTCGCCTCACGTACGCATTTACTTACATACACACGGAGGGACAAAAGCACAAAGACCCCACACACACTTGATACTGAGTGTGTGTGTGTCCAGGTGTCCGTTTAGAGAAAGTTTGAATAAAACTTTGCAGTGAAGGCTTTTTATGGCTCATATAACAGTTTGAAACGGAGACTACTGCTGCAGCTGAATTCTTTATTTTTATCTCCTTTCGTAGATTTTATTTTTAAGCTATAACCCCCAAATCCAAAAGAGCCGGGACGCTGTGTAAAATCACAATAATGGAGTAAAAGAAAACAATAAGGGTTCTGTTCGATTAACCAATCAAACGATTAGTTCATCTTTAAATTAACCTCCAGCTCTTTTTCTGTATTTTATAACATATTAAGCAGTTTGAGTTATTCATAATTCTCAGATTTCATCTTCTTGAATATAAATGTTTTCTGATTTCTTTCCTTTCACAATCACAATAAACTGAATATCTTTAGTTTTTGGATGAAACAAAACATTTAAAGATGTCATCCTGAGCTTTGGTAAACAATGATCGACATCTTTTACCATTTTCCAAAACATTTTAAAATGATCAACAGATTAATTGACAATGAAACAAGCTGTAGTTGCAGCCCTAAATGCAGTGATTTGAAAATCTTTTTTCACCTGTGTTCGATTGAGTACAGTACAAATTCAAAACGTTATTGTTTTTTGTAGATATGTACTCATTCTGAATTTGACTCCTGCAACACGGAGAGAGAAAAAGAACCACAGGAATCTGGGTTGAATATTGCATCACCACTCTATTCAATAGCTGTTTGGATTATACACAGTTGAATAAAAGTTGACTTTCGAAATGTGCACACAGGGAGATGCACACACGGCCGCCAATCATAATTCCTGTCAAAGCTCCTCGTGTTTTAATATGTATCACCATCACATCAAGTCATCTTCTCTCATTTAGGACAATTCCTCATGCGGCACTTTCTCATTGAAAATGATTAAAAACCATTCCTTATGTATGTGTGTAATTATTTCTCAATCACAGGATGTAACGGAGTGTCCTAAAAAAAGAAAAAAAAAAGCCGAGGTGCTGAGAGTTTTCATTCCAGCGGTCGACCTGAGCAAACTTGTTTCAGGGTTGTGGATGACCGGATTCGGAATGTGTTAGAATAACTTTCATCGCTGACTTCATGTCACAGAGTGGAAACAGTAAATTAGTAACGACAGTGCGCCATTGTTTTTTTACGTCATGAGAGAAAATGAGCTTATTGAGAAAAACCCACTTTTTTGTTGTTTTTTTGTTTGTTTTTTTTGTCTTTGTACCCATCGCTGTCAGCTGCAGTGTGGGGTACACCTCATCTTTACAATGAGGGGGCGGGGAGTTTTATTGACAGCGGCTTGGATAATTTATTTTGTTTGTCTGTGAATTGTGATGTTGACAGTGTTTTTACTGTATCAGCAGGCTTTGAAGGCGGCTTGTCTCGTCTTCTTAGAAGACAAATGAGCACTTTACAGAGACTGATCTGCCTTATCCGCTTAGCAGCTCCCTCAATCCCCGCATTTATTTATTTACTTACTTATTTACTTACTTATTCATTTACTTACCTCTGTCTGGATTTAGTTTGAATCCCTCCCACCACCACCACCGCCACCACCAACAACACCACCACCCATAGCCACCCCCTCCTCTTCCTCTCCCTCTCCTCATCCTTGGCCTCGATCAGCAAGATAAGCCTTCAGAGGAGGGGAGATAACATCCATTAAAGTGGTAAAGAGGAATTATGGGGCAGCCCAGATTAATCACTGCTCAGTTTAATCGCATTCAGTGCGGACGGCGGGGTTGGCTGCAGGGCCCAGCTTTTTTTTTTTTTTTCCCTGTGTCATACCAACACAGAGAAGGATGCAAGGAAGGAGTGTGTGTGTTTGTGTGTGTGTGTGTTGAAAAAAGTGCCTCGATGGGGGAGAAAAGTATAAAAAGATGAAAGGGAGATTTCAGAGCATCTCGTAGCAAAGCCCGCCCCTCTCATAGCTGACTGGAGACATCACCACTAACCATCGCTTGATATATAATTATTCCACCACTTTGATCCAGGTGTAATTGTTTACTCTCGCAGGCAGTCGTGTCAAAGTGGTGGAGTTAAATAAAAAAAAAGAAACAAAAAAACAGAGATGCAAGAAAACACACTGATTTGTCGTTGAAAGCAAAGAAAAATAACTTAAATTCCTCCTCCATGAATCCTGGTTTCAGTGCAATATTAATCTCGGTGTGCGTCGGTTACATGGCCAGACATTGTCTGTGGCTTGTTCGATATATGTCAAGCTCAGAAATAGCAATAGACGCAGTGAGATGTGGCGCCGAGCTCCATAAGCCAGAGGGGAACAAAAATAGAGACCTCATACTTTGAAACATGTGCGCACACTTTTTTTTTATTAGAGTCATTTGAATCTGAAGCTGGATGCTCATCGGCTGCTGCGGTTGTTATCCATGTTATTGTTTACCTGCGTGTCAGCTCAAATTAATTACACATTTATTTGCAGCCTTAATCACAGTCACAGTCTCCAATGGCTTCATATCGCCCACACATAGTGAAACAATAAATTAAAGCAGCTTAATGAACATGAAAAGCAGCCCATCCCAAACTATAGATCCTCAAAGTGAACAATTAAAAAAATCCCGCCCTAAAACTTAATTAAGGTCAAAAATAGAAAAATACCTAAACTCCAACTGAGGGAATAAAAGCAACCATTTTTTCTGACATCGAGGTCAAAAACCTCAGAGAGAGACACACAAAATAAACAAAAAAAGGCCAAAAGCCTCAAAGTCAGACATCATTCTATCAGCGAGTGACACTTCTTATCTTCTCATCTCCGAGGAAGCCTCAGGCACAACATCTACATGTTAATTTGATCCATAATCAGCTTTTCGTTTGAATCACAAACTAGCAAAGCAAAATACGAACAGCTTAATACCTCGCCACCTCGCTAATTCTTCAAAATCGCTGGAGCAGCTATCGTGTTGAGGGTTTTAAGTACATAAAGCCTCCGTTGGAAAACAATGAGTGCAGAGAACGGGGCCGATCCTGATGGGAAGACGGTGTAAAATTGTCTGAGTCGCTTGACGAAACGCAAAGAAAAGGAGCAAATATGGGAAAAGATTGTCGATGATGATTGTATCGTTTTGTTTCCGGGGGGGGGCTGGAGGTGGAGGAGGTTCAGGGAGGTGGAACAGGTGGAAGAATAAGGGTGGGTGTGGTGTTTTTCGGAGGTGAGGGGAATAGAGAGACAATGGTGAAGGTTTAAGTCGGAATCGGAGAAGGTAAAGCGAAGAGAAAATGAAAAAGATGATGCTGTAAACATGGGGATGTGAGTACAGTCAGGAGGAAGTACAAGTCCTGGGAGCATTCTGGGAAAGTTCCACACCTTTGTTTTCTTTTGTTTGTACGCCTTTCAAATCGGGGCATGTACAGTATGAAGAGGATAAACCAACAGAGATCAAACCTGGGGCGTGTGTTTTCTGGTGAAGAAGATTCTCTCCCATGTGAAGCCTGAAAGGAAGATCCTTTCTTTTCTACAACCTGGCGTCTGTGTTTGTAGTTTTGACCCTCAGTTATGTCTTTACTCACTGATTTTAACTGATGAGATCCGAACACCGGAAGCCACGCCTCTACGTTGGAGTAGTTTTGAACATTGAATCGGCTTTCCGACGACTCTCCAAGTATTTCATTCGAGGCATTTAAATTACTTTTAAAGCAGACACCAACCACTGTATTGCTGAACTATGGTTTTATGACAACTCAAAGTTGAAGCAAGTCTTGGCACTGTCCCATATCTGAGGGTGGATAAAGTTGGCAAGATAAAAATATTTCTCTAAGCAGTGGAAAAGATGCACAAAAGTGATGAAACTGAGACCCAGGCTGTCACGAAAAAGTACACACACAGCAATATATGTGTGGGCAGGTCGCAGGGAGGCCAGGGTGCAGTAGCAGAAAAGAAAAGAGGAGCAGGTGTAACTTATTTTTCACAGGTATCGAGCTGATTCTCGAGCTGTGAGCGGCCATCCTTCCAGGTAAGCGCGTCACTTCCACCCTGCTATCCTTCCCCTTTGCAGATGGAGCGATCTGATGGGTGGTGTTAAATGGGTGAGATGTAGGACAATGTAATTAACGCTAGTCCTTTAGCGGGCCCCGCCTCGCTCCGCTGGGAGCGCCCGATATAGCGCTCATTAATTCCTATTTGTGTGTAATGAGAGGGTCATGTTGGATGTAATAAATGGCTCTTTTATTTGGGCGAGAGCTGCAGGGCGGCATCCTTTCCCAGCTAACAGTCTCATAAACACCCTTTAGCCGCTCTCATCAGCCTCCCTTGGTGGGGAGCGATTGCACATATAACACACATACATAACACAACGAAGTATACGGTGTAAAGACTCGAGTAGCTATAACAATCATTGCTCTTTTAATGATAACCACTAGAGATAGCCAGCAGCTAGTAGAAATAACCAGTAATAACACCCTATCAGTGTTTGGATATGGTTTTCCCCATCGACTATTACTGATAATTTACCAGAGAATATACATATAAGACTGTAAAATACATCTTTTCTGTTCCTTTATCAATCAGTCTTGTTCTTAGAATGGTAATGTACTAAAGATTGATTGAAACATCCTCAGGGGTTTTTATGTTTAAATGCTCATGAAAAGTTTCAACACGCAGCGCTTTGCAGCAATAGTTGAGCTCTGAACATTAGGGGATTTTATTTGTTGGAAGAAAAGTCAATATAGATGTCTTGAAAAGAAGTTTGAACTTTTTGAGGTCAAGATATAATGTGATACAGACTTTTGATCCATTGCAATAATCAGGTACATCATGTAATTCAATCTGAAGTGCACTGTTTTCACTCTTAAGTCCTGTAAGGTAATTAGGTCGTATCAATATACTCGAGAGTGGAGTTCTATTCAGAGCATATGTCAGTTTTGTCAAACAGACGACGTCAAACATAAAAAAGTTGCAAGAGCGTCTCTTTTTACTTTGTGCAAGATTGAAGCAGACGTCATCTTATAGAGTATGTAAATCAACACGCAACGGTTTTGCCAGAGTTGGCCGCTGAACAGCATAACAATCAGGGGACTTTTTTTTATTTTTGGAAAGATTAAACCCAGAATAAAAACAATATGAAACTAAATATGCCTTGAAAAGAAGTTCAAACTTTCTGATGTCAAGATACAATGTAATAATTGGGTACACGATGCTCAACTCAATTCACTTTAATTAATTAGATTATATCAATATACTCCACAGTCGTATTATATTCAGAGCATGTGCTTCTTTTGTTGACAATACAGTAAGCACAAAAACTGCCAATGTGAGTTTTTTTTTTTTTTTTTTTTTGTTTTGTCTGGCAGATTCAAGTAGATGGTATCTTATAGACAGTGTAAGTCCATAATCCAGTTATATGTAGCTGCGTCATGTTGTGCTCCGTTGTCTATTACTGTATAGCTGCAGAGTGTGGAGAGAATGTTTAAAGCTGCCAGTTTAATCACAACGTAACTATGGCAAAGCAGCAGATTAAACACACTAGTGTGAATGCTTTGAAGGAATTGAGGTAGAATGATGGAACAAAACAACATACTGATTACCGAGCGATAAATAGTTTTAACTTCAGCACATAATTCATCAGTCATAAATCAAATCTGAAACAATATCACAAACGAACGTGTCTTAAACTCCCAAGTTTATTCATTAAACCCAGCGTTGTTTATGGCTAATATTGCACAGACCTTATGGCATTTGATGAAGTAAACTTTTTGGGTTGAGAACTTGCAACTGTTTTTTTTTTTTTTCTACTTGAGACACAGTCATTCTTTTTCACTATAACTCTCTTGGTAACTCAGATTTGATGTCAGACTAGACATATATGGGGGCCTGTTTAGTTTTGCAGAAGCAGCAGCAGCTCCGCGTCTTCTAGCCAGATGCAAAAAAATTGAGGAATCACTGCACTTCAGACTTCTTGTAGTCAATCAAAACTTTGTTAGCGGCACATTTCAGCCCCTGCAGGCATATTCCCCCTCTCAAACAAAATTCCTCTCGGCGAGCGTGTCTGGATGGATGGAAACCCTTTTTATTGGTTTAGCATTTTTGAAGACCTGAAGTATGGTGCAGTGTGTGTTACACTGTAACTCCGGGGCTTATAAAGGCTGGCTTTGGCCCCAGTCAGCAAAAAGCTTTTTACTGGCAGGAGAGTGAGGTGCTGATCACAATCTGCTATCTAGGTAGAATCTCGACTCAGCTTTCATAGAGTGAAAGAGAGTAAAGGGGTTTTAACAGAGCAGAAGGTGCTTGAGTGTCACGCTCATCGCAAACATCTCTGTCCAGCTCTGTCTTCATTGTCCTGAATTAGTCAAAGCGCCTCTCAAAGCTTTCTTGTGATGGATGGATGAGGTATTCTTGCCAAGCCAGTGAAGAGTTTGGACAATCGTGTGTGTGTGTGTGTGTGTGTGTGTGTGTGCGTGTGTGTGTGTGTCCCGTCCCAGCCTGCTGGAGAGCTCATTCAGACTGAGAACTATGTGGTTTAGCCATTAAGGCCCAATGGATCCACACTCCTTATCATGAGACGGAGACAAAAGCCTCCCAGGGAAACAGGCCGGTGAGTTTTTATGAGATATTTGTGGGCCCTTTGGACTACAACCCAACAACAGATTTGCCTTTTCTTCTCGTCACCAAAAGGGAGCACCACAAAAGCCCGTGAGTTCTGCTTCATTTGACCCTGTGGAAAGCATATGTCCTTCCATCCCGTTTGTATTCTGCCCAGAAGATGGACTGCCGTTGGGGCCATAGAAAGCGTCCCTGCCCACTTGAGTGTGTTACAATGCCTTCAAACAAAATCACTTGTCAGGGTCCCTTTCTTGGGAGTGTCTCTGCCCCCCCTCCACACCCCCCCAACCCATTGTCACTTCAAACATGTTACTCTGATGTTTCAGACACATTTTTCTAATGTTTTACACTCCATATAATCTGCTGTGTGTTGCAAAGGCCATTTTACTGGCTGACATAATTGATGGCGCCCGCGACCCCACAAGGGTCAATCTGGCAGAAAAGGCCTCGGCTTCTTTCACCACGGAGATTGCGAGAACACACTCACATTAACGCTGAAAAATACACACGTACACACTATGAATAAGACTAGGAATCTGTTGGTATCTTAAGAAATTTGAAGATTCTTGTTTTATCGCAGAAACATCTAGATGGGCTTGCTGGAAATGTTTTAAGAGATCATTCCAGAATTTCTAAAATGTGATGTTCTGTTATTTTTATTAGGTAACATTGGTGACATCCAGTACTGTGTAGAGGAAACTTAACTTTTCCCTGATGTTAAAATGATTTGTTTCTGCAAAGAAGTGTTGTAACAGTCCCCTAAACTCAAGCTTTTGTAAGTTTCAGTTGCAAGAACTGCTCAAGGTGGTACTGATAATTCAAAAGACACACACACACACACACACACAAAACTTTCTTGAGAGGACCTTTTTTATAGAACTTTGTCTTTACCGGTTCTTCTATTATAATATCAAAGTTTGTGGTGCTTCAAAGTCTGGGTGAAAACCCTAACCAGCAGTGTTGACACCCTATCACTCTTCCCCTCCACACACACACACACACACACACACACACACACACACACACACACACACACACACACACACACGCATGCACACACACACACACCATCAACCAATCTTACATATTGGAAACTGGGCAAATTTAATTTCAGATATGCCTCAATTTTGAGCCACCTGTAATCATGTGACAGCAGGAATAAGAAATATACACCGACATACATGCACATACACACACTTTATATGACTTAAAGCGTGATGTCACAGAAAAGTGAATGTGGTCTGGCCTTATTTCTTCCTGGGCTAATATAATTTTTCCACCGGTGGAGAGTTAAGTAACTCGGCGGTGGCGTGCAGCGAACACACACAGATCCCTTGTCCAGACTGGAGTTGGCCCTGGCAGGATCACAGCTCCCTAGATGTTTATATCAGTGAGCAGAAGCTATCCATTACCCCGAGCAAGGTGCCTGATGCCTTTTTCCACCAGCGGTCAAAGTGATATTGGTTTCTTGTATTAGAGGGGAGAGGGAGATGGAGGCATCTAAGAGTCTGCCAAACTCCCACTCCCAAGGCCTATGAAATCAGATGTCAGAGCAGCTGAGCTTGAGCTGAGCCTGGCAAATGTCAGTGGAGTGTCTGAAGATTTGGAGAAAAAGGGTTAAACCTTAAAGCCTGAGATACCTGGCTAATATGCTCGCCATGTAGGAGAGTGAAAGGAAGAAGAGGTAGTGAGGAATGACAGGAAAAGGCAGGACTGACAAAAGAGGTTCTAGAAAAGCTAAAAAATATCGTCACCACAATCCACCATATAAAATTCCAGTATTGTGACACTACCTGCTGTTATTCTCAGGTGTAAATACATCTTAAAAAGGGTGGCTGTCATGGAAACCACCACAACTCTGAATCATCTTACTTGGGATCAGGTTTATGCCTTGATGATCTTTTAGAGTTTCGCAATAAGCAAACAAAACATCATGAAGAAACTCTTTCTTCATCTCTTATCATTCCTACGTGTGGCACTTGACGCAGTTCAGCATATTTAATGAAGTTAATGTTCGTGCATGAGTCTTGCAGTTTTGGGGGATGTATCCACACAGTTGAATGCACTTATTGTAAATTGCTTTAGATAAACGATTTTAATCTAAACAAACAATACACACTGTAGAATGAAGTTCATTTGGGTACCCAGAGACAGGAGAGTCTGCTGGGTGTTGCTGAGTGTTACGTATGCTAGTAGCAGGGAGACAGGCATTGAGGTTGGTGGTCTGACACACAGAGGTGCCGTTAGAAGTGGAGTAGCCACCAATCAAAAACCTTCGGGAGTGTTTGGTGTTGCTGGTTGGTGTCTTTACCACCTGCATTCTTTGGTAACCACCCATCATTTGGATGCTCTATTCTTGTCATGCAATCACCCGTGTCTGTTGAAATAGTTTAAAAGTGGGGATTTTTAGTTTTTGTGGCCGGCAGACATAAAATGTTTCCCATATAAGAGAGTGCCAGTGAGCTTAAGAGTGCTCTGGGTCCCCTGAAAGTCCTCGTCTAAAGTCCTCTAAAGCATTTCACGGGGTGTTAACAGTTTCTCAGACACTCTGGTGGTCAGCTAGTAGCTCTGGTTTATGGAGTGTAAACCTTCAGTTCTGCATGCATCTTTTTTTAACCTTCCTTGCTTGGAGCACTTCTCAGCTATTACGTGACCCGTGACAGCTACTCTGTGAAGTTTTGAGGGTTGTAGACCATATTGCACCGTGTGCAGCAACAAACAATCTTCCCGTTCCATTATTCTGTGTTGAATGAGTGACATGTTGCTGTGTGATGGAATAGACAGATGCTTGTTGGTGTTAAGATACAGTCCTGGCTCGAGGTGTTAGTGAGCCGCCTCAGGCTGCCCTCCAGCCAGCCCTCGCTTGGAACGCTATCATCACTCCAGCTCTCCACCAACCAAAACATCACCTCAGCCTGGCTTTGTGTTTGTTTACCTACCCCTGCTTCTGCACAGGCCCGGAAATGTTTATGCCTGCGTATAGTAAAATAGACAGGGTTGAGTTTGGGATCTGGGGACCCGGGGATGGAGGTACCCAGGACCTCCTTGTCCTCTTGTTCACCTCGTGGTGTAGCCCGGGACAGGGGGACATCTGTGGTAAGCATCAGACTGAGAGAGGTGGAGGCTGAGGATAGCTACTGTCATCAAGGGGTAAATAAAAGGAAAGAGGGGGCTGATTAGTGCTAACACAGGCCCAGAGATAAAGGGTTGTGGTCTTGCTGTGGCTGACCGAGGCTTGGCTCGACCATTACATGGCCCGGGGATCAGCCTGTGGCTAAACACGAAGGCCTCCATCAGCACCTGGTCTTCTAAACACAAGATCTTACGCACACACTCTGACACGTAAACACACATGCACACATTTTTCTTCTGTTGGAGGCTCGGCAACACACATTCACATTGTTAGAGGTGCACCTTTACTCACAAAAATGAGCCTAGAACAAACACAAATAGAGGCTTTTGCATACACCCCCGCCAAATGTAAACACTCTGCCAAGGCAAAAGTTGTCACCTGTGTGCTTAACACGTCTAATGGAAAAGGTGAGTAGATTTTAATGTGTCAGCAGGCTTTAGAGTCTGTGTTGCTGACGTTGGTTCATGTTTTTTTTCCATTCATTGGCAAACAATCCATGGGTGATGATACACAGCAAAGTACGCAACATGATCGACAGTTACTGAACCATATGGCTCTTAGTGTACCTTGAGAGGCAGCCAGATCCGTAAGGGCATGTGATCATTTTGATGCGTATGGCAAATACACCTCACCAGGCTCCAAGTTGTGCTTGTGTTCGAACTACAGCGATTCGGGCCATTCACGGTTCTTTGAGGAACTTGTGGCAGCTACAGGTGATGTTTAGGTGTAACAACCAGTGAGAGAAGCAACCGTTGGAGTGGTGGCTCCTCAAGAAGGTCAGCCCATGATAGAAGGTGATAAATTGATGGTTCGATGGTACGTGTCTGTCCTTTTTTAAACAGTTTCAAGTCTTGCTTTTCCATATAGTGCTATGCAGCGAACCATCTGCGGCATCAGGTTAGCTTTCATTAGCTAATGTCTTTTCACTACTCAATTCTGTTCCCAGGCCAGGTTTGGGATGAATTGAAGCGGGCTCAGAATCATGTCAGGGCTGGTTCTAGATCAGCCACAGATCGCAGGCTCTGCAGCACAGTGCTTGAAACACTGAAACTGTGCTACATGGCCAGCAAGGCAATTTGACATCAGCTATCTGAGATGATGATACAGTCTGAATGCACTTTCTGGCACTTTCTTAGCCTGACACTCATCCCACGAGGACAAGGTTTGATCCAAACCGAAAGGTACAGTTTCCATAGGGAGTACAGCCAGTGTCGCTTCCTCCTGGTCACCGCAATCTTTGGTGTCCTCTCCGAGTCAGCTGTAATCAGTCACACGCCGCCACGTGTTTTGACACCTGTCCTGTGTGGTGTGGAGGAAGCAAGCATATTACTTCGCCTGCAAATCACACTCCCCTCCTGTGGAAGTACACACGCAGACAATCAAGCCTATCTGTACATGAAGTAAGACAGACAGGTGGATTGTCAGGAAGGGATTAAAAAAGGGGAGAGGAGAAGAAATGAAGGTTCACTTACATTGTGGGTTTTTTGAAAAGAGGGTTGGATGACTGAGGAGGCGAGTGACTGGTAATGGGAAGAAATGAACGCGCTTTACTGGTGGATGTGACAGGAAGAGACTGTTCTTAACAAGGCGTCAGAGTCAGTCAGAGTTACAGATCCATCACTTCTCAGAGGCAGGGAGAAGGAGGGGGGGGAGACATTTAAGGATATTCAGAGAGGGAGAGAGTCTGTGAAGGGTAGAGAAGAAGAGGGAGAAAGAGGGATTTGAGTGTGGCTGACAGCGCTGCATTTAATTTGGGCTGCCAGATCCTTTTTCATTTGACTCCCTCTCAACCAGCTTAGAGGCTGCGGAGGACTCGGAGGCGAAGGTTTGCCAGGATGTCTCAGATTAGCACTGATGTGCCACGTCACACTTTAAGCCGGCCTGTAATTCATGTTCAACAGGGGGATACTCACACATTACACTGTGCTGTGCAGGACGTGATTAATTGACTCACACTCTAATATTGGGTGTAATTTGCCCATCCTCTGATGTGAAACTGACTTTATACTAGACTTACTGTATGTCGCCGTCCCAGGGATGTTATAATGGAGTCTTGGCTCAGTACTGTGAAATTTCAAAACTGAGGATGGAGGCTCAAGGATGGGGGGAATCGCTTCAGGTAGACTTTCCACTCGATTCCACGCAGTTTAATATTTAGTGGGAGATTTGATGGGGACAGGTTGTGATGTGTCTTGCTCACAGATGTAGTGGGCGGTGAACCAATCAATATCCTTTTAGTCACTCTTTAAAGAAGACAGTTTTCTTTTGTATTCACTCAAGGAAGTTGCAATAAATGAAGATAGGGTTGAGTTTTTCTGTGATTACTTGTTTTTCCAGTTGTCCAGTTTCATTCCCGTACTTAATTTTTACTCCTGATTCTCTTTCTCAGACGATGCTCTTCCTGGCGTCGGTGGAGGACGAGGGCCGAGCCGAGGAGGGGAGGAGGGAGATGGCAGAAATCTTGCTGTCTGCCCTGACAGACAGACACCAGCAAAGACAGACATGGAGAGACAGGTAACACAATGTACCACCGACTTTGTTCATTCCATTGGTCCCTGAAAAATAAATCCCTGACAGAATGTGTGAGACAGGTAAAGTACAACACTGGTTAAGCCAGTAGCACTGGTACTCTGAGCTATTCTGCTTAATATTTAAAAATGTAATCTTTAAAGGCAGCGTGCGTCCATTCATGGTGCTGTGTGCTACTCAGAAAATTGTCTAGTTGTACGAGGATCACCCATTAAAGATCCAGTGTGTAGAATGAAGTGGCATCTAGCAGGGAGGTTGCAGATTGCAAACAACTCAATACCCCTCACCTCAGCCTCACCTTTGGTGGACACTAAAAATGCAAAAAAAATCTAGTGAGAGTTTGGTTTGTCCATTCTGGGCTTCCGTAGAAACATGACAATGCATATGACAAGTTGGAAATGGACCATATTTGCTAATATAGCCCTTCTACATCCCCTTAAATCCTGAACTGCACCTTTTAGGAAAATGGCAAACAACCAAAACTTTCACACATGCATGTTGCTTGGACATGACAATATACAAGGAAACGTTACAACCTAGCTTAAGAGCTAATTTTGCTAACGAGGACCACAGATGTTAATATGTTGAACAGTAGTAGAGTAACACCAGTTGATGAATTGCTGACTGAAACTGCAAAATAAGTATACATCTTCACCTTAATCACACTTTCATTCAGTATGAATTGACAATTGTTTCTTTTAAAAAAGCTGATGTGGATTCCACAGATATGCTGCAGCGTAGGTTGTGTTTGTTTGTGGTCCTTGGGCCTGGCAGCTTTCACAGCTATCACAACGACACGTGTGTCTTGGATAAGCCCGGTCACTTCCTTCCCTTCCAGATAAGGGCAGGGAGCGCACGGATTAGAAACACTGGCCATTCATTCAGATAAAGAAGGGCCTCACACAGACACACACACACACACACGCATACACACACACACACACTGTTATTTTAGCTGTTCATTCTCTCCGTCACCCTCCCCGTCAACACTAGTCAGGACACACACAAACACTGGCGTGCATGTATGCTAGACCTGCATCTACATTTGTTTCACTGCTTATTGTCTTTATCGACAGGTTTGACCTCAGTGTCACGCAAACACACACGTACTCAAACACGCACACTTTAGACCTGACATGATCCAGAGCCTAGAGAGAGCAAAAGAGCCGGGGGCAGAATCCATGGACTACAAATTCCTGAAAGCAACATCTTTTCTTTTGAAAGATATATGTTCACTTCCTGCAGTGTTGTTGCCCTCATCGCTCCGTGGCGCCCCTCTGTTTTGAGTCCCCCCTGGTTGACCCTTGGCTATGCCCCATCCAGATGAATCTTGTAAACAGGCTGTTTCCACACACCTTGCTTTGCAGTGTCGACGCCCACCGCCTCACAACTCCGATGTAGGGCCCGCTCTGATAGTGCATTCCAACTGCAGGTGCTGAAAGCTAGAAAACATCTCGCCACACACACCACCAACCTCATATCAGCACAACATCCCTGTCCCCCAACCACCCACAATGCAATGTTACCATCTTCTGACCATGTCCAAGCCCAGCGCAGCCCACCCTTAGATCCTGACAACTGGTATCTGAGACCAGGACAGGAAATGCTCTGTCCTTGTCGACGGGGGCAGACAGACGCTTACTCTATCAGCAGTGAAAGACTGATTAGATTAGTTTTGGAGGAGGGCAAGCATCCCACACAATATGTTTGAACTCCAGCTGCTCCAGATACCTCCTCTTCCCTTTACACACATTAAATGCCGATCCCTAACCGAACCCCACCCCCCCCAATGTCCCCACTTACAAGAAAACCCGGGGTCATCCTGTCAAGTGGCTGTCAACAGATCTCATTTACACAAAACTAAACACATGGCTATGTGCAATGTTAAGTGGGATGTGCTGGTCCTGATTAGAGATCTAGTGTTGATGAGGGTTAAGGATTGCCTCGCGAGCTCTTTGTAGAGGTAGAAAAAGTTTGTATTACTTTATGCATACCACTAAGAGACGAAGTGAAGTATACTCCAGAATTTAGTTCACTTACACCAGATGTATTCAAACCTTAATTTATTTTCATAAAAAGCACTCAACAAAAGAGGATTTTTGAAATTAATTTGCTGATTCATTTTGCTGCCTTTTTTTACGGGCACCCTAATTAGGTTTTCACACAATATGCAACAGGCAGGCTTTTATCATAATACCGCCTTTTGTTTCCACGGTTCCCATTCAGCACATAACGCTTGCAAAAGGACGGAAAAAAGGAAAAGAAAACGGATGATTGATGACTCTTGCTAGGGGCACATAAACATAAACAACCAGCACTGATTGATTAAGTTTCTCGCTGACTTTTGTTTCTTAAACACCAGTTAAAGCAGCACTCTCTGCGCTGGAACGTGGACCTGCTAGCTGCCATTTTCTGCCTCCAGGGCGTTTTTAGCACCAGCAAGAAGGAAAGAAAGAGAAATTGGACCTGGTGACCAGTGGTTCTTCACAAGTGACTTATGGGCACTCAGAGTGAGTGATGCCTCTGCTCGCCCCACTAGCAGGAGCAGTCCATTCATTCACTCTGAGCCAACGAAGTTATGAGAGCTTTTTTATTCTTATGAGCTTTTCTGGTAACTGGGTTTTCCAGATGCACATGGTGAATTCTTTGATAGATGCCGCCCTCCGTGTCCCTTTGGTAAATGCCCCGTGAGGGCCCTGAAAATAGATGGATTATTATGTGGGTGGGTGACTGTACCGTAGCGGAGGAGTTGTGTATGCCACACAGGAAGTGCAGATTGAAGAGCAAGGCACAACTTCCAGGGAACAGGTCTATTAGGATGGGAAATGGCACATCTCAGTGGCACCAGAACTGTAGAGATTCAAAAAGCTTGAAAGAAGAGTTATTAGCTTTTGTAAATGCATAGATCTTGCAAATACAGGTGAAGAAGGTTCATTGTTTGACAAACACTGGGGTTAGATACACACAAAATCCAGTTTTCTTGTGACTTGGTGTGATGATACCTTCAATCTGTATTATTACAGTTTGGATAGCTTTGTACCCCCTGGATGAGGTGACCCCTTGATGACCTTCCAGATCCTAGAGGTCACTTCTCTGACCAACAGATAAAAAAAAAGCTTTGTCACAGACGGCGAACAAACACTGAAGGGAACAGCTGCGAGTTTTGTACTGACCATGCAAACTGCTGTAGGCTTTGTAAGGTCATTATATGATAATGAAAATCATTACAGAATTACATGGGGGTTTAGGACATGAGAGCAGCGGGGAGGGGAGGGGAGGGCCACATTGGGTTTGATAAATGGACTGTGAAGGTGCCCATCTGGCCCTCTCTGTGGCTTTTTCTTCCTGCTCTTTTATCCACTCTCGTCCTTTACTACCCCTCTTTCATTCCCCTCCTCTGTTCTCCAGCGAGCCAGTGTAAAAGCAAGTGGGCCCGTAGTGAAAGATTAACAGAGTGCAAACCCAGCTCACCTCTGCGGAGGAGAAAAGAAGCGGGGAGACAGGCGGAGGTGTTTATAACCCAAAGCAGGGTTTCTGAATGACTCGGCAAACCCTGTCCTCCCATCTCTCTGTGTGCGCCGGTAGGAGAGTAGGCAGCCATTGACCTTTGGCATCGGAAACAGTTGGACAGCTCAGAGTGTGTGAATCACTGTAGTTTGTAGGCATGCATATGTTCATTGTTTAATAGGCTTGAGCAGTAATTCATTACAAGATTTGAAATAGACCTCCTCCTCCTCAGATTAAAGAGGGCAGAGAAAGTGGCAAGTGCTAAACATGTTGACACTGAAAACACAGTTTTGCAACAGCTTGGTTTTATGTGAAGGGACAGCTGGCAAAGTAGGTGTGTAGTTCCTTTTCCTTCTTTTTATGTCAAATTATTTTTTAACTGACATTTTTCAGTTGAACTGCAACTATTTCAAAGTTTAAACTAATTCTAGGCAGTTGTCCAGCGCCCCCTCTGACAAGACAACAAATTGACTCATAAGGTACAGGTTCAGGTGTCCCTATTAAAGCTGCACACTCAGAAAATGTGACGTCGTACATCTGTTGCCTGGGTTTATTACTTTTCTCCAACTTGTTGAGAGTTAGTGAGGTCTTTATCCTAAGACAAAGGCAACATCAGCTGACATGGCAAGCTGAGCTAAAGGACAGAGAAGGAGGTCCACGTGTCCACAGCTGCACTCATCACTCAGCTGTCCATCTTGACCCATGACCCCATAGGTCCGTCTCCCAGCCTCCATCGGCTTTATGTTTCCTGCCATTGTCGTCCCCTCTTGTCCTCACCTGGACAGGGCGCCGCTACACAAAAGGCCCAGTCTGTCATCAAAACCAAGGGTCACCGAAGGCCAGCGGGGGCCAGAGAGCTGAGGCTGTGCCCGGCCGGGGATGACCCCACCGGTGATGTCAGCTACCAGTTGCAACCCCTGTGGAGATGCATAGAGACAGAGATAAAGGAGGAGAGGGACCTTCGTTGGTTGGCACTTCATTCTGAGAGTGGTGACATTTCCTTTGTGTTACTCCCGACAGACCCCGCCCCGAGTTCTGCAGTGGGCTGGGACAGGGAGTTTGGAGACAATGGAGGTACCCTGTCCCAGATGGGAGTTGGAAAGATTGTCAGTGTCATGTCTACAATAAAGATGGACAGACCGCAGCCTTGTCTAATGTGCCCAATGACCTCCTTAAACTCTTGTTTAAGCTAGAAATGGAGATACCAAATTGTGGCGGAATGCTGTGGCGTCATACATCTAGGGTTTGCATAGCACTGATTCCCAAAGACCTCTAGCAAAGCCATCATTTGTTCAGCTTTCACTATACAAGTGGGCTTTCTGAAATCTCAGAATGTAGGCAATGTATCAATCCATGACCTTCTTTAAGTCTTTGGAATCCGACTGGTTATTATGTGGATGGGTTTGGGAAACAGGAGTTTGTGGGGTAATGCAAAGAGAAGATGGCAACAAGATGTTAATAAGCAGGTTTAATTAGCAAGGTTGTTGGTGGCTGGCATCACAAACCAACGCTCTGGTTGGCGGCGGATCGGTCCGGGCGTGTTGTCAACCAGCCCTGTGAGATGTAAGTTGCAACCCGATGTGACAGGTTAATCAGATCTCCCAGACAGCAGCCCTACTTTTGCCTCTGCATCACCCCAACAACAGCGGCCTGTTTTGCAAGCAGAACAGACAGGGCTAGCTCAGTCTGTTTTCCTTGGCATGGGTTGCAAGCCCAAAGTTTTGCTGGCTGCGCCATTGTTTCTCTTTTCCTCAGGGGCTTGCTCGCTGCAGTGGTGGGCAGACACCTGTGTGTGGTGGGTGGAACGCTCATCCCACAGCCACGCTCTCTCCGTGTTGTCTGCATGTCTTTTTCTTTGTACCACCTACTTTTGCCGTCACTGGCATTGCTGTGTTTACTTGGTTCAGGGCACTGGAGGAGAAAACAAATAAGTACATGTCATCTGTCTCTTTCATCGCCGGCCAGCCTGTAATTAGCGCAAGCGCAGTGGTTAGCCTAAGACGCTGTCGTCTAATTTGTCTGTCTTTATCTAAAACATGTCTGTGTGGTCCCTGAGACCGGTTACATGCGTGCAGCAAGATCGCCTGTGGCCTGGGTGTTTGTGAGGTGTGTGTATGTGTGTGCTTGATTATAAATTATGAATTCTGCTCTCATGCAAACGCCCCTGTTTAGCAATCAGTCAGTTATGCATGACATGTCCTGACCTCAGCAGAGCCTCACAGCTGCTGTTGCCGTAGCAATCGCCTCACATCCCAGTTAGCTCCCAGGCTGGACTTCAGTACTTCAGAGTACATCTTATTCTTGCAGGAATGTACTTTGAACAGATGACTGAGTTTGTACCTTCTACTTACTGTATAAACAAGGTCTACCCATGTAAATATGCACTTACCTCGATCTTGCCTGCTTCTCAAGCAAGTCAGTAATTAGCTGCTGAGGTACATGCTTTCTCTCGTTCTGTGGTTGGGTGTGGGAATGGAAGGCTCGCAATTGGCGAGAATCGGTATCACACTCTCTCTTTGTTAAGTAACCCTGGTAATCCTTGCCTGAGTCACAACAGCATTAAATTGCTCACAGGTTTTAATGGAAACAGTCATTTCATAATTATGCATTTCACAGTAAGAGCTTGGCAACACAATGTAGCACAGAAAAGGGAGAAAGAGAGAGTTAAAAGTGTCATTAAAAGTCCCACAGACGTTTTAAACACACTTGTTGCAGAGACAGTTGCCCATTAAATGCTGCCTTTTTTAATATGGAAACAAGATTTGTGTTTGGAAAAGACAATGTGGCGAGGAGAAGGGGCAGGGTGTATGGGTTCGGGCCTGTTTTATTGGTAGTCAGAAAAACCAGGACATTCTTTCTGGTCAAACCCAACATCCCAGAGAGCTGATAGAGCATGATTGGGTGAGGATGTGTGGCAGGCATGTGAAACAAACAGCGAGAACCGAGCATTATGTGTTGGTGGAGGGTGTGCTCACCAAAAACATGTCATTAAAGTTTATCTCATCTGAATCCTGTTTGTTCTCGGTTGGATAGCAGTTCTCCTTAAAAACATTAAGTTGAAAAATTTAGGAGGCCAATTTAGGATTTCAGTACTGAAATGTTGCACATGTGAAAAAGTGTTTGTGTGTGGTTAAGTGAGCTAATGAGCACAAGTAGAACCATGACAGATGATTACATCAATTACCCGAGTGCGAGCCTCAACAAACACACAGGCAATCTGTATGTCAGATGTTTCTGAAGGTTTATAATGTGTTTTGCACGGTGGTGGAAGAACTATATAGATCCTTTACTAAACACTGGCCTTTTTACTTCATTACATTTGTCTGACAAATTTAGTAACCAGTTACTTTTTGGATTACAATTGTTCATCATCATACTTTGGGTGAGCATCGTACCCAAGCTGCCAACACCAAACTATTTGACAATCTGGTGATGAATTTCAACAGTCAACCATCTTTCAAGTTACATTTTGTTGCTTTAAGTTAAAGTATCATCTGCTAAATGTACTTAAAATACCTGTTTTTCACTTGACAGGAAGGATATGAACAACTGTAATCTTAAAAAAGTAACCAGTAACTGTGGCTGTTTGACCAACATAAGTGGAGTTAAAAGGACCTCTGTGATGTACAAGTAGACTGAATTTTTGCACATCTAAGTGTGTTTACATGTCTTGGGGAGTGCATGTAATTTGATAGTGCCTCCAGTGATGTCACTCCATGGCTCAGTTGCATTGTGGGTAATGTAGGTGCCAGGTTTTGAATAGGGAAAATAATGTGTGGGATAAAAAAAGGTAATATTCTAGTTCTGCTGTGTTGATTGATCATTTATTTTTCAACCAGCCATCATGACTCGTGTTTACGAGTACAGTACTATGCAATATTTTGTAAAATGAGTAGAGTTACTCTAAAAGGATATTTACTAGAGTAAATGTAGGCTACTTAGTTATATTGCACCATTGTTTTTTTATGTACAGATTGTTACAGCCACTTAATAGGTTCTGGGTTGTTGCTATTCACTGTCTATATCACAGAATTAACTTAAGTAATGTAGGTCGTGTTTTAAACACACACACCACACCACATGCTCTATCCTATTGCCTTTTTCTCCAACCCATCCACTACCCCCCCCTCCCCTTGAACACACACCTTCCACTCTATATACACACATCTTTCTTCCCTCCTCTGTTAATTATAACCTACACCACTGGAACACTTCATTTCATATCAAGCATATTGTCTCTTCAAGGCTGGCAGGCAGGTCATAAATTATCCTGAAGGTGAGGATGGAACTTGGAGGAGATAGTTATGAAAATTTCATCTGTCTGCCGTAGCGGCCGCAGCTGCTCCTGTCACCAGCCGTGTGCTGGAGGAATTACACCGGGTCAGCGTTTGTGTGTACGTGTGTGGGTGTGTTCTTCGCTTTTTGCATATGCGTGGGTACACGAACACGTGAACAGTTACAGCGTGCACGCATATACAGCAGTCGCGCATGTAAGTCTACGTGCTATCTCCACATTTGCCCCCCCCCCCCTTGTGTGTGCGTGCGTGTTCCTGTGTGTGTCGCTAGGCCAACGTGTACAGCGGGTTGGCCAGGTAAGACCTGCCTGTCAGTGTGTGGAACATCTCTGGCGTCCCTGTCACCCCAGGGCCCCCTGCTCTGCCCTGAAGCAGGGAGGCTGGGAGGGGGACAAGCTCGCAGGGCGGTCCCCAAGCTGTCTCTGTTCATTACCGCTACAGAGACGGGACATGGCCGGCAGGTGGCCAGACCTTTAGTCCTTACCTACTGTGATCATCTGCTGCTCCTCTGTGTGTGTGTGAGTGTGCATCTGTGTGGTTGTGTTAGTGTGTCTGAGAATGAAAAAGAGTCGGAGGAAAAACCCATAAGTTATGTATTCGAGAAGGGAGGTGCATATTTTATGTTTGACCTATGAATGTGTGTTTGTGTCTCTGACAGATTATTGCATTGAAGCGATGTGCCTGTGCATGCACATCTCTTAATGGCTGTGCTTACATATTTACAAATGTACAAAAAAAACTCTGCAATTGGAGAAACTGGGGTGCTGCTGTGGCACTTTCTTGACAGAGCACGGAGCTGCACTGCTCGACAGACAGCCACTCCAAGTGGCAATTAGTAAGGAAAGACAAACCCACCCCCTCCCTTGTCCCCTTCTACGTCAATCTGCAGTTTCCTGCAAAAATTCTATTAGGGCCAAAGTCCATAGCTGTTAATTACAATTCTAACTAGCTTGCCTCCTGACGAATGGATGGCTTCAGCAGCGATGTAGGATAAAAGGGATATCAGCGATTTCACTTCCCTCTACAAAGGCTGCCTCTGAAATGGGTCATCAATCCCATAGTGATAAATGTCTGGTGGAGTAATGACTCTCTTATCGGCGCCGGATTACTGCAGATATTTGTAATTAGTGTAGCCACACAAGTCCCCGACAGATGTTTTTGAGGCGGCACAATATTGAAGCCTTGTTTTAGTGCTAAATGGGAACTTTCTGCAAAGAATAGGGATAGTTAGAGCTATTGTATCGCAGCAGACATAGGTGACTCCGGAGAACTGAGCCGTTGTTTCGTCACTGGGAATGTGTGTATGTGTTCTGCTACACACACACACCTATGGGACACACACATATGGAGCCACATGTGCACACACACACACACACACACACACACACACACACACACACACACACACACTAAAGCTCATGACCTGATAGCTAAATACACAGCCTGAGGTCCATCCTTCAGATATTGAGCTCAGCCGTCACATGACTGTGAGAGCCAGCGGGCTCCTCTTCTCCTCCCGTTCTTCCTCCTCCTCCTCCTCATCCTCCTCCTCCTCCTGCTCATCCTATCCCAGCCCCAGAGGTAGCCACTGCTACGCCAGGGGGAGTGAACGATTCACTTTTAACTTCCATTTCTCCTGTTTTGGGTCGAGATTCACTCGCCTCCCTGAAGTTTTTTCCTTCTTCCGCCTCTTCCAGCTCTCATGAAATCACAATGTGATGTATTCAGCCTGAGGTGTAGCTCTACTCACAATGCAGTTTGACACTACGAAGCTCTGCTCCCCTCTGCTTTCAGAGTGCATCTGTACAGATGGACTGCTGACAAGTCTGTACCACTAATACAAGTGTCCTGGCTGTAGTTGACAGTGCATTAAACACTGAAGATATTTTGCATACACTTAAAAATGGAGACAGTTTAGGTGCATATGCTGTAATGTATAGGTGACATCGATCAATGGTGCTAATGAACTCTTTGTGTCTAGATTTCACATTGGTTTAGGGCTGTGCTCTCTTGCCAAAATGTACTCTCACCACCCCACTGTCCGACACACCCACCGACATACACACACACACAGACACACACACACACACAGCCTGCCCGGCACTGACAGACGTGTAAGCAGATGCAGCCAGAACTGGTAATGGCAGGTGATTATAAGTGGCACACGTGCCAAACTAATTAAACCCCTGGGTTGACAGCAGCATTTGGTAGCACTGGCATTCTGGCATGCTGGCATTAGAATAATTGTAGCAGCAGCACATTTCACCTGCGAGACTGCAGCTAACAACGTCATTTATTTTACAGCAGGCTGTAGCGGATGTTGCTACAGAGGCCCGAGTTAGCTCGCTTTAGGTTTGACATGTATGGCAACCTCTGGCACAGATGGTCTGTCTGTGTGAGCCTCGCTCTGTTGTGTTCGGGGGTGTATTGTTTCTATATGTTCACGCAGTTAGATGATGCAGAAGACTACAGGAGATAAAGATAACTAGGAGATAAATAAATATATTGTTGGCACAAGTTAATCCACTCAGCTATTTGTTTGAATTAATAAACTTGTTATTATACTACTACAAACAATGATATTGATAATGATTTTAACAAAAATTTGAAACAAACAGACATGGAAACATGAACCCACGTACATTTTTACAGACAATACACAAAATGTTTGCTTGGATTTGCATCAATTCATGTATGATAGATGGTCGAGAAAACAAGATAAAAAATGAAAGACAGCATATGACATTAATAAAGCTGTGAAGAAGATACTCTGAAATACCATTTGTAAAAAAAAGAAAAAATCAAGAAAATTTAACCAAGAATAAGTTCTTGAGAAGTGATCTGAAGGAGAACACAGTCTTCCAGCCTGACATCCTCAGGCAGGCTGACCCAGCTCGGCGTGTCTCCCAATCAGGACACAGCAGCAGGCAGGCAGGCAGGAAGGAGACAAGGACGCGAGGACGAGTCTCTAAGTTCGTTCAGTTCTCAGGTCATCCCTTCTCCAGCTGGAGGGCTGGAGCTGTGATCCACCTCGCAGAGGTCACAACTATGCCTGGAGGCCAAAAACAGCACCAGGAGGCCCACCTGCACACGTGCCTCCCCACACGTACACTCACACACACACACACACACCTGGTCGGTTGAGTAAGAATTCTGACATACCTCAAGTTCTGTGGAAACTAGTCGGGCTGTAACCAGCTTGACTGATTCATGTGATTGCCTTGCGCTATGCAGCAGGTGTGGCTGGGCCAGGTGCACACGGCTTTGCATCACAAGGTGTAAGCACTCAAGGCGAGAGGTAAATCAGATACAGTATCTCTTAGTGTGTGCCTGAGTTCAAGGTATGTAAGGTCACTGCATGTATTGTCAGATTTATGGGCTTTGGAGTGAATCATCATAAGATGCCATTTGATCTCCAGCTAAGATCTCAGACAACCATTCTTCAGTGTTTCCATGCTGTAAATCACAGCGGTGACAAATAGGCCGCATTCAGCTCCCACACATTTCCCCCATCGGCTGCACTGTCTTGTCCACTTGCACATAATTGCTTCCTTGCTTTACTGCATATATACATCACTTGCTGAAGCATCACTTACACTTTTCAGGTTTTATTGCACATGCTCAGGCTGTGTTCACTCTCGATAGCTTCTGTGTTAAGCTGGTTGTAGAAGAAGTGAAAAATCAGCTCTTTGAAGGCACAAGTAAGTGGCCGATGGCAGCTGATAGCTGGGGCTTAGTGGATCCTCATTATGTGCTGTAGCAAGCTGATTAAAACATTTGATTTGTTCCCAGCTTGTGTGTGAGCGTACAGTTGAGCGGCTGTGTGTGTCCTGTGTACGTGCGGGCGTGCATGTGCGTGAGTGCGCGTGGAAGAGAAGGCCTTCGGGCTGCCGCGGTGTGTTATCTGTTTTTTCAACCTTGTCATACTAATTACAGTCCATATTTACTTACATTCTCTTTTTGTTTTCTGCCCTCGATAGTCATCTGTGAGCGCCGCTGCCTCGGCTGTTCTCATTAACAAACTGATGATGTGTGATTGGTCTATCTAGTGATGATACAGGGAGCTTTTCCCAAAAAAAGAGGTCATGATACAAATGTTGTCAGCTTTTTGCAACCACAAAGAATTATGTTCTTGTTATCAGTGACACTGTGATTGCAAATTTGCCAGCAAGTCTCGGTGGGGGAATCACTCTGTGTTCAAATCAAAGCCAAAATGAAAAAGGGCATTAACAGAAATTTGTACCAGAACTTTATTAAATTGTATTACTGTTCCATGATAACTTTAGACATGTGTTCCCAACCTGAGGTGGAGATGTGACCCGATTAACAGGACAGATAGAACATGAAAAAGTTATCAGCTCAGATAGAGCACGTATTTTTTTCCTCTTTTAGTTCTTAGTTAGTTCTTGTTCCTCTTGAGTTGCTGACTCCCAGTTTACCAGCGGTGACCTTTGTCAAGTTACTGATCATGTTCACTGCACGGGTCGCTCACCACATGTCACCAGACACAAGATGGATGGACCTGACCACACCCCGACACCGCTACTTCGCTTTTTTGGAAAACACTGTTTCTGATTAACCAAACCCTTTCTGTTAACTAAACTGGTTAGAGCACATTCACCGCATCATTATGCGAGGCCGTGTGTGTTAGAGAGACACACACCAACGCACAATTGATTTTGTAAATGGTTAAACTGAACAGGAAGCTGTGTGAGGATACATGGTGGGGTGAGCGGGGAAAATCACAGACAGCTGAGTTTTATACGGGGGAGGTGGGTGGCAGGGTGTTCGGGGGTGTGAATGGTTTTATGAGTGCGAGTGACTGATTCCCAGACACAGAGCACAGCGCATCCTGAATGGGTAAATGGCATTTATTCAGCCGGTTAGTCTGGGAAAACATATGGTGCCATTTGGAGGCCCAGACTGGTGCACGCTGTTCTCCTGTAATTAGACTGGCCCAGCAGAGCAGCTACATAACTGCTTCATGATAACCGCCCTACTGTAACCTACAGTGCTGCTGCCACCCAGCCCTGGCTGCATCACAGGACCAGCATACCGCATTACACATCCTGTTAACACACTGTTCAACACCAGTGAACACCAGCGACACCACAGCTTTGGCAGCTGCACGTTTGTACCGAGGGCTAGACTTTACTTGAACGTATGTGACGGCAAAAAACCAAAAGCACACACTGCCGTCTTTATGTGCACGAGATTTTATACTCCGATTTACCAAAGCGGACACTGTGTCGAATTCTGACACTTAAAAAAAAAATGTGCCGTTCAGCAATTGGATTTCAGGAATAAAAGCAAATACAGTGATGTCTGTTACTAAAATTGTTATAATTGTCTTCATTTATAGAATGGTTGAAGTAGGGGTTATTAAATAAACGTATAAGAAGATGAAAATAAAGGGAGGTTTCACATAAAAAAACAAGAGAAAATATTAAGCCGCCACAATATAAATGTCAAATCAAAGCATATCCACAGCACATTAGCAACTCAGTGAATGTCAAGTTCAAGTTTAATGACCACACGGCTGCAGCGCCCCATCCTGCTCTTTGTTTGGTCAGATATTGCATTACTTTATATGTTATAAAACAGTGGTTATTGCATTCTTTTATTATAAGCTCCATATCTCTAATTGGATACTTTTTCTTACTGCTTTAATACAGCTGCTATTCTTTTTCTGTAGTCAGAGATGTTTTTTTTTATGGAATACGGCTTGATTAAAATTCCTCCCTACACTCACAGACACAACCTTAGTTTAATATACCCGTGCATATTTGAACCTGGTTTGCTGTGTTTCATGAAAAATGTTGGAAAAGATATGACTTTGGTTATTTATTTTTTTTTAGTTTTTTCAGCCCCGTGACTGAACTGTGTCCTCTCCAAAGGTTCTGATGTCTTGCCCATTGTATGCTAAGCTCTGTGTGACCATGAATCAACAAAACCCTCTTACGGATTGTACATAATCTGTGTGTGTGTGTGTGTGTGTGTGTGTGTGTGTGTGTGTGTGTGTGTGTTCATCCTTTAAAGGAGTGTTCCACTAAAATGTATCTTTATGAGGAATCTGATACTCACTCATTGGCTAACACTTAAGATGCTTTGTGCGAAAAGACAGCACACCTTTTCTTTTTCTCATTTTCCCTTCCTGATTGTCTTTGGCCTCTTCTGTTTCTTTTGTAATCACACCCCACCCTCCTTCCGTCAGGATCAGGGGAGCAGATTGTGGGTTGAAGACGTGGGTTGTGTTGGCAGGGCTGTGGGGGCGTCAGCTGGGCTGTTGTCCCGTCAGGGGGGAACAGGCTGGCAGCCCGGCGGGAAGGCCCTGTTAAAGATACACTGCTGGGAATCGGGCTGAGCCAGTGCCTAGTCCAAAACCACGCACACACACACACATCAACACACATGCACACGACAGGAGGGATTGGTAAGGAAAGTGGTGGGGGTGTCCAAACCTGGGATAAAGACATTTCCTCCCTCATTTATAAAATCTGACACCGGCAGTCTGCCCTCTCCTCCTCCCTCATCAACATCCCTTCACAAAGATCACACACACATGCTGGTGCACATACAGTGAACATCCAAGCTGTCGTCTTGAGTCTCAAACTGCAGTTTCTCTCATGACCAGTAGATGTTGGCTTGGGAAAGAAATAAGAATTCCAGTTTCAAGTGTGTTTATTTCTCCCTCAAAGTATGATACATTTGTATTTTGTCTCACAAGAATTGATGGTCTTGATAGTTGATAGTTATAATTTTAAGCCTAACTTACTATCATTGTTTCATGTGCAATAAATACTAATATATGATATAAGTTGGCAAGCACTAAAGCTACTCCATAGCTTCAAAACATCCTTGCAGTCATTTTCATGCCCTCGCATATGATTTAAATATGCATGCTACCATTTTTTTTTTTTTGAAAGGGATGTTATAGGTGTATTTTAAATCAATCAAACAAATCTAAATGCACTGATGTTAGCTGAAAGGCAAGTTTTCTAGTTTTTCACGGCCGTCCCTCTGCCTGATGGTGTTAGCCGCTCTATAAACAGTAGGTGAAACAGTTAGAAACACACTTCATCCTGTTCAAAAAGCATTTACACTTCAATAGCATGATAATACATTGCTGAAATTGTTGTTTCTCGACGAAGCCTTTTCTTGGCCTCACACTTGAATTAATGATATGATGGGGACTGTAATGCAAATGGTACTGAATTTAATTGATGTGATGCTCTTGATTGTACAATTCCCCCCCTAGCTGCCTTGGAGGACATGTAAGGGTACATCACGTGTAACTGTATTTCTCTTCATACTCAAGACCTAGTATGTGCCGCTCACACTGCCTCGACACACACACACACACACATTTACAGACTGTACTACATACTGTCTGTGTCCAGAAGGGGCTGTCTGTGTGGCATGCAATTCTCTTGTTGTCTGTTTAGCAAGTACAGCATGTGAGAGCACTACCGAATTTGCATATGCCGCCATGTATATTTCAGCAGCGTTTAAGACGCGCACATCACCGGCAGTGAATTATGCATGGGCCCGGTACAGTAGAGGGGCTTGTTTTATGCACTTGTGAAGGGAAATTGAACTGTGTTTCTCTTCTGCTCATGATGCTCAAGGCCCAAGGCCCATTAAAGCACGCGGGCGGGCAGCCTCTAAATGGACTGGTGGTGTACATCGTATTCCCCTCTAACAAAGGAGGCCCGGCATAGGGGAAGGCATCCGACAGGTTCTGACAGCTAGGTAATAGGATTCCCACCTCTCCAAAGGGACTGACTGAGGTGCTGTTGTAGTATCCTTGTAGACCACTCTGTCTTTTTATATGTGAGCGTGCATGTGTGTTTGTTAAATGCGGCGCTGTGGCAGAGATGAGTGGCTGAATAATTCAAAACTGGCATGTCTCACAAAATGATGCAAACCCGTGCGTGGATTGTCAGTGGGAGGAATAGAGTGTTGCAGTAAAGACAGCCTAAAAGGCTCTTATGCATTATAAACAAGCCTTTTGAAACTGTTTTCTCATATGCAAATGGAACACACACAGCTGCAAAGGCTTAATATGAATCTCTCCCATTCACTGCAAATCCAAACGAGGCACGGGGGCTGTTTATGTTTATATTGTGCATGCGACTGCTTGAGGAGGATGGAGGGGTGTTGGTCCAGGCACATGAAAGATAGAATGAAAGACACTATTGTGCTGCTATCAATGTTTACTTCAAAGACCGAGCAGTTAGAGCTGCGCCTTCACCTGCACACAGCAGTCATGTTCGTAAGCCTCGTCTGGACTACGGGAATAGACCGCAGAGGATGAGCATCATTAGATGTGTCATTTAAGACACCTATGCGCTTCCACCGCTCTATATTTATCCACTTGCAGGTCTCTAACAGGCCCTTAGGTCAACACATTGTGTCCCTACCTGTCAGCTCGGCAGTGGACGGGACATATGTGGCGGATAGAGACAATATGACGCCGCCTGCTAGTCACCCTGCCCTCTTCCTCTCCTCCTCCTCCTCCTCCTCCTCCTCCTCCTCCTCCTCCTCCTCCTCCACTCTTCTACTCCTCTTCTCTTTACCTCACCTTGCCACTGGATCCATTTGCAACAATTCATATATTCCTGTTACAGCAGCCTTGTTTAGCTTGGCTTAGCATCAGTGAATCTGCTATTTATAGAGTTCGTTTTAGCCACCTCTGCGTGGTAAATGATGATAAGCCCAGTCTGTAATAAACAATCTCGTAAACAGCTCTGCAGCTCAGCCCTTAATGGCCTTAGGGGCTTGTAAGAGCTTTATAACACATTTATTACCCCTTTAATGGCCGAGGAGCTCTGAGCCATACCATAAGCTAACACTAATTTAATTTCCTGACATATATTGGCTTTATGTTGTCTTTAGGTTTTGGTTATTTTGCTTGATCTTGATTGATTTCATATCAAGCTCCATTAAGGGTGGCGCGTGATGCATCGTGACACCAAAGAGAATGGTATTCAACACTTCGCCTCAATTATTTTGCCACTTGGTATTCAGCGTCTGGTAAGAGAAGAGGAGAAACCATTACTTTGTTAGCCAAAAGCACACATCCACTCAGAACAGACGAAAGGGCCAGCATGGGGAATAGAGATATTTGATGTTGAATCTCCCCCTATTTACAGTAGGATGCCTGAATAAACGTGTTCAGAAGCTGGAAAGCAGCATTATGACCCATAACCCTGAGGTATTTGAAATGGAACAGCAGGACTTACTTTGAAAAAGAATAGGAGATGTGCTCTGGGCTCACTGTTTATACCTTGATGTGATTTGGACTGAAATATATATATAAAGAAAAGCCTGTTTATCTGTTCTTTCCCTTTCGTCCGTGGCTGAAAATTGCAGGGTTTAGGAAGCGAAGGCAATTCAGACACATTGCACTGCTGGCAATGGTTGGCAAAAAGGAAATCTTTTCTTTTGTTTTAGCATCTGAAGCTGGTAGAAAATTATTCAACATGTCTTATTGTAAAAGTTTTCATTATGTTGTTAGCGTTTTACCCATTGTTCTTGTCATCACTGGTCAGTGTTCCAACCAGATTTTTGTCGATCTTGCTTGCACAAGTGCCTCTGCAAACCTCGTAACCATGGTATTATATGTGAAGGACAGTTAAGAGTGGACCATTTTTTACAAGGTACAGATTTTCCATCACACAAGCGCCCTTTCTGCAACATTTTCCCATTATGCTTTATTAAACGAACTCTGGGGCCAGGGTATCTACTTTCGGTTTCAGTGCTCCATTCTCCAAATACCAATTTCAACCCTTCCTTGATTATTCTTTTGTCTGAAAAGAAGTAAGGTATCAATCTTTTATGTTTTGGAAAAATCTGATGAGTGCTATTTGCCGGACCTCCTGCTCGACAGAGATTGTGGAGCTGGCGTGGGGAGGGAAACACGAAATTGCAGAGTAAATCAATACGGGGCCAGTAATGTTAGGGGGGATCCCCTTTCAAAGAGCAGAGCTGAATTTGTCCGCCTTGTGTTTTTGATCTCTTACTGTACTCATTTCATTCCAGGCGCAGTTGTTATCATAGTTGCTGTTGTTTGTATGTTATTTTAGCTTCTTTCCCAAGTAGCTATTTTGCAATTTGGACAAAAATACAATTAAAGGCCCATCTGTTTCCAATGGTCCTAACGTCAGACAGATGGGGTTTGTCTATTGAAGCCATACCAGGATCCTGGCAGGTTAGAGGCTTCAGTAATGAACATGCTAAATATGCGACCAGGCAGATTTCATTATAACAAGGCCTATACGGGGCTCAAACGGGTAAATATTCTTTTTCATAAAGTGAAGCTGCCGCACTTTAGTTTTGGCCATAGTCCGAGTAAAACACAGGATTCGTGTTTATAGGTGTTCTCCCCTAGTGGTGTAAGTTTCAGTTGTAATTGCGACTCTTCTTGCTCATGCCATGCTTTTAGTCTTGTGAGACTGGGGCAGTCAAGGTTTTATGGTTGACAAAGTGGAAATTGTGTGGTGTTCCAAAGTGAGGATTTGTCAAAACATGATGATACAAAGTGTAATATGCATGCATAAAAACGTACTTTTTCTCCAAATATTGTTTGAACCCATAAACAGCTATTTATTTCCTCATTCATATGTTTTTTTTTGTTTTTTTTTTTATTTTTTTTTGTTTTAGTTTTTTTTAAAATGTTTTTAGCATGGTTAAATGCTGGTTACTCAGGTTACTCTGAAGGCGCATGTTTTCAGCATGAGAAGCTCTGGCTCTAACTGCTAAGCCTGACAATGTTAGTCAGTATTTTGTAGGACATGCAATCTTGATTCTGGTTGAGCTTTATTGGGCCACTGTAAAGACCACAGTACTTTACAGAGACCACTGCAACTTTTGAGGAGTCATGGGATTTGTCACATGCTTTCACTTTCAAACTCCTCACATTAAGCTTCAAACCGCCGGCCGTATGCTTTCCCAATTATAAATGTCAGAGCAAACCTCACAGAACATATCACACTGATCCCCTACGCACGGAGCATGTGTTTTAATAGCTTGGCCGCAATCATGTATTCTGTTATAGAGAAGACTTCTTACTTCCTGTCTGGTCCTGTTCCTTCCTTGGCTGCTACAACACAGCAGAAGTCAGTAGGAACAAAGCGAGTGCTTTTTTTTGGTGCTTGCAAACTCCTGTTTTTAGACACGGCGGCTACTGGAATTGCTACTAAGGCTACACAACTGTAAACAGGCTAATCTTCTTGATAATAATGTCTCCTACTGACAGTTAGCCTCAAGTGTTTCGGTTCATTTTAACAAATACACTGCCCCACTGAATGCACAACACAGTCAGATCAGGTTTTCTTTGGGTTTACTGCGGCAGGATCTGGGAGTGATTGATCACACTGCGTTGAGCCCGATGGACTCAGGTCTTCACTGAAGTACAAGCACACTGCGCACTCGTGTTGCCTCCCAAGCATGCAGGCACAAACATTGCTAACACACTTCTTTTACCTAGAAACAAGCCCGAGGGCTCTGACCAAAACACTTCTAATATAGGAAAATTGAGCCGCTTTGAACTTTTGTGTTTTTGATAACTACTTGGTATGCTTCCTGGAGGATAACCTGTGGGCTTGGCTTCCCAAGCTTTAATCCCTTTGATTAAGTGCCAGGGCAAGATAGCTCGGCACTCAATAGGCCCTTTACCTTCCTGATATCCCCACTGTCCTGGGCTTGAAAGCAACAGTGCTCTCAACTCTCAGTAGGTGAATTTTTAGCCCTCCTTAGACTCCTCTGCAGATAGTTGTTTTTCAAAGTTTGGGCCAATAACCTCCTTCCTGTCTGTGCCCGTTCCCTCGTACCTCATCCTGTTTTAGGTCAAGGTGTCCTCTGTTCTTTTTTTCTCTGTTTATGCATTATGATTCATAGCAGCAAGAGTGTACGTGGTACAGTACTTTGCCTCCTTCTCCTCCTTTCATTGACCAAGTAGAGCTGACGGCAGGGCCACAGCCTCCATAGATTAGCAAAGCTCAGAGGAGGTGCTCAGTTGCTGGGGTAATTATGCTGAGAGTTGTGGGTTGCCAGATGCAGGATGAGACCTGGGCCACGGTTCCATACTGGTGGATCAACCTTAGAAAGCTGCAGCTAATTGCGGGGAGCGTCCATGGTCTAGTTCCCCTAAGACGCCCATCATCACAACCACTTCTCAGCTCATGGCTTCTTTGTGAAAGCATGCAAATGTTTACTTGTTAAGGCATTTTCTTGCTTGAAGATTTTGAAAATATATCATGGCCTTATGAATAACTTTGTTCATTCTCGTAAAGAAAGTAAGATGCAATAGTGAGTGGTTCACTTTAAAAAATATATACTGTAAACTTTATTAAAAGCAAGAGAGTTATTCCAGATTTTCAGTGGAAAAATCACTCAAAGTTATATGGTGTCAGGCATTTTTCTTCCCAAACAAGCATCATATTTGATATTGACCTTAGGACTTATGGTTTTGGTAAAACAATGGAATTATTAAAGTTTGACTATTGGCAAAAACATTGTAATAAAAAATGCTTAACTCTGCTCATCAGTATGTGTACTCACAGTCGTAAAACCGTCTGAGTCAAACCCGTCAGCTTGTGCTGAAGCTCAGCCACGCTGTGCTGCATCTGAAGCTTTCGCTCATCTGTTTATGTTTCATACATATTTGAAATGTATCATGATCTGGGTCCAAAACCCAAACAATTGTTTTGTGCAACTACTTTTCTGCTCTTTTATGGGAAATTGTCATAAACTTTGAAGCCTGAAAAGTAAATGAGCTTGTTTGGTGGGAGAAAAACCTCAAATTTCAAATAACTGGCGCATATTTACTGCATATGGCTATAGATGCCTGTTTTGATTGGCCCTGCATTTCTCAAGAAGGAGCTTTTGTTATGTATTTCGCTGCCGCTGCCCAAAGACAACCACTGGATTTAGATGCAGATAGAAAACAAGACACTCTCTAAAATTGGCTGACCCTTCCCAGCACTCTCTGCCCTCACCGCAGAGATATGAGGGCACTCTGACATACTTCTGAGGCATCTTTTGTTGTTTCTCATGGGTAAATTCTGCCCAGCGTTATTCCATGTGAACCCCCTCCACGCTCACACACACACACACACACACACACACACACACACACACACACACACACACACACACAACCAAAGCCAGTCCGAAGCAAAACATAGAGCGTTTGAGTTTTCTTTCACACACATCAAATAATGTATAATAAATACTGTGAAAAGATCACAGCCGGGGCAATATTTAGATCTTTGCTTACATTTATAATCTGAGACAGTAGCTTGAAACAGAAGGCAATAATGGATGTTTTTCTAACAGTAGCTATTTTATAACTTCTCTGTTTTGCTTTCATTATAACTGAGCGCATCTGTCTTTAAAAATCATCATGCCCTCCATGTGGATTAGAGTCGCAGAGGAAACTCTTGTAATATAAAGGCTTAACTGTTGTGAACGACTATAGCATGATTGACAAAAATGAATTAAAGATTAGAGTGTGAGAATTCTTTGAAAAAACATTGAAAGGTTTTTTAAAGAAACGATTAGACTTTGTTATGTTGTTGATTATTATTCCAAGTATTTCCAGCAATGTTTAAATGCAAATACACACATTTACTCAAAGTAACTGTACCTTTCATTTGGTAACCTGTCAATATAACTTTGGGAATAGTGCGAGGAAAGTGGTCAACATTTTCGACAAAATTAATGTGATGATTAAAACTGAAACATTACTGCGTCCATTACCACGTGTGCATAAGTCACGTCAGATAGATTTTCGTCAGTGTTGCTGCTTATTTAATAGTGTGATCACCACCAGCAAAACAAGTTTGACTGCGGGATCATTTGTGTTTATTTACGTTACTTGCCCCAAATAGCCAGATTACTTTATTGTACATTAGCCGTAAATTAGCGCTGACAGAGTATCTGTCTGTTGGCAATAAGGTCAATCACTAAACTCAGCGATCACCAGAGAATCTGATCTCGCTCTTTGATTTGATAAAGAAACCTCCCCTGGCAGAGGTTACATATTGTTTGTTTTGGGTATAAAACAGTTATGATGTAGTACCATTCATCAGTAAAATAAATTTTGTTTGTTTAGTGCACATGCCAGGTGAGCTAAGAAATGTCACTATACTTCAGCTAACACACACAATTCACATCTAACAAAAGACTACAGCGGTCTGTACTCTTATCAATGCTGGAAAAAGGATTTAGCCAGTGACGTGTTTGTGGTCATAAATACGTCAGTTTCCCAAATATTCCATTACAAAACTCACTCAGATGCAGTGAATGTCAAATGTCAATCAAACTGAGTGATTAAGAAACCCAGGAATGCAAATGATGAGTCAGGTCAGTTTCAGATGAAGTGGGTTACCAGTTAAGACATGGAAGTTGTCAGACTCGTTTAATCAATACCTCATGTGGGAGAGTAAGTAGTCCACCTTTAAGAGGAGTTCCTGCTCACCTCCCATCTACAACAGCTAGATTAATCACCAGCTCTGATATAGACATAGTCTTTACCGGCCTCTCAGCAGTCTCTTCCTTGGCACTTATCCTGTCCCCTGTCCCTCCCCAACACCAAAGCGATGTCCAGTGGCAGCTAAATAATGTAGAAAGTTAAGGCATCCACCATGGCAGATCACAGCTTAACTGTTGGCATGTGTGCCTGTGTGTATGAGTGCTCTTTTGCATACACGCCTACATACATAAATATGTGCAATACTCAATATGGGCTCCATTCCTACTGCAGCAGGGTATCCCTTAACTCCTATCTTTTTTTTTTTTTTAATTATTTATTTCATGAACAGTATATATATTTTGTTGGGGGTTATTGGGGCATGAATAAGCGTGTGTCACGGCCTTTTCACAATCCCTTATGAGCAAATCCCACCCCCAGCCCTGCCTTGCCCCCAGCAGGCCCAGCTCAGAGTTCTCCTGATAGCCATGAAGGGATTTGGGCTGGATGGGCAGACCCTGACTGGGCTGATTGCTTTGAATGGCACTGGCTAAAGCTGCCTTTGAAAGCAGGGGCGTTGATGAGCGCCTTCTCAGAAGAGCCTGTGTAGTCACTGCCTCTGGGAGGGACCCTCACTAATACCCCAGCATAAGATATACAGGAAGAGGCAGGGATCACCAGTCACCCCCAGCCATACACACACACGGATATAGACTTGCACACACTCACTTACTTAGACAACAACAGAAAAGTACTTCCTGTAAACTTTTTGACTTTTGCTTATGTTGTGTACCAGTTGATGGATCTGTAAGTCACCCGTGCTAGATGGTGCAATAACTAATTTTACCCTCCCATAAGTCTGAAGAGTGGAGTTATTCATATTATTGTAGTGCTCACTCAGTTTGATGAACAACATGCCGCACATCTTTTCCTATTTGTGCTGAAGCTTATTTGAGAATGTGCTCTGAGCAGCTTGCAAAGACACAGAGGGAGAATTTTCCAGACGAGTATGTGGGCTTGCTTGTTTTGTTCGCTGTTTCACCTTGTCCTTTCGCACTCATAAAACACCTTGAACATGAGAGAAGACAAATTACAGCTTCAGACGCAGGTGTCCTAGTGCGTTTTTATCTCTCAGCAGGCCCCCAGGGTACGTTACCTGTGTTCCACAGGGCTGGCTGTGACATGGGAGCTGTCACTGTTGGGGGCCCCTGAGGCCTGAGCTGCTGCTCTGAACAGGGTGGCCTTCTCTATTTGATAACCTGTCCCCCGGAGCATGGAGCTATGAACTCAGGATGGGTCCACACCCAGCACCCCTGACCCTTAACTCTAAACCCAGTTACCCCTTGACTTTGCTATCACCTCAGTCATGGGAACAGGCATGTCAACCTTAAGCATCCTTGGTGATTAGCATGAAAACATGTAAGCTATACAGCTTCTTGCACATTATGGTGATTGGTGCAAGTCCAAGCACGAAGACATCAGTGCTTCAGACTACTCGTCTTCAACTTGATCGTATATGTATGGAAAATTCCAAGGTTAGGTTTGTTGATGACAGTAAACTTTGTGTCAGAGTCTGAGAGTTGAGAATACATGTTTTGTCTTCCATGGTAGTCGAATGGCTTCAGGCGAAACAAGCTCATTTGGTGTGAAAGAGAAAGAGAGACAGAAGGGGAAAAAGTAGTAGCAGTAAATTACTGATAAGTGACAGAGAGAGCAGCTTATCGTGTGACAGCATCAGTGTGGAATGAAGGCCTGGTGTGTGTGTGAGAGTTAACCCTTTGACACAAATCATGGTGAGGGTGAAGGTGGGTGAAACACAGATGCACAGATTAACAACCATGGAAAGGAGAGAGGCAGAGGAGGAAATAGGAAAGATGGCAGGAGGGGAGTGGGTGGTGCATATAGCGCGCTTGGCTTTATTTTCAATTGCAGTTTACGATTTTTCATGGTCATGTCTCCCCTGCCTCCTTTTCAAAATAATCGCCTGTCGGTTTTTGCGAGTCTGGCCGCCTTTCATTTTGGAGGTTTGTTTTTGAAAAGGTTGCTATTATAGCCAAATGGTTTCTGTGCTTCTCTAAACACGGCAAGGCATTAGGCCGGGCTCGGGTTTCAGGGCCTGGCTTCTAATGAGAGACCCAATCACACAGAGGGAAAAGACGGATCAGTCCTGCTACACCAGACCCAACCTGTGGTTTACCTCTTGAAACATAACCACACTCCTTCGTTCTCTCTTTTCCCCCTTCTCCTTTTTCTTCCACTGTGTCGTTCCCTCCACCTCCTGTCACGGCTCCTCTCTTGTACAACCAAACTTGATCAAAGTTGACGGTGCAGCTGCACTGTTCCGCACAGATCTGTAAATAAATAGATTAACACCAGGGCCAAAGTCTGGCCTGACAGCCCGCGTGGATTGCATGCGTGGTGCGAGAATACTTAGTTTCATCTCGTGTTGGTAGAGAGATTTTCCTCTTCAGCTGCAGTGACGGTGACTCAGAGCAGTGATGGGCTGCATACCATGTAAATATAGATCGAGTTTTTGTTAGTAGAGCATTTGTACTGTCCACAGCTAGTTATAGCTTGAATGTCAAAGGAGGGAGATACTAACAGTCCTCATAGGTGCACCTTGGGGGGTGTTGCTAGTTATACTGTGGCTGCATAACTCAAACTTTTCAAGGCTCTTGCCTACAGAACATGTGCTTCAGCCCTCATTGAATCATTCTGTGCTGGGATGGGCCTGTCTTCACATTGATCATTATCACCTAGAGTGAGCCTATGTGTGTTTTGATCCGTTTAGAATGTACAACCGTTGGGATGCTGTGGTGCAGTCGTTAAAAAGTCATGATTAATGTCTGCTTACATAAAAACAATGACGCTTATCACTTTGAACATTGAAGGTATTGTCTTTGTTTTTGACTAAATATAGGTCAGAAAGGATTTGCATATCATTGAATTCTGTTTTTTTTCTTTTTTTTTGCACAGCATCTCAACTATTTTGGAGTCCGGATTTTATGAACCTAAACCTAAATTCAGCTTGCCTTGGTTATGAACGCATCCTTAGGTTAACCCTTTACCCTGTAAATGTCCACCCATTCCGTATCATGAAAAAACATGTGCGCAATCTCTTACTCATAGCACGGTAGATAGCAATGGACGTGACTGCATGGAATGGGATAGCACACTATGGCATGGTCCCAAACTTGTGCTAACCCCGTGGCTCCTCCACCAGTGTTCAGTGTTGGACCTTGCCGTTGAGGTTGTCTACTCTGCACCACTGACTTACAAGACCCTGTCAGTGAGTCGGGGGCTTTAACTCCTGTAAAGCCGTAGTGCAAGAGAGGATGGAGAACAGCGCGGACCAACTCCTCTGTCACTGCCAGACACTCTTCCATCTTCTTGCGGTGAGGACTATGATTTATGGAGGAGACTCCATGTTGTAAGAACCTGAGCAGGATCACTCACTTCTGCAGGAAGAGAGGGGAGAGAGCAGTCTCCTCTGTCCCTGGTGCTTCTCTTACACACCTATCTTAGCTCTTCTTATTTCAATTTCTGTTTATAGTTTTGACGGATTATAAAAAAGCAATGCCGGGTGGATACCTTCTCCCCCCCCCCCCCCTGTTCTTTTTCTCCTTTTTAAAATTTTTTTTTCAAAGTGAGTGATTGTTAAACAGTTTATGTATTCTCTTTCTGCCTGTGTGTTTATTGGAGGTAGTGAATTAGGTTTGAAACCATCACCGGAGGTTGTGTTTGAAACTTGAAAGGAAGCCCCCATAGCACAGACCCCCCCCCTCCCTCTCTCTCTCATCCCCCCCATCCTCTCTCACTCACTCTCTCCCTCTCTCTCTCTCTCGCTGTCTCTCTCTCTCTCTCTCACACACGAGCTCGCACTCTCTCAGCGTTAGCATAGTTGTCACACTGTGGCGCCGCTATCTGCACATTATTAGTTATTACTTTATCGGCTCCCAAAGCTGTCAGAAGACACCCTCCTGGAATATACAGCAGGCATAAGCCATCAGTCCTCATTACGACAGACCCGTGTGCAATTTACACCCAGCTGCCGCTCACACACCCATGACAACATGCTAATGTGTATGTGTTTTTGTGTGTGTGTGTGTGCGCATACTTCTATGCAGATGACAGGGCTGCACACATGTGATATGAGCACACCTTTGAGGGAATGCACTCACATGTATGAATGGGGCAGGGCTAATGTGCAACATGATAAAAGCATCCAGCGAGGCCTTTATGTATGCGTTTGAAGAGAGCTAAGGCTTATGTTTTTTCATGCTCGGCGCTGCTGCTCCAAGCCACCAGGAGGCAGGGACAACATTTGAAAGCTGCCGCTCAGGACAGCTCAAGTCCTGTTCAACACACAGGTGTGCGGTAAAACCCCCGGAGGCACCTGGGACAGAACAGGGCTCAGCAAGTCAGACTGGGTGAGTTACTGCATATCCCAGAGATAGAGATCAACACAAACCTCACATCACCTGAAAAAAGAACCACTTGTGTGTGTGTGTGTGTGTGTGTGTGTGTGTGGAAAGTGGTGGGAGGGATTGTAAAAAATAAAAAAAGAATTGTATCAACATAATGAATTATGTTATGATTCAGTCCTCCCATATTTTGCCCGAGGTGGCTGTCATGAACAGATGTACAAGTCAGATTCTCATCATTACTGTTAGCGTTGGAGTATGAAGATTGTGCAAATCAGACCTCCTGCACCGACATGCCGTCGGATGCTTATTACCCAGTCCTGTTGCCAGTGACTAACTTCTCCACTGTTTGATCTAGCAAAGTGGCCACATTAGCACTGACTAATTCCCTTGGCTGTGGGTTTGGAAACAGCACACGTTCTTGAGGCCTGCTGTCACACTGTGATTGTAAGAGTTGAGTTAAGTCTTTGTATTTGACCCCTCCTTTACACATTGTTTTCTTAAGAGGCATCACCCGGGAACATTTATTTACCAATCCGTCAATCACAGGACTGGCACCGGGGTTTGAAATGGGTGAGCATTATCTGCATTGACGAATAATCTTCCTTGTAGTTTCATGATTGATCAATTATTTAATCTATACAGTGTCAAAACATTTAGAAAACTACCTTTCACAATGTCCAAACCCAAAGACCTTCATTTACTTTCACAAATGACAAAGAAAAACAGCAAATCTTTATAGTTGAGAGGCTTAAACCAGAAAATGTTTGACATTTTTGGTGGAAAAAATTGTTGTTTGACCATCAACATGGTGTCATACATGCACAGGAGAGAGGAGTTAGTGCGTTTTTGTGTACTTAATAGTGGCCATTTCCGCAAATAGATATGTTCATGACTCATATTTGATGTAATATTCTGTATTTAGTGAGTAGTTTCACTTTCACTAGATGTTAATGCAGCGATACATCATTTTGCTTTTCTTCTTTCTTCAGCCATTATTGTACGCTTCATTTCTAGAGAATGTGTGCTGTGCAGCACAGTTTGTACAGTTTTTCATAAGGCTTTTTTTGTGAAGCTTTTCTCATAATTTCATGGAGGACACACTCTTAAGAAGGTCATGAATAGCAGCATTGCAGCGTACAAGTCTTTGAAGCAGCAGCGTCTCCAATTCAGTTACTGCACGAGAGACATGTCCCTATTTGTCTACTCCTGCATTATCAAGACGACGCAGGAGTGTGGATGGCCAGCAGCAACAGGAAGGATTTGCTAAGTTGCTCTTGGATAGCTGAGCCTCCATCTCACATAATGCTAAACACAATTATGCAAACTTTTTTTTTTCTTTCCCCCAATGAGAACAAGGCGAAATAATGGCTTTAATATATGCCCTTACCTCCAGCAAGTGTTTTGTATGCAAATGAGGTGGGGTTTCAGGGACGGAGAGGCGGAGTGTCTCTTGCATCCATCTTTTGTTGCCAGGCGGATTAAGGGAGATCTGTTATGGTTTGTTAACATGAGGGCTTTTGATTCGGATTGAAACGAAACCATGTGTAGAATTAGATTAAAGACAATGTGTGGTGAGTGACGGCTCAGGCATGTGCTGGACTTCACCCGCCCGTACGCCAGCGCTCGCCACTGTGGTCCCATTGTTTGGCCCGAGCTTCTGTTGTGAAGTGGGTTTTTGTCCTGTTTTTGTTCCGTAATGGACTATAATAACTTATATAAATCACATTGACTGAGCTGGAGCTCCACGGTTTGGGCTTGGCATTGATGGAAGGCCTGGTTTCTCCAGAGGACCGGCGAGCAGAAAGTCTTGTGTATGCTGAGGGAAAGTTTGAAAGTCAGCGGGCTTTAGGTTTTGACAGTGTTGTTTTGTTGCGAAGGGAGTCAGCCTGAGGTTTTCTTCTGGGGAGGAAGGTCAAATAAAGCGAGAGGAAAGCTTTGATAGTTATCTACAAACAGTGTGTTATACCAGGACAGGTGAAGATATGAAAAATATAAAAGGCAGCCGAATTTGTGTGAATTTCTTCCCGTCTCGTTGCCTTGCCTGAAGGGCTTTATTTTGATATCAAAAGAGAAAATGAGAAAAATAATGCTGGATTACAAAATCAGGCTGTTCTCATTAAAAAGGGCACACAGACATCAACAAAGGGAGAGAACATAAATAATGTCTTCTTGGAAATTCAAGCGGGAACGAGTGTGTTTTTCTGATCTTACGTGATGGTGTGTGTTTGTGATAATGTGCTCGGATGATGAATTAAGGAATCAGGAATTAGTGAGAGCACTCACTGTGTTCATTACCAGCCAGTGATGTTTTGTCAATAGCAGGACTCACATCGTCTTGTAAGCTTTGGGCTGTGCATTTAGTTACACTGCAGGGAATTGTCCGTAACCCTGTTTTACATTGAAAATAGCCCAGAGGAAAAGGGGTAAGAGGAGCGAGAGGAGGGGGGCGCAGAGAGTAACCACTGATTAATTATGCACATCCCTGATTGTGACATGCTATCTGCTGCTATTAATGGGCAAGGATAATCACTCTGGATTGTAATTTCAGCCCGCGACTTCAGAAGTGCACTGTGTCCAACATCAATCTTCATACGAAACCCGGCAATTTGCGAAAGGGAACTTCATCTGCGACTGTTGTTGAGTCTCCAACTCGGCTCTTTTTTTTTTTTTTAAAGAAGAGTAGTGAAGTGTTGAGGAGAAGTGGGGGGCAGAGAGGGTTGTTTAAAAAAAAAACAAAAAAAAAACGGTGTCAGCCATAGACAGGCAAGTTAGAACAGGAAGCCGTGATATTACTGTACACTGCTTGAGGTTATGAAAAATAATTAGAGATCTGTGTGGAAGGGGGGAAAAAATGTGTTTTGAGGTGGCATATGAAAGTTTTTTTTCGCAGCTTTTCATAGTTTGAACTTTTAATTCAGCTCTAAATGAGTGCCATTATTCTCACTCACGTGGCGTTATTGTGGAGGGAAATATATACGAGAGCTCAGGAAAAAAAAAAATATCGCATTAATGTGTTAAATATGACTTAATGAGAAAATAGCGCTCACCAGTGGATTTTGTTTTTAGGCATCACCGAAATTGCCACAGAGCCAGTTCAAGGTAGAGTATTTGCCATGAAATGTGTGTCTCTAAATGTAAATGCCTGTTTTATGTCATGTGCGTAATAACTCTCCCTATTAGAGGGAAAATATAAAGAAGATAAATGGACAGTTTATTCCCCTTTTTATCCAATTTCAGCACATTTTTTTCATTACAAACTCAAACCTTATAAAAAAATAACAAAGTGAAATTGAGCCCAGCTTCTCAGCTTTTTTTTTTTTTCTTTTGCCTTCTCCAAAAGCTTCACTGGCAGTTTGTCTAAAAGCCGAAATGAAACGAAGAATGTAATTAGAGGGAAGGGAAACTTTTAAGGGGGAATTTCTGAACGCCGGGCAATCAGAGCCTTAAAAGCAGCTTTTTGGTCCCCCATCAGAGAGTCTCCTGCCCAGCCACAGACAGTACACAGAATGTAACGGGCCCCCTTTCCACAGAGACGCACAGCGACTTACTGTTTTTTATTCCACCTTCTATGAATGTGCTTTGCTGCTGTCACACCTCCCTTACTTTAACCTCACTGTGTGGCTTCCAGATCCAAGAGGAAACCACAATACACGGGCTTTCTCCTGCTGGGAAAGACAGGAAGGGGAGCTTTGGCGGTAAGGGGGTTTTGGGTGGTGGGTGATGGCACAAAAGTAAAGAGATGAGGGGGAAAAAAAAAAAAGTCGAGGGAAGACCAGGTGTGAGAAATGGGGGGACTGGGTGTGAGAATTGCATGAAAAATAGCATGAAAAAGTCTGTCCTTTGGTTCTCTCAGGCCCACTGGCGAGGCTAAACAAACAGCCAATGCATCGGAGAGACACATTAACTGTAACTGCCCTTGATCTGGCAGTGTTTAGAGTGCTGTCGGCATGGCTAATAAACACTTCATTTAGTTTTAATGGTGCCGGCGCCTCTCCGCAGCCTTCAAAAGTACCCTTTATTTGGGTCATTTACGGCTCTTCCTCGAGGAGCACCCGAGGGACGGCAGATCCAGTCCACATCTCTGTCTGCTGGAGCACTCCAGGCCTGGGGAAAATTAATAGGGCTATCTGGGAAAAATAAATAAATGATGGGCTTTACCCCTGCCAAACAGCCCTGAGAGCTTATTAAGGCAAAGTGAAGGGAGATGGGGCAGCAGAAAAAGAGATATTAATATGAATTTTGCACCTTTTAATGTCGGGCTCGGCCTTTTCTTTTCTCAGTTTCATCCTTTCTCCTTTTTTCCCCCCCTTTCATTCCCTTTCCTCGTGCATGCTCTCCTATCTTCTTCTTGCTTTGCCTCTGTGTTCCTCCTCTACAGTAATTGTAAACACAGCAATTATGGATTGTGTGAGACTTAATTATAGCTTGTGCAGAGCCCTGGGGGAGCTTTGGCGGAATGCTGCGGCTGATAAAAACGCCAGCTCATCAGCACCCCTCCAATGGTGGCGAGCCCCAGCGAGAGTGGACCAAAGGGAAACGTTCCCCCAGGGCCCTCCCAGCCGAAGGACCAATTAGTATTAGGCGGGAATTAATCTTAACGGGACACAGCCACTCAAACAGGTCCTCCCAAGGTGAGGAGGAATTAATGTGGTTGCCTTATTGGTTATTGCTGCTGTTGTCTTTTAGGTCGCTTCCCGCTCGGGCTTAGGCGTCTCGATAGACCAGATCGTCCTGTGGTTGACATGTGTTCTTCTGCACGCCGCATCGAGACATGAGTTGGTGGAGGCTACTGGATTTTTAAAAAAAAGAACTAATCGAATCAGAGGAGAAAATGTGGCATCTAATTTTATTTATTTATTTATTTATTTATGCTGCGGCTCCGTTTGTCCTTCTCTGGAATGGCTTTACAAATCAGAGAGAGGAGGGGATAAGAATTTAAGACAGCCGCCTATAAATTCTAGAAACTGCTTCTTGTATTTAGACATTCAAAGCTCAGCTCTTTTGTCAGATCTCATCAGGAGGGGGCTCATATAGTGATCCATGCCCAGTTTGAGTATTGATTTCTGGGGAGCATGGCTCCATTAAGGTCCTGCCCGGGGGTGTGGAGGGGTCAGCAGGGGAAGTTGCGGGCTGCTGTGACCCCAGCTGCAGTTTACAATCGATTAACTCTGACTGGGAAGGGAGAAAGTCCTGGGGAAGTAAGCACAGGGCCCCACACGCGATTAGGCTACATTAGCCCTCTGGTCAGAGCTGTTCCAGAGGTTGCAGTAAGTTAATTAGCACTTTCTTATGATATCAGTGATGACAGGGGTGAAGCAGCAAGCATTGATTCGGCTTTACTCCATTTCAGCCTTGGAGACCGACCAGCAAAGCGCCGGATACTCCCAAACTCCCTCCGTCTAATCGAGCACCACGTGCGCGTCACTACCTGGAAACGATTAGTAAGCAATAACCCGTCACGACCGCTAATATGCAAACTAACCGTAAGTGTTGTTACTGATATTTAAAGCTCTGTGAAGGGCTTGGAAAATCCATGCAGATTGGATAGAGAGGGCCGCCTCCAGTATCGAGGGCCTTCCTGTTCTATTTTGTAATGCTTTCCTCTTGGATTCATGGATCATGGATTTGCATTTATGGCTTTTGACAGTTTCAAAGAGTTTGACAAAGGGGGAGGTTGCTCTTTTATGATACCTTACATACAATCTGGTTTGACACATAAGGCTTGAGATGGAGGCTTCCACCTTATGATAAGTGTGTTTCTGCCTGTGACTGCTCATTGTCTGGTCCCCCCCCCCCAACCTTCCTCAAGAGAAAACACAAGAAGCCGGCACTAATTTCTTATTTTGGCAATTAAAGTGTAAAGGTGTCAGGAGCTGATCGTCTTTGTCTCCTCAGCTTACAGTATAACGAACATCTCCCCGTCTCGTCATGTCTCTCCAGTAATCCCTTTGTTGTTCGCCTGCCATTTTCTTTCTTCTGCCTCCCGCTCTGTTCTTGTCATTCTTCTTTGCTGCTCCATCTTTCTCTCTCTCTCTCTCTTGTGCTACATCCTCTCCTGGTCTCACAGTACTCCCTTTGTTAAATGAAAGGTTTGCCAATAGATCGCTCACACCCTTTGTTCTTCCTCCTTTACAGTGCGCTGCTCTCAATATTGTTTGTTTTACCAGCAGCTAAACTGCATTACACCTTCTTTTTTCTCTTTGTCTGTATCGCTCCATCTCCGCCTGTCTGTTTTTTGCTCGGGGCCCAGCCAGGCGAGTGAACAGCGACAGATGAAGCACCTTGTCTGTCAGCAATGTTGGAGGGAATTAATCACAATTCAGTAAGTGCTCTGATGAGGATTCAGAGATGCTTGTTATAGATAGAGCCATCAGGTGTGTCTGATCCGTCATGCGCTGACAGCAGCCTCGGGCGGGACACTGAGCCAGGTATTAAGGCCTGTTTGGAGACCAGTCCTGCCCTCGGGTGCTAGTGGTCATAAGTGCACAGGACTTAAAATTAATACCCAGCAACCTGCCAAATGTGGGTTAAAATTAATTGTGGAGGGGTAGCGTTGTCAGGCGTCCGGCTGAGCAAGAACAGGCCGAATCTGATTGAAAAAAGTGTCGAAGCCCACCTGCTGCTTATTTACACTTGCAATGCACTATTCTTGCTAGAGTTGTGGAAAGTGGAAACCATGCGTTAGAAAACGTGCTTCCCGGTGATCTGCTTTGACAGTTAAATTTATGTTTTTGCACATATTGCAAATTAGCTCATCATTGGCACCGTTTGCCATCAGCTACTTTCTTATTTGGTCCAGTGGATGTGTACATTTTGAAAAGCATTGTATGTCTCCATCTACCAGTGGGCCATGATGGTAAGATCAGACATAATTATATGTTTATCCCATGACAGGACAGACTGTGTGTTCTCTGCAAGTAGGTGGAAACAATTGTTCATGTACTGGTATTTATTTATTTATTTTTAGCTCCACCAAAGAGGTTATGTTGTTCAGCCTTTGTTTTGGTTGGTTGGTCAGTACTCAAAAACCCCTGAATGGATTTCCACTAAACTTGGATGTAGGACGAGTCTTAGCCTCAAGTGACCCCATTGACTTTTGGTGTGGATCTGACTAAAGGGACAAATCCAGGAACATTTTTTGTTAATTTATCAGGGAATAATGCATGATTATTAATGAAAAAAATAAATGTGTGTAGGTGGCTGGTATCAATGAATGAGTACAATCTAATGGGGACTGTGTGGCCTTGGCAGAGGTATTCGCTCTACTGAGTACCATTCTAGTTTTGTCAATACAATCTGAATTTGTTGGTGAGTAAAACTTGGCCAGTGACTTCACTTTGTGAAGTAAGATCACTATTAATGATGTCATAGTACGTTGCCAGTGAGAAGACAGACAGACACTGAACAGTTGAACTCCTCTGCATGTTAGCGGCTACACGCAGCCATGTCTTCACATGCCAGGGGAGTGCCTCTTTTCTCCTTCTGAGAGCCAAAGTGTGTGTTATGGCTTTGTGACAAATCTCCGACATGACACAATAATCAGATAAGAGCTCAACCCTCGGGCCAGAGAGGACCGCTTGGGACAAAAGAACAGGTTGAAAAATAATAAATATCTCTAAAATGTTACAAATTATAACTGCTCTGCTATTGAGGGAGTCTACGTGATGTGCTCTTTGTGTCTGCGCCCAGTTGCACATTCCTCAGGGTAATTTACAACATCGCTCCGAGCAGCTTGTTTAATTTCAGAGCCCAAATGAAAGCGTTTGCGGCTTATTGGCATATTTTTCTTGTTAAGCAATGTTTAAGGTAGAGATAGACACGGCGGTAATTGCAGGTTTGACTGAGAGTAGGAGTTGAGTTAGCAGACATCAGCACTCCCCCCTGCCTTGGGAAGAAAATGAGAATAAAAAGATAATGTTGCAGATAAAGCATGAGAGTGGTATGTCATCCACTTAACTCCCTCACCGTTCGGGGGGGGGGGGGGGGTTCGCGCGTGGATCTTTTTTGGCGAAGATGCAAAGTAGTTTCGAAGTACGACGGGAAACATTTGAGCAGAAAATAAACAAGAAAGCAAAGAAAAAGTAACTGGGACAGAAATTAAGAATGAGGACACATTGGCCTGTAATAGCGGTAGAATAACAAACACAAGCCAAAATTAGTCTCTCACAATAAACTGACAGGGGTATAAAAACAAGCCCGCATACATGATGTGAGATTATAATGAGGCATTGATTGTTTGTCCTCAATTTCCATTTCAGTTCCTTCTCAAATTGAAGGCAGACACTTGTAAACAGCCGTACCTATGTCTTTGCTGTTCTCATTAGCTTTTCTTTTTATTTCCCCCCCACACGTTATTGAGCTGGAGGACCTAGATGAGAGGGCCCGTGTCACTTCCTGTTTGCGAGAGCGCTTCCTGTTTTTCCTGACCATGTTCTTGGTCGTCTGTTCCCGGGGCTGGTGTTTATCGCCTGGTTTGCAACCATCTGAATGTTGCAGCCGGGGTCCCTCCGGGATGTTTGTTTGTGCTGTCTTTTATTATGCCATTTTTTTTTAACTGCCATTGTGGCAAGACAGGAATGTGCCATTGCTCGCTGTTGGCTGCTGGAGTGAGAAAGCCCAATTACCATGGGTCCCAGTGCCTGGTTGTAGTTGTACAGTAGACTGGGTTGTGTGTGTGTGTGTGTGTGTGTGTGAGTGAGTGTTGGGGTTGTTCTGGTGAGCAGCTGTCCCAGGCCCCACTGGCAGTGATGGCAGGGGATGGTTACGGTTGCAGCGGTGACAGCGAGGAGGAGGAGGAAGAAGAAGAAGCAGACAGGCTTATAAGGGACTCCTCATGTGCTGTGTGCTGCCACCTTGGTTCTGCTCAGCAGCTCCCTGTCTGTCTCCCCACCACTTTTAACTGCTGTCTGATGTTGTAAAAACCTCATACGTGACGTCGCGACTGAAGTCATGTGCGCTGCTCCCAGTTTACACAGTATGTGTGGCCAATTAGAGCTGGGGTTACGAGGCTGATGTATGGATTATAGTCTATTATTCCTTCTTCCCTAATGTCGACCATTAACTGCTGTGTCATTAGTTACTTTACCAACTGTGGTGGCACAGGAAGGCACACAGTCTGTCATACACGTTTCCCTGTGGGTACGTGGCATGGGACACAGGAATGTGCCTGCAAAATGTTGACAGCATTGTGGGGAATTTTAGTAGAGTAAACCAGGAACCGCATTATATGGTTGCCATCTAATTAAAAGAAAATGGCAACTACATTAATTTAACTTTAAAATTGGCTTCTCGCAACATTTAATGGTTTGTGTTAGGATAAACAGTGTTTTTTTCCCAATAATAAATAAACAAACACATAGAAGAAACGAGAAAAAACTTGCTATAGAGGTCCAACGCTTTTCTCGAGGAAAATTAATTTAGACAGTTTGGATTCTCATCACAACTTATTTCATAGTAATTCCGCTTAGGTGCTGCCCAGAATGGCATGGGTGCTGCACCGCAGGCCGGGCTCACACTCAACACAGGAGTTTTAAAACCCAAACTGCTTTTGAAAGCATGTTGCATCACGCACACAAAGAGAATCTTCACAGATATTCTGCAAATGTTTTCAAGATTTGAAAATAATGGCACATCACTCACTACAGGGTGTTATCAGTGCCAGAGCGATCAATGCACCCCTCCTCGTGATCCAATCTATTTTGCAGTGAGGAAAAACTAAAGCAGAAGCAATGAGTCTGGATGAGAAACTCTTTAGGGAGATGCGGTCCACATGGGTTGTCTGTTCTTCAGTGAGATTTGGTGGTGAGATTTTAATTTTCATGTTAAATATGTGTCAACAGTAGTATGCTAGCTATCATTAGCATCAGGGGCTAAAATGTTTAGCAGCACTTTACCTTTCTCATTTGAAAATGTCCTTACTGACATAATCATTCATTTTTTAAACCCTAGATATCTAACACGTTTGATATCTTGATATCTTAGAGGTTTAAGACGGGATCTGTAAACCCCATCACATAACCAGATAAACTGGACCTGACTTCAGTGTAGACAAAGCTCCCAGTTGTCTCCTCTGATTTAGGGGTGAATCAGGGTTAAATCAGTCCAAAGCTACAGTTGTGTGATCCAGGCATAAGCCTTAGAATTGTAGAAAAAAAATCCTAATAAAGTCATGAAATGTGCGCAAGATTGTTCAAAACCTCAATTTAATAAGAGACACAAACATTTGAATTGTGGGTTTTGCTGGTGTTGCAGCTGCAGCGTACACAATATCCTGCGCCTGTGTTGTGGCACTGTGGGCAGTGTTGTGTGTGACACAGCATTGACTTGCTGTCTGTCTGCCTCATATCCAGTGTGGCGGCGTAGTGAGCGGTGTCTAATGGAGCCTCTGATGAATAATGAGTCCATACACTGGTAATGTTCTGTGCCGAGTAACGGCTGCATTGGTTTCTGTCCTGTTAACTCCGCTGGTGTAAGATTGATTGTGGTGTGCTCCGCAGTCATACAAAGACACTTCATTGCTTGGCAATGAAAATAAAGCTTCTCCCGCTGAAATGAAGAGCAATGGCAGTGGGGCAACAGAGGCAGACCAGCGCCAGACCCAGAGACAACCACAGCACCAGCAACACGAGTGAGTGACTGAGTGACACGCCATGAAATAGGCAGTGCTCCAAAAAGACTTATTTGTTTACACATCGCTTTCGGCTAATTGAGGTGTGGCAGAGTTTGTTATTTTTGCCTCAGTTGAGATGAACCTTAGTTGCCCCGATTAGGCCTCTCACTGTACTTCAAGATCCTCCACCAAGGCTCTCCTTCAAATTACACTTGACACTGTGAAGAAACATCTAATAGAAGTGTGTAATGGGCTCTGATGACAAACTACACGGTTGGAAGACCATGTAATCTCCCCGCAATTAATTAAAGTGCGTTCTGTGTGTGTGTGTGTGTGTGTGTGTTAGCAGTTTTTTTTTCCTTTACTCCCTTTCTCTCACGCCCAGCCTAACCAGATGCCACCAAATAACTGAAATAACATTGCCTGTCAACAGTAAAAAATGAAGACCCATACCCTAACAAAGAAAGGTACTTAGAGCTGGCAGAGGGAGGCAGATGCAGGGTTATTTATGCTCCAGTGCTTCTTCGTGTCCCGGTAAGGGTCCTCCACAGCTCAACATCTGTACCTCCACCCGCCTAATTACCCACAACACCCCTGCCCAACCGCTTCCTAGTCTGTCACCACCTCAAAGCTCGCTGGAGAGGAGCAGGGAGAAAGGGGAAGGTGAGAAAAATGTTCCCTCTTGCCGGTTTTCATCGTACGGTTTCACCATACAGCGATGTATTTTCTCACAGTTTTTCCGCCTCAGAGATGACGAGTCACAATGTTTGGCGGTGCTACCCGTCACAAAGTAAAGATTTTCCATATGTTCCAAAGTGTTTTCACGTGGCAGCTCTATCACTTGTTATTTTCTTAAAACATTTTATATTAAAGGAGATGCTCATTCGCTCCTGTTTACGCTCCCTTTGCCCTCCTTTCGCGTTGTTCTCACGCTTAACTTTTGTTATTTATCCGTTTATTTATTTCCCGGCCAAGTATCGATTCGAAGACAGAGAACAATTATGCCCATTTTGGGGATAATTCCCCTGTCTTCACTTATTTTTATAAGTAAATGAGAAATTTGCCATGCTCTATGTAAGTTTTGATGGGAGATATCAGTTTGGAGTTGCTTGTGCCATTGATTTGATTAAAGGCATTACGCATTGTCTAATGAGTTTTACACATGGCTGAGTGGTGAATAATCACCCAGTGATTTCTGACCCAGAACTCTTCTTCACACCCCCTCCTCCTCTCATTTTTCTCACTTTCTCCCCTTCTCACTCTCTCAGAGGAGAGGACCAGACACCCGGTAGCTCACAGAAGAGGTAACGGAAATCAATTGAGACCGTGATTTGAAGAGTTTTTTTTTTTTTTTTCTCCCTCTTTTCTTCTCTCCGCTCTCAAGTCAAATTGATTCCTTTGCTTGTTTTGCTTTAATAATCATTTTAGGTAAAGTGTTTGGTAAATGTGTCGAGAATGAATATGAATATAAGGTGTCGAGCCTCTTTGCATGAGAGCAGTTTTGAAAACTATAAATTTCACCCGCCCTCAAATTGTCTGGCAATTAAAGCGTATTGTGTATAATAAGCGGTGTCTCTATTGGGTGTTTAGCTTTATCGAGCCTGTCTGGAGATGGAACTCATACCTGCTGCTCTGTGAATTGCAGCACATAAAAGATGGACTGAATATGTTCCCGGGGAATATTGCCCTCTCCAAAAGACCAATCCGTCTTGCTTAGGGAGGCAATCTTAGGTGCGGTAGATAAACTAATATTTGTGTATAACCTCAGTCAGACAATACAAATGATCGGATGATTTTTCATCTCCTTATGCATACAGGGAAATATGAAAAATTGAGGTTTAGGAATATTTGCAGGGTCTGCGAGGCGGCTGGCTGGGCCCGCTGAGTGCCCTGGGCCACGCTCCTCACCAACGACTGCCGAGTGAAGAGTGATGAGAATATTATACCCGTCTGTTTCCCGTCACTCCCCATCCTCCCCTCCCACCTTCTTCATTCTCGCCTCTCACCACACTAATTCGTATGGCCACAAGATGGAGAGAGAGGCAGCGGGCGAGGTGAAATGACAGAGGGAGCAGTGCGCGGGCTGCCCCTCCGGATTGCCGTCTTTGACTTTCGCCGTCTGCCCGCCACCCATGATTGACAATCACGCTGACATAATTCTCCCAGCCCCGCTCGCTCCTCTTTATTGTCCCTCCCACCCTAAACCAACACCCTGGCCACCGCTGCCAACCACTGACACACACCCACACACTCTTCATTATCTGGCTTGTCTCTCACACTGCGGGAAAAAAAAAAAAAAACTTGTATTGGGTTCATCTGCTGATGTTTTGCAGCCCAACTACTCATCAAATTGGGGAGTTTGTCATCCTCGAGATTCAAGTTCTTGGTTCAAGATGTTGAGAAAACTACAATGCAATTTTTTTCGAAGATGACATCAGTGATCTTGAAGGACCAGTGTGTAGCATGTAGTGGCATCTAGTGTGAGGTTGCAGCTTGCAACCAACTGAACACCCCTCATGTCACCTTGCCATACTATGGATGCTAAAAACATGCAAAGCTAGTGTTTGGTTTCTTTGCTGTGGGCTGCTGTTAAAACATGGTGATGCAACATTTCAGACTTTGTAGAAGAGGATATAAAAGGTTAATTCGCAGATTAAGATTGATAATACAACGATTATTTGAGATGATATTCCATTTCCTCCCCTAAACACTTGACCTTTAAATCAAATAATCCACAAAATGAACTTTGTATTGTAGAGTATGTATAAGATACAAGTATCTTTAACAACAAGTCCTTTTTTTTGTATAATAAGCAGCTCTTGAGAGCATGACACGATATGTGTTCCACCAGCATCAGTCATGAAAAGGGCATGTTTCCCTATAAGACAGAGTGCATTCGGCTCCCATCGAATAAAACAGCCCGTTGCCCCTCTCTGTCCTTCTTCCTTGCCTTAAAAAAAAAGAAAGAAAAAAAAGAAAAACTGCTGAATCCCACAGAATCCAGCCGTCAAATGCAATTCCCCTCACCAACACCCCCCTGACATGGAGATGGTGACATTTACCCCCACGCTCCACTCTCCTCCTCCTCAGGTTTGGGAGTTTTTTATTTTTAGTTTATTGCGTCGCCTCACGCCAAAGCCTCCATGTTTTCCCTTGAAAACCTTTCTGTTTGCTCTCTATATTTCTGCATTATCTCCCTTTGCCCTCTGCTTTTCAATATGTCTATTTTCCTCCCCCTTTTGATTTCATTTTCTCCCACCCTCCCTTCCTTTGCATCTCCCGCTGTACTCTTCTCCCTTTATTTTAGCTTCACTACGGTGAAGGACCCCCACCCTCCTCCTCCCCTGTTCGTGATAAATCAGGGGTCTGAGCAGCGGCACTCGGTCAGAGGCATCAGTCGCGAGGCTGATGAGATAAGCGGCGCTCATCTCCCGGCCCTGTATGGAGATTTATTGGGCTGGGATAAGCAACAAGCTAGCCATCACTCTCAGCCAAATAGACTCCCCGCCTGCATGTGTTTATTCTTATTGCACTGCCACGACCACTGCCGCTGTCAGGGGTGGAGTAGCCCCCGGAGGCCTGCTCCGTGGTAGAGGAAGCCTAGCCCTGCTCTCTGGATCATTACCTTCTATTAGATCAAGAAAACAAGCCTCCACATTGGGGCTCTGAGTGACACTGATGGCCCAATTTCTCTCTATCTCTGAGGACCACATAGGCATATATAAAATAAGGTTATTGTTTATATTGGCTCCTCACATCCGGGTGTCACCGCTGTAGTCTTCCTTTTTCATACATTTGCAAGCCCTCCTTTTGGCGCATTGCACATAGAAGAAAATTCCTAATTATTCATGTGCTTGTCTCAGTGAAACATGTATTTCAGTGGCAGGGTCAGATGTTTGGGGGCGTTCAAGGGGTTCAAGTATGTTCTAACTGGATGTGCGTACAATGAAGGTATGATCTTTGAGTTTTGGGACAGTTCTGTACTAAACAGCGTGCCCTGTTTACTGCAGCTCTCCACAACTGTCCCATAAGTTAACTTAGCTTTTCAAAGGAGAACATAATCTTCCTCTTATTAAAAGTAGAATTTGTATGCAAATAAATGCACCGGTGTTCAATTAGTACTAATCTTACTTATAGTAGCTTAAGGTGGCTAATGCTACCTAATATTTATGTATAAGTGACAATACTGTTGCTAGTCACTGACTTTATGACTCTTCTCTTCCTGTACTATTGTTACACAGTGATTTTGTGCATGACAAATGAACATCACCATCGTTCTGTCACAAAAACATACCGTACCTCACAAGCAGGCCTGGGGAGTGGTTGAATGCACGTAAAAGGACTTGATAGTAAGAAAACAAAAAAGGGGAATAGTATTCCGTTAAAATGAAAGAAACAAAGATTACAGATAAATTCACTGAAAAAGAGGATACTAACAGGATTACAATTTAGAATTAAAGAGTGTTATACTAGTCACTATGCACATGTGCATACATTAAACACTTGAATTGTTGTAAAATGAAACTAAATATGCAAGAGTGTGTTCTAATGAAATATACATTAATATTTATATTCTCTCCTCATAATTTGCATGTTTTTGGTATTGAAGTAATCCACAAGTATTGGAAAGCATTGAAGTTACACTACTTTCATACTGCAATTCTTGGATTACGTCACTGACTCGTATTTTGTGACTGTATCTGAACACAACCAACCCTGCTTACCAGAGACATGTTTGTGCTTTCCCACTCCTAGCAGCCAAACTGCAGATGATGTCACATCTCAAAAGTAATTGCTGCTTACAAATTGCAGACAAATTTGTGCAGTGCCCTCGCCTGCTCTCGCACAGGTGGTGAATTTGCTTTGATGAAAGAAAAAGAACAGGACAGGTGATCGTCTCTTGTTGCAAATTCAGGATTGCATACTGAGAATAATGAGTGAAATAGGTCTCAGTTCACCTAACGGTGTCTTTAAGGCAAAAATGAAAGTAATTAAAAGCCATTATCCTGTAAATGCCACATGTTACCGCAATGGCCGCTGTTCAGCTGGAGCTACATTGTCTCACTCTGGCTCTTCTTCTCCAGCTGCTGATGACAGCATTAATTTCAGGCGAGCAGCAGTCTAACACATTAACTGTTGCCCGGCTGGTGTCAGAGTGCTGCAGGGCCAGGATGTGCACGTCCAGCACCCACCTCTTCCCTCCACTACCCCCTCCCCAGTGCCACAAAAACACACTCCACTCACCCAACAAGTTCTCCACAAATTGCTTTTACCCTCCTCACCCTGTGAGTGTACACGCACCCGCACACACAAACTTAGGCCTGGGCAGGGTAGCGAGGGTTCGTTTTTCAGCACTCAGGTTATATTTAATCATGGCTGGTGGATGAGGAGGCTTTTCTCTTTATGAAAGGTATTAGAGCAGCACTGTGTTTTCACTCAGCTTTACACTCTGCCCCCATGCTTTTCTTCTCCTGACCTCTGTTACCATGTGCCAGGGAGGAATTTGATAAAGTGACACCGGGCCTCCCGCTATCTCTTCCCCTCTCTCCATCTCCCATCTCTGTCTCGGATTCTAATAGTGCGTCTGGCAGGTCTGGACTACCTCTCATCTCATCAGCGGGGTCACACCTTTGGGCTGCCCTCGCTCACTCTCCCTCAGCACTTGCCTTGTCATTTATTTTGCTGCCGAAATGGCAAGCGAACCGGCAGGTCTGATTCAATCTCCTACATCCTTAGGCTGATGTACCGGACAGGGCCATCGCGCTCACGGGGGCGAAGAGGGGGCAGGGTTGTACAGCGGGAACATTGGGCCCCCTTGTCTTGCAACTTCCTGCTCCCCGCTCATCCTTTGCTCCTACCTCATTGAAGCGAAACCTTCGGGGAGGACTTCCTTGCGCCATGCATTGTTAAAACACACTTTCGTTAGCCGAGGAATCGCACTCTGACAGAATACTCTATCATTTGACTTTCCCTCTGCATCCTTATGTGACTCAGCCCGACCCTAGTTGATCTGTACTACTTCTACTTAAGGGCCCCATTCTCTTTGATCTAACTAAAGTTACAGAGGAAAGTGAGAAGCATTGGGAAAGCTCCAGCAGGGGGGTTTACATGCTCTTTCAACACTTTGAGAAGCAGGGGATGCTCTCCATTCTGCTTCATGTTGCACCCGGGGATTCTCCCCACTTCACTAGCATGCATCAGCAGACACTTGGTCATTAGGTAGATTGACAGTGATTGTCTGGCCTGCAGAACTGAGGCAGTCTCTGCTCGCCTCAGATGCCTGCTTTGAAATGCACACATATAGATTTTGTGTGGGTGAACAGAATTAACAGAAAACGTTACAAGCGAAGGTAATCGATAATGGTGTGAAAGATGCGGCGGACAGTGTGGAAATCACATTTTGGACAGGCTGCTACTCCATAATTGATTGGTTGTAGCTTTAAGCTGCCGCAGATTTTTATTTTTTTTTTTCTGTAATTTAAGGACTGATGGTAGGTGCCTCACTGCTGCTTGTACACTTGAAGTGCTCTAGCACCGAAGAAGGTGAAAGATGCACTGTAGAAAATTGTGTTGAGTCAAAACTGAGGTGCCTCCGGAGCAAGATTTACAACCAGAACTTGGCCGATTGTTGTTTTCTTTTCCATCGCTCAGACAGGCCCTTATTTTGAGAGAGCGGGGAGAATGATTTGCTTTTTTTGTGGTTCGTTGTGAGTTGGACATGCTGAACAGCGTCTTATATCTTTCCTGTTAGATACAGCACTGCCTGTAGTTGTTGTTCCTTGACCGAAGGAGGTCAGTGATAAAATGCATTTTTGACACCTGAGATTGAACTTGATCTGCTCTGCTTTAGCTTCCTGTCCTGTGTGCTTTTGTAGTGCCTCCGTATGTGTGCGCATGCAGAGTGGACAAGAATCTCGAGGAGGTCGGGGGCTGTCCTCTATTATTCATCAGTGGTAATGAGTGAAAGGAGCTGGCTGCATCTGTGGACTTATTGATCTTGTCCTCTGGTTTCGTGCCTCAGCTCCGGTGGGGGAGGAGAGGAGGTGGTGGGCTCGACCCAGACGTGCACCTCTTCTCTGGAGCCAAGGGAACATGCTCAGCCCCCTGTTTCTTTTCCCCTGGTTGGCTGACCACCTGGCACTGAGACATTAGTGTCTCATTGTTTTGGATTGGAGTGCCTTGTCTCACCATGATGAGACTTAGGCGTAAAAAACAGGGTTCATAATGAAAGTTCATGCTACACAAATTACAGAACTTAGATACAGTGATTGACATTCAGATATGCACTAACATGTTGTGCATCTTTTCATCAATGTTATAAACGCAGAATCCGGCTCACCTTGTGCTGCTGTACTGCTGCAATCTGTCAACTGCACAGGACCCGTCAAATGCAGCAGCTTGATCCAAGACTTTGTGGTGGAGACAGGTCTCTGTGGGCACAACAGTCTCTGATTTCATGTCGTTTGGCCAGCCTGAGTCCCATTTTGTCCATCTCCTTTTACTGCAACCAGACATCAGCCAGGAGCAGCCTTAAACCATGCTTACTGCGATTCAGATTGTCCAGCTGGTCAGGCTGGATGGTGGAAAGACTCAGTGTGCCCTGGTGGTCTCAAAGTCAGCTTGTCCATCCTTGCTGTGTTTCAGCATTAAAGCCAAAAAAAAATGATGGCTAAAAATGTAACGCAATTTTGAGGAGCTACCAGCCGCTGCATCCTCACGCACCCCCACTGCCATGGGAACCTTAAGTGTTATAACATCTGTGATCACACAAGATCTGTCTTCTACTGCTGTTGTGAAATGAAGAAAAAATCAAATCAGGCGATTCTCAGGTTTTTCCTTTTAATATCTCATCGTGTTCCTTGGGCATATTAATAACTGTCACACAAAATTTCAGTTTTAGCCCCTAAAACGTTTGCAGGTTGGTTGATGGTTAAAGTGCGCTGCCTTCATTATATGTCCTCTATGAATAATGTTAATTTTGGAAACAGTCAGACAAATAAAATGTTGCTGTGTGAGATGTTGAGTTTTATATAGGATGTGTAAAGACCATTTGGCAATAACCCTCGGCTGGCCCACTGACCATTCCCTATACCCGAACCTTGCAGAGGCCTCCCTCTCGCTCTCCTGGCCCATGTATTTCCCCCACTCCACCCATTTTACTGCCTTAGTGCACAAACGCTCGCAGCCTAAATTGGGCCGGCCCCCTTTTAATACCACAGAGAGGGGAGAAGCAGCCATTATGAATTATCCTTAATTACAGCCATTTCCTAAACTAATAAAGCTGCTAAATCTTTACTGCAAAGGTTAGTTTACCCAGCATGCATAAAAACCACTGCATCATGTGTGTCTGTCTGTGTGTGTGTGTATGTGTGTGTGTGTGTGTGTGTGTGTGTGTGCGCACATGTAGGTGTGCGAGCTCATGCATTCAAGCGTACATGCTGGTGATTGGTGTGTGTAAAGAGTGTGTGTGTGTGTGTGTGTGGGCGCAGGAGAGCTGGCTGGCTGGCTGGCTGGCTGGCTGGCTGGCGGCACCCATAGTCCCATTAATTTCACGTGGGCTCCCTATCACCAGCCACAGATGCCTATAGACACGTAAATGAGTCTCCAGCGAGCGGTGGGCCGCCTCAGCCAGCCAGCTCGGGCCTAATGGACTGGAAAGCCAGCGTATGTGACGGCAGGAGATGAGGGCCTTATTTACACTGGCAGACATTAGTGGATGGACGCTGATTCACTGATTAACACGTCAGCCTCCCTCACTTCCCAGCCACCACCACCCCAACGCCTCCAGCAGGTCTCTTCATCCTCTCCCTCTCTCCTGTCAAACCCCTACACACATAAATATGAAGGTACAAAAAAATCTATACGCAAACATATCCTCTTCCTCTTGTTTTCTTCTTCCCTGAACTTCCTGCTTCACTCACATGGCCATACCAGCAGGCACACACACACACGAAAAGACACACACACACACACACACACACACAATACCCAGAGCTGGAAATGCATGGTGGCAGGTTGCTGAGAAGGGGGAAGCCATCTGTGAATGATAGCTCCTGCGGAAAGATAATGTTTCTCATGCAGCGCCGACCGAGGCGCTGATGGAGGAAGATGACTTTTTGAATGGTTAAGTGGGTAAACGTTAGATCGTGGCCACAGCGCTCCCGTTCGCCTCACCCGCCATCAATCCCTCCCCTCTCCCCTCTCCTCTCCCCCTCGCTCTGCCTTCCTCTCTCTTCTCCGTCTACGAGATTGTTTATTGAAAAGGCACGAGGAGGCAGCCGATAAGAGAGGCAAGGCTAATGCCATGATTTGTGTCAGTCACGCCGTACAATTTGTTACAATCGCGACACTTATCACAATATAATATGTTTATTCTGGTCAATTAAGTGGCGCAGGAAGGCTCCTGCATTTGAAGTGTCACATGCGAGATGGGACGGGGTGAGGCCGATCAAAGGAAATGGAACTAATCTAATTGTGCAGCATCTCACGCTGCTGCCACCTCCGTGGCCATTGCCATCGCCAGTGATGCATTTTGGGAGGAAGGAAGGACATCAATACAGGTTTACAGGTACAGCAGGAGCTGTTTGGTTTGACAGGCTTGTGTTTATACTTAAACTCCAGATACCAACAATTGTTGCAAATGTATGCACGATGCAACCCAATTTATTTCAGTTCAGAAACTTTGACACTTCTTGACTTTGCGAACACACACAACCACACTTGTCTTTCACCAGATTCAGACTTTCATTTCCGTTTGGCACATACTGACGTAGACATTACGCATACGCCGACGCACAGTTATGCTTACCATACACCGACGTCACAAAACTTGGATTCACAACCACGTGTAGGCCTTCAGTTCACGCCGTGTTCATTCACTCACACGTTGGCAAGACCCATTTCCCACGCACTAACACAAACACCACAGAACACAATAGGTCAAGTGTGACAGAGATGAGGAGTGCACTGTAAGTATGCAAACAGTCACACTATCACATACATCTACATAGCTGCGCAATTACATTTACACTCAAAACGCTCATTACTTGTGTACACATTTATAGCACTTTTGCAAACACACGCTGGACAGACGCAGAAGAAATAGTTACATCAGCCAGCATCTATCCAGGCAGCTGCTTGCACACACGGACACACACACCTGGACATGTTGCGGTCCAGCATAGATCCCAAAAGAGTCCGAGTATACATAAAAGCAGGCGAGGCAGTGCAGGCAGGCTGTGTAGCGGACCAGTGCTTTCATCGATCTGAGAGGGTTCATTAGGTAAGTGCTGACATCACAGATTGATGTCTCTTTAAACCAGTGCCTGCCGAGGAGCTGACAAGGAAAATCAGCACTATTGACTCCCTTAGTGGTGTGTGTGTGTGTGTGTGTGTGTGTGTGCATGCCTGCATGCCTGCATGTGTGTGTGTGTGCAACATATCAGTGTGTGAACATACTTGCTTACATATTTGAGTGAATCAATGTCAGCGTGCACACATGTGCCAATAAAATGAACATGTGTGTACTAGTACTTGACGCACAGGTGTGTCTTTCAGTGTGTGTGTGTGTGTGTGCGCGTGTTTCCCCAGGCGCCACACTAAATACCCTTGTCTTTGATGGGATCCTTAGGTGTAGGTGTTCCCTAATGTTGCTAGTTATACACTCAGCCATGCGTCTAAGGAGCCTGTCAGCCCGTTTCTGCCTCTGCGCCACCATCCATCCATCTGCCATGACAGAGTGGGGAAGAGATGGAGTGGAAAATGGAGATGAAGAGTAAAAGAAAGAACATAGGGTGGAGGAGTCAGAGACAGACTGGATAACCTCTCTACCCATCAATATTTCATCAGCACATGTCGGAACTCTTTTTGGCAATTATGTTGTGCAAGTTTCTGACTAATTTGCAACCCGGAGAGATCCCTGGCATGGGGCTGCTTACATTTCATATGAGGCCTTGAGAGCTGTTTAGTTAAACTTTAGGATTTAGCAGTTCAATTTTTAATTTAGTGTTGTGGGATGAAAACAGGCTGAAAGTTGCCTCTGTTTCTGACCCCGGTCCCCTCACCCTGTACTTGTCGATTGATTTGAGATGTCGTTTGTATCTGATGTGTTTCTCTAATTAAGATCAGGGGAGAATCATTGGCATTGAGCGGCTCCACACGCCCATCGATCGGACAGGGAGGGGAGTCGGTGTGAGTATGTGAGGATAGCGTGGACAGGAGTGACAGGAATCAAACTGGTGGGTCGAGCCACAGCAACACCGGACCGAGTGAGACAGTCTGTATCGTGTTTTTCAAGGGTCACTTCAGGTGCAGTTTGGCACACAGGAATTTCACATCAAGGAGCAGATGACTTGCTGAAGAAGATGCAGAGAGAGTTCCCACAGCAGCTGGCTATTAAGATCATACATTTTCTATGTTCATGTAGCGTTTTTTTTTTTTTTTTTGCAGCCGCTTGTCTGCAGCTATTGTAATCCACAGCTACGTAGTCAATACTGTGTAATATACTTTAACAGAGTTGCATTGACATCTGGAGATCAACGGCTCACACCGGACTCAACAGTCTGAATCTCCGATTGTGATACAATAAACATTCCCTCCTCTAAAACACCACGGCACCACATCCTGCTGCTTTAAATGAGCCATTGATCAGCGCCTTTGGAACATGAACAGAGTGTCTTCACGTCCGCTCGAAATGTCTTTAAGCGGTCTATAGTCCAGGAGAAACAAAGGCAAATTGACTTTTCAGGCTTTAATATATCAATACTCAAGATGCTGTATTTTTTTTTTTTTTTTTTTTTTTTACAAATAAAGAAAAAAGTAAAACAGTTCAGAAAGTTTGCCTGTACTTTATTTTAGCCTGAGCTGAGCATAATGCAAAGTAAGTGTTTGGATTGTGGAATGTGCAGAACTGAAGGCATGAATCCCTTCCAGGCCCGCCACCACCGGAGGCACATCCCCATTGGCTGCCTCCGGGAGATTAAAGAGAATAATTGCCAGCTGATTGGCTGTTAAATATTTCATGGACCTTTGATGCACAGGGTGTTTGTATTACCTTTATCAGCAGGCATAATAATGGGATAGAGTTTGACACACTTAAGTAAAACAGGCTTTTTCACAGAGAAGGGGAGCTGCTGCTTCGGGTCTCAGCAGGAACGAGCCGACTGCAGCGAGGCGTCGGCGTCTTTTCAGAGCTGTGCAAAATGATTTTGAAACGTCCTTCTGTGAAGCTAATAAATTACACATATGAAAAAAAGCGAGTGGTGTGAACCCCAACCTGGGATCTGCAAGCTGACAGTTACGAGCTGCACAGCTGACTGAGCTAACTAGCTAACTGCAGCTACAGATAGCAGCTACTTTACTCATATGCTGCGGCCTAATTCTTTTGAGGATGAATTCAAAAGGTGCTCATTTCTTACATATGCACGTTACCTATTACATAATGTTTATTCAAATAATCAGGTACCATTGAAGGTTTCAGTTCATGGTACATGCATGTGAAGTGAACATATTAGAAACACATTTGAGTGTATGCACTGCAGTGCAACACAACACTACCGCAAAATACAGCCTCAAATAGTAGCATTGCATTGAGTAAACTAATAAATTGCAGACGGTGGCCTCCTCCGAACAAACTGATCATTAAACCTAAGACAGTGTTTTATTGCATTTGTCTTGTGACTCATTTGAAATTAAGTGATGTCATGCCTGCACACTATGTTTAATTCAAATCTGTGGACACCTTTCGTCTCTTCTCCAGCACAACCTGTGTTTTACCACCTTCCTGAAAGCAGTACATGAAAGCTAGTTGTGCCAACTCGTCCAAGATCAGGGACAGCTGCAGTTGACAGTCCCATGTTCATACCTCCGCCTGGTGACACTAATCTCTTCCTGTAGGTGACCTACCTCCTCATTCCCAATCTGTCTGTGTGTGTGTGTGTGTGTGTGTGTGTGTGTGTGTGTGTGTGTGTGTGTGTGTGCTGTGTGATGGTTTGCGGCGCATGTCTCCTCTGCGGTTCCGCTTCGGAGGTCCAGGAACGGTGAGCTTCTCATGGTTGTCACTTTGAGGTGGGAGAGCAATCATTTCCTTGGACAACAGTCCCGTCCTCATCCCTGCTTCCCGCCCGCTCGGATTAGTTCCTCTCGCTGAGAAGATTTGCATCCAAAATATTTTCCCCTTATTTATTTTTCCTCTATTTTTCCTGTTTGCTTTTCTTTACATCGCCTACCATCTGTGTTTCCTTTTCTCTGCCCTTCTCTGTTCCCTCCTCCTCGTTTTCCCCCGGACGCTGTAGAGCATTTTATTACAATTGTCAGAAAGAGTAACAATTCTATTGTGGGGTGATTACGACAGGGTGTTTTACCCACAGATCACCAGAGCAATTAAAATCTGTAAATAAGGCTACCCATGATGCCTCAGTCCAAACAATGGAGTCCCGTAGGAAGTGCTTGTTTGAAGGAGAACTGTGGAAGAGAGTTTCTCTCCCTTTGACTCTCTCAGTCTCCCTCTCTCATTAATTAGGAGACGCTCCTTCAACCCGACACGGCTGTGTCGATGGGCAGCTTTGCACAATCGCAGTGACACATATTTCAGACACCAGATGAAGTTGTTTACTTTTGTGTAAGACCTCGCATTACGCCACTGCACTTTGTCTTGCAGCATGGCAAAGATAATGCAGGCTACTGTAATTGTGCTGGCTACAGCTGTTAGGAAGAGAGGGGCCTGCACGAGCTGCTGCGAAGAGACAGACGAGTAGAAAACACTTACGCTTGCACATAAAGGGCTCACACACATAGACAACTAAATGAGATCTTTTTCTTGTTTGACAGAGGATTAGATTTTGTGGGCAATGAGGTAAGAGATAGTGAAACTGGGTTGGTAACATCTACAAAGTGGATTTTATTGGATGACCTGTTTGAACACTACAAAGTCGTTTGAGGAAGTCTGGCACTGTACGAATAGTGGACAAATATTTGAGTGCACTGGTTGTGCTTTTTAAGGCCCCTTAACTCCTGGCTGGTCTTTTGGCCTGGTTGACTTCCTTTCACTTGGCAGTGTAACATGTCTGCATCCTGGCACCACCAGAGGACAATGCTGCCAAATAACCGAGACAATGCTGCCAGGTAATGTCATATTCCTTGAGCAAACGGCTTAATTGGTGCTTAAGCTAACCATTAGCACAGACAGCAACTTTAATTCTGGTTTCGTAACCGGGGTTTGCGACCAACTACCTGGTTCACAGCAGTTCACAAAGTGATGCGAGCGCCGTCAACGCCACAACTTCTTTTTGGTGTTTCTTTTTCTTTGTAGAGACAAAAGGGCTCTTTGTAGTTTAGTGGGAAGACATGTGGAACATGTCATGTATTTGGTGTCAGGATGTGCGCGTACCGCTTCCGCAACCGCCCCCACCCTGCTTCATAAATTACTCACAAGCAGAGTTTGGGCAGGTTGGAGCAGAGGAACCAGACAGATAGAAGGAGGGACCGTGGGAGTGTTGCAGCCCGACACAGCACCGGCAATGATGCCAGGCTCTGTGGGCCTCACCAGAGGCTGTATGCCTTACCAAGATCCTGTTTACAGTCAGCCAAAGAAGCTGCCAGGCACCCATTTCCATAATGCTGCCTGCGGTCCTCTGCGGAAACTAATTCCTCTCTGCCGGAGATGTGCCATGATGCTCTGTACCTCTCTCACTTCGCATTCTGTGTCTTGTGTTTCTCTCTTTTGTTTCCATCTGTTTTCCTCCCATCTCATCTTTCCATCGCTCCTTATTTGCTATTTCTCTTTTTTGTTTCTTCCTCTGTCTCCCTCTGCACTCGTCTTTTCTTGGCTTTCTTCCAGCCCTAACCGGTTAATTCTGTCCTCTCCGGTAAATTTATACCAGTGATGCCAGTGTTTCAGGAACATGTTGTCACTCAAATGTTGCCGCAGCAAGCTGAATTAGATTGTTGGCATAATAACAAGATATCCCGCTGTGCTGACAAGGTGCACTCAGTATGTAGGTCAGTATAAAAGTTGTATATAGGTTGGTTGTGTGTTTCTATTTTAATGTGCGGATGCTGGGGCAGCTTGTACTCTACCTGTCCACCGGGAGAGTGGAAGCATGTACCGTACATCCAGAACATTGTTTATCTGGTCCTGTGTTGAAGTGTGTGTTTCACTCTGTACGTGTGTATGCATGTCTTTAGTGTAGTTTCCAAGTGTACTTTTTGTCAGCACGTAACTCTCTCCTTAACATCCATCTCGTCGTTTGCATGGTGTCTTCTTTTATCTGTGTGCAGGCCAGTGTGCCATGTCCACTCTGCTGTGTATTTGTGTGTTTCTGCACTCAACACATCTCTGCGTGAACCTGCCATCCTCAGCCTTTCCCCCCTGTTCTTTTTCTGTCATACGTTTGTGCTGATTTTTTTTTTCTTTTTTTTTTTTTTTTTTTCTGCTTCAGCCACTTGTGTAGTTGCCATGTTCCTGTGCCTGTACATCAGTGAGCATCTGCTCTTTCAACAAGGTCCCCATGGCCTCAAATGTCAGAGCAAGCAGCTGCCAGACAAGTGCATTGTGCAGCAGGCTTGTGTTTCGCCTCCTCCCATCCCTCCACTTCTTGTTCTGTGATGTTAACTGTGATTGAAAGTAAGTAGGCAGCAGCAAGTGGGGGAGAGCTGAGGGGACGGGTCTCTGCCTTTTTTTTAGAGAATTGGATTCCTGCAGTTTGGAGGAGGGACTGCTGTTACTGTTCTCCGGGGCTTTGGGGTCAGGTGTTCTGTTGTGCATTAGGTGCAGCTTCCTCTACCCTCTTGTGTGAAAGACCACTACAACGGGAACCCATTTGAAGCTTGTCCATATTGTGGTCCATGTACTGTAGGGTATCAGGGGACAATATTGTCTGCGTGTACATTTCCTTGTGTATGCTTTTACTTAATACATCTGCAGCGTAACATTTTAGACAATGCAGATCCCCCGTGCACTTCATAGTATGGATGGCGCTGCGAGATGTCACAGGACTCTTGTGTTAAAGCATATGTGGGCTTGCTGCACGTGTGTGTGTTTGTGTGTGTGTGTGTGTGTGTGTGTATGTATGAGTGAGTAGGTGGAGGATGGGAGCACTGAGGCGGAAGAGATGGAGGGTGAAGAGACAGGCAGGTACCCCCCAGGAGGGGGCCCGGGGGGCAGCGGGCCAGGGGTAGCCCCTCCAGCACACTCTGCTATGCTCTCAGACACTTCTATTGATTTGTCCAGCAGATATGGCCACAGGTTAGCTGCTCTGCTAAGTAGTGCTCTTTTCACCTCCCTTTGCCTGCAAACAAAGGCTGAACACAGGCCCAGTTTGACGTCAGACGATGTTGTTTCGTTAGCATCACTTTTTCTAGTCACACTATAGCTTCCCTCCCTGGCACTGAGCATGCAGGAACCATCAGGGGGCACTGTTAGACTCATTCTCGCTCTACAAAGCGACCCAACCCAAACCTGGCATGGTTCTCCATTGTCTTCTCCTGAGGCTATAGGAAGCCACAAGTTCACAGTCATGGCAGGTCTACAAGCTGTGCGAAAAGGCACTTTGGGTGTCAATCAATCCTGCACTTTCATGTCAGGATCCCAGAAAGTAGACGTCCCGTGTTAGTTCAAGCCTAAAGTAGATTAGTCCAAACAGCAGCTTGAAATTTTGCCCGTACTTTGCTATATGTGATCAACATGTGTAGTGAAGTGTAAAGTTTGAACCTGACAGATGTAGATGGAAGCCAAGGCAACTCTTGATCAGCCCAAGACAGTTCATCTCAGTGCCAAGCTCTTATGTGATCGAAAGAAAATCAGTCGGCAGCACCTCTGTGCTCGCTGACAGACGGATGAATCGAGGCTTCAAAAGGCCTCATTGGTGACACATTAACATGAGCCGAGCTTCCTGGAGGACTCTGAATTCTGAGCTGTCACAGGTGGCAGATGAGATAAAGCTACTATGCTGCTCCGCTTGTTTCGTAACATAACCCAAGTCGTGTTGAGAAGAAAATTGGCACCTGCTTGACAGCTATTAAAAAGCAGTTCCAGAGATTTGAAGGAGAGTTGTTGTAACGTGTCTTGTATTGTTAATTAAAAACAATCTCCTCTGCGTCATCATCAGCGTTTCATGTGTCCGATGTCAGAACAGGTGTGAGGGTACAACAATGAACAGTGAAAGAAGGAACCGCGAGGGTGTGGGTGAAATACAACTTCCCACGCCTAAATTGCAAGCCAGTATGCCCTTACAAGACATTGCAACATGCTTTATCATTGTTAATTACAAAACTGCTGTGTTGGACAGCATGATACCAGCTCGACATATTGTTTGTTTTTCTTATTGCACATAGCTGCATGTCATTTATCATGGCAGAAAGCCAGACTTGTTAGTGAATGTTAAACTGTGCCTCTTTCAGATGAGAAATTGAGGTTATTACCAGCGGTGTCAGCCATAAACAGTCTGCTTTACAGGCTTAGGACCTCCTGCAACATTGGAGTGAATAGGACAAGCATCTGAAAATACATTGTATTATATTTTCTAATCTCGTCATCTAGACCTCAAGTTCTGTCTCAGTGTATTGACAAAGATATCACTGTATAAATCCCTGCGTAGCTCTTTTTTTTTTTTTTTTTTTAAATATTACTGCAACATTTAACAAATTTAAATGGCAGCCAAGTGGTTTACATCAGATTGCAAGTCAAGACGAAAACAAAAGCAGAGATCCTGTGGCCTCAAAGGTGCCGAAGATGTCATGTTTGTGCCAGAAAAAATGGAAGTGTGTGTGTCAAAAACATATTAAAATGTCAAGGGTACTGTATTACAAAAAGAAAAATGTGAACACAAGAGAAAAGAAGTCACATACTGATATTAAACATGCGTGGTGAAAGGGGGACCGCCTGCAACCTTATGTGACCCCATTCAAAAGTGCGTCAGTTATTTTAACACCTGCACAGAGTTTGATAGAGTGACTCATCAGTGGTAAACTAAGGTGTTGCCAGCTGCATAATTAAATACGGAAGATGCAGTTGACTTGTTCACAAAGAGCTCCTGCTACATCTCGACCTTCCACTTCTAGGCACGGGCTTCTAGGCACTCATAGATGCAGCTACCAACACAACTTACCTGCAACATGAACAGGGAGGACAGGGACTAATTGCCAGGACAAATGTTCCCGACTGCAGGGGTTTGCAGTTGTCTGGGCCCGGTCCAGGCCCTGTTTATCTCAACCTCTGTTGGCAGTCATACACACACCACACACGCTATGCTCTGATTTAACCAGAGGCAAAGCCCCCACCAACCCACACTCTCTCTCATCAAAGATTCATAAAGGCAAGGTTCTCAATGATTTTCTGTCTCTTCCCGTATTCACAGCTTGTTGTCCTCACCCTCCCTGTCTCCTGCCAGTCAGGCAGCGGAAGTCAGGCGGAATTACGGCTGAAGTGGCCGCTGGCTCCCAGAGTGTGTGCGTGTGTGTGTACGTTGGTGTTTGTGTAGTTGCCGGGTGTGTGCTTGAACTATTAGGCGTGTAGGGAGACATGGGGGTAGGAGGGGGGCAATAGGGCAAGGGGACGAATGGACAGTGACATGTTGATGTTGTACTAAAAATGTTAGGAGGCCCCCATGCAGAGAGTGGAGTTAGACCCCGCCCGCTCTCCTCTTCCCCTCTTGCACTCCTTCCGCTGTTCTTTGTCTTCCGCCCCAACCCCTGAGCCCTGCACGTCGTGGCAGCTTCCACACTGGATCTGAAACTAGCTCATTCAGAGCCCCAGTCACCAGGCCCAGGGCACACCATCTGTAGCCCTCTGAGTCCTTCCGTGTATGTGTGTGTGTCTATGTTAAGTGTGTGTTTACCGCCTTCTATATGTGTGTGTCTGTTTGCATGCAAGCGTTACAAGCATGTGTGTGTGTGTGTCTGTGTGTGTGTCTCTGCGAACCCAAACCACCGTGCCTCAGCCTGTTAGTCTTGCTACTTACCAGGCTTAGCCAGATGAGGGCCACTCAGCCGGGATCTAATTCCTTCGACTCTGGCAGCACTTCACTCCTGGCTCTTTTTGCCTCTCAAGTGTGCATCTGTGACCTTGGCTGACATCGAAGGGGGTTAAACTGTGCACTTGGAGATGTGGCCACAGCGATTGAGTTGTAAGCTAGTTTTTGGATCAGAGCTTTCGCACAGCCATCTGGGCTTCTACGGGGCTCAGGAAGAGGTTATCCCTCTCTTACTCCCCACAGCTGACCCCGGATCAGCCGTAAGGGCAGAGACTTTAGTAAGAGGCATCCTCGCCGGGATAGGTAGAGCCGAGCAGGGATGTTTGTGGAATGGAAATTAAAAGAGGAAACCAATGAAGAGAGTTGATCTGCATTCGCACAAAGGTTGTAATCCCTGTGTTTTTATTGTGCCGAGTGCTGTGTGTGGCATCTGTCTTATTGTTGTCCGTTGTGGCACACTAGCTATGCCAGTGTGTCATCGTTTTCTTTGACTCACATCTGTATCGGTATGAAAAAATGCGGGTGCCACCGAAGACAAAAGGCCAGGTTCTACGAAACACAGCTCTCGGTCTTGATATTGTCACTACTAACAGAACATTATCAAGTACCTGTTAGACCACAAGAAGCTTTTGTGTCAACACCCAAAACAACTTTCAGTGAGTGATTTATGCTCACGCCTACGCAAACAGCACACCAGCTCATCTGCGTAGGCAGGTACATATGTACTCATACACACACCCACATGCACACCATTGTACAGGCTGGCTGTGTGCGCTCTTTGTATCCTGTTTGGTGCAGCGCCTCAGGGCCCAGCCTGGCTGCTCCTCCACACAAATTGCTGGCTGTTCACAGCGTTTTAAATGCGGAGGCCCTTTAATTACACTATTTACTTAATAGGGTGAAACAAAACTCGTGTTCACGCAGCAGGAGCACCAGGTGATGCAGAAGTTCAAACACCTGGCGGTAAGCACTCCTCTGGCATGGACGCATGACACACATGAATGCACACACGCTTACATCACTGCGGTGCAACTACTGCTAGGCCTTTCCCAGGCTCCGATGAGAAGCTTCGCTGAGTTTGGGACTTTTACTTTTGTTTGTTTACAGGAAAAAAAGAAATGCATCTGGGAAAGTGCGAGTCACAAGTTACTGTATACCCAGCCTGACATTTTCAGAATGAGTTCACCCCGTACTGTAAATAGAATGAGTGATGGTAGTTTTAGTTGCTGACTTATGGCAGCTGCCAATGTGGGATGTGGGAATGTGGACATCTTCTACTGTCTGCTACTCATATTTTTGTACATGCAAAGGTTAATTTAAAAAACAGAAACCAGCTGAAACAGAGTAAATGTCCTGCCAAAAAAAAAAAAAATCACTCTGATGTGACAAGTCAAAACTGAAGTGATATAACTTTTAAACAGAACAGATTTACTGGTGTGTTCTTTTCTTCTCTCTACATATACACATTTTTTTCATGCATTTCTGATGACATTTTTCAATTTCGTTGTTGTGTACAGCCCCGATACTCAAGAAGTTGGGAAGCTGTGTAAAACACAAATGAAGAAAGAATAAATCCTTTCATAAAAGAACCGTGTTTACCGACAACAGTTTTACGAGGCGTCCCGGTGTCTTAATATCCTTTATATCATCACGTGTTTTTTTGTTTTTGGACGTCACCCCATCCTTGAACGAATGAGCCTGTTGAGGATGCCCCTGTCTTTACGCAGTCATGACTCTATCACCTGTTACCAATTAACCTGTTTACCTGTGTAATGTTCCAAACAGGTGTTTTTCCCAGGCTTGAGGAAGGCTCTGTCCCAACATGTTGCTGCTATTTGTGGCGGGATAAGCAAATATTTACAAGAATCAATTAAGTTTATCAGGGAAAAGCATTTAAGTATATTGTTTGTGTGCTGTTTTGAATTGTGTTTTACGTTGCAAAGGATAAGGAAATTATGACAGTCTGTTGTTTGTTTTAATTTTGTTACAGTTAATTATAAAAAATAACAAAATGTATCATAAATCAGTGTGAGATGAAATTTTCCCTTTTATTTGCTCTTTGATTGTCTATGATGATGGTCATATTATAGCCTACGCGTAGACCTGTCCAATTTATGGGGTGTGAGATTTACAACTGTTTCTGTAGGGCGTGTTTGCTGTCACTGGTTCGTTGAGCCATATATGTGATCTCATCATGACAAACGTAGTCAACAATGAGCTGACTATTTGAATGCAGTTTGAACCAATTGTATTATGTACGAGAAGCACTTGTTCTTGTAGAGTTGTTTGTTTAAATGGAACAACAAACTCAGTGTCTTCTCTTTTTTTCAGAAAGTAGTTTAATATGTTTCTGAAACCTAATAACTGTTGTGCAGCAGTTTAAAGCTTCTATCTCACAGTTTAACTTACACAAAGGCTTCAGAACTTAACACCACATCCCTCGGAGCGAGAAGGATGACTTGTAACCAGGCAATTGAAGTTACAATAGACTATAATTAGCTAGGCCAGATTGACCCCGCCATTGTCACCTGAAGACAGGTGGGAATTGTGCCCACGTTGGATCGACCTTATCATGTGACTGGGGTCAGGTGTCGTCCAATGGCTCGGCTCTATAGCTGTTGAGGCAAGCCTCATCCATCACCAGCTTTATTGCACCATTCAGATGATGCCCACAAGGCACTGACTGGGAGGGGGGCACGCGGTGGATGAGGGTTAAAAATGATCGTTTTACAAGAACACTCTGAGAACAAGTTTTCACAGCAACGGTGTGCCCTGGAAAACTAAGAGTTAGTGCTCCCAACGCCACAGTAACCCTCTTCCTGATTCCCTAACAGCAGATTTACAGCCTTTCGAACTCCAAGCTGTGAAAAAGTGCAATCACTCGCAGGCTCGTAACCTCTTTACCCTCGCCATCAAGTCCTCGCGTTGCACCATTCGCTCTCCTGGGCTTTATAAATAAACAGCGTCATCAGGAAAAACTTCGGTGTCTCTTTAGAACCAACTCTAATTAGTTTTGCCTGTATATATCAAAATGTCTCACTATGGTATTTGGCCACGTGTGGCTCATTTGAGGACTATGATGGAGAGGGTTGTTGTGTTGAGCTAGGCATCCGTCCCCGCTGAGTGTATTCCTTTGGGTGTTATTGGCGAGGCCCAGAGTAAACGTTTGTTTTTTTGCCCTTTCTTTTTTTTTTTTCACTTTTCCTTCAAGACAGCTGCTTATGTTGAGCTAGCCTGTAGCCCGGCACAGGTGGCTAGTAGGCCAAAAGCTGCAGTCACTCTCATTCCTCCCCTGTCAGCCTGGAGCACAGACACACACACACCCACACACACACACACACACACACACACACACACACAGGCTCACTAACTCTCTCCTTGACTCTTTCTTCCCCTCAAACATACACACACACTAACACACACAGATCCAGAGCCTCGGGGGGTGATCTGTCTCCCCACCCCTTGTCGGAAGAGTAAACGGCCAGGAGGGCCCTATCTGTTTGTCCTTTTCCTGCCTCTTTTTTTTTTATTAGAACCTGATTGCATTTGAACAATAGTTGTCTGCTCGTAAGTTTTGCGCCTGTGTTGACATTAGGGCCACATTCCATCCCATAGCCCGAGGAGGAGCAGGCCAGGGTGTTCGGTAATTTGTTACGCTGTTAAGCACCTAATGGACGTCCACCTGGTTTTTGAGAGCAGTAGCTGTAGTTCAGGAGCTCGCCTCCTTTGCACTTCCAGACTGCAATAGTGTTTTATTGCCTCCAATTATGAAGGCTATTTAGAGGCTACCTGGCTTTGTGTGTGTTTTTCAGTTACATCTGGTTCACCCTGCTCTAGACGGGGCAGCCAGCCAGACCACATCAAACACACTTAGGGTGTGAAAGAGGCAAGGGGCTGTGCAGGTACAACGAAACTACCCTGTTTCTGCCGTAGGCTCCGAGCAAGTTTGCATGCAGTAGATTGCGTAAACGCAAACCCTGGCTCTGGCTGGGCCCGCCAGTAATGAGCCTTATTTGTTTCATGTGGTTTAATGAGCAGCCCAGACTGCAGCTGGCAAAAGAGACACCTCACACAGCATGAGGAAGGAGCTGCCCCACCCAGAGGTACCCACGTTCCTCGGCAGAGTCGTTGTCCCCAGCAGCAGCAGCAGCAGCAGCAGCAGCAGAGTCATGGTGGCATGTGGGGGGGAGAGCATTGAAAGCACCATGCAGCACCCACCTCGTCTCCTGAAAACCCCCCCTCACCCCTTTTTGCTAATGCATTTTTGTGTGGTTTCCACCACCATTAATTAAAGGGGAAAAGAGTGCATCAGATGTTAGTTTTATTAGGCCAGGCTCCTTAGAGGGAATCAAAATGAAAGGAACATATGTCATGCATCTGATGACTCCCCCCCCCTTCCCTCTCCGTTTCGCTCTCCACAATTGCCCACCTCACATACTCACAAAGTGTACAGTCAGCAGCTGTCTGCAGACACAATAGCGTTTGATTGATCCTGAGGAAACGGTTAAGACACAGCCCTGCCCACGCTTTCTGGCTGGCTGGCTCACATTCTGCACCACTTTACACATAACGCTGAATGTGGCAGTGATTGGGATAATGGGAGTTGGGGATGGTGGGTGGGGATCTGAGGCTCTGTTTCAGGCTATAATGAGAACAGCCCTGAGAGTTCACAGGACCCCTCGGAGTCTTGGGTGGTGCAGGTTGCGATCCAAAGCCTGACACTTCACAGGTTGAGCCTTGTTCTTCACATCTCCCTGTTATACTGTCCTCTGCATGACACAACTAATATCCTGCGCAGCACGGTAGAAAGATAGGTATGTAGATAAAAGCTATCTGTCCGTCTCTCACTCGCCCATTATGTAACTGTACGACATACAAAGACTGATGTGCTCAATCGCTCGTTTCTTACACAACATGTTATAGATACCGAACATACACGGATAATATACTTCTTTCTTTCTTCTCTTTCTGTGGGACGTGATTGCATGCCTTCCCTTCAGGGGCAAGCTGATTTATGAGACACATGCCTGTTTTTTCATGACTTGTTTGATTGCATTCTCAGCTATCGGGCACTCCGGTTGCCAAAACCATAAAAATTCACACCTGCACAGGATTTCTAGAGTCAGATGAAGCGCAGGCGGCACATGAGGAAGCAGGTGACCTGAGGTATTTTGCTTCCCCTTGATCGGAACAGGCATATAATACACCTCAAAACTGGCACGGATGATTGATTGATGCTCTGCGTCATTTCATCTTCAGGCAGGCTTCACTTTGATGAAGCCAATACATCGGGCATGGCTCATAATAACATCTTAAATACAGACTCCATTAATTTAGCACCTTGTGGGTGCAGCTCATATTTTGGCGATGATCCTCAGTGCACCGTGACTGTGCAAAACATTCAGGCGTTCGTTGGAGCAGATCTGTCATTAGCAAGTTGTAGTTTAGATTTTTATGGGTGTTTTTTTGTTTTTGCTCTGCCTGATTTCTTAAAATGCAAGCCAACCTCAACCGAACCCCACAGCTAGACCTTTGTTATATATATTTTTTGAGTACTTAGATGATCCCTAATGTTGAATCTACTGATCTGACAGTTGACAATTGAGGTGCTGTTGTGGTCTCAAGAGGTAAAGCCACTGAACACAGGGTTGGGGGGTTTGATTTCTTAACTATATTTTGGGGTGAAGACATGGACAGATGGGCGGGCCGGGACCCATCAGTACGTGAATGTGGGGCAAAAACCTTGTAGACAAAAGCGCTAAATAACTATAGCCTTTTACCAGTCAGACACATCCAGTTTACAATATATATCCAAGCCACTTTCAGTCCATTCCTAAATGCTTCCCATCAGCATAGTGTGACTCCACCCTTGACCTGAAATGATGTCCTGAGTCAGGCAGCCCAAGCTGCCGAGTCCCATGTGGTTACAAATGACCTCCTGTAACAATAATGCAATAAGCGTTGTCTCCTATCTGCGTTCTCGGGGTTCTTTTTCACTCGGGCCTGACACAATTGTGCATTTATCAGTGTAATTGCTGGAGTTGGAAGCACTGATGTTGTCTATTAGGCGGATTTCCATCCTGTTAAGAGCAGAGGGTCTTTTAATGTATGGCCCCGCTTGAGTGTACCGCTACACAATTACGCACCGGCCAGAGATTGAGTGGGCTGATGATGCTGATGACTGTGATGGTCGGTCCTGGTGGTGATGGCCGTGATGATATCGGACCACCGTGCACTCTCCTAACAAGCCTTTCAGAGAGAGAGACTCAGAGCAAAACAACAAAGTGAAACCGAGGTTAATCATTTTATTTACTCGCTTTTCTCTCCCTCTCCTCCACCCACCTCTCTCTCCCCTTCTCCCTCTCCTTTCTTTAACCAAGTGATGGAGCCTGGACCATGGAGCAAGTGTGTGTGTGTGGGTGGGGGTGGGGATCGATGGGGAGCACATTACAGTAAAACGTATTGATTAGGAGACCTGCGAGCAGTGTGTTGGAGATGGTGGAATGATGCAATGCTTAAAGGAATTTATCCTTTGACTTTTACATTAACCTTTTATTGACTGCTTTGCCTGTCCATAATTAACACTCACTTTAGCTAAAGTGGTTAGTTTGAGCGCAAAGGGGGCTCCGGCCCTTATTGCAGCGAGGGGCCGTTGGAGCTGCCGCCCCAGCTGCAGTTCAAGTGCACTGTGCTGCGTGGAGGGAAAGGCCTCTGTGGAATAGAGGCGATAGAATCCTAGATACCTTTCACATTAGCATACCATTTGAGCGGGGGCCTGCCAGGCTATAAGGTTTCAGGGCAAATTGAAATGAGTGATTGTGTTGCCAATCTCTCTTGACCGAGCGCCAGATGGGATAGTTAGGCCCATATCTGTCTGGGGTTAATCCATTGGAACAGCCCTGACTCACAAACGCATTCTGTGCCTGCTCAACGACCACCCCCCCCACAGTCCCCCCCACAGTCCCCCCCACATGCACACCTCTTTGTCTTTGACCTTAACTTTAAGGTGGGCTGTTCTGCCATGGGAAAGTCTTTTGGTGAGCCTTGTTTGTACGTCACTGTGGCTTACACTGAATTTCTAGCGAGAGCCCAGGAGAGCTTAAGGCACCTCGCTTGATATTGACTTTTTGTTTGGTTCCATTTTAGTAGTCAGGAGACGGCACTCCGTGAACAGTGGTAGATTGTGTAAAAGTGTGTGCTGAATTACCTGCACTATATTATCTTTGATAGTCTTCCAGTCTTGATATCTTCTATATCTCTGGTAAACCAGGAGCCTTCTATTTGCAAGCTAATGGTGCAAGATCCCCTGTCAGATAAATTCAGCGGCTGCGCTGAAGGCGACTGGTCGAATACTGGTTTTACGGTATGTAGCCTTTCATTATGAGTCAGGGCGGCAGAGAAGAGGCGAGTGTTTTCTCTCACAGCTCTACGGTATGCATACGTAATCGGACCGAATCAAAGGCCTGGGATCCCTTGGCCTATGGTGTCCTCAAGCTGATGTCAGCAGAACCACACAGTGTGTGTGTGTGTGTGAGTGTGTGAGTGTGTGCTGTCTGGGTCAGTTTGCACTCTCCCTCTCTCTCTCTCTATTGCACACTCTGTAGATATGTATGCCAGCCATGTCCTCCTCCTCCGCCTCCTCCTTCTCTGAAGTGGCGCTTCCTTTAATTCGCACCCTAAATAAATGATGAGAACATTTAAACACACGGCTCGTCGCAAAGCCCCAAGGTCGCCTAATCGTATTATTTATGAAGTGATGTGCTACATAATGGTACTTAGTGCATGTTAACAGATGCTATTATCAGGCCCTGATCCAGAGCGCAGAAGATATATTGAAACAGTGGATGTTAATGCTGCTCCTCACCGCCGTAATGCAGCAGCTCTTTAAAGGGCTAACCGCACCAAAATGCAGCACTTAGGCCGAGAGCCAGTTGAACATTAAGTGGCTCCGGTGAAAATATATAACCACAAATTGTGGCAGCCCCCGGCTGTCCCCTGACAACTTTAACATCCCCTCATCTCATCCATAACCGACCCCCATATTCTTCTCTTGAGCTGTCCGTGTCCTCTCCGTGTGCCTCCCTTAGTCACCGGCCACAAGGTGGTGGTGGTCGTGTGTGTGTGTGCGTGCGTGTGAGCGGGTTAGTTGAGGTTTTTTCAGGGTGTGGACGGGGTAAAGGGATATGATATGACAGACCCTGGCATAATGACTGAGTGGGGAGTCTCAGTGGCCTTGTGGCTTCAGAAGGAAACTCCAGCGCTCACACACGCAGTCTCGACACACACAACATATAAATGCCATCCTCCACCCCCTCCCCTCTGCACCTCCAGGTCAGGGGTCACTCTCATCTGTCAGGAGGCAGAGGGAGGGCAGATTTACAATGACAGCAGAGAGCAACACCAAGTCACCGCAGTAAATATTTACACTGGTCTGACAAAAGATGTGGCTAAGGTCTGTGGGGGTTCCGAACACTGTAGAAATTGCAAGTAACCCCCGGATTATTAATCATATAAAGAAATCCTGCGGTGACATGAGAAGGCTGGATTTCTCACTGCTCTGTCACGACTGCAACAACAGAGAGTGATGTTCCTGTGATAGCATCCCGCTGCATGTGCCTGTGTGTGTTGTGTAAGACGAATGGGGCATTAATCATGATACATGATATCACGGTTTCTCATCAGCTTGATACTGGTGCTGCCGTTTATGGCTTTTGAAATACTTTCATGACACATCGCTTTCCGCCCACTCTCTCAGCTCCGGTTTGGCTCGACGGGGCTGTACTTGGCTCGAAGGTTTTAAAACAGAAAAAAAAAAAAAAAGTCACAGAAAAGGAGGCAGAAGTCATGTAAACATCAACTATTTAAACTGCCAATAACAATGTGGAGAAGAAAGAAGTATCTGACGTCTCTTCCAGTCTCTTTTATGCACACAGACACACTCACTCTCATATCCTGGGGGCTCTAATTGGACCCGGTGTTATTAGGAGTCATAAAAAAAAAAAGGAGAGGAAACACAGAAGCCGGCTGCCTCCTGGTCAAACACACAACACCCACTGTGTGTTTAGGGACGAGTTAAAACACACACACGCACACACACATGTCATTGACTAAACAACTTGACATTTCTGGGGCTGACCCCTTTAGAGCCCCCAGCGGTCAGTCCAGATGGAAAGATATCTGTTCATCCTCACCTACCAAATTCAACTGCTCGTCAGCCAGCACTAGCTACTGGGCATTCAAAGGAATATTCTGGATCCGCAGTTACAATTACACACAGGTAAAGAAACAAAACTCCCAGTATAGCAGCTGTTACTGCGACATCATAGCGCACATCTCAAAAAATAGAAGTTTTGTCGGCGACCTGAGACGCGTGCCGTGACGCTGTGGAGTTGCCAAGGAGTTAATGGTTGCGCTTGTTTCCTGTGTCCTGTCGCCTCAGGTGCCACTCAAGTCTGGCCCAGACGTTACCCCCCGAGGAGGCCCCAGTGGACCGGCCGTTCTGGGGTGTGGATGACCCCGGCATGCCGCTGCCCTTTGATCTGGCTGACATCATCAACAGAGTGGAGTCGCTGCTCTGGAGGTGGGCCCAAGATGTCTAAGTGTGGAAATGTGCTTATGTACATGTTGTGTACATGTAGAGCTCATGAAGCATTTATTCGCTCACAGGTGGTTAACTTGTTTATTCATGACTTCATTTTGTTGTTGAATAATGTCTCTGTTCTCACATGAATTCACTCAGACACATGATGCAGTTATTTACAGTCCAATGTATGACGAGTCAAGTCACACGCTGTAAAAGCTGTCCCGAAGCACAGGCAACCTACATGTGGCCACTGTGGGGTTTGGAAAAAAGAACATGGACAGTAGAGAGCATACCTCCCCTTTGATTCAGTCAAGCATAATCTAATACCAAACTCTGTATCCGTCGACGATCACCAGATCTGTAACAGCCAACCACTGGACAACAGAACAGTTATGAAATCACAATCTCCGTTGTGGGAGAATAATACAATTTATATTAAAATCAGCCTCAAATTCTATTCATTCATCGAGGCCTGCCACCTAAATATGTCTGATTCTTTTCAGAAAAGATAAGTGCAATATGCCCTGAGAAATGGACGACAAAGAAAGTGAGAAAAACATTTCTGGACCTGTCCTCCCTTTAAGTTTGATGGAAAGCCATTGAGTTGTTTTGGTGTCACCATCCAGACAAACATCAAATGGACACAGCATAGACGTAACCTCCTTGGTGGAGGTAATAAATGAATGACTGCGAATGACTTTGTCAACGACTCAACATTTTCGTTGTCACCTTTTTATTCTTGGGTGCTGCAAAAAGTGAGGGCTCCTAAGAAGTTTGTCCTGGTGTTGACTTTTGATTTACAGACCTAGACACACCTGCTGTCACATATCCAATGACCCCATTCCACAAAAAGGTTAGGACGCTATATAAACATAAATGAACGCAATGTGATAATTTGCTAATCCTTTTTGAGGGTACAGACACAACTTAAATAATTATGGACTGGACGTTTTACCGCATCAACATCTTGGTTCTTTGTAAATATAAGCAGAGACCCTGCCCTCTGCCGGTATTATCATATTATTTTGCGGCGTTCTGGACGTTTCTGGGCATCAGTGATTCTGCAGGCAGATAATAGATTGTTGAGTCTCATCATCGTGCTGACAACCGGGGAAATGACTCTCGACAGTCATCTTTGAAAGTAGAATACACAAAAATCCTGCATAGTGAGCCTTTAAGTTCACTTTGGAGGAGGCCTGTTGTCCAGTCATTCGTATGTATGATGAAAATTAAATAACAAAGGTACATCTTTTTCCTTTTCTAACAGGATGTAAGGGATGGATAGAGGATTTGAGAGAGACCAGAATTAAAAACCCACCAGCTCTTCTGAATGTGGGGGGGCCCCACATCAGCTGAGGGAACGGACCACTGAAGACACCACCGTGTTTTGATCCCGCAGATATCAATTTCCTTTTGATCGGGGCATCTACATCTACCCCCCTCCCCCCCACCCCACCCCACCCCACCCATCCAACCACCCACTCAACCCCAATCCACCCTCCACTCCCTATCGCAGCCACGCCATCTTTGAGTCGGCTGGAAAAGGAAACCAGACCACCACAGTAGAACCACAATAGTGCTTCAGTAACGTGCTAACAACGCCAGCTTAGCGACAAGCTACTAGTGTCACAACGGTCTAACGAAAAAACAATAAGTGGAGCCTGCATTTCAGTGTTAGCATACATTGTGTAACTATTTATTATTTCAGTGTATTCTGTTACTTAATCTCATGTAACCCAGACACGCTTTTATCAGTGGATTGACTCATTCTACAGTAGTCGGAGTACAGTACATACATATATGCTTTCTATCTGTCACACAGTGTTATAATACAGTATCTAATGGTAAAAAAAAAGAAAAAAAAAGGAACAAAGAAGACAACTCACTTTGCTCACATGGTATTGCATTCTTCTTCACTTGTGTATAGTTACCCCTTTTTATTGTGTTCAACGGTGGAACGAGACCAAAGAAAGATTTTTGAGTAGAAAGTTACGAATGTCACCCAACGGAAAACATGAAGAATGTTGTTTAGTGTTTACTGTGCGATGGCGTGCTCGTGCCATACCGATGCGTGTTTGTGTGTGAGCGTGATAGTGTGTGTGTGTGTGTGTGTGTGTGTGTGTGTATGTGAGCCTGTAGGCAGCCTGCCAGTTGTTTGTTCTTGAAGATATGCATATGGAGAAACAGAGACTAGCAGCGGGGCCCCTGTGCTTCTGCTCTGATGAAAGGCAGCGCTGATAGGAGTGACCCCGGAACACAACCGCCGTTTCTCATAATTACAGCTGTTCAATCGCTTTTAATTACTCTTAAAGTGTGTAGAGCACCACGTTCCCCTGTAATGCTGCGGGCCATCCGAGAGAGCGACAGAAAGATCCGGCGCTTCTGACAAAAAATTCCACTTTCATAGAAAAAGCTGAAAGGGTGGAGAAAAGGGGGCCGACGTCAAAGCAGTGTAGCAGCCCTCCTCGTTTGATTCCTTTTTCTCTATCTAGTTCATGATGAAGTAGGGATGCTGTTTACTATTAAAAATGCAGAATGCACTCCTTTTTTTACTTCTGAAGTTTTTTCCAAGATGTTAATGGTTGCCAAACGCTGTTCTTCTTGCTTCTTCTTTTTGCTGCGCCTCTGTTGTTTGTTGTCGTCGGAGAGATTTGTTTGTAGATCGGCAGTAGCGTTGACTTGTTTGAATCACTCTGTGCTCCCTGCGCCACAGCTTGTCTGTCTGAAGCAATAGGAATGGCAGTAAAATAAAAATAAAAAAACAGTGTTTTATCCAACGACCTGCGTGCCTCTGTTATTTGTGTGCCTTTGTCCATTATTTATTATTTTTTTTAAATTCCTGGTAGATGACACACACATGACAGGTACGTTTAGTCAAACACGCACGTGTGTTTCAGTTTTGATTGATTGACTTTATTCTAATATTTTCAGTCTGACCTTAAACCTTGCCAACACATTCAAGCATGTGTCTCTTTCCTCTCCCTCTGCAGTGAAGGTGAGTTACTGTGCTGTGAAGCTACCTCTCCCAGTAATCTCTGTTATCCTCAAGGTAAATTGGCCAGTAATGGACAAAGATCCCGTATTTGGTGGGATAGCTCACCGGCAGGGAAATTAGCTCAAGTATATCCACACCAGAACAAGGTCAAACAGTGTTAACAAAGCACGGTGGGACTACCAGTGATTTCTAATATTTGATGAAGTTCCTCTGAGTACCCGAGGAGTCTTTCAAATAAACATACTTTCCAGGTAATTTCCCACAGGGGAAACATTCAGTCTTCCAAGGAACTTAAGAAAAAAGCAGATAAATGTTAGTTTTATGTTTCAGACCATGAGGAGCACGCTGCTTTCTTTCCACCTGTCAAATAATTCACAAGTCCAAAAACACATTTTCCATAAAAACTGAATATCTATGAAGGAAAAACAACTCAATCAGTCAACAATGTCATCTGGTCTAAATAAAGTGATCATTAAAAATATTGCATCATTCACGGGTTTAATGGGATTAGACTGCATTTGTTTGTTACTGTATTTTCTCTTAAGCTTTATAACCTGGAGGTCACGATCACATGGGTTCAGAATGTAATTTCCAGGGGTCACCAGATGGTTGTGGAGAAAAAATAAAACAATTAAAATAGATGGAATGTGCAAGAAGGCTGAAACAATTAAGAATTTGCCATAGACAGCGTCTTCATTCGTTAATTTAAGATAAGATTTAAGTTGCTGGCCATTTAAATTCAAACAAAAAAACATGAATGCTGCACACCGTTTACAATGACATCATCACGTACGTAGACTGACCCCACAGCACTTCCAGCTGCTCTGTCTAACAGCTGGCAGTCAGATAGGCAGTGTCATTGTCATTCATGCTCCCCAGAGGAATCCTAATATAGTTTGGTGATTCCCTGGCTTTTTGCTGAAGAACACACCTGCTTAGCCTCAGCATTTCAGCCTCCAGCCTCACAGAGCTGCTAGCATGGCTATAAATGCTCTATAATCATAAAGAAAGCATTTTTTTTCAAAGTTCTTTTTTTGGTTTTCTTTTGAAGAGCTGCTTGCTTTCTGTTTTCTCCAAACTTCAGACGACCCATCCGGCTTAGTTGAACAAACAGGCAGATTGATTGATGGATTGACTGATTGAGTGATGTCACGCCCGGTGATGAAGTGACAGCTAATGTTCTGAATGTCTCTCCGAAAACCTCAGCTCCACACACCCTGCCAGCAGTGGGACCCGCCACCCCAGAGGTCGCCCATGTTAACTACTTCCTGTAGTGGCTGAGTGACTGAGTGATGGATGAGCGTGGAGCGCTCTCCCCTCAGGGGCCGACTGGAAAAAGGGCCCCACTTGAAGACACAATTACACAGGGCTGGTGAGAGCCACAGGTATGCATTGTTCTGACCGAGGTCACCCACCAGCTTACAATAGGCGCAGGGGGAGATAAAATAACCAGGTGTGTGGTGGGGAAAGGTATCGGTTTGGGGTCACAGCCCAGTCAAACGTTTCGGTGTGTGGCTATAACGCTGGGGTTTGACTGTAGCGAGGTTTAATGAAATCAGGAAATGGATCTAAATCCAAATCTAAAAATGATTTTATATCCAAATTGTAAAGAAGGTTGAAGGCACATGACAGATTTATTACGTCATTGAGGTGAATAACAATTCCATCCAAGATACATTTATTCTATATTCAAAAATAATGTGACCTCCGATTTATTGCTATATCGTGAGGACGCGTCAACTTCTTTTCAGTCGAAAGTCTTGCTGCGCTCCTTTGTGTGTGTGTACGACACATGCAACAGTATTTGTCTTGTGTCTACAAGAATGAAAACATGTGTAAAGTTCTCCGTGAGACTGTTTTTACAGATGAATAGATGTGTGTAATGTATCTCTGTGTGTGCGTGTGTGTGTGACCCAGGGTTCCAGAGTGCAGGCTGGTGTTGGAGGCCCCGGGGCCCACAGAGGCAGAGTGGTAATTGTAGAAGCAGGCTGAAGAGCTGCAGATAGCATCGCAGCTCCAGGGCGGCTGTCAGCGGTGGGATGGGCCACACTCATTTGTCAGCAACACAGACAAACAGCACTCAGCGCCGACAAAACACCGACTTGATTGACTACATGTGAGGCAACACCAGGCCTAATGTTTTGCAACTGTTAATTGCACCAGAGGTCATAAAAGGGGCAGAGCGCAGAGGTTTTCACGTCTGCGTCAGTATGAGGAAGCATCTTAGTGGCTTCTCTGACACTTAAGGTCATGGAGAAATCACAGGTCCCCTCCACACACATGTTCAATGATTTAATTTGTCGGTGCAATGTTTTATTTCTTCCTAACCTTTTCCTAAATATATGAAAATATCACCTATTACTTCTCCTTCATTTATAATTCAAGTCCATCCTCAGTGTATGTTCGCTGGAAGTCTTCAAGCCTCCACATTACATTTTGTGCATGCTGAACACCGGAGTGGGATTGGCTTGTGATGCCTCCTAAAAAAAAAAAAACTAAAAAAAAACAGATTTTCGATGAGCACAGAGAAAATGTGCTCTTTCAGCAGATGGGTGTAAAAACAGCCGTCGAGTGTCAAACTCGGCACATACATCATTCTACACGGCGGAGCTCAAACATCCGACTGTAGGAAAGAGAAGAAAAACACATTTTCGACTGGAGAGGGACTATAGGACTGTGAAAACTTTTTTTTTTCTTTAATGCTAAAACATTTTCTTCCATCTGAGTCGTATACACAATATATAAGTCCTAATATAATGTTTAGTGAACACATCCTTCACCTTTCTGCTGTATTTAGTCATTCATATCAAGATTCAGATTAATAAAATGAGGGTATTTATGGTTAAATGTATCTTAAGTAAAATGTAATTTAGCAAGATTAAGAGACACTATCAGTGTGCAGTTATATGTTAATATATCTGATCAGGATATACATTCTATGTTTTGTTGTTGGCCGTTGGAGTCATTGAAGTAACGGACCAATTAGACTAAATTTCTCTTCCTGCAGACCAGCTGTCCCTCTGTTAGCAGGCTGATCACCACTGACATGCTCACTCCCCCCCACTGCTCACTTAGTATTAGACCCAGAGCGTAAGTGAGGTGATGGGGAAGTCTTGATGCTGATTTTGATTCTGTCAGGAGGCTGGCAGCTCTGATGAGTAGAGGCTACGCCATGATGAGTGTATTTCTGTGTGTTTGGCATGAGTGTGTGTGTGCAGAGGGGGTCTAGCGGGAGGGAAGGCCGTGCAGATCAAACAGCTGTCTGATCAAATGTGGAGCATGTTTGTGGGTCGTCGCCGCGGCCCCTGGCTCTGGTGACCATCAGCCTCGGCATCATCCGTCCGGCAGGACCTCGATCTCTTTATCTCGCCTTCTCTCCTCTCCGGTCTGAAGTGGCTGACCCATTTCTCTCATCAGCTCTTCCGTCTTCATACGGAGCTTTTTGTAGAAACACCTCCAGTAGAATTTGCGCTCCATCCTCAGTTACAATCCAATCTGAAGGAGATCCCTCAAAAAGTTGTAGGATTCTTACAAAAATATGAATAATGACATCATTTCTGTGTAGATTATCACAGTAGCTGCAAACAGTAAGATGTGATTGGGAGCTTTTACAGCCTAAACCCAGGGTTCTCAAGTTTTAATGGCCGCATATGCCAATTAAGGAAGCCAGCATTTGATTGAGGGGAAACCTATGAAGATGTCAGGATTGTGATTTAGTCTCATACTGACATTTAACATTGAATACCTTGAGCACCAAATTCAACTGTTGAGATCAGATTGAGATGCAGATGAGATCACTTTTATCCGTCCCCCAGAGGTCCGACAAAGTAGAAGTTGGTCCATTTCTCCTGGTCTGCCATTTCTGAGACCTCGAACAAAGCAAGATTTCGTAAAACCAAAGCAGGGTTCTGGTCGGTCCAAGAGTGTGAGGACCAAGAGTGTGAGGACTGAATTTTCTGCATTCTGATGACATTTAAAGAATGAAAACAAGCGAAATACAGAAAAAATTGGCATGGCAGATTTTACAGCCCCAGTACTTGAAAAACCTTGCATAAGAAACGTGATTTCCTCTCTGCAGGACGTCTGAAGTTTGTTCAAATATTCTTTCTCTTCTCCATTTCTCTGTCCATCTCTCACCCAATGACGAAGAAAAGGCGCAACAGAACAGCAGACTACACACTGTACAGCGCTGTGAACGGGTTGTGATAACCAACCGTGGAAAAGGTGAAAAAAAATGGTCATAAATAATGAGAAATACAGGAAAATGAAAAACAGGGGGTCTCCCTGGAAAATAGGGTTGCCAAGTCTGACCATGTAGCATTTACTCTGTGGTTTTCCCCCTCACTTCCACATTAAACTGACTCACCAAAATTGCTAACTTTAGCTAACAGCAGTAGCACTGATGACAGAATCCTTGCAACACTCATTAGGAGCCACTATAGTTGCCATAAAATCTGAAGTCATTCCCAACAGATGCTTGTTTGGGGCAGTTTTATGCCGGAGCCGAGTGTGTATTGAGTGTTGAATTTCAGAGGATGCACAAAATGTTTGTTGATGTTCTTTTGGTTGGAACATAGTTCCAGCATCACTTTAACAAACTTGAGTTAATCATTGCAAATTGGCGATAAAATCCTGCTTTAACATCATCAAACTAATATCCTGCACACCTCGTCTTTAAACGCTTCCTCCCTTCTCTCCTGTCTGTCCTCCACTGCCGAGGCCTCACCCCTCCTCCCGCCTCCTCTTCCTCCTTTCCCCACCCTTCACACACTCTGAGCCCTGTTTCTCCAGAGTGGCCCTGAAGCATCTCCACTCATACCTGTCTCACTCTCTTACCATTGCAGGCCCTGTTAGCGCCCTGCCATTCATATCAGTGGGATTAAATGGATCGTTTTCCAGCGTTAGCAGCTCCTCCGCCAAGTGGTCTTGATGTCAGGCCAAGCATAATTGAGTCATCTGCATCTCATCTAAAATGGATGAAAGGACTTTTTGATATCGCCAGCCTCTCGTCCTCCTCACCCACCCCACCCCACACACACACACTCAGACTCACCCAGCAGGAGAGTGAAAAGGCTTAGGCTAGCCTCACTTGGTTTTACAAAGGTAGGACAGGCTGAGAGGGAGGAGAAGAAGTCATCTTCTACTCATGGAGAGACAACATGAGAGGAAAAGATTACTTTAGAAAGTTAAACTGCCTGTATGGGAGTGATTGCTTGGATACAATCTATTCCATGTATTGGAGATGTCAGAATTTGAGCTACTGTAATCTTTCAGGTGTGTGTAGTTTAATAAAGAGCTGGAGGAGTTCATTTCAGATGTCCCTTGTTGGAAACTTGCAGGTAACACTGTAACTGTAACGTCATTGGTCAGCGCAGTTGTTCTTAATTACTACATCACTCCTATTTTTTTGAGAAAACAATCTGTCAACAATCAACTCATCTCAGCTCAGTGTGTCAAAACTAAACCGAGGAGTCGCTCCCGACAAAATTTACTATTCTCACATTACCATAAGTATGAATATTACAATCTGTTAGCATCCCATCCTCGTCGCCAATGTAAAGTTTCTGGTGCGTGTAGTACAATAAAGAGATGGTGGAGTTCGTTTCAGATGTCTACTGGTGGAAACTTGTAGATAACACACACACCACATATAACAGTATCGCTCTCACTAACGTAACGGTCCGTGATGTCATTGCGCAGCTCAGTTGTTCATAATTACTACATCACTCCTTTTTTTTTGAGTAAACAAACTGTCAACGATCAACACATCTCAGCGTAGTGTGTCAAAACTAAACTGAGGAGTCGCTCACTACAAAAATTACTATTCTCACATTACTTTAAGTATGAATATTGCAAACTTTTAGTATCCCACCCTTGTCACCAATGTAATGTTGTTGTTCTTAATTACTACAATTAGAAAAAAACAGAGGGAAGGAACAAAAAGGAAGTTAACCTGGAGGAGCAAAGGTGTAAAAATTTAAGTTAGAAGCACACTGGCACCGGAAACAAGTGCATCTTTCTCCTACACAGTCATCATATTTAGTGCATCTCCAGGATAAAGACGAGGCGATTGTTCAGATGATTTGATAGGCGGGGTAGAAGTGGTGAGGGGCGGACATAAGGAGGGCGGAGGGATGGTTTAAGAAACGATAGTGAGCAGGAGAGCAGGAAGGGTGTGATGTATTCATCAGCCGAGACGCTCACCTTATCTGCTCCAACCTTGAGGATGAATTGCTGGCCAGCCCTCCCAAACACACACACACACACATGCACACACACACACACACACTCACACACACAAACACATATCCCCAAAGCCAACACTGCTGCCCCTTGATTGACAGCTCCTCAAATGAGTGTCTGAGTAGCACTGGGCTCTGGCCCCTCCAAGTAAGTGGGCCGTCAAATTACATCCAGGGGACTGGCTGGCCCCCCTCTCCCGTGGCAGAAGAGATCTATTTATTTGTCTGTTTATTTGCTTGGTTTAAATATTTGGTGGGGAAAAAATATTGAATTTTTGTCCCCCGGTCAAAGTCCCCTCATATTTAGTTAATAAAGAGCAGAGGAGGTTGTTTGCCCAGAAAAGTGCAGGATAGGGGACTTTATTTAAGGGAGTCCTCGGAGAGAGCCAGTGACCTTCTTCTCGTGGAGGAGAGGCTTGTGTACACTGTGCCGAGATTCACTCTCGCTGCCTCCACCAGCCTCCAAGTCTATCTGTGTACACAGACGTGTTTCCTCTCCCTCTTCCTCCCTGCTCTCCCGTCGCTTTCCCGTCCATTCTCTTTCTCCTCTCCTCTCTTTCTTCACACAACCCTCACCTGCCTCCCTCCCTCCCGCCTCTCTCTTTCTGCAGAGCCTTGCTCTATTTGACTGGAGTCTCTCTCCGGATTCCCCGGGCTGCATCCAGGTTAAACTCTTAATTGCCTCGGCAGTGGGTGGTGTAAGACGCCGGCTCACTGCAGCTCAGCCGGTCCCTGTGCAGAGGGCTGAGGGGTTATTGGGGGCGAGGGGGGTGGAGGTGGAGGTGGTGGTGGTGGTGGTGGTGGGGGGGTTGTTCTGTGTTGGATTGTGGCTGGTGCGTGCTGGTAGACAGTGCTGAGAGATGATAAAGACTTATTAATATAGATGATGGAGATGACCTCTGACAGCAGCTCTACAGCGAACCTCCAGACACAGCACACATCTATCTATCTATCTATCTATCTATCTATCTATCTATCTATCTATCTATCTTACTTCATCTACACCTTCTCCCTCCATCCCTTAAAAACACGCACACATTTACCGTACATACATTGGCCTCAGCCACACGCCCACAATCAATACCCACTAGCAGGATGAATTTAGCCTGTACAAGCCGTTAACATAAGTATGGACATCTACAGCGTCTGCCTACCCCCCCCCCCCACATGTGGATAAACCGCAACAGTGTGTGCGTATATGTGTGTGCGTGTGTGTGCACATCAGTCAGTCTGAAGGCTACAGGCCCCTCCCACCTTGTCACACATGGCAACGACGCACGCCCTGCTTCGATCCCGAGATCCACGCTGGCGCTCCACACATTGTGCCAGTGCTTTCCTGTCACCGAAATAAAAACCCGCAACACGAAAAGCTCGGCTGATCGATGGGGTCGATGGTGTGCGGTCGCATCCGCTTATAAATATTTCTACAGCCCGGAGGTCCCACTAAGGCACAGGTACGACAACAAAAAAAAACTATATATTGTGCAGTATACGGCTTTGCATATGGAGAAAATCAAGCTTCAGATGCCACAACACCCCCCTCTGGGCTCATTTCATAAGGCTATATTAGCGAGTTAATGCCCCCCGTCTCAGCGCTCCGCCCCTGCCATTGATTCTTGTTTAAAAGGCTATGGGTAGTCGATACCACCTCCTCATCGCCATCTGTCTCTATTTACTAATAAATAAAGTGGAGAGCATTGACTGCCTTGGCCAGGCCTGTAAAAGCATGCATGCTAATGAGCACTGGGCCTCTGTGGCCAATGGTGGAGGGAGAAGGTGGGGATATACTCCACCTCTCCACTAACTCCGTCTCCGTCTCGATGGCTCTCGCAAAAGGCACAGCACTCCAATCATGGTAATTGCCCGCCGGTCCAGTTGTTGTTTAACATCGCTCATCAGACGAAATGCGGTTTCACTTCAGCAGCATAGATTTTTCTCCCAGGCTCTCTTGTACGTTCCCGTCTGGGTGTTTTTTTTTTGTTTTTTTTTCTCCACCCTCCTCGTTGTGTGTAGGTCAGCTCTTAAGGTCGTGTCGAGTCGTTTGTCAGATGTGGCCCACGAGCGCTGCCGCACCGCACTCCGTCACGCTGATCAATTATGGATCATACAGATGGGCTCGTTTGGAACGGCCCCCGTGACGCATTTGTTCTGGAAAGGCGCTCGATCTTTTCCATCCGCCTCCCTCCTCTCATTCCTCTTAGTTTTGCAATATCTACATAGGGAGAAATTAATGTTTGTATTCATAAAGATATTTGCGGGAGGAGAAAAATCAATATTTGGAATGAAGGACATTCCTCATGTGAAGGCGAGAAAAGCTTGATACACACACTGACTCATGCACAAACATCCAAACTGTTCCAGGACTGTAATCATTATAATTTGAAGAAGCTCCAGCAGAAGAGAAAGACACACATCGACACATTCACACACACATTCACACACACTCTGCTGTACAGTCCATTTGGTTTGACACTGATTTCCTGAGTGAAGGGGTGGTGCTGATGTGCGGAGGCTCTCACAGCTCAGCATAACACAGTACTGCTGTGTCAACTGTGACCCCGGCGACCCCGCAGGAGCCAGAGAATGGGCTGTGGGGTCGCCCTGCGACTCAGGTGAAATGAGGGGTCAAAGGTCAGCTGTCCAGTGTGTCAGGCTTGCTGATCAGGAAGTGTAGCCTCTCGCTTCGGGGAGTACACAGGGAGTGTCATGTTTTGGACACATACTCGCTCTCTGACATAAATCTCCCATGCTTACATGCAGCACAGCTCGCTGCTAAGAAAGTGGTGGGAAGAGACAACGCAGAGTAACTGTGCAGGACATTTAGTGCTTCTGATGGTGTTTGTCAGTCAGAGTTTATTACTCTTACTGCAATTGTCACACTGCTACACAACTGCACAATAATTTAATAAACATATATATATTTCCGGGTGGCTATTTGACCTTTAAGATTATTAAGACCCTGCAGTAACTGATCTAATTCAAAAGAAACATTATCTTCTGCCAGTATGATTGATTTGGTGAATGTAACATTCCTTACTTTCTTCATTTGATTTGATTGCATTATTTCTACTTCTTTTCCTTTATGCTAAAAGGAAGAAACTATGGTTCCAGCGAACTGAAGTTTAATGATAAATAATAACATTCTAGACAAACATAGCTGATTGTTGACTCCCACTCCTAGGTTGTCGAATACAAATGCTTTGGGCTAGAACTGGGGCTGAAAAACCCAGAGACCCAGACTGTCATTAGCGGCTTATATGTTGCCAATACTATTGGCCAGTATTGGCATATCACGGATACATTGTGTTGTTATTATAGAACAATATGAAAACATTGTAAGTACAAAGTTTTCCAATTCTGAGTCTTGAAATCTCCCTTAAACTCCAGTTAAAGTGTCCCTACTTAAAGCCCGTCTCACCCCAACCCATCTGCGGCGGTCTCATACGGAGCGAAAGAGTGCAAAGGATCATGTTTGTTTGTCCCAACCCTTGCTCTGTATCTGCGGCTCGCTCCCATTGTAGACACATCCAAACAGACCCCCTACCTCTGCCACACTGAGGCAGTCCTTCCTCCCATCCTTCACCCCGAGTCTCGGGTTAGAGAGCTCACTGTTGTTCTGAGCCACCCCAGCATCCTGGTGGTGCTATGAAGAGAAAACAGCGGCGCGGCAGTGGAGTTTCCTCTCCCCTGTCTCATCTGAAGCAGCCTCTGCTGGCTGTCCGGATCAAACCGGCCCTCAGTGTGGTGCCGAGTCCTGTCTGCAAACAAGAGGAGGCCCGTGCATTAAAGACTCGCCGCGGGGGGGGAACCAGTCCTAGAAGTTTTACTCTCCAACAGCTCTGTAGAGGGTAATATTACAAGGAGAGTTTGTGTGTGTGTGTGTGTGTGTGTGTGTGTTCACGAATGTTTTCAGGTGATTCTAATTCTAATCATTTATTCATCCACGTTGCTAACCTTTATCTATCGATGATACAGCCTGAACCCGAGTAGAAGAAACACTTTGTTTCCTCGAAAGAAATCCTCTGACACGTGAGACGGTGCGCTAGTTTCTGCCAGGAGCGCCGGAGAGGAATTGAGATGGGTTCTTGGAAAGCGACATTTCAGTAGCAGAAATCCAGAGGAAAAAACATGTCACTGTGCCTGACAAAAGGTTCACGGGTGGGAATAAAAACACTGTTTCAATGATTGCTTATCAAAATAAAAGCAAGAATACTGCAACCAATGATTGCCCGAGTATCTGATGAAGCGGCCGTATCTTTTTAAGGAGATTGCTGCAGGGTTTTGTATTTTATCTGTCGTTTCTTGTCAACAGCCATTAAAAAGGATCTGAATTTCAAAAACTGTGTTCGCGGACAAACTATCTGCTCTTTGATATTTTAAGCACCGCTGAGTGACACTATCAATCTTTTATCCTTTATTCAGAGAACAACCAAAGTTTGAAAGTCTCAGGTCTGCCTCTTTCATCTTTGTTCGTCCTCGCTTCTGACAAAAAAAAAAGAAGACAGGCACTCTTCACTCTCCTGTTTCTCTCCTCTCTCCCCCTCCTCCTCCTCCTCCTCTCCTCTCCTCTCCTCTCCTCTCCTCTCCTCTCCTCTCCTCTCCTCGCCCTCTTCCTCCGCTCCACTCTGTCCAGGGAGTCATTATTGCTTTGGTAAATATTTCATAGGCCTCAATACCTTTGCACACAGCCACCTGCCAGCCGCCTCTTCTCTCACACACACAGACCCACGGATAGACAGATCAAAATGAAAGAGAGCAAAGTGAAGGCAGAGAGAGGAGGAGGAGGAGGAGGAAGAGGAGGTGGTGGTGGAACGAACGAGTCGGTTCTCTACGCCTGCCTCGCATGCATTTACATTTCCAGTGAGCTGGGGTTTCTCTGCTCTGTATCCCGGCTTCATAACAAACCGAGTCCTTTCAAAAAGATGGAAAAAGATTCCCTGGATGTTGTCAAATCTGTGCCCAACAACGTTTAGTTTTCTGAGCCCCCCCCCCCCTTTTTTTTTTCGCCCTAAGCATTTTCTTTTTTTTTTTTTTTTCGCCACTCGGAACATAAAAGGTTGCTGGTTTAGTTTCCGAGATTGGAAAGGATGGAGACAGAGAAAGAGCAAGAGACGAAAAAGAATGAGCTGGTGCAAGCTCAAGACAAGACAGAGAAAGAGAGAGAGAGAGAGAATACTAATCTTCCCCTTCTTCTGACCTTGAAGAGGCCTGTAAGCAGCAGCACCCGCTCTCCCTCCCCTCCCCATCCTCCTCCTCTTGCTTTCCCAGCCCCACCTGTTTACTTTGCCTGGGTTAGAGAGGGCTCTTGCATCACCTGCAGTGTCTTCTCCTTCTTTTTCGATGCTCTCGCCTGCCCTGTGTCGTCCCCCTCACTTCTTAGCCCAAGAAAAAAAAAAAAAGGACTCAAAAGGAGTAGCGATCCAGAGATGAAATATTCAGCTTGGATATAAGCGCTTTAAGTTGCCTCAGAGTGGATAGCTTGTTGCCACAGAGCTTTGACTTCATAAATAAATGGTCAACAGTGGCCTCTTCGACTGCCCGGCCTCCTGTATATATATGGCTGAGCTGTTCGTGTGCCCGGGGCTAAGCCCTGCCAGTAAGTTCCAGCCCTTAAATATGTATAAGCTGTGAAATGCCTCTGGACACACTCCTATGTAGTCAGTATAATGTTGAATAAAGCTCAGCTGTACGCACGGCAAGAGACCTCAAATAGAGAATGTAATTCTCCGTCCTGGGAAAACAGAAGGCCGAAATGTGGGTGTGCAACAAGGAATATTAGTTTAGATGAGCTTGACATTAACGTTTGTGTCCTTGAGTCCAGAGCCGGCGGACAGAGAGTCAGTGTCCGCTGGTTGATTTAGGGCCAGACTATAATGTTGAAAATGTATGTTACTACAAACCGCGGACAGGTTAAAGTTGTACACTTGATACACATCATGTCACCATTTTAACTTTTAGGCTTCAACCCAATCAGCAGAATAAATGCTAAATGTTACCACAGATAAGTTCAAAATAAATGTTTCTCTCCGGTTCAGTTTTCTGGTTCTCCCTCGTCACAGCACTGTGCTCATGCTCTGGTTTGGTAAAGGCACAAACGCCACTTGGTTAGTTTTTTTGAAAACTAAATGTTCTGTCTTAAAATACCTGTTTCAGTCGCCTGGAGAACATCTCACGAGAAAAACCCTGGTTGTGTGCTTGAAACGCCGCCCAAGTCTCAAACTGCGGTTGGCCTTTTTTGCCAGCCTTGTCTGCTAATGAGCTCAAAATGTTAACAAAATATGCCACGTCTGGTATAAACGCCAAACATAGATTTATTTGTGGTTGGCAGAAACGTTAACTAAAATTATATCCTGGTAACTTGGCTGAAGGAGGTGGAGGGGGTGGTGGTTGCAAGATGTCGGCTAAGCAGGTGACCACTGTTCGAGAGAACGTATCAACATCTGTCATCTGCCAAACCACTGGATAGTTTTGAGGAGAATTATGGCACCAAAACCAAGTATTTTTAATGAGCCTTCCATGAGCTGCGTTTGTGGCGACAGGACAAGGTAGGCCAAAACGCAACCCTCTCCTAACCCTTACCAATTACATTTCATGCCCAAACCTAACGCAGACTACTGCTGTGTTGTCACAACACACAAGTGAAAATTTAACCTGAAGAGATGTCAAGTTGCAACATGTTTGCGGTTTGCAGAAAAGCACGTTGCTGTGATGTATTCAGGTAATTGGGCCGGTCACTTCCAGGGAACGGTCCCGGACACGCTGACTCATCAGGAGAATTGAAATGTGAACACTTGTTTACACTGCACTCAGCCTCGCCGCTAATAAACTGTATCATCATATGCTGTGCTTTCCTTTTGCATTCCGATAATGTCCGCTGACCAGTTTACCCCTCCCCTTCTCCCCTCTTTTCCCCCAAAAGCTCCAAAAAAAGCTGCTCTTGTTTCTGTTCGTGGGGGAAAGAGCTTGACGCCCGGTTTCCTTTGAGCTTTCCTATGTAAACGCTTGTTCTCACATTTGCCTTGCAGTGTTGGACATTTCTACCAGGAAATGAAATGAGTCCGTAACAAATGTTTTGGCTTCTGTTGAACTCTTTAGCGAACAGCGGCTTGCCAACAGTAGCAGTGTGTTTGCATTCCCAGAAACCCCCTGGGATGGTTGACTCCCTGGGCTTTCTGGACGGAGGCAGAACAGTTTCCCTCTTTGATTGAAAAGGGGGGAGAAAAGGCGAAAGAAATGTCAAACAGAGTTCCGTGGGTATTAGGATAAGAGGGATTGAAGTGAAGATTTTCTTTTGTAGATATATATAAGTCCATTTGTATTTCGTTTATGTGAATGGAGATATGGTCTTAGTCTAGCCGGGCCACTTAGTCCTGAGCGCTAATCTGCAGGTGAAAGAGGGGATTGTGGGTGTGATAACGGCGCCCTTGAAGACGGGGCCTGGCTACCTCTGGCGCCGCGAGTTGAGCTCGGGTCACGAACAATTTGCGCCTTCGTTTGGTTTAACGTGAGCCCGGGTGTGCACGTGTCGCTGTGAGAATAGGCGGTACGCTAACACCCATGAGCCTCATAGCCATAAATCAGCAATAGGAAGTGGTGTGACACAGGCTGCAGGGCCCTGCTGATATGGACTGGAGCTATAATGGGCCCCGTTTGGGGGGGGGGGTGAGGAGGAAGACATCAGCTGCACTGATCTTTACTACCCTGCAGGGCTCTTGAGATTACTACTGTACAAGAAGAAACACTATTCAGGTCACTCAGATGGTTAAAAAACTTTTTTTTTTTTCCTCGTCGTGCCTGTACCACACGCATGCTCCTCTGTGGCGTGCGCTCAGCTGAAGCCTTGACAATGCTGTACCCCTGCATGAATGATGAGCTGTATTCACGGTTTGTTCAATGTGCGCACGCAGACAACAGCGTTTGTTATTCTGTCTGTTTGTTGCAGATAGGGCCTGGGTCTTGTTAGCTGTCAGGCCGAGCATCCACAAAGCTATTCTCTCACTTATTGATGGGGATCCGCTAAATTACAGGCTCAAACAAGAGAGGCGGCTGCAAAAAACAACCCCTTGTAAAAGTTTCCTAGAGCCCCCCATATTTCAGCATTGTGTGTGTGTGTATGTGTGTGTGTGTGTGTGTGTGTACACGAGGAAAAAAAAAAAGAGAGAGAACGAATGTCAAGAAGATCCCAAATGCATTTTTCTTTATTTCGCTTTTTCTTTTCTTTGGGCTGTCTCTCTTTGGTCAGACCCTGTCTGGTCTTGCTATTATCCTGGGGCGTTATCTGTGTGTAGCTGCCTCTTCAGATCAGGCCGGCGATAAGGGCTAAATAAATGGAATGCTTGGCTAGTGGACATAGGTCAAGCCTTGTTTCGCCCCTGTTTTTTTCATGTGTTGTTGTGTTTGTCTGCAGGGGAAGTGGAGGGTGCAGCACGAACAGGCTCTGCAGTCTAATGAACTTATTGATTTCAATTTCAGGGCTGTTCTTTTTCTCGCCTGACGCTTCTGAAGCTTTCATCCATTGCTGGACATAAATTAGTAACTGTGTCTCTTGTTCAGGGACTCTTTCTTTTTTTTTCTTCTTTTTTTTCCGCGCTCATCTCTCTTGCTCACTCAGTCTGTCTTCCCTGAGACAGGTTGCTATCTTGGAAATGCTGTTTTTAAATGTGTTAAAAGCTTTTGTGGTTAGATGCATGCTGTCTTCTGTGTGGGTGTTTTCTGTGTGGCTTAGCATACACCTGTCCCTGACAGAGATGGAGCTCAGCAAATGACAAGCTGTGCGTGCGTGTGTGTGTGTGTGTGTGTGTGTGTGTGCTATCGGGGGTACTGGAGGTCACTGAAGATGCTGAGTGACCTCTTCCCAAGGGGGGTCAGGAAGCAGCTGACAACTGCCCGTGTGTGTCTGCGTGTGCACGCATGTGTCGTGTCATGTGCATCCACTACTAATCCATATCATGTATCGCATGCGCAACGTGTTTTCCCTTCAAATTTGTGCACGCATCCAAAGATGGAGGCCCACGCCAACAGACGTGAGCGCTGCACATTCCGGAAAGAAGCCCGGCTCATGGAAAACGAGAGGCCACGGGCGCTGGGGACAGGAAGCCTTCTCGGCCCGGCCCTAACGAGCACTGTGGGAGCCTCCACTCTGGACTCGGTACATCCGATACCCCCGATGATGTCCAAAGGCTAAACAGTTAAAAGGTCCGGTTGCTATATGTAGATGCGCAACACCCCCCTATTCTGAATCTGATACTCTGGGAATCACAATAACAAGGCTGCGAGCTCTGGTCAGTATTCCAGAGCCACCGGTCGGCTTCCCACCAACAGGCTGCCGAGACCCGGAGAGAGAAGGATAGAGAGAGAGGGAGAGCGCGAAAGAGAATTGATGCTGAGTAGCACAGGTTTTAATAGGGCTGTCAGAGTCATATTGTTTATGTCGTGTTCCAGATTAATCCATTCTTCCTTTATGAGCCTCTGCAGCCACCGTAAATTGCGAGCACGAAGCCGGTCCACTGTTGAGTTACGCCTTCGGGGATCAGTGCCACACATGGGCGGAAAATAAATCATTTCCCCCGGATTTAACGCCGGGCAATACCTGGGCCCTTTGTAAATAAAGCCATAGATGTTTTTACACCCCCCCTGTTTTCTCTCTCCTGCCTCCAGGGCTCTTATTGAATCTCAAAAGGAGAGGGAGGGAGAGACAGAGAGAGAAACATGAGAGAATAAGAGAGAGCAGAGTTGAAGGGGGACCGAGGGAGAAAGAGGGAGGCGAAGGAAGAGAGCGCGAAACAGAGGGAGAAGTCAGGGAAGAGATTCCAAGCGGGGAGGGATGAAGAGACACAAACCAAGATAGCTTCGCCAAACAGACAAGTGGAAAGAGAGAGAGAGAGAGAGGGGATGTAGATGTTGGCTGGGTGATGTATGCGCAGAGTGTTGATTCCCTGGCTTCTCGGGGTGTTCAGGTTGAGATCTGTCAGACTGTCTAAGCACGGGGCCCGCTGTAATGCGCCGCTCTGGAGCCGCGGGCACCGAGCAGACTTCCAGCGCTACCAGTGGGGTGGCCCCGGCTTCGGCTCAGACGTCGGCTGGCTGCTGCATCTGCAGCCCGGGCCGACTCGCCTCCTCTCCAGCAGCACCCTGTTTCCATCACTGTGACCTCTATCCGGGAGGGGTGGGGGGAACAGTGCCACGGCCCGGAGAGAGACGGAAAGAGGGGAAAAGAGAAAGAAGGATGGAGAGAAAAGGCCGGAACATCTTGTTCATCCCGGCTTGTGCAGGCTGCCAGCCGGAGACAGCCAAAGGGAATGGGGAATGTGTGCGCGGCTCTGTCAGGACTTCATGAGTTATACATGACGTGCTATGTGAAAATGCTTCCTGTGTACTGTGTATCATGCTCTTTTCTCCCCCCCCTCTTTTTTTCTTCTTTAACCCCCTTCCTCCCTCCCTCTTCCTCTCTGCTTTCAAGAGCTCAAAGTTTGCTTTGCTTTTCAGCGACAAAGTATTCCCTGGATGTTAAATGTTAATCAGTGGCAGGCAGCAGGGGTGACACCAGAAGGCTCTCTCCGGCTTCTGGAGAGATACCGCACTTCAGCCAGGTCCTCTTCCCGGGTTGATACTGTAGATGTAACACAGACCGCGTGAGCTTATCGTATACGACGCCGTCTTTGTTCCCTTTTGTGGAGTTCAAACCAAACGATTACATAAATGCAGCTACTGAACAGACCCAATACTAATTCATTCTTAACACAAGCATTTAACCTATCCATTATTCATATTTCCAACAACGCCAGGGGGCAAAAAATCAGTGCTCCCCTTGCCCATATATCTGCCCGGCTACAGAGAGGGGGCTGATGCATTATTCAGGGCGTGCCAGGCTAGACTGTTCTCCCTGTTCTCGACTGCTGGAAGCAACAATCATCTCGCCAGGACACCGTTCTCTTGTCTGTTAACTCTCTGTCCTCTCCTTCCTCCGTCTGTTGTCTCTGCCTCTCCTAACCTCCGTTGCATCATGGTTAGTTTTCATCCTCGGTGTTTACCCAAATGCCTCGTGGAATCGCTCTCCCTTCATCTCCCTTTCCTACACAGCCCATACACAATTTCCATCCCTCTGTTCGATGCGTTTTGTTGGATTAAAAAAAAGCCTTGGTTGTTTAACTTTTCTGACAGGATAAGTTTCGGAAAATCTGAAAAGTTTTCGTTGGTGTCGACCTCTACCTCTCCGCGTACACACATCTTTCATTTGTCATCTATTTAAGCTCAAACCGCCGTCCTGTAATTTAGCCTCTTTGCTTTTGTTCTGTGTTGATGTGACCTGTCACCGGAGCGGAGGAACAAATCCAAATATATACTTTTGGTATCCTTGGTCTGTTGCCTCCTCACTCTGTGTTTCTGCGTCTCCCCTGGCTCCCACTTGGAGAAGACATTAAAATTTGAGCAGAGAAGGGGAGATGGAGAGCCGGGGCGAGCCTGGGGGTCCCGGTGTACTGCTGCACACTTTTGTCCCAGAAAACAGAGCACGGGATGATAAGTTGTGAGGACTGTGGGCTGCTTGTTTGTTTAGGCTAGACTTTTTCCTTCCAGGCATAGAACATTATGAGTTGGAGTAGTTATTGCTGTAGCGTTCAAATCAAACTTCTTTTTTGAGCGCGAAGGGGGACACACGGTTGACACAGCAAAGGAAAAAGGGGTTTACAGGGGAGAGAGGGCTCGCATATGCATATTTAGCACATGCAAACAAACCTCAAACCTGCATTTGTCAACATTAAATGCTAATGCCGAACTTTAGCTTGAAAGATTTGAGGTCACTTTGCACAAAAATGGCAGGAGTTGGATTTCTGCTTACGTTCTCTCGGCAAGCCTCAGCACCAAAGTCACAAATGAAAAAACGCAGCGGCGTTGCTTTGTGGATGAAGGGGGACGCGGCTGGTCTCATTTCTTATTTGAAATCAGCTCCATAATTTGATCTTTGTAAAACTTAAGTTGCTGCAGGTGTTCGGCAGGAGGAATGATAGCCTCAGGGCTCGGAGCTACCGCGAGGCCCCCGCCGAGATTTCCCATCATCCCCACAGTCTGGCAGCAGCTTTTCAAACGGCGCCCCTTCTGAAGTTGCCCTTGGTTCTACATGTGTAGCAGTAATTATGAATGAGGGGGACTAAGATCTGTACAAAACCATCAAACATTTTACAGCTTGCTGCTATTGTAATAAAGATCAATAGACACGGTATCAGTCATGGTTTTGAAGGAGAGGTGGTGCTGTACATTTTCCCTCGCATACTTCCTCTCTTTCTTTCTCTCTCTCTCCGCCTCCCTCGCTCATGTCCCCTCTCATTTCTCTCTTCTTTTCTCTCTCTCTCGTCTCTCTCCCCATACAGAGCCAGTGTAGCACATCCGTTTTAATTGCCGTTTGTAGGGGCTCTGTGATGTGAGCTGCTAAAAGACACCCGTCCTGTAAAAGAGCAGCAGACGGAGACAGAGGCAGCGAAACACACTCGCTCCAGCAACCAGCTAGTTGTGTAGCGAGGGGCCGAGGCCAGACTTCAAGGTGGTGTGTGTACACTGTATGTTACGTGTGATTGTATGCCAGCACATGTGTAGCGTGTACATGTATGCAGCACACTGTGTTCCTGTGCGTGTGTGTGTGAACATAACTAATGCAAGCGAAGGCAAAGAAAAAGCTGTATGTGCATACTGTGTGTGAGTGTCGGACCATGCATGAAACATACACTCCAAGACAAGACAACCAGATGGACTCGAACACCATCACTCCTCCAGCGAGCCTGGGAGTACAGTGGAGCTTTTAAAGCGAAGCTTCTCTCTCCACTAGCAGCAGCGCAGGCTGAGGTCATTTGACCAGAGATAGAAGACACGGAGAGGCTGCAGATCAAGCAGTATTCTGTCTGACAGGAGGAGATAAAGAGACTGTCAGCCTCGCCTCAGAACAAAGCAGCCCCTCACCTCTCTGGCCCACATCGGCTCCCTGACGGCCAGCAATGCAGCGCCAAATCAAAAAGGTGGGTAAACTAAGATGAACGTCAAAAGACGACTGCGATGCCGACATCCACCATTATGAAAAATGCATAGTTGTACAAAGGCTTGTGCCGCTGCTGCTGCGTGCTGTTCGGAAAATACATCAGGAAGGTGGATGTTTCTGTTCTTAGAAAGGTACGTATTTATTGATCAAGGATTTTCCCATGCTTTTTTAATTTGATATTATGTGTTATTCTTCATCACATAAAACCTGGAATGTTCAAATGAAAAAATTGCTGCAGTGCCAATCCTTATATCAGCAGCTGCACAAATAACCTTCAATAAAACCAGAAACAGCTTCCGTCTCGCTGTTGCTGTCCCTGCATGTATTTCCTCCTACATTTGCATGTCTAACCGGCCCCCGCCTCATCCAGCAGGTCCGTGCAGGTTTTCTGGGGACAGTCCAAAGGTTTCGAGTTGAGAAGACAGGTGTTAATATTACGTGGATGTGCCAAAAACCTTTAAAAACATAACATGCAAAGAGGTGTTGTTGGTCTTTTCCCGGGGCTAAAATACAGCACTGATTAATCTGATGTTCTTTTAGTTGAAACAGTGCCACTGTTAAGACATGTTGAAAAGACGCTTTTAAACACATTTGTGTAGCGAACAGTCGACTGTTCTGTCTGTCTTAATAATCCACAGATGTTTCTCTCATCTGTTTTAATAGGATCTACTTCCTACTGAAGACATAATCAAAACTGTTGACAGTGTGATTTGTGGATTATCCTAATATTAAAGGAAACACATATATTTTTTTGACGTTTTAAGCACCAAAAACAATTTTTGTATTCGCTCATATTTTATTTGGCATGTTTCAAAAATGGGATATCTGGAAGCCCGGACTCAGAATTGAACATATCTGCATAGCTTGTCACCACAAGGGGTAATTTACATTTTTGTGCATGTGAATGAAAAAAAAAAAAATGATGGAACAGAGTGTCATTTGTCTTTTTCAGCCTGCTCTGCGCATAATTCCCTCCTTTCTTTCTAACACTATCTGCATATATTGTTTTCAAAACCCCCATCACTACACAAAACAACAAGAATGACCTCCAAGCCAGCAGCTCACCTTTTTCCTTTGCAGGGATTTGGCCATTTTAAAGCCGTGGCTCGTCTTCTCCGTGTGCAACCCTGAGTTTTCACTTTTCGTCACACACTATTCTGGATCCTGGGTTTTGCCCCGCCCAAGACTGTTATGATTGGTTTAAAAACATGCCAACACGCCAGAACAGTTTTTTTTTTTTTTACCCTGTATCAAAATTGGAATTGGTGCAGCCAGGCCTTTCTCCGGTGTTGACATTGTTTCTGGCAATGTGAAACTAGCGGCGCAACAATAGGAACTACAAAAAAACGTTCAGAATTGTCGGTTTTGTTGCATAGCTGCCACTACTTTCAATACAGGAACGGTACATGAGCTCTGCTTCCGTGCCTGGAAACATCTCAGTTATTATTCAGGGTATCATGTGATAACTAGGATTTCCATCAGAGTTGTGTCTCGTCAAAACTAAATCAGGTGTTACAGCGAAAATGCCAGCCTTTCCATTCATGTTTAATGTGTGGGTAGTGCATTTACATTGTGGTGGTTTGGATTGTCAGACAAAAAAAAAGCACTGGCCCTGTCGGAAACAGAGTGAAGTCTTGGACAACGGCTGCCCGACGTCTGCTGTGGTCAGTAATCAGACTGGCTGGTTAACAGCTCGACCCTGTTCGTTACCGCTGGTTTGGTCCAAGTTTCTATTACATTGCTTGGTGTTTTAAACAACATCGGGCTGCCAGGAGACTGCAGCAGCAGGGAACGAGAAAGCCTCTTTGGAAGAGTTGCTGTTCCAGGGCCAGGAGCCAGAAAACGGACGCTATCCAGAGTTCACGGAGCAAACAGGAGTCACCCAGTTCTGTACACCGCCGCACAGCCTTCAGCTAATCACTGCGACGCCTGACTTGGTCTGAATGAGGCCTGGGTTTTTAATGTGATTCTGGTTAGACACTCCACTGGGCTGGACTGAAATCACAAATTCTGCAGTTGAGTTTACCAGGTACCAGTCAGCCTCCTGTTGGCGGATCACAGCTAGAAAACCCAGACTCCCATTACTCAGCCTGCGTTACTCTAATACGAGCTGAAGGGTCACTGCGAAGCCGCATGACCGAGGAAAAAAGATCCAGAGAGACTTTATTCTCTTACCGAATGCCGATGACATATTATTTTGCCAAAAATGAAAGCATAATGTGACACGCCGATCTCCACGACACATTACAGAACCTGCTCATGCGTCAAGACTTTGTAAGTGTGATGCCTCTCAGCTGTGATCTGCTGTCACACGGCGCAAGTCTGACTGATGAGACTTTATCTGTGATGCCTCTTTCCGGAGTGGAGTTACATCCAGCGCCTTGTCAGTACGTGATTAATGGATTCAAAAGGACACGATGGCAGGGATATCAAACTGTGTACTGTACGGAGAGTATAGATTTTCCGCTGAGCCCGACTGTGTCTGTTTGTGTTGATAAAGACTAAAACATAATCTGCTTCTTATTATATGGATATTTCACTTCCTTGAAGGAGGCTATGGATGACTGCTTCACAGTTTTTTTTTTTTTCATTCAAATAATCTGGTCTGCAATTGTCCTTGATGCTGTGCAGCTTTGAGCAACCAATGCATTGAACAAAGGGACCAGAAAACACACACACACACACACACAAATGTTAAGTTTGTTGGACCACAAAAATGAATCTCCATCGAGCATAAATACTTCTCGGTCTGTGTTGGTTTAGCATAGGGAATATGTGAGCTTCAGCCGTGGCAATCGATGAGGTTTGGCATTTAACAGTAAAACTTTAAACGACGCCCATAATCTCGCTCCATTGTTTAGTTTTTTTTTTTTAAATGGCCACATCAACTCCTTCTTCGAGGATAATCATTTTATCTGATAAATGAGGATTTCAAACACTCTTATCAGCTGTGCACTTGCAGTTGTTTTTTTTTTTTTTTTTTAATCCTTCCATTCTGTCTCCTTGTTTTTAATTGATTCTGCAGCACGGAGGCTCTCTTCCAGAGATAATGCACTTGTGAGAACAGGTCATGATCCCTAAATGAAGGAATTTTGCTGGAGTGTTTCTGCCACGACGTATCTGCCGTCCTTCAGAAGCGTTTCCAAAAAGTACAGATTGACTTTGTTTTCCTGCATCTCTGCAGCTCCCTCCCTCTGGCTGCGGTATTCCCCTGCAACAAATGGCCTCGGCTCCTGCTGCTCGGAAACGCTTCCACGTATGTCCTACCTCAAGGCTCGAACCAAATCTCTGCGTATTATGATCAAAAACAGTGTCTACTTCTTTCCCTATGTCTTTACATAATTTTCATAATGTGAGCTCAGCCAGGCATGGAAAGTAGACCACTCTGATTATCCAATAATGTCGCAACAGCAGACATGAAGAAAAAAAAACATATATATATATAAATAAATCAAAACAAGAAGTGTTCCAGCATCTGTGCTGTGTTGGACTGTGATAACGGCTCATCCAATAAGACCTCCGCTCACCTCTCCCATCGCCTCGCCAATCCACCACCGGTTCCACTCTCAAGGCCCCTCAGAGGAAAGCTGTTTATTCCACACACCGCCTAAGTAGAGGTCTTGGGGTTGGAGCGGCTGTGTAGTGCACGGTGAAGACAAACACAGGCCTATTTAGTCTGGTGGGGAAACCATGGTAAACAGTGTAGAATGGAAGCAGCTGGGGATTTCTGTTTTCTTGTTTTTTTCTTTTTATTATTTCAATGCTCCCGTTTTTCTACACCGTCACTCTGGGTCTGGAAAAAAAAAAAAAAACGCATTGTGGATTTTTCTGTGATGAACAAGTAAGAGCAGAACGGGATCGTTTTATTCTGGTGATGGAGAATATTACAATCAAAGCACTTTTTTTTTCTCCTCCTCCTCTTCTAACTGCTATCCATACAAACTGTTTTGTGTTCACCACAATGTATAATGACAGAATTGCAGTTTTTGATCCTGAGCTTTACCACATGTGTAAACTCTGTTGGACTCCACTTTGCGGGAGTGAAATTATGTAAATGGTTACAGTTAGTATGCACAAGTTTGCAAGCATGATGATTCCAACATGTTGGATCAATACATTACATTTTTTTTTTTTTTTGCAGGATGAGGACACTGATGTATTGTTTGCACCGGCTATAAATTATCCAGTTTGGAAAGGTTTTCGAATGGTAATCTAGTCTGAATCAGTGTTATGACTAAATGACTAAGACTGAGGTCATAAACATAATTTTGTTGTTAAAGTGTTCATTCTATTTTTGATAGCCTGTGCTCAGAGTAAAGCAGAATGTTCTTTGTTGAGATCATGATTAAGGAGTGAACCAAGTTTGGTAAATGCATTTGTATTTTACGCTATAATCTTAGAAACTAAACCTTTATTTTACCAAAAGACCAGGTCATCCGATTCGTTCGTATAACAACGCGACCACGGCTAAGTGACTAATCTAACACCTCAATTTAAGGGTTTCACCATGCCATACATCATTAGACAGGTTAAATTCTTGTGATATTTATATTTTAAGATAAAACCACACAAGGCTGGTACAAATGCACTGACAAACAAATGTGCACAGGAAATCCAACAAATGGTGCCTTCTTTAAAATGGTGACAAAAAAATGATAAACTGCGATAGTGGATGCTTTTCATGCTTTTACCTACCAAAACCTTTTTTTTCAGACTATTTGAAAGCAACACAGAGTTAGTTGTGATGGCTGATGAACTCTGACCTGATTATTGAAAGAGTTTTGTGCTTCTATGCCTGCCCTGTGGCCTGAAACCACCAAAGACTGATTGGGATTAAAGGCAACCCACTGCTTATTGATGCATCATGTAGCCAGTGAGATTTAATATCTGTTGATACATTTAATTTTTTAATGGATTTACAGACCTAAACTTGGAAATTATGCAAGCTGACTACATGACATTTTATACAACTTGCTGTTTTCAGCACTTGCTTTTTGCTACTTGATTCAGATGAAGAAAATAAATAAATAGTTCTGTGTGTTCAAACACCAGTAGATCAATGACTGCAGCACTTACAGAACCTCTGACTGTTTGGAGAAAAAAAAACATTCAGACTGAAACCAAAACCAATGCCTGTAATCCACATGGTTCAACAACAGCTTGGAATTCACTTTGGTTCAGAATGGGATAAATGTTTCAGGATAATTTTACAGTGTAGAAAAGGAACATTTTAGTTTTTCAAAACTGTGACAGGTTTAATTAGAACTTGTACGATGGACATTTTTGATGAGATCATTGTGATCCCTGTACATGCAATCCATAATTCTTGAGCATTTGGACTATGTGCCTGCTTGTCTGTGTGATTACAAAGTAGGAATGTCTTCTGGAATGGCATGAGGATACCCCTGTCCACCACTGGTCCTGTGAATCCCCCTTGGTATGGTGACATGAACACTGTCCCATCCTTCCCACAGACACCTGTCTAGAGGTCAGAGGTTGTCCTGTTAGGGGTAATCCCCACCGTAACCCAACCAGGCTGAGGGTTAGTGGCAACCAAACGTGCAATGGTGGCCCAAGCTGTCCCACTAATACTTCCACTAATCAGATTTTAATTGAATTCCAGCGAACATGTAAAAACGTGGTTCAGTTTTGTTATGCCGTTTTCCCAACAGATGTCCCTGTGATCCCTGTAAAGTGATCTGCGGTGGTGACGTCCTCCGTTTGGAAACACATACATGAATTGGTTAATCTCAACAGGAGAGAGCAGAACCGTGTGCTTGTCCTCAGGATGCCATGTGGACCGAAGAGTGGGGGTGTGTTGGGTTTTGAGAGGGTGGAAGGGTAGAAGGAATCTCACTGAGACCCCATGAAGAGAAGAAAGTCAAATCTTTTGTTGAATACAGTCTTTCCAAAAACCTCAAAAGCATCATTAGCACAGCCTTTTTTGGGGGTATAGAGAACCTTTAGTTTAAGAGGCAATATGTAAGATATGATCAGAACAACCCGAAAAATCAACAGAATGTGGAGAAACAACAGATGTCTATGAATTTCTTACAGAGATGATGTCTACTGAAGTTAGCATGCTAACCAGCTAGCCCGAGCCCATCCTCTCAGACTCAGTCTCATAGTCTAATACTTAGTCTAATAAATAGAAAATGTATGCGTTTAGCTTGTCAAGAAAGGACATAGGTTCCTTATTAATCAGGAAAATACAAACTGATGAACTTGATCGCCTTGATAACCCATCATAAAACATCGTTTTGAATGTGGAAACGTTTTTTTCTGTCTCTTCATACCATTTTTGCCAGCTGCATGTTCTTTGAGCCATCAACGCTTCGTCTCTCCAGGGACCATGTGTATGATCTTTGCAACCATTTGCAGGATGTATCCAAACATGTGTTCTTGGACTTTTGTACTTGAGTTTGCGCTTTGGACGAATCTACACGGGCAAGCTAACTACAAAGTCATTGTAAAGCTGGATGTAACAGTGAATTCCTTTATACAATGCTGATCCTTTGGTGCCATTTAAATAAATTCTCCCTGGACAAAGAACGCTGGTCTGCGTTACCACTGGCTGATTACAACTGTTAGTCACAAAAAGCAGAGGCCAATCACTCAAAAAGAAGCCACGCAACCGCGGACCCCGATGCCTCAGATTTCAAGAGGCACGCGCCGAGTCTGCTCACCAGCCGCAATTACATCAATGCGGAGGCTTGCGGGTGAATGCGAGAGCATGCAAAGGCTGGCTCCAGAACCATGCAGAGGTCCTCGGTCGAGTCCACCGCAGGACCGCTTGCCTGAAACGGCTACATTCTAGGAACATGAATCGGGCAACAGCTTAGGTTTTCTTCTATATGCTAATGTGCTTTCTTCAGTCTTTCCACTTTTACCTTTTTATCCCATTTCACCTACAATCCTCTCTGCTTTTCCACACTGTCCTGCATGTGCCCCGCTGCTGCAGTGGCGTTCGTACAACTCGGTCATAGTGTTTGAAAGTCAGCCGTGGAACTGATGGTGATTTCTTGAGGGAACGGGAGTGGTGGGAGAAGGTCCTGCTGGATGAGCTGTTATCAGAGCCCAGCACAGTGTTGACACAGGAAGGATTTCATTTAGTCATTGGATAATCAAAGTGGGCTCACTTTCCATGTTTGCCTGTGATCAAAGTACCAAATTATGTAAAGACATAGGGAACGAAGTCGACACTGTTTTTGATCCTAATGCACAGAGATTTGACTCGAGCCTTGACACCGGACACATGTTTTCTTATCCCTTTTCCTCTGCACTGTTCTGCAGGAGGTGCTCTCAGTAGCTGCAGTGGATTCTGGGAATTTGCCATGACCACATGCACGCACATGGATCCATGAGTTCTTCATATCATCAGTTCAGTTATCTCGACTTGTCACAAGCAAATTTTAGCGTCCCAGTTTGGGACAGAAAACTGTAGCAGCTATGTCTACCATCTCACACCAACCAGCAGCCTCAAGCCAAGGAGGGGGATCCACCCACATGCCTTCAACTCTCTGATTAACCACCACAAGCAGCAGAAAGTTTTGTGTCTGCAGCCCACTTGCCTGTTACTGAGCGCTAAATCAAAGGCCCCGCTCTGTTATTAGAGCCAATGCGCTTTTGAGGAAAACAAAATCCGACTGTGAGCTTAAAAAGGAGCTGTCTCATTTGATCATTTATTACACATTTTAAGTGGTTTGGAAATAACTGAGGCCAGCGTGGTCTACATCCCTAATTGGTGCTCTTTTTCTCCCATTAGTACATCCAGACTTGTGATCCCACTAAAACAGGCAGGAGAAGAAAAAAAAATAAAAAATCTTTTCCCCAAACAAAGCATTTGTCATCAGTTTGCAGTTGCTCTGTTCGCGAGCATGGTTCAGATTTGCTTCTACGCGCAGCTGTCACTGAGCCTGTTGGACGTCCTGGACCCCAAACACACAAACCAGAGGAGATTAGTGTGCCATGTCAACCCACTGCTTCCGCAGATGGCACGGATGCTTTTAGCCTGCTCCCCGTAGACAGCCACTCATTGATCTTTCATACTAAACTCCCCACAGCAGGACTCTTGATACTGTTTTATTTATCATTCTGGCATTTACTATTAAGGCCAATAAAGTTTGACATGTGTGGGTTTTAACTGTAGGGGGCACTGTGGTTTCTGTGCAACATGCTGGGTGTGTGTGGGGGGGTAGATTTATATCCTGGCAGTCAGAACTGTCACCCTCAGTAATACCTCCCCAGTCTCTCCGTCTTTCAGCCTTTCCCCTAGCCCCCAATTCCCCAGGTCCAAATCCAACCCATAATTCACTAGTGTTGTCTCTCACCTTGACTTACACCTAGTAAACGTGTAAAACATTCCAGTGGGATTTGCTCGCATTTTAATAACAGAGAATTTCAGTCCGTGTGGGGGAGAAAAAGGAGATATCAGTTACTACTTTTTAAGGATCCTGGCAGCGGCTCCAGGAACCCCTAAGCTTCAGCCCAGAGTCTTCATCCAAAACCAACACAGGGGACAAGCAGGCAATTTTGGAAATGCGGTTTTCAGTTTCTGCACATATTTTCCGAGAGTGCCGCAGTCCTGGCTGACCGTGATGAAATTTGGCTCCAAATTTGGCTCCATTCCAGGACATTACCTGCGTGAGTGTCAGGTGATAGCCTCCCTAATTACCCTGGAAGGCAAACAGAGAATCTTTTTCGTCGAGATTTTCACAGAGCCCCCTGCACCAGTAAACGTGTTGCTCCTGCGGTAAAAAATGTGATCTTTCAGCTAACGAAGGACACGCTTCGTTTCCTTAACTGAATCACCCTCCAGTTTCAGCCTCTAGGGGGAGCTTAGCCCACTTTTTTTCTTGTTTTCTTTTTTTACTGCGGCGGGCACTGGCAGGAGTTTAGGTGAACCTTTGTGAGTAAGTATTGATTTATAGCCCCGGCCCGAGGTGTGCATCTCTCCGGGGGTATTCAGCCTGCCTGGACACAAGCGAGTGTGAACAGTGGCTCTCAGACATCACTGACACTCTGTCCAACCACTGGACCAAGAACCACTGATTGGAGTCTGCGGTCTGTGGTGTGTGTGTGTGTCTCATGCGCACACACCACAGCAGACCAAAAGCCCTCAATCACTGGGTCTCGGTCCAGTCCATGCCCCCGTGTTCCAGAGTTGAGTGACGCGCTGCCTGCAGAGCACTCATTAGAATCTATGTTTCACAAGCAGAGCAGGGATAGTAAATCGTTCAGGCCTCAATGTTGTTATAGCTGGCCCTAACAAGCCGCTCTCTGTCTACTTTATTGGAGTTTGAAAGTGGATTTCATGTAGTTTTTGGCAACTTGGAAAAAAATGACAAACAATGGAAACTGTTGGTGTAAGAGACAAGACCGCAACATGATGAAAACGTGTTCAATCTTTCAAAGAAGCCCTTTTAGGTTTTTTTTTTTGAGCCCTCTGCTACTTAGAGACTGACAGAAACATCATTAGACACCAAAAACATCCCATTTATGTTTTCAATAACATCAGAAAGGTATGCAGTGGGAATACTGGGGAGTTTTGGGAGGGGTGCTACGTGATCCCTCGTCACATGGTCAAGGCCCCTGTGCCGGTACCGAGTTAAAGGATTTTCTCCCTATGGCCCCGCTCCCAAATCAGATCAGCTTTTTTTTTAAAATGCTACATCTGAGGGCCCCCATGCCATGTCTAACTACCTAGTCTTTTGTTTGCTCATGTTTTCCTTTTCCTCTGTGGATCGGCTGGCTCTGACCGTGTAATAGAGCGCATATTGGCCAAGCGAGGCAGCCTGCTGTGACCAGATCAGATGTGTGCTCCTGATTATGAAACTCCCTTTTAGTCACTGACAGACATGGTAATAAATGTGTCCATAAATTGAATTTGGGGCTTTTGAAAAGGAGCAGGAATATCTAAGGAGCATTTCAGCTGATTGTCTCCAGCCGACATGGCAGCGCTTCAGTGGGATTCTGGGGGGAAAACTGATCCTGCTGTGGTGCGGTCGGAGAGGGCTGGGAGTGGGGAGTGGGGAGAATGAAGGCAGGGGTTTGGGGGGAGATGGGGTTGGGGGTGCGGGCTGGACGCCGAGCCAAGCAAAATAAAGACTGCTTTATTGCTATTCAGAAAATCATTTGATTAAGTTTGCACAAATAAGAAGATGGAGAGCGGCATGGAGGCGTGTACACGTATGTTTGTGTGTTTGAGTGTGTGTGAAGGCTCCCGAATCCTTTTACCCTTCACTCTTCGATGTACATTACTGCACAGGAGCAAGTTTTTTTCCTGACTCATTCGGCTCACTTTGATGGGATGTTCGGTGCACTTACAGTTACTTAGTTACTTACAGTTCCCTCTTTCACAATAACACTCCTGAAGTTGGGTGAAGTGGTGCTGACAGCAGAACCGGGCTGTCAGGCCAAAGCTTTTCTACTTCATCCCTCTTCGGATTAGACCCTTGGATGCTCTTCCATACATGGCAACATGTGAGCACTTCTTGCATCCACCTTTATTGGTTGTGGCAACGTAATAGGGCAGAAATACTTGTAGCAGTATTTGCTGCAGCTTGACTTGCTGTGTATTCAACTGCCCTGCAGTACATTTGTTAACATATTCAATAAATACTGTAAAAGGCAAAACGTAGACAAAACACACATACTGTGTAGCGGCCTGCTATCAGTACCTGTTGAGCACGACATGCTCATAATGACTGGATTTTATATATATAGATATATATATATATATATATATATATATATATATATATATATATATATATATATATATATATATATTTATTTACAGTGTGAACACAATAATGAAAGACAATCCAGATATGTTATACAGATATTTATTCTCCAGAAAAAAAAGTAAAGTGTCCTGTAGATACAATTGGTGGTATTTATGTCTTGTCAGAAATGTATGTATGAACTGAGGCATGATCTATGATACAATAAACATTCAGTAGACTCTAAATGAAGAGCTGCAAACAGGTCCAGGACCAGGAATGACTGATGGGTGAAAGGTTTCGGGGAATGGGCCCGTCGCAAAATCTGCAAACGTATATACGTTCTCTCTCTCTCTCACTCTATCTCCTACAGAACCACATAAACGTCTTTGCTATTATCTGCACCATCCTCTTTCTCACACATGGTGGAGGCTCAATCAATAACTGACACTAGCTACCACTTGGCCAGTAACGTTAGCTGTAACGTTAGCTTCCTGGCTGCCGTTTGCCTATTCAGACTGGCTGGTAGCAGCTTTCTGAGCTGACTGAGAAAAACATGATCACAGGCTCCCTCTGTTTTTTTTTTTTTTTACTTGTATTTTCTGGCAACCTGATTTATGTGCCAGTCCTGCCATAGCAAAGAAATTGACTCCAACATTAGCTTGCAGTTAGTTTAGAACATTACATTTCTCTGGTGCACTTTTGCTGTTTTTGTGTACAAAAAAAATGACTCATACTGTTTTCAGGAGATGTTTCCATGATATGATTCCATTTCACTAAAGCAACAGTAAATAAAATCTTTATTTTCATCATTTTATTAAGTCATGGTGAGTATGCTGGTTCCAACAAATGGCTAGCACTGCAAATTTAGGATAAACTTTGTTACTCCCTGCCTCCTTGGGCCCTCATAGTGGCTGGACACTGGAAAGCTTTTCCTCCTTGCTAGCGGCACCTACCTGCCTGCACACAGTCGTGCTAAATCCAAGCTCAGCTAAACTACACTAAGCTTAGCTACAGAGTCCTCACTAACACAACACCGATGCTCGCCGAGAGAGGAAACAGTGTGTAAGAGCTTGTCGAGGTGTGTATATTTAGCCCGGTCAGTCATGAGGGAGGGACGTAACTTCGCAGAGTGGTGTGACACACGTAGCTCAGCCACCGAGAGTCACACTTCCCCATGTGTTCGCCAGGCCGATCCTTTGGGCTTGATTTTCGTGTAGACGTGAAGTGACGGGTCTGGAAGGTTCCCCTGGGGCAGAGGGCGACCTGAGTCATAGCCAGAGAAAGGGCAGGAGCAGTCAGAGCCTCTGTTTAGAACTGGCAATAACATGATGTTGTGAAACTGTTACCATTCATTATTTATTCACTATAGACATCTGTCTTGGCAGAGGGGATGGGATTTCGGTGTGTGATTTTTATCTCCGCTCTCTCACACTTCCCCTCTCCCCAACTGATTTTTTGCCTTTTACCTCTGTCGTCCACCCTGATCGGTCCACTTCTACCTCTCTCCTTTCTCCTCCATCCGTCTATCCTGCCTTTTCTTTGAAATGCTATGATTCACTGGCTGTGATCTCTGTGAGCTGTCTCCTTGAAGTCTGTGCGTCTCCCGAGCGCGACCGCAGAATGGTACATCACTTCTATTACATGTAATTTCCTGGGTTTTATAAGGTGCATTTACTCACCCTACAATGGTGAAGGCTGTTCTTTTCTATAGCCGAGGTTCAGAGTATCGTCTCTTACACCACGGCCCTGTTCATGGAAACCATTATCTGGTGCGGGGGAATGTGCCAAGATTAGGCTACAAAAGTCTGTATCTGGGTAACATTTTGAAACTTGGATTCCATGTAACAGTCAAAACCCTTCCCAGAGCTGCTTGAATTATGCTATCATGATAAGACACAAGTATCACACTTTTTTTTTTCCAGGAGATGTAGTGGGTGCGGCGTGGCAGCAGCACATAAATCCATCATGGGCCGACGTTCTCTCGTAATCTATAATAAATGGCTCAAACGTGGTTCAGTGAAGGCGTAACAACAAAGCGGGGAGAAATTAAAGGACATGTTTTGATAAGCTCCAGGAAATCCTGTCAGACAACAAAAGTCCTTTGCGTTAATTTGCCATAAAACTTAAAACCCATTTGAATGCCTCCACCTGTGTTACCTTTTGTGCTGCGCGACATCGCAGACGGGCTCAATTACACTGTTATTCTTACTTATGTTTCTCCCCTCATTCGCCCGCTCGCCCTCTCAATAAAAAGAGGCCAATAAATCACTTAGCTGTCTCTGTGGGTTTGGGGTATTGGTGTTGGAGGAGCGAGCCGTCCCACTATCCCAGCTGAGCAGACATGACTCTTGGAGCGCCAAAAAAAAAAAAAAAAAAAAAAACGAAAAGAAGAAACCCTTTCCCACTCCCCCTCACTCTCAAAAAACCAACATGGTGAAAATTACATTTTGGTTGAAGAGTCAAATAAATCTTGGCCATAACATGGCTGGAGAAGTGGAAAAAAAAGGGCCCTCGGTGGCGGCTGCAGCCTCAGTGATGTGGATCTCGTGCTGGGGGAAAGGGGAAGCCACATAAGAGGAGGTTTGTGTTAGCACGGGGTAGATGAGGTGCAAGGAGAGTCAGCGGGTGGATATGGGGCCTAAAAAAAGTACTTGCCCGTTATATGGAGCGATAACTCTAATGTTGAATGTTAAGTGTGTGTGCGAAAGACAAGCAGCTCTTGAGATTCATGCTCAGATAACAGACGTCTATCTATAGTTTCAGAGGCGTGTGGAGATTGTGTTGTGATGAGAGTAACTTCGTGAAGAAAATGTACGAAAGTTGTTTGACAGTCTCGCTCTTAACTTTCAGAAAATGGTTAAACTTTTTCAACTTTTATTTCTACCCTTAAGAGCCTTGTATAGTTTAAAAAGCACAACCCCGTCATAACTACATCACCCCCGACCGACGCGACCAGGCAGCTGTTCGGATGTGTGGTCATTCATCTATAGGTGTCGGTTATTAGCGTTAACTTGGGGCTTATTCCCAGTCAGTGTACCGTGTCCACACGGTTGATCTCTGTTGGTTTTCCATCTCTGGGGCCCGTTTGACGGGAACAACTTGTGTAATGCCATCAGCAGCCTGTCGAGGCTAATTAAAACACACATCTACAAATCTGCCAGCAATTACTACACCCAGAAACATTTGGTGCCACTCACAAATTTTAGGCAGAAAGGGCTGTGTTTACCGCGCTAGCTTTTCATTTCTTCGGAGCGTTCCCACAAAACAAATACTGGTTAGGGCTTTGTTTGATACGGCAACGTTCATATTTATCTTGCCATTTAAATGTTACAAAAATGTAGGCATTGGGAGACATGATAATGGAACCCAGATTTTGGCTTTATTTAATTTGTAGCTCTGCATGGAGCCATCTCATTTTAGATTATAGCCCTGCGTAAACTGTGCTGCTGTGTCTCTCGGGGTCATATTGTGTAACAGCGTCCCAGTCATCTGGATGTGCTTTGCTGTCCTCAACAGAGCGCGCTCCTTTATCTACATCGCTCCCCAGCCCGCAACCTCATGATCATGTGGTTCATCTACTTTGCCCGGCGACAAAAAAAAAAAAAAAAAAAGGAAAGTGGGCCATTTGTATGCAAATGCTGAGATGTAATTTGAAGTTCTGTATCTTTTGCATGACACTGATAGTGCAGGTGGAAGTGCATCTGTGCAAAACGCTGAGATAACACAGTTGTCTGTTAACCTGTCATTAAAATAGGCGCTAATAGGCATGACTCAGTGTATAAATAAAGACTAGAACAGTGATGCACATTATAGCCAACAAGCACACACCCACGTGCAATTATGTGAATAAATATGCCTGCTGGAATTGGTATTCAGGGAAAGAAAGGGAGCACAATCCCGATTCCAAAAAAAAGTTAAGGATCTGTGTGAGCGCAATCATTTGCAAACAAAATGTGTTTACCGACAGTGTCGCCAAGCCCGTGTTGTAATATCCTCTATGCAATCATGCGTTTAATGAAGTACTGAACCTCGCCCCATCCATGCTTGAGAACCACCGAGCCTTTTGGGGATGCCCCCATGATTCGATCACCTGTTACCTATAAACCTGTGTTTATCTGTGAGATCTTCCGAAACAGGTGCTTTTTTTTGGAACCTTGCTCAACTTTTTCCAGTCTTCTTGTTTCCCCTGTCCCAACTTGTTTGACAGCCTTCACTGGCATCAAATTTAGTGTGGCCATATAGAAGAATCAATGAAGGAGTTGAGGTAAAACATGAAATAAATTGTTCTAACTTCTCAAAAGTCAAAGGCATAAAGGTACCACACAGACAAATCTTTGGGACAGAGTTGACAAATGTCAATTTTACCAATTTATTCTGTCCGTATCAACCAATATGCTATTATTTCCGCCTGGGGGCTTAATCAGAGCTTTGATAAGAACACATTTTCTCTTATTGTTTTGCTTTTAATTGAGCACATGTCACAAAAGATCTGCAAATTAGGTCCCTTGGATGTTTTATGCACAACCTAACTTTTTTGGGATTCGAGATGGTTAGTACTTCTTTCAGTTGGTCACAGGAAATGATACATGACACATTTTGCCCACCATTGTATCAAACAGGTTGCTAGCTTACAGACATTAATTTCCCACGGTGGATGCTGAGAAACCTGCTGCAGATTTCACAATGTTCTCACCCATGTGTTGAATGGTGAGATATAGACCACGTGGTTCTCTGGACACCTTCTTAATCCAAACCAATCCTGATGCCAGTTACTGTGTTTTTCAGACGTAACTATATTGGAGACTTTGGAAAAGCGGTTAGAACTTCTCACTTTCACTGTTTTTACCGTTTTCCTCTTTATATTGTAACCTTTAAAAAAGGAACTGCTGGCCTACTTCTCATTTGTGACTACCATTTGGTTTTGTTGAAACATTGCTGCCTGGATGTGAGAAGAAATGCGCTTGTGGCTTAAATTCTTCTGTCTCTTGTCTTTTCTTGTTTGACAATCAAGCCTCTTGTCCATACCTGGGTTGTCTTTTCATGGTATGTTTCTGTGAGTACCTCTGTGTTTTTGTCTCGTCAGCCATTGCTGCTGGTAACCAACAGCCAAACTGTTGCTGGTAATGCTGGAAACCTAAAATTACACATTGCTTCCTTCACACCAGAGGATGTGTTTCCCAGGAAAGCTGCACTCGTCACTGCCCAATCACTGTTGACAAAAACCACTACAAAACCCTCCATGACTCACAAAGTCAAAGGCTGAAACAGTTTTTGCTATATATCATTTGGCAATGAGGAGTTGTGAAACATCACAGCAGTTGTAGATGTGAATCTGTCATGAATCATTTCACTGACAATGACAAATACATGGTAGTTTCCTCATTTCGAGATGTAATCACCTGATCTCTGTCTGAGTCCGACCTGATCTGTTAAATGTCATCTCAGATGAGGTCATCACACATTGGGGTGTTTCAGTCCGGGAACTTGCTTATGCCTGTTTTTCATTTTGTTTGAATACTGTTTTTCAGTTACCTGTAAATCAGTGAAACAAACTGAAGTGACTTTCTAACACAATTACACCCCCAGATCACCACATTTCCTGAAGATCCACCTAGTTTTGCCTTTGCATTAATGGATCGGCACAGTTGATCAAATGCACCTGACAGTTACAGTGATTCTGTGCGGTAGCTGCTATATCAGGGCGAGCTGGAGAAGCATGGAGCCGGTCCCTGTGGGCCTCGGAGTGGAGGGCCTGGACGGGGATTAGTGCGACTGCTGAGGAACACCTGTCTATCACTGACGGATCCCCTCCTGCCAAGCCCCAGATGGATCTTGGTGAGCGGTGGGCCCCATCATAACTTCCTCCTTCCTCCTCCCCATTAACACTAATGTTTTTTTTTCCTCTGTCTTAACCCTCTTCCCCCCTGGTATTCCCTTACCCTGCATGTCTGGCATTCTGCAGGGGGGGTGGGAGGGAGGGCTTGGTGCGCTGGTGGCGGTGCAGGAGGAGGAAGAGGGTGCAGAAGGGGGGGAAAAAGGGGCTGGGACAGTTTAGCTGGACGGCCAGCTGCGTGCCAGCTGTGTGCCAGCGGAACGCTGAGTGGCGTGGAGAAAGGCCTATTATCTCCCACACGCACACACTCTCTCTCGCCTTTCACACCCCCGAAACCCTGGCCCTGCGAAATCAGGCGGACAGATTCTGCTAAAACCATCACTCCTCCTTATACATGCATGTGGTCTCCCCCCGGCGCACACCCACTCAAATCCACACACACTTATTCTAAGTGCCGTGCAGGGAGTTATTTTCCCCTTCTCGCTGCCCCTGTCTTCGCACACACACACGCAGATGCAAAGAAGAGCTTCCATGCCATCCTCCATGTGTCACTGGTTCTGACACAGAGGACTAAACAAGTCATTAGAGCATGGGTCGAATCATCCATACACACAGTCTTATCTGTCTGCTCTCAGTCAGCCAGCCTATTGCACGGCGGCTGGACGCCTCTCGCTTGCTGGTAGGATATGAGCAATTAGCAAGAAAGACCTTTTAGCTCTGCCAGCTGATTTGCGGCCAGCTTCTTGCATATGCCTGTAATTCACTTTGACATTTCATCTCCTCACTTGTCACAGTCTTTATTGTGTATTACCACAATATAAACAATAATGATGAAGTAATAATCAAATCGGAGGCAATATAATCATTTTGTTTTTCCGCCGTGCCGATGTCCACTGGTTGAACCTGTGGGAGACAGCTGATAAGTGAGCTTTCTTGTGCGGAGTGGAGGTCTCTGGAGAGCGAGCGGAGGCAGCCGGGGGGAGTCTTCCCAAGTCAGCCCAGGGGAAATGGATGACAGTTACACTACCCTCCGGCCAATTAACTGTCATTCTAGCTGTTGGTTTAACTTGCTGACCTTACCTCTTCTCCGCTGTTTGTCTTATCATTTCCGGAAAAGAGGACCTCATCTGTGTATGTAAAGTGGACAGGTGACCTTCAGGGAAGGGGAACAAAGGTCACAGTTCACTCCGCTGTGTATTTCTTCAGCGCGACAGCAAATACGCCGAGCGGTCTTCTGGGAATTCGGCAAGCGTAGGAGTCCTGTGGGATTGAAAGAGAGCTATCTGTTATTACTTCCAATTACTCCCCAATCTCCCGCTCTATCTACCTGTAAAATGACATTAGACATGCCTGTTCTCATGGTCTTTTACAGATTAAGACTGTGCTACTCAGTGATGAGGCCCACGGGAGCTCGAGGGGTCCACACTCCTTAGCCCGTTTAAAGTCATTAGCTAACTGAGCGTATTCACACATCTGAGGGGAGAGGAGTTGATTTCTTCTCGAGGGCCGCATTGGGTTTTGTCTTTGAGAGGAAGAGAGGACAGGAGCAGGAAGAAGCCGAACGTGGCTGCCATGTTTGTCCCTGGGTGAGCGTGGGTTTTGAGGTTGACGTGTGAATAGGGGTACAGTTCCAGTGAGCGCTGCTGTCTTAGCATGACAACAGGAGGAGGGCGGGCTGTATTGGCCCCGCTGACACAGTGCCCACCCCTCACTGTTCGTGAGAGCGCCACTTCATTGTGCCCAGTCGCCACTGAGGGACAAAACCTAGAGAGCCGGCACAGCTGGAGATGGCAGGGAGCATTCATGCTGAATGCCTGGCTTGTTCAGGCACTTTTCTGCCCTGTGTCTCACAAGAAACCACTTCCTACTTCCCGTCCTGTCTCTGACAAGAGACGGGTAGACCGTTCTACTCTACATTGTCTCGATTAAGTCCTTTTCTGAGAGGTGGAGAGACTGCCAGAGGAGGTCTTGTCATTAGTGATAATTAACTCAAGATACTAAGAAGCATGTCTTCCTGATTGCACATGTTGGAATTTTCTCCTTCTTGAGCAAAAAAAAAAAAAAAGCCTCTCTTGTAGTACGTGGTGTATTTTTAAATGACCAACATATTGTGTGATGTTCACAGCGTGTTTTCACCGTCTCATAAAAAAGGTGCGACTTGTCTTGTTTGACTATAATCGAAACTCTCACAGTCGCACGAGGACATAATATCGTACATTTATTCTACTCTGCAATTTTGGACTCCTGGTTGTGACAAACTGTCATCTTTAATTTTTTTCCTGTGAGGTCTTAAGGCAACTTGTCTGGACTAGATGAGAGAGATTTCCCAGGAGCAGATGAGAGAGTGTTGACTAAGAACCGAATTTGGCTCAACAATCCTCCTTCAGCATGCATTTAGTTTCCTTATTATAGACAAGGCACCGATCTATCCTCATGCCACCGCTGAATCACTCTGTCGCCCACCCTTTCATTCTCTAATAAACAAGGACAAAACAGACGCACTCATGAATGCACACACACACACACACACACACTGGTGGTATGGCTCTCACCATCTCTCATTTGCATGGCAATGCCATTATCTGGCTGTGAGGTGTCACGCTGGAGTGGCCGACAATGTGCCTGACAACAAGTTTATCTAAGCACAAAGAAAAGTTGAGAAGAATGGAGTACATTCTCTGCCTCCTCTCTTCCTCTGGCTTTAGCATATATACATTAAAAACTCCCCGCGGAGTACGAGGAAGCATGTCACCCGGCCTGATCCTCCATGATAGACTGGCAAATCCATTATCCAGACCCCTGCGGTAAACACTTTGTGTAAACACATATTTACGGTTTTAGCGCCGTGCGCTTGTAGTCTGTGTTCCTGTTCTCCGTCGTGATTCCTGTGCTTTCGATTGACTTTTCTTTTTCTTAATATAAAATGTGTTTATTTTCATTAAATTTCCTGTAAATTACTGTAGCCAAAAGCGCTGCTGCGGTCTTGGCCAGGTCTTCCTTGGAAACAGGATCTGTGCTCTCAGTGGGACTAACTTGGTTACATCAAAATAAAAATACAAAGGTTGAGCAGCTTGTCAGTATTCATTAATAGTGGCGGATATTGGATTCTATGCAGACACATTACTGCAGACTTTCAGGCATGGAGGATCGTGGAGACTACTGGCTGAACTGAAGGGAATCAATAGCAGGGTTTACAACTTAGACACTGGTAGGCATCATCATTACACAGCGAAGCCCTCTCACCTGCTGTTATCGACCCCGCTCTCAGGTTAACAGCAGCAGTGAGCAACGCTCGGCTTGTCTAGTGATGTCATATATGGCTGTGCGTGCGTGTCTGGTTTGTAGCAGCAAAGCAAACAGAACCTGTCTGGGTCATGCAGTAATGCGGCGGGACGTGAAAAAAGCCCTATCTGTGGTATCCGTGTTTGAATAAATCACTTGTGGTGGTGGATTGCAAAATACAGCATGACGATAAGTTGGAGCTGCCGTGTCCAGTGCTGGTACAGTCTCTGTTGTTCCTGTGTAGTGCTGATAAGCAGCCTCAGCTCTGGGTGGCTAAACAATTTCCTGTACATGGTTTAACCCCCCCTACCTAACACCATGCTAGCTCTCAAGAACAATGATTAGCCAGCGAGCTGTTTGGATACACATACCAGCGGCATGGAGGCTCACGGAACCCAAACACACACATGCACGCAGGAATATTTTTGCATACATGACATGCGTTCATATTCAAATATGTCTTATCTACAGCAACTTGGAATTAGTGCAAAACAGTAATGCTCAGTTCCTCAATCGATAAGTTCACGAGCAAACCAAGCAGAAGGAGGTCAAAGGTTATAGTACCTCCAGATGTTAGAATGACTAACATTTCTGTATTACATCTTTATATGTATGCAGTGGCAGTGTCAGGATGTTTGAGGGGCAGTGGTGGAAAAAAGAAAAAGGGCACCAGTTGTATGTGGTGGCAACAAGTTAGAGAAAGTCACCACCATTTCACCCAAATGTGACTAAATATAACATGAATAAAACATTAAAACATAGATTGCAAAAAGTTTATAGCAACACATATTTCCAAAAACAAGTTAAACATTAAGTCGAAGGTCGAAGGTCAAAGGTCAAAGGTATTTTTGATGTAGATACATTATCGTCAGCAGTGGAGGTTGTTCAACAATGAAGACAGCAACTCCCACAATCCCACACTACTTTCGTTGACACTTTTATGTAAGATGGAGATGTGCTGAGTAAAAAAATAAAAAATAAAAAATGCAAGGACTGGATGGTGAGCGTTGTCCTTTGGTTTCACTCCTTTTGAACATAAAAAATCACCCACAAGAAGAGATATAAGCGCTTTCAGAAGACACCGTGCAGACTGTCACTTGCACTGCTCCGTCACAATGCAGGCATCAGGTGCATAGTTATACAGTCATCACTTAGATTCTGATCTGAAGGCCTATTAAAGATGTTTCACGGATGCCGAGCCAATTTCATTTAGCTGTAAACTGCGAGTAGGAATCCAAATCAATCCTGCCTCTCATATTACCCTGGAGAGACTTTTTAAAAGAGTTTCATATTGGCAGCACGCAGGCACAAAAGTGAGAACAGTATATAAAAAGGGAAGCTCATATCTGCCGCGTGTGGCACTGATAGGGGGGTGATGGATATAGCCGGTTGGAGGTTGTGAAAATGAACTCAAACGAAAGGGGATGTGGATCAAAGAGAGGGACAGCGCCAGTGATCATCGTTAGACTTCCTGCAGACCCCCACCGCCCCCCTCTTCCTTTACATTACCATTATTAAAAAGGAGAGGACTCTCTTAATAAAGTCTATTAATCACACCGGGGGAGTCGGTTCATCGGTTCACCCTCTCGCGAGGGTCTCTAATCAATCAAGCTCCCTGGTAATGTATTCATGGGAGATGTAAGAAAGGACTTGTTTGACAGTGTTCCAAGGAGGAAGAATTTATTAAGTTCCCTTCACCAGTCAGCCCATCCTGAGGAGTCATGAATGCATCCCGCAGCCTTACCCCACCCTTGTCCTCACGTCTGGCTACTGTGAATAAAAAAAAAAAATAAAAAAAAAAGGGAGAGGGGGGCCTTCATAATGTGCGAAGCCTGTACAAATATTGGAACCGTCCAAAATATGTCCTCTCATTAACGGTGATGAGTGAAAGCCGGAGTATTGGCATTTGTCAGATACGCTCGGAGTGTAAAGGCACTGTCGTACAAGGCCTCTGCTGTGTCGGGGCGATGTCGAAACATCACTCTCCTGCGATCCTCTCAAAGGCCGGAGAAAATGTGTCTTATTAGTTCACACGAGGTGGCGAAATTCTGTGCTACACCGCTGACTAATGTACAAAGCTGAGAAAGCGCAAGGGGCTGATGGTTTGCAGGGCCTCTGCTAGTGACGTGTGAGTCGGGGTAGAGAGGGTGTGGAGCGAGGGGGACATCAGGCTGGTTAAAAAAAGGCGAGCAGCTGTTGGAGGCAGCTATGAGGCTTTCTTTTTTTTTTTTCTCCCATAAACCCACCCCTTGTGCTGTTCTCCTTTGTAAACGCTTTATAGGTAGATTGACGTGGTGAAGAGATGAGCAGCTTTTTTTTTCGGGGGCGGCAAGAAAAAAAACAGAAACAAAGTCCCCATAATTTTCCTTTTTACACCCGTTTTTAAAAGCATCGCCACAAATGTCAAAGAGTTGGGGGGAAGAAAAAGTTGGGAACATACACATATTAGGGGCTGAAACATGTTTTATAGAGGAGGGTGCATAATAAAATTAAAAAAAAAAAGCCTGTACTGCCTTTGCTTTGTCCTGAGGAAGAACTGAAAGAAGGCTATGCTTGGCTTCAAAGCTGCATTTCCATAATTGCCCTGTAACTCGGGTCCTGTCTGAGGGATCTGAAGGGGGCTGAGAAAAGCACAATCTTTCAGCTGGGTGAACGGCAAAAGCCCCAGCGCCTCTCCCTCTGGCCTGTCGGTGCCGTCGCCCCCTTCCCCACTTGTTGCCTTTTTTCGGGATCCAGTGAAAGAATTCCTCTCTCTAACCTCCATCAACAAAAGGCATGAAATCAGTGCCCTCCCTCTCTCCCACTCCGGCCCCAGAGAATGTCACTCCTTCTCGGGGCCTTTTGTCCTTTTGCTCGGCTCAGGGAAACACAACAACCCCTCTCTCTCTCTCTCTGTCTCTCTCTCTGTCTCTCTGTCTCTCTCTCTCCCTGCTCCCTGGCTATTCTTTAACGTGTTGCCGCTGCACTTTCACTTACATTCTCAATAATGAATGTGCCATAAAACATGCAGGAGACACTGAAGTCGCATATCTTCCGCAGGAGCTTTTATTATTTTTTTTCCACCTTTCCTGCTTCTTTTGGGCTCAGGAGTGCGGGCCCCCGCGCTTTGACAAGTTGCCGTGCAGCGCCGAGGCCTATAAGCCTGTGTATGGAGGTATGTGGTGTGCGGGACATGTGTTTCCCCGAGTGCAGATCTCCCCCCCCCCACCCCTCGCTCCTCCTGTGGTCAGCCAACACACAGGGGCCGACCGACCAAGCCCCGCTCTTGGCCCGGGCTGAGCCGCCGGGGTGGGGGCACGTTTGACAGTGGCTCATAAAAGGATTACTCCACCGCACAAAGACAGTGGGCCGCTTCTAAGCCTGACTAGGTCCACAAAGGAGATGACATTTGTCTGTCTCGGTGGCAGGAGGGGGTGTGTCAGAACCGTCCAACCTGGGGGTGTAGGAGGAGGTGGAGGAGGAGGTGGTGGTGGCACTGGCATTGGGGGTGTTGGGGCGGCCACATTGACAGAAGGGGTGGATGAGGTGAAAACACAAGAGTGACCCCCTTTTCTTCGCAGCGGCCTCCCCTTTCACGGAGCACCTCTGGCCCTCTCCAATGGGCTCCTCCAGTGTTTATTTACTCCCGTTTCTCCTCATTCACACGTGAACCTTCTGATGGCTCCATTGGCCGGAGAGCCTCTTTTCAGCCGGGGCCCCCGGTGCTGCCCGTCCACCTACTTCTCCACCAGGATCAATGAGCCGCTCTCGGAAAGACAGATTAGATTTCCTTTTAATGATTCCATCTTTCTCAGATTTTTCTCTTAATGGCTGTTTAACAGCACATTACTTTATTTCTCCCGTGTAGCTGCAGAACCGGTGCCCGGGTCATTTGAGGGGCGGCCCGCAGCGCTCAGGACAACATCAGCAACGTGATTGAGTTTATTTGCACTGTGTCAAAGAGCTTTCCCACACTCTTAGTGTAAATAATTACAAGACAAGCGCTTTATATTGTGGGATGTATGAATGTGAAAAATCCATGATGTCACATTTAGATTAGTTTGCAGCTGTTTTTAATCCTTTAGTCTCCTAATACACACACACACACACACACACACACACACACACACACACACACACACACACACACACACACACATATATTTTTAATCTATCTTAACTTCTTAACTTCTCTCACCGCCTGGTGTTGAGCAGATTACTCTGTGCTTTTGAGGCAACTCGGAGTAGACTACAGTGGCGCGGTGTGGCCCCCGGAGACCCCCGCAGCATTTAACACAGCGTGGACCTCAGGAATAAAGAAAAAAGACCGAAGTCAATGTTGATTATTGCTCATTAAGCCAGGAGGAACATCCACTTAACGTGCGAGGGAGGCGAGTGACACACCGCGTGTAGCTGCACAGCCAAATAATGTCGCGTCTAATGCGCTCTCGCTTTGCGCTTTGGTGTCCGGGGAGCAGGTCGGACAACGTATGGCGACATAAAGCAGAAGGGGTGATTACTTTTGTTTCTGCCGAGGCTTTTTTTCTCTTGTTTTAATCCCTAATTTCATGCACTGATCGAGAGAAGAAGGAGGAGGAGGAGGAGGAGGAGGAGGAGGAGGAGGAGGCCCCCGAGTGTGGGGACGCGATCAGTGGCATTTTGGAGCAAGAGGTGGCCCCTCTGGAACCAAACATAGGAAAAACGCGTCGTTATTTAGGATGGCGTCCACTTTTTATTTATAGAGAACATTAATTTATAAGACGATAAGTGGACACAAAAGCTCCATATTGCATTGATTTAACCTCGTAGTTTTGGATACGAACAGCTGATTTTCATTTTAATGATATAATCGTGGATCGTGGCGCGTCGCTGGAACGCTGGTCAGCTCGTTAAAAACCAAAGGAAAAAGAATTAAGAAAACAACAACAACAACAACAACAACAACTATTACATCAATCAGCTGACTGGTGCCACTGATGAATATGCATGGCGGCGGTTTAGACGAGGGCTCTCCTGGAAGATATTTGATTAGACAGGAGGGCTACACGGCGAGAGGAGCGTCCAAATAAAATTAAAATAAAATGGACTCCGGAGTGTTTTGACGTTGGGGGGGGGTTGTTCGAACCTACAGAGAAGATTCAGTTTGAGAGAATCAGCGCTTCTCATGTTGTCCTTCGTTGACAACGTGAGTCTGGTCGAGCTGCGTGTGACGGGAGCAGAAAAATCGAAGTAAAACAATAGAAATGCAATCATGAGTCAGTGTCCTTTCAAATCTGACCTATGAAAAAGAAATCAAAATCTGAATTTAATTAATAAAAAAATAATGATGAAAACACGACGACGCCAACGAAAAGAGCTGTTTTATTATTATTATTAGGATTATTATTAGAGGAGACTAAGTCAAGAAATCGAAGTTTTCCTTCACCAAAAATACATTTTTAATATATTTCTCCTCTGCTGCTAAATAAGAGGGATGAGGAAATAATCATTTGCATTACTGAGACTGTCACGTCTCCTGTGAGTCTTTTAAAGGCTGCTGATTTATTTTGTCATCTCGGCGAAATTTGAATAACAGGAATATTGACGGCATATCTTTCTCTTTCTTGTCTTTACACTTTTTTTTTTATTTCTTGAAATCTTTTATTATTTCATCTCACCTGATTTTTTCTCTCTTTTTTTGTAATGATTGAACGCGCTTTGAGGGGATAATTGAGAAGTCCTGTAATCCTCAAGTTAAGCAGCCATGAAAGATTCTTCTTCTTTTTTTTTTTTTTGATACTTCAGCAATTAATGTTGAAAAAAAAACTACACTACACTACACACATTTTTATCTGCTTATTAAATGTTACCAGTTTTGCTTTGCTGTGACTTTTTGTTGGATATTAATAATACAAATGCATAATGTGAATGTCTCAACTAAAAGAAAAAAAAATCCTCTTTTCTATTTATTAAATATTATTTTGAACGTTTTGGCATTAATTATAATTCTCTTTTTAATCTATGCTTGCTGTTTTTTTCTTTTTCTTTTTTCTTTTCTTTTTTTTTTTTGAAGGGCATCAAAAACGAGCCTGCTGATTCATTTTCTCAGAGCTGTGCCGGAGCGTTTGTAGCCAACATCACAAAAAAAAAAAAAAAAAAAAAAAAACACCGCCACACCAAAGCTTAAAAACACATTCAAAAGGTGACAGATTTATAAGAGCAAAATATAACAATCGAATTTTATATCAACACTGATGGATAAATTAAGAATGGCCTAAAAAAAAAACGAGATTACACGAACAAGTGTGTGTGCGTGTGTGTGTGTGTGAACATGGCCGACTGCGAGTGACTGTAGAGGGAGCTCCAACACTAAGTTTACATAAACTTCCCCTCCTCCTGATAAGAAAAGCATCGCCACATGCAAATGATCACATCACGGCGCAGAAACAGAAAGAAATGGACGTTATTATTGCTTCTGCAGCGACGATATATTACAACTATAAGCCAAAATAAAAACAGAAGAGCAGCAGCAGCAGCAGCAGCAGCGTTTTGCTGCAGGAAGGAAAAGGTGTGTGTGATGTATGGAGAGCATGATGACATCTGGGAGTTTTGTGCTGCGCATCTCTGAGATCAGCTCGAAAGCTCAGCAGCGATCAGCGCGACAGCAAATTCATCACCTTAAAAATAAAATAATCATAATAATAAAGTCTCTTGATGGAAGACCGGAGAAATAAATGGAAGAATTATTCATTGTAACGCGACCGCTGCCGCCTCTATAGAAGATAATCCCACAACATTAATATCCAGAATGTTTGCTCCGCAATACTGCCGCTAATTAGCCTGTAAGTCCCTCCACTACACAAAAAAACAAGTGTGATAAATCCCCTCTTCCCGAATATTTACTTATCACCCAACCAAAAAGGATGAAAAAAAGGGGGGATGAAGAAGTGTGCGCCTCAGGCTGTCCACTAACACACACATACACACACACACACACACACATATATAAAAAAGCTTGCAACGCACAATAACAACATGCAGCCACAGCCTCAGAAAGCAGCTGTCAAAATAACCCTTTCCTGCAAAAAAGAAAACCCCAAATCATTTCTCTCTCTCTCTCTCTTTTTTTTTTTAAAGTTGCAGCAGTTCATTTATTAGCCAAAATATAGACTTTCTTGTACAATTTGGTTCACAAGTATGTACATATTCTTAACTTTATATACAAAACATTTGAACATCAAATCCTCACAGAACTTACAAAAAAGAAAAGGAAGAGAAAAAAAAAAGCAAAAAAAAAAAAAAAGGAAAAAACTCACAGACTACAGGTTCATACATTATTACATTAGCAGTTTTACACAGGACATGCTTACAATGTAAGTATACAGAGATGTATTATTTCTTATTTTACATTCCATATTCAAATAAAAAAAGGGAAGAGAGGATGAGTGAGAGGTTAAAGAAGAAGAAGAAGGCCTGGAAATTACACAGGGGTAAAAAAAAAAAAACAAAAAAAAAAAACGTGGAGTGATCTAGAAAATAAAACTAATAATAGCCTCCTGAAGAGCTAAAAACACAAAGTGATATAAAAAAGTGACAATTGCCTTTCATAAAAGAAAAACACGAGCCTGTGGTGAATTTGCATTGAGCTCATTTGCATGACCAAACAAGTAAAAGTGTAACATAGAGAGGCCCCCCCTCCCTTTTTTTTTCTTTCTTTTTTTCTCTTTTTTTTTTAGACGGGAAAATTAAAACACAAGCGGCGCAAACACAAGGGATGAAACAAAACAAAACCAAAAAAAAAGCTAATTTGGGTAAATATGGCGTTTAGAAAAAAAAAATGTGATATGGCATCAAACAGGAAAAAAAAAAAGAAAAAGAAAAAAAAATCCCCACATGTCATTCAGCTGACAGCCTCACTTTATCTTTGAACTGGGTGGAAAGCTTTTTTAAACACTCTGCATCCAAGGCACTAAGATCTCTCTGAACCAATGTGGCAATGAAAATTAAAACGAAAAAAAAAAACGAAAAAAAAAAAACCCGCATTCATTGAACTGATCAGAGCTCCCATCCATCCATCCATCCATCCATCCATCCATCCATCCATCCATCCATCCATCCATCCATCCATCCTGGCTTTCCAGTAAAAAATAAAAAAAAATAAAAAATAAAACTACTTGTGAGGTTGAGGAGTTTTATGTAAACCACTGAATACAAACACGTGGGGGTGAAGAGGGGGAGCCTTAAATATCTCATGAGGATGGAAACAGATCACCAGGGTCAGGACAAAATAAAAAAACTGTTTTCACCCAATTTTACATCTTTTACTTTTTGACTTTTTTTTGTCTTTTTTAAATGCTTTTCTGATGAGGTTTTCATTACGCTCACACAGACACACACGTGCGCTCACACACACACACACACACACACACACACACACACACACACACACACACACACACACACACATCACACACACATACTGTATTCTGTAAGCTATAACATTGTAACACTGTTCATCTGTGTGGCCTGACGAGAGAGAAGAGGAAACAAAACGCATGAACAGGCAACCAAAAAAAAAAAATAATTAAAATAATAATAAAATAATAAAATAAAGTATGATAATAAACAAAATAAAAGGAGGCGGAGGGAACATGGTAAAGAAATGGATGGCGGGTGACGGACTGGTTAGTGTCTTTTGTTTTTTTGTAGTCATTTTTACACATGCGCGTCTCAGTGTCGGGGACATGTACCTGTGACTGGAGTCTCTGAACTATGACTCTTGTCCTCCGTTTGCCTGCTGCTGTAGAGGGCCAGGCCGGTGGCAGTGGCCTGGTTCGCCAGTCCCAGATAATGATTCGAGTTCAGTAAAGCCAGCTGGTGCGCCGAGAAGGCTCGGTTCGTCCAGTTCTGGATTTTCCCAACGGGACAAGAAGAGATGAGTCTGTGGGGGGCGATTATGGTCTGGGCGGCCGGCCCTGCGGAGTTGCTGCCGTTCATTTGTGGCGATTTACGCGGATTGTCAGGGGCCGTGGCTGTCTCTGCCAAAGACCAGATCTTTGGCTTTTGGGCCGGGGCAGGGTTGTTTTCTGAGGGCGGCGAGCTAACGGACACCGGGTTCAGTTTGAGCTGGTCCCCGTTCGGCGGGGACGCTTTGGTGTCCAAAGACGCGTGGTGGTGGTTGTGGTGGTGGTGGTGGTGGTGGTGGCTGTGGAAGTGCTCTCCTCCTCTCTCCACGTCTCCTTTGCCCTCTTTGCTCACCGCCTTTAGAAACCTCTGGTCGGGCCCTTGTAAATCCTCATAGCCGTCAGAAATCTCAGAGTCACTCCTCCCGTCGAGTTTAATATCTGAATGCAGGTCGTCCTGGTCGTCCAAGTCGTCCTTGTTCTCAATATTTTCCGTGTCGATGTTCTCCAGGTCGATCTCCTCCTCGTCCTCCCTCTTGTCCCCCTCCTCCCCTTCGTGATCGCTGGAGTAAACATTCCCCTCTTCGTCGGTGCGGTTCCGGGGGGCCCAGGTCATCTTGTTCTCCTTCTTTAGCCTCCTCCTGGCGTTGGCGAACCAGGTGGACACCTGGGTGAGGGTCATCTTGGTGATGATGGCCAGCATGATCTTCTCGCCCTTGGTCGGGTAGGGGTTCTTGCGGTGCTCGCTGAGCCAGGCCTTCAGGGTGCTGGTGCTCTCCCTGGTGGCGTTTTTGGGTCTGGACGGGTCACCGAACTGATACTGGCCATATGGGTAAAAAGCAGGGTGGTGGTGGGCGAACCCTGGGTGCTGGACGCCGGGACTGTCTTTCAGCTCGTACTGAGCACCCTGTGAAGACAAAGAATCAGAGAGTCAGATCGGATTCATGACACTTAAAAACATTCATCCCACCGGATCCTTCGCTTTTTAATTCTCCTTCGTGACTAAACAGAACCATTACGCACCGACTGGCGTGCGAGTTTAACGCAATAAAACAATAATGAGGCCATTATTAAAGTGTACACAAACACGACGCATACTTTGTAATTTTGCCACAACTTAATTCCTCATTTTATGTCGCACAAGCTTCAAAAACAAAAAAAAGGAACAATACAACTATTTTCAACGTGTTT